>NC_134589.1:46845339-47445339 GCF_037038515.1 Microtus pennsylvanicus | reverse complement strand
TAGCAATTTTCTCTGATATGATACACCCAAGTCTGACTTTTTGTATTTTTACAGACTGACAGTGTTCAAGGTAACTGAATCCAGAGTTTGCACACAAAGACATTGTTGATTAGCATTATAGAGGGGAAACAATGTAAGAAAAAGAAATCATGTACCATTTAAAAAGATGTTCTCCTTATGTGTCCAAGATTGGCCTCTAATATGCAGCACTCCTGCCTCTCCTTTCTGAGCACTGGCATTATAGACATGTACCACCATGCAGAGTTTCTCCTTCTTCTGTAAATGAACAGTCCCTTTGTGTTAGGAAGGCATGTGTGCAAAGACCAGAAACCAGAGCAATCACCATCAACTCTTACCACTAATTGCCAATGGACATCATACCATCTTTCGATATTCAACACAATATTCTCAAACTAAAATGTACTTAAAACTCACAAATTATGTGTTTCTAACATTTAGTACACCTGCCTATCATCTTGGATTCTGTAGAAGCACTGAGTTTGAAAGAGTAGCTCTTCTTGTACTCTTTTTTGAAGAACTGCACTTAGGAGAAATCACATATATTACCACCAAAGCACAGATTTGTGAACTCATACAGATAAAATTAATCATCACCTTGGTTAGGACATTGCTCAGTTTGCTAGACCTCACAGAGAAAAGTAAGTATCATAAACAATAATTCCAAACTAATGCAGTGAACTCCATCTCACAGTGCCACTCTTATGTTGACATTGTGTGATATATAGAAAAATTTACATAATGAGTAATTGTGAAGAACCCATCAATATGAAAATTATTATATATTGATCATAAAACAAATATTTGTACAACGTGGTTATGTCTTACAAGACAGAGAAAAGAAGAATGTTATCATACCTGGAAATTGTCCTGCATCACACTGGAAACTCATGCAGATTGGCAGTAAGACACCAGCTTATTTTCCTGAATGTACCCAACTCTGCTGAGGCTGAATCAAAGTTTCTGTTTCAAGAAGATATTGCTCATCTTCATTTTATTTGCCAGCACAGAAATTAGCAACCTCTATACTCTATCTGGCCCATCCCTCCTCACATCTCCCTTTGGCCATTCCTTGGCCTTAGGGACTCTCCATCCCCTAGACGTCCATATCCTGTATAGCTCATTAAAGATATATTAATTACCCAGGACCTTTCCAGGACCAATTTACTTCAGGGATTTCTAGTGAAGATCAATTATTATCACCTACTACTCCTTTTTACACTTAAGGGAAGGCAAAACTTAATGAACAACACACGTCCACAAGCAAAGAACAGTTAATATTCTTACAACTGTTCCTATCTGTTCCTATTCTTGATATTTCATGTGAAAACAAGCTATTCATGGCTAGCTTTATTCTATTAGTGTCTTTTCAAGGTACATTTCTGTAATTCTATGTGACAATCATCCATTTTATTGTCAAATAATATGCCATTGTTTACACATACATTGGTTATTCAAATAATCATTGGTTGATTTTTTTTACTCTCTGGTACAATGATAAGTACAATTTCTGAGAATGTTAATGGTACAGTCATTTGTTTGAATCAATTATTATAGGTATGTACCTAGCCATGTGGTGATTCTACATTAAAAGGCTATTTTGCTTTTTTTTAATTCTTTAACATATTATAAATTAAAAATTAACCTACAAAGAAGTTGCATTACTTATGGTATTTTCATTGTATTTAATCTTGTTATCACCTGCTCAACATCTGTTTTAACCTATCCTTCTATCCCATCTCTTCCCATAACCTTGCTGTAATCCAATATTCTTCCACTTTCACATTACATGTATTCTGCTGTCCTTCTACATCTCTCCTTAAAGATCTCCATTTTTCTCTTATCACAAGTAAATTTCAGCGTTTTGCCCTCTATACACAATCCCACATAAATACAAACTTATAACAATTATTAATGTGGCTGGAGGAATGGTTTAGTGGTTAAGAATACTTCCTGCTCCTGCAAAGGAGAGATTTCTTTCCCAGAGCCAATGGGGCAGCTCGTAAACATTAGTAAATTCCAATTCCAGGAGATCCATACCCCTCTTCTGTCTTCTGTGTGCACCAGGTATGCATGTGTTGTAATATTTACATATGTATAGAAAAAACATTCATATACATAAAATTAAACAGAATAATTTTTCATATTAGTGACTTGAATTGTGCTGACTTAGAGAAATGGTGGGTCTAGGTTCGTCTCTGAGATCCATGACTTCACTCTTCCCATGTAGTTGGTGCCACAGATACATCTACAAGACAACTTCTGTACTTGAATTAAATTCATTGCATATAAGTTTTGCTTTACATTTATTAGCTATAGGCATCTAAGGTGATTCTATTTTCTTGCAATAGTAAGCAGATCATGAGTAAATATGGGCATGCAATATCCCTGGGGAGGTTGAGAGTACTTAGGGCATATGCTCAGGAGTGTTAGAGAATATGATAATTCTATTTTGGGTTTTAGTAAGAAAAGCAGATATTGTAAACATCAGCAACAACTGTTTATACTTTGGTCAACAGTAAATTAAGGACTTCTTGACATTGTTTGGTGACAATTGTTTCCTTGATGTTGGTCTTTATTGCTGGAGTGAAAAAATCTCAAGGTAGTTTTGTTTTGATTGTCCTGGTGTCTTGGATGGTGAACACTTTAAAATTTGTATGTTGGCCATTTGCATATCTTCTTTTGAGAATTCTCCCTGTATTTTTTTGCCCATTTTAATGGGTTTCTGTTTGTCTTATTTTTTCACTTTTTGGGTTATTTGTGTACTCTGAATATGAATCTTCTGTCAGGTGTGTACTAGACAAAGATTTTCTCACAATCTTAGTCCTATTTTTTTCATTCAGGAAACTCATTGTTTTGTTGTTCTGAAGTACTTTTTTGTATTTCAGATAATCCTTCTTGTTGATTGTTGTCGTGATTTATTGAGCAACTGGAGTACCCTTCAGAGGGTATTAACCAGTCATGACCTTGCTTAGCTTTCTGAGATCAGATGATATCAAGAGTGTTCCGGGTGTTGTGGTCTCAAACTTTAAATCTTTGAAGAAAGAATTTGGAGACACCAGAAAATGGAAAGATCTCCCATGTTATTGCGTATGTAGAATTAACATAGTTAAAATGGTAATCTCACCCAAAGTAATCTACAGATTCAATATAATGGTCATCAAAATCCCAGCAAAATTCTTCAAAGACCTTGAAAGAACAATACTCAATGTCATATGGAAAAGAAAAAAAAACAGGATCGCAAAAACAATCCTGTATAATAAAGGAACTTGTGGAGGCATCACAATCTCTGACTTCAAACTGTACTACAGAGTTACAATACTGAAAACAGCCTGGTATTGGTATAAAAAGGACAGGAGGACCAACAGAATCTAATCAAAAATCCAGATATCAATCCACACACCTACAAACTCATAATTTTTGATGAAGAACCAAAAAAATATAAAATGAAGAAGAAAGCATATTCAACAAATTGGTGCTGGCATAACTGGATAGCAACATGTAAAAGAATGAAAATAGACACATATCTATTGCCATGCACAACACTTAAGTCCAAATGGATCAATGACCTCAACATAAAACCAACCACACTGAACCTCAAAAAAGAGAAAGTGGAAGTATACTTGAACACATTGGTACAGGAGAACACTTCTTAAATATGACCCCAGTAGAATAGACATGGAGAAAAGCAATTAATAAATGGGGCCTCCTGAAATTGAGAAGCTTCTGTAAAGCAAAGGACACAGTGAACAAAACAAAACAGCAGCCTAAAGAATGGGAAAAGATCTTCACTAACCACACATTGAACACAGGGCTGATCTCCAAAATACACAAAGAACTCAAGAAAATGGTCATCAAAAGAACAAATAACCCAATAAAATGAGTACAGACCTAAATAAAGAACTCTCAACAGATGGATCTAATAAGGCTGAAAGACAATTAAGGAAATTCTCAATATCCTTAGCTATCAGAAAAATGAAAATCAAAACAACTCTGCAATTCTACCTTACACCTATAAGATCAAAAACACTAATGACAACTTATGTTGGAAAGGATATGGATTAAAGGGAACTTTAGGAGGAGGGCCTTCATGTTTTTCCTGGCCACTGGCTATCTTAGCCCCCAAATAACAACACAGAAACTGTATTAATTAAATCACTGTTTGGCCCATTAGCTCTAGATTCTTATTGACTAAGTCTTATATCTTAATTTACCCCATATATATTAATCTGTGTATTGCCACATGGCAGTGGCTTACCGGCAAAGATTTGGCATGTTTGCTTATGGTGGCTCCCACTCCATCCTTGTCTCTCCCAGCATTCAGATCTGTCTTCCCCGCCTACCTAAGTTCTGCCCTACCAACAGGCCAAGGCAGTTTCTTTATTCATGAACCAAGAAAAGAAACACACAAAGGGGACTCCCACATCAGGAAATACTCCTCTAATGCTGGTCAGGGTGTCAACTGGTACAGCTGCTTTGGAGATCAGAATGGTGATTTCTCTGAAAATTAGGAAACAATATAACTCAAGACCCAGCAATACCACTTTTGAGTATATACCCAAAGGATGCTCAATCATGCCATAAGCACATGAGTTCAGCTGTGTTAATTGCAACATTATTTGCCATAGAGAAAACCTAGAAACAACCTAAATGCCCCTCTAACAAAGAATGGATAAGAAGATGTGGTACATTTACACAATGGAGTACTATGTTGTAGGAGATGTGGGCTGTGTTCCTGCCACCCGGCTCCAGGCTGCCTGGCTAGCTTATGCCCCGAAATAGCAACATACAAATTGTATTCTTTTAAACACTGCCTGGCCCATTATATCTAGCCTCTTCTTGGCTAACTCTCATATCTTGATTAACCCATCTCTAATAATCTATGTGGCTTACAGGAAAAGATTCAGCATGTCTGACCTGGCAGCTGGCTGTATCGCGTCTACCCTGGAGAGGAGAGGCATAGCGTCTGCCTCGAGAGGAGGGGCATGGCGTCTGACTCACTGTCTTCTTCCTCCCAGCATTCTCTTCTATTTACTCTGCCTACCTAATTTTCTATCCTATCAAAGGGCCAAGGCACTTTCTTTATTTAACCAATGAAATCAACACAAAACAGAAGACTCCCACATCATTTTCCCTTTTTCTGTTTAAACAAAAAAGTAAGGATTTAACTTTAACATAGCAAAATTACATATAACAAAACAGTTATCAAGCAAGAATTACAGTTACAATATTTACATCTATTTTATCTTTATCATGACTAAGGAAAACTATAACTATAACTAACTATCTATTCTTCAACTCCATCAAAGACTCGAGAAGGATACAATATTACTCAAGCAAACAAGAAATAAGCAACTTCCAAACACTAGAAATGACAGAGACCTCTCACTGCCTGGACACTCACCCAAAGTTCTTTTGTACCATTGGGGTATCCATCTTCGGCCTTCAGGCCCATAGTTTCCAGCAGACGTTTCCATGAAGCAGGAAGTTTCAAAGGCAGTTCAGTCACTATCTGCTGTGTCCTACAAAATGTCTTGCAGACTATTTCATGAATCAGGAATCCTGAAAGATCATCTCACCTTTAGGCAAGTTTAGCAGTCCTCTCTCTACAAGTTCTTTGTGTTCAGTTTATGCAACAGTCCAGGCAACAGCAGTTTCTTGCCCAATTGGCTATCAAACTCCATAAGGAACCTCTTCAATGCCCATCTTCTTCTTGAAGTAGATCTGTGCTGCCAGGAGCAGACATTGTCTTATTGTCATGAAAAAACCTAAATTATTGAAACATTAAATGTCCTATTCTGTAGTCTTTGAAAGATATGAAGAATTTCTATCTAAAATATATCTATGTACATCTAGATAATCTAACTAACATAACTACAAGCTTGACTATTATTGATGATTATCCATTAACAACCTATATGCACTACATTTTTAAATGAACTACACAATCATAATACCTTAGTCAAGGTCAGAAATACATATACATATAACAAGATTGACCTTAAATTTATATCAATAAAGTCAAATCCATACCAATGTAAATTATTCATATCTCTATCATAGCCCCCTTTAAATGTAAAAGAACATTTATAAGCAATATTTGGGAATATGGATGCAGTTATTTCTCTCCAAACTGCTTTGTGCTGAATGGGGGCACTGTTATTCAGGTCTTTCATGGTGTAACCTGTCTGTTAGGTTCATCTCAGTTGGCAGTTGAATGAAGTAATTTTCTGAAAGTGTTCACAGCAACCTTTCAGGAGGGTGTGGTCTATCACACCATATTGGGATAGAAGCAATCCATAGGGTCTCATCCTCTGTGAAAACAAAAGAAGAATATCTTTTCCAAAGTATCATATCCTTGGATCCAAATTCTGAAGTCAAGGTATTTTCAAAATATCTGTGTTGGATTAATTCAGCAGCATTTATAAACAAATATCTTTTAGCAGCTGTTGCTCCTTCCTCAGCATTCAAACAATTCAAAGAGAGCATAATAACATAGAGTATCAAGATTCTCTGTGTATTTTCCATCTTTGTGTGGCTTTATTTTAACCTCTATTTCATATATTTTTACTTTTATTTTTTTGAGACAGGTTCTCTGTATATCTTTGTCCTGGAATAACTCTGTAGACCAGGCTGTCCACCTGTCTCTGCCTCCCAGGCTTTGGGATTAAAGGTGTGTCCTGCGACACCTTGAAGTCACAGAGGTCAATCTACCTCTGACTCCCAAGTGTTAGGATTAAAGTTGTGTACCACCACACCCAAACTACTCTCTTTGTTTTTCTTTTTTACTTTAAGAACTTTAACCTTTAGCCTGCATATATTTTTAACACACTGTAAACCATTTAAACGTTTTCTTTGACTTTGAATTTTTCTTTTTCTGTATATGTCTCTTTTTTGACCACACAAGTCTTTAATTTACCAAGCAATATCGGTAGGACTAAAGCCATGGCTTTGGCAGCTGTCCAGCCCATTGCTTAGCTTTACAGCCTCATGACGGAGGTACTGACTGTAGCCATGTTTATCGCCACAACTCTATGGCATTTCAAGGTCCCTGCCAGCAAGAGAGCTGCAACAGACAACACTCAAGTCCTCTCTCTATAGCCGGCCTTCCTGCCTCAAAGAGTCAGAGTTTGCACTGGCAGGACAGCCCCGAAAGTTGGCATTTTAAAACAGCACAACTTTTTTCCTACTACAGCTGAAAACAAACAAGCATTCAGTCAGCTTTTATCAACACCATTTAAGTGTTTCATGGCAGGACCTCTTAAGAGCTGCAGGGTTTTGCAGCTAAAGCTGAGTCAGGAAGCCCCTCTCTTAGATGAGAGTGCTTGCTTGCCTCTAGCAAGCAGAGCAGACCCAAGAAATTGCTGCTACCAAGAAAACATGCTTTATTCTTTCCCAAGCTTTCTCAGGCTTTCTGTGGATTCAGTCATGGTTAATAAAGAAACTGCTTGGCCTGATAGGTTAGAACATAGGTGGGTGGAGTAAACAGAACAGAATGCTGGGAGGAAGAGGAAGTGAGGCAGACACCATGCCTCTCCTCTCCAGGGCAGATGCAATGGAGCTAGCCACCAGGTCTTACATGCTGAATCTTTCTCAGTAAGACACAGATTATTAGAAATGGGTTAAACAAGATATGAGAGTTATCCAAGAAGTGGATAGAAAGTAATGGGTCAAGCAGTGTTTAAATGAATACAATTTGTGTGCCGTTATTTCAGAGCATAAGGTAGCCAGGTGACCAAGAGCTGGGCAGTAGGAGGAATGCAGCCCACAGCTCCTTCTACAGTACTACACAATGGAAAATATGACAACTTGAGATTTGCAGGCAAATGAATGGATCTAGAAAACATCACATTGAGTGAAGCAGCCCAGACCCAGAAATACAAATATAATATATTCACACTCATAAATGCTTTTGGACAAAAAGCAAAGAGAAACCAGCCTACAATTCACAATCCCAGAGAACCTAAACAGCAAAGAGGAGTGAGACATACATGGATCTAATCTACATGGGAAGTAGAAATATGATTTTTCTAGTAAATTGGGATCATGGGGAATCATGGGAGAGGATAGAAATTGGGTAGAAAGGGAGTGGAGAAGAAAAAAGATATATAGCTCAATAATGACAATTAAAAAATAAATAACTGGCTTGGTATACACTGCTAGGAATGAAATCATTCCCATTGATTGGGATGTAAGTTTAATTGGACAGTTGTTGGTTACTCTCAACATAAAAGTGTCATTATTGCTCCTCTTGGGATTTCTTCCCATGCTGATAATTTTGTGGTTAATGACCAAGCTCTTTATGATGAAGAAGTATTGTCTCTATGCCACAAAGCAGCTTTGAATGCTCAGGATAGACTACAAGAATCAGAGAAAAGGATCGAATCATATACCAGGGTTAGGCGGGGACAGAGAGAACCCTTTACTGACTTTTTACAAAGATTAATTAAGGCTCTTCAAATAGGAATAACAGACCCAGAAGCTAAACAAATAATTCTTGAATCTCTGACTTTTGAAAATGTAAATGTAGAATGCCTTTAAAGTCTAAATCAGCACCTATGGATGAATGAATTCAGAATATAATGAATTTTAAGGCATTTAACTACAATAATGAATCTTGGGTAGAAGGAGTGATTTCTAAAGCAATGAGGAGACACCAAACTGCCAAATGTTTTAATTGTGGCAAATTAGATAAATCTGAATAGGGATTGCAGGCAAGGAATTTCTAGGAATAATACCTCACCTGGGAATGACAAGAATAGGAAACCTCAGCCTTCAGGTATATGTAGGAGGTGTGGTAAAGGATGACATTGGACCAATGAATGCAGATCAACAAGAGACAATCAAGGCAACCAGATACCATGGGAACCTCCTGGAGGGGCCTCTTGCAGGCCCCCAAGCCAAAAGTGGCCCAGTCATTCCCAGTAACCGTGGAGGACATGTCACACTAGGAAAATTATAAACTCTACAACCTTCTGTGCAAGACCATAATGTTCTAAATGATGACTCAAATTTGGAGGATAAGTCAGAAATTCAAATAGGAAATAAGAAGCATATATTTTGGCAAACTTCTATAAATTATTAGAGACCAAAGCTGAGAGTGTATATAAATGGAATTATAATTATTGGCTTGATAGACACAGGAGTGGATGTGAGCATCATTACTCCAGAATCGTGACATCCAGATTGGCCTCTTTAAGAGGCAGATTCAATTACTAGGAATTGGAACCATATCTTGAGTTAAACAAAGCATGATATGGGTTAACTGTATTAGGTCAGAAGGTCAAAGAGGAAAGCTGAGGCCATATGTAGGTGATGTTACAATAAATTTATGGGGCCGTGACCTGCTACAGCAATGCAATACCCAGATTAATTTTCCTGCAGTCCCAGGAACTCATAATTCTGGGAAGGATGTAATAAAGTATTATGAGCAAAGGTCACCAGCCATTTAGGCTGTACAAGAACATAAAGCAACGGACAAACCTTTAGAGGTACCAACAGCCCTACCTTTAAAATGGCTAACTGAGAAGTCAATATGGGTTCAGCCTCTAGCTGAAGATAAATTGCAGGCTTTAGAACGATTGGTACAGGTTCTCAACATATTGAGGAATCAACTAGCCCTTGGAATTATCCTGTGTTTGTTATAAAAATAAAATCTAGTAGCAGAGAATGGTAAATGGATATTTAAGAGCTGTCAACAAGGTAATTCAACCATTTATTAATCATAATTCCAAACTGGTGTGGGATTATTTTATGACTTACACCTTCAAGATAGCCTGTTTTTTTGTTATTTTTTTAATTGAGAAAAGGAAAAAAAACAAGTTTCCGCCTCCTTCCAGCCTCCCACTTCCCTCCCCCTCCTCCCACCCTTCTCCCTCTCCTCCCACCTTTCTCCCCCTCCCCCTACTCCTCTCCCCCTCCCTCTCCAGTCCAAAGAGCAGTCAGGGTTCCCTTCGTCCTGTTTTTTTAAAGGAAAGTAATGTTAAGCCAATTGACCATGGATAGAAGCCCTGAAACCATGAGTAGAATCATAACCTTTTCCTCTTTTAAGTACTTTATTTCATCTCTGTAATCACAGAGATCCTAACTAACAAAAGGAGCAGACATGGTTGAATGGGATCCTCAACTTCAATATTGGTGAAACTGTTGCTACATTCCCCAGCAGAAGGACAAACAATTGAGAACTATATAAGCTTTGTAGACCATTGTACGTCCTCTGTCCCAAAACTTATTTCAGTCACAGCAACAGACCCAGTTCTATACTTTTAGTAGGTATCTTATATAGGGTTTCACTTTCTTTGAAGAGATACCATGACCACGGCAACTCTTATAAAGGAAAACATTTATTTGGGTTGGCTTGCTTATAGATTATGGTGGGAAATAACATCACACATGTAGAAATGGTACTAGAGAAGTAGTTGAGAATCTTGAATTTGAAGACAGCCTGAAGGGACCTGTCTCAGCATGGATTGAGCATACATGAGACCTCAAAGCCTGCTTCCCCAAAGACATACTTGACCACATCTACTCTAACAAGGCCACACCTCCTAATAATGTCACTTCCTTTGGGCCATTTTCTTTCAAACAAAACACTAGGTAACTGTGACAGCCCCTCTCCTCCATTTTCTGAATAGATTTTTCAATTTTTGCACTGAGACCTAACTAGATCATTAAGAAAGATGTCATAGGGGGTATCCTCAAAGCTTATGCAAATACTAAGAAAAGAATTATTTTACATAGTGACAGAGCTAAATAGTGTTCTTTTTCTGCGTATGAAAATTTTAGAGTTTGCATTTGTGTTATCAGTTTGTAGAGAGCAGCTAATAACCTTGGCAATAGCCTGAGTGCTTTGTGGGTTTTCCTTGTGACACTTTGGCCTATACCTCAATTAGATGTAACATATATCAAGCACTGGAGGCTTATCTACAACCTGATGGTAAGGAACTATTTCTACAGTTTACACTTACACATCTCATTGAAGATGGAGAATTCAGCTACTGACTAATTAGAGCCTTTTTACCCACTGAATACATTCACACTACTAAAATGCATTCTGAACAAGTTCGTACTCTCACCAGCAGTGAAGGAGGGATAGAAAGGGGGGATGGGGGTGGAAACACAAGGACTTGAGATGACTGAGTTGGGGGATGGAAGAGAGCGGGAGCAATGAAAGAAATATCTTGATAGAAGGAGCCATTATGGGGTTAGGGTAAAATCTGGTGTGGAGAAATTTTCAGAAATCTGTAAGGATGACCCCAGATAAGACTCCTAGCAATAGTGGAGAGGATTCTTGACCTGACCTTCACATTAGTGACTACCGTAATTGTCATTACAGAACCTGCATCCAGTAACTTATAAAAGTAGATTCAGTAATTCACAAACTGCTCTTAACTCCAAGAGCTTAGTTTAAGAGGGAGGAGGGATAATATGAGCAAGGGGGACAAGATCAAGATTGGGGAAATCACAGGCATAGCTCACCCAAGTTAATATGAGTCATAAACTCTAGACTGACAGTTTGGGATCCTGCATGGGATGGAACTAAGCACTCTGAATATGGGTAACAGTTATGTGGTTTGATCTGTTGGCAAAGGGCTGTCAGTGGGACCAGGACTTATCCTGTATACATGAACTTATTCTTTATGGTGAGATACCTTGCTCAGACTTGATATGTGGTGTAGTAATAAGGAGCGGCGGCGGAGCTGCGTCCCCAACACCCCAGCCGCCTGCTCGGCTAGCTTTTGCCCCGAAATAACAACACACAAACTGTATTCATTTAAACACTGCTTGGCTCATTTCTACCTAGCCTCTTCTAGGCTAACTCTCGCACCTGGACTAGCCCATTTCTTATCATCTGTATAGCACCAGTCTTACTGGGAAGATTCTAGCCTAAGTCCATCCTGGGTCAGAGATTCATAGCATGCATCTTCCCTGGAGCGGGGAGCATGGCGTCTCTCTGAGGCGTCTGCTCCGGAGAGGAGAGCTGTCGAGTCTGACCTCACTTCCTCTTCCTCCCAGCGTTTTGTTCTGTTTACTCTTCCCACCTATCTTCTAACCAATGAGGACCAAGCAGTTTCTTTTTATTTAACCAATGACCTTCCTCCATCAATGTGGAGAAGGATCTTAGTCCTGCCTCAACTCAGTATACCAGACTTTGTTGAATCCCCAAGGGAGGCCTTAGCCCCTCTGAGGCATGAATCGAGGTGGGATATATAGAGGAGGTTGGTTGGAGAAGTGGAGAGAGGCAAACTGGGGCTGGTATGCAAAATGAAAAAGAAAATGTGAAAAAAAGAAAATCAAATATGCAAAGAAGTCAATAAAGCCCAAACAGTGTCCTTTTAATAAAGTGATAAAAATTAAAAAAAACTATTAGCTTAGCTTAAAAATAAATAAAGGAACATAAGTCAGTATGATAAGAAAGGAATGAGAAGGCATGGTATACCTGCCAAGGAAAATTAGAGAGTCACAGAAGAATTCTGAGAACAACTCTACCCACACTAATTGATAGTCAAGAACAAAGCAGTAAATTTCTTTAAACATAAATCATTTACAATTACTTCAGTGGTTTTCAGATAGCCAGCCCTTAACTTACATAAAAATCTAAACTGGAGTTACACATAAATCCTGCCCATTGCATAACCAGGCAAATGGTAGGTATGAATTGATTTTCTTCATTTCCACTTTCTATATGAGTATATTCAGAATTGATCAGTGGCCATCATCAGCCCGCACTTCTGGGAACTGAGAAAATTGGTCCTAGATAAGTCATGGGTAATTACTTTATCTTTAATGAGTTATGAAGTATCTGGACTCCACTGGGATGCTGAGCCTCTTGGGTCCAGAGATGGCTAGAAGGGGACTTGTAAGAAGATGTTGACTACAGATTCTGTTCTTTCCTTGGTTGTAATGAATAAATGTGACAGAATCTGAAGAAGGGACCTTAATATACCTTCAGTCATCCTAGAGAAGTTGTCAGGAGGTACCTTATTATCCTCCAGTCTATGGATCTTGCATTTCCAGTTGTATAACACGACTGGCAGTTTTCAGGTATGACAAAATTCCTTGTCATTTCTATACTTTTCAACATTTGCCATGTTGAAGAAATATCTTGTTCTATAGATCCATTAATAACCATTTTGGTGATTATTTGGTTTAATACAATTACTTATGGGGTAATTCTTTTTCCATGTCAATCTAATAACATCTCCTTAGAGGGTAGTAACAATAAATTCTGGAGTTCTTAAGTCTTCATTTAAAACATCTTTATCTTTGGAACATTAGTCAACTTTGACAGGACCCATCTCTAAATGAGCTCAGAATTCTGAAACTGCAAGTAATGGATGTACTTGCCTCTTACTAAGACCTATTTACCAGAATATTGATGTCCCCTGAGTGTCTGATTATAAAGTTGAATATCAGCTTGAAAATAAGAGTCACTGTTTTCAGGGAATTCCAGGTGAATTGCATGTATATTGACTGGTTGAACAATTTATATGGAAGACTCTCCTCTGAGTTTCAGGTAAAGAATTGAAAAAGTAAAGGCCTATTTATCAGAATGAGAAAGCTTCAAAGGTGACCTCTGCTTTGTAATATCTGCCTGTATGCCTGCATGATGAGTTTATCTAATTATTCTTTATCAATAAAAACTCAGGATTCAGACATGAGAGTTAAGAATCTAAATGATAAGACAAATGGTTGAAAAGTGACCATTGACCTCCTCACTCCCTCCTTCCTGGATCCAAAAGGGCTGGGAATCTTTCTAAACCCTTCCCTATTACTTACCATGTTTCTATATAAATTCTCAGTCATGCAAAACATCTATGGCTAATTTTGGTCAGCTAAAAGCTAGCTCAGAACTGATTCAATCATACCTTATTTCAGTCTCAGTAGTATAATAGTGTGTTCAAAATATCCAGCAACACCTACATAAGGCATGGGCCCCATTCATTCACAGAATAAGAATTATTCAGAGAAACTAGGTACACAGTTTCACTTATATTGCCCTTCCCATTGTCACCAATCATGACATTCAAATGTTAAGCTCTTAATGCAGCAGCACTAATGACAGGAGAATGGAGACTCCAGCAGCTAGATTCAGTAAACTAGTGTCACAGAAGTATTGCCTACCTCTCTGTGTATCATTTATTTTCTTCTAATATTTTTTCAGTTAGAGGTGGATATCAGGAACTTGAGCATGCTACATAACTACAGTACCACTGAGGTCAATGCCCAGGCCCTGTACTCATATCTCTTTGTGCTTCCCCTTGACTTCTTTGCCAGCTAATATATATAGTAGGGTTAATTAGACAGAGTTATGTAAAGAAAGCAGAATGAGACCAGGAGCTATTTTGAAGATACAGCCCACACAATTGGGAACTGATAACTGTAATAGGGGAGAGGTTACAGTCTCAAATCCAAAGAAATCTGGATGAATATTCTCAAGACACCAGTATTTCTGTGATTTCCACCAACTGAATACATGAAGATCATCACATTATGAAGGGTTAGAGTTAATTTATGATTACTTAATGTTAATTAATAATTTAAATGTTAGTAACAGTATACAATACCTTCATAGAAATTTCCAGAGCTATAATTCAATCAAAATTACTACCAGAACCTAGACCAGTTCCTATAATAATTAACTAAAATGTTAGGTATGGATATCTGAAGATGAAGTCAAGAGAAAGATCAAAGTAACTGCTACTTCAAAAAATATTCATCATATATAATTTTCGACATCACTATTAGTGGAATCATATGAATTAAGGAAAAAAATATGAATCATTAATATTACTGAAAAGAGCATTGCATCTTTTCCACCACAATACTTTTCCATGAATACACACCTACATCTGTAAAGCTAATTACAGAGTATCAAATTTTAGTGCTAAAAATTTCAAGTTTAGTGAGTTTACATTCTGGGGAGATTGAAGAAGAGTAATTATTTGGAGTTGATGTGCATATCTATCTTAAATTTGAAAGAGTCTTTGTCTGAGGTTATAGCACAGCCAGGAAATTTGCATGGACACTGAGTCTCATTCAGGCAGGGCTGGTCTTGCTATGGCATGTGGGCAGTCATGACCTTTCCTGCAAGAAGTTATAGTCTGGCAACAATAGCTGTGAAACAGTGAGCAGCGCCATTGGTAGCTGTGAGATGAGTACAAGAAGCAGAGGGAACATGGTAGTAGAACTCATTGTGTGTAGAGGCACATGCAACTTAGCATATGACATATCAGTTGTGGAATTGTAAATGGGACATGCCACGTGACAGGTGAGAGCATATAATAGGTAAAATGAGCATCAAATCAGAAATGATGGAGGCACAAACTTGAGTTTGAAATTTATCATTGTTGGAGAGAAGAATTCAGGCAGTGTTTTGGTCCATAATGGGCTCTAGAGGTTGATAAATGTCAGAAAAGCAAACATCATTTGTGCACATTATAGGAATTTTGTCCTTAAAGAACAAGACATTCATTCACCTGAGGAATGAATCACGGAAAGAGTATAGTATTTCAATCTCATAATGGAAGTCTTGGTAAAACATACTGAAGAAACTAGTGTGTAGACATGGAATATGGGTTGAAATTAAATGCTGTCCTCAATATTTCAGAAAGAAAATCATGGCATCCATTTCTAGGAACATGATTGGATGGTCATAAATGTCTGAGTAAGAAAAGGATAAAAAAGAGAAACTATATATTGCACAAGATTGAAATTCAAGGTAAGAATAACATAAAATGCAATAAGGTATATAATGGTTCTTGAACTAATTTTATTTTATTATGAGAAACTAGAGACATGGGAGACAGAAGATGTTAGGAGAGAGAGGATTTTTTTCTCTTGGTATCCACTGAGACTCAGATGATTTGGGGGGAAAGTCCATAGAAGAATATTAGTCTGTAATGGGGTAGTGAATTCTATAGGTTAGACAGAAAACTATGAATGTCTCTAATTGGTAATTTATCACATTAAAATATATGCATTTTACTGGGGTTTATTAAAATTAAGAGGATCCATCTTATAAAAATCCTTTAAAAAAACTACAGAGTGGGGTGAGCTACAGCTGCATGAAATAAGCAGACAGGCAGGAAAGAGATTTGTTAATACATTGTGAATATCAGAAGCAATTAGAAATGACTATACTATACTATTATAACATGTAAAGGCAAAATTAAGCAAAGTCATTCATGGTTGTAAAGACTGACATACTTGGGTGTAGAGATAACAATAACTTTGATGGAACAAATGTTAATTATTAAAGAACATGCAACACACAATGTGTGTCTCAGAAACATGTCTGGTTTCACTTGAACATGGATACGAATTGAGGGAGGATCAGGAGTGTATATGGGACTGAAATAGCATGTCATTGCCTATAAAGGACATCCGAAGAACTGAAGAGATTAAAGTTCTTCTATACCATTGTGAATCAAAGAATATAAGAAAAGGAAAATGATATTCTTTTTAAGGTAAACAAATGATATTGAAGAACAGAAATGATCTATCTCATATACAATCAACCATGGGGAGATTATAAAACTGTTCACAATTTTTCTTAAAGTCATTGGAGTTAGATCATGACTGGAAACAACCAAAGTATCATCACCCAATTCCTCCTTATGGGTCTGCCCATCTCCCCAGAACACCAGCACCTGTTCTATGTACTGTTCCTGGCCATGTACCTCACCACCGTCCTTGGAAACCTCATCATCTTCATCCTCATTCTACTGGACTCTCATCTCCACACTCCTATGTACTTGCTTCTTGGCAACTTGTCCTTCTCTGATTTTTGCTTTTCCTCTGTCACAATGCCCAAATTGCTTCAGAACATGCAGAGCCACGACCCAACCATCACCTATGCAGAATGTCTGACACAAATGTACTTTCTAATGTTTTTTGGAGACATGGAGAGCTTCCTTCTTGTTGTAATGGCCTATGACCGCTATGTGGCCATCTGCTTTCCACTTCATTACACCAGCATCATGAGCCCCAAGCTCTGTGCTTGTCTATTGTTGCCAATGTGGATGCTGGCCACATTCAATGCCATGATGCATACCCTGCTTATGGCTAGATTGTCTTTTTGTGAGAAAAACTTGATTCTCAGCTTCTTTTGTGATGTATTGGCTCTCCTGAAGCTGGCATGCTCAGACACTTACATTAATGAGTTAATGTTATTAATCATGAGTAGTCTCATTGGTATTATACCATTCCTTCTCATTGTTATTTCCTACGTAAGGATTGTCTTTTCTATTCTCAAGGTTCATTCTACCCAGGGTCTCCGAAAGCTCTTCTCCACCTGTGGTTCCCACCTGTCTGTGGTGTTTCTTTTCTATGGGACAATTATTGGTCTATTCTTATGTCCATCAACTAATAACTCTGCTGTGAAAGAAACTGCCATGGCTGTGATGTACACAGTGGTGACTCCCATGCTGAACCCCTTTATCTACAGCCTGAGGAACAGAGACATTAAGGGGGCCCTGATAAGAGTTATCTTCAGTAACAAAATCTCTTTATCATGGTAGTACTTGGGATTTTTAACTAATTTCATGTAATAAACATAATGATGTCAATATTTTATGTAATGTGTTCCTTATTACATAACCTACATGAAAGGGCATGCTATATAACTGTTCAGTACATGAAAGGGAAGGGGTGTAGTGGTGCAGTTAAATTAGGAAAGATTGTCCTTGACATCTAGCTATATCCTCCTCCTTTCCTTGCATAAATGATCCTGGAAATGTATAACAGAAGACTTAATATCTAATATGATCTCAAATCCTTACATTCTTAATTAAGCACCTGCAACATTTTCTCATTGTACTTTGATTTCCATGTTCACTGGTGTATCAGTTAAAATAATTTAAGTAAAAATTTAAGATATTCGATAACAATGAATGTTCTTCAACACACCACTTCCTTTTAATATATCCAACAGGTTTTCTCACATTGATTTTGAAATAATTGTTTTTCTTAATTCACCTGACCATTTTCATGTTTTTTTCTTATCCTTACTGACTTCTCTTGAACATTTAGGCCAATCATTTTGTTTATCACTGCCATTTATGTAATTTTTCTCTTAATTTGAAATTGACCAATAAACATAGATCATTTAATTTACTTTATGATGACAAAAAGAAGAAAGAAATCTAGATGCTGGTAATGCCTCGTGTGTGTTTCATACTTTAATTTGTAAACTTCTGTTTATACTGGATGTTTATTTTACTCTTGTAAAAATCTTGAGTAGATAGAGAAGTTTCTTTTTTACATAATGAAGAATATGAGGCTTAATGATTTTTCATCTCACACTAAGAGGCAATGGTTGATTGTGCATGAGATTATAGACCAAATCCGCCAAATTTACTCTTTTGCCTATATATATAAATTTACCTGAATATGGCATGGAATAACCTTCTTCCCTTTTTTTTCTCCAGTTACCCTTGATAGATTATGACATACTGACATACAAATCCAGTCCTTTATATTCCATTGATCTCTCCCCAACATACACATCTCCATGTGATGACAATCCTGCCTCTAGTGTTTCTCACTGCCTGGTATACATTACCACTTCAGCCTCTGTGTAAACTTCAGTAAGAACATGCAATTCTTGAATACTTCTGTGACCACATAGTCTTCCCTTTGTCCTTTTTCCTGTCTCTTAAATTATAATGTCATCTTCTCTCCAAAGATCTATATAACCACTTGTCTATACATACATATATTTACAAAGTGCATAATAGCTCATATGGCATGGATATGAGTTGGCTATACAGTCCAAAGAAGCCTATAATGTTAACAGATAACTTTTAGTTGCTCAAATATAACACAAAAAATTATCTTTAACCGACTTGTGCACACTGCACATTCCATACTTGTGCCAATTCATGTGTGTGTGTGTGTGTGTGTGTGTGTGTGTGTGTGTGTGTGACCTTTAACTTTTATGCATTTTAAGAAAAAAAGAACCAGACGCCAATAAAGGCAAGTAGATCAGGTGATCCAGCCTTTCAGGATGCCTCTGTTTCAGTTTGCTCAAATTTCTGTATCAAGAACAACTTCACAGCTGCTAGTTGAGATAATTAAGCATCACAGATTCTTCAGCCAAAATTTCAGAAAATCTCTACAATTTCCCATCACACAGAGACTCAACAAAAAATAATATGTCTAGTTCTCCCAGAACTTGGCCATTATTTTATTTTTCTCCACATCCCATGGAGATGCTGTTACTACCAAACAGCAAGAATCAGTATAGAGAACATGGCACTGACATTCCCAAGAGGTGGGGTGGGTGGTTTTGGTTATTTTCTATTTATGGATGTTTGTCATTATTTAGAGAGGTTGGTTGTAAGTTGTTATTGGTCATAGTCATGGAAAAAATAAACAAAGGAGATTTGGCTTAGGGATCTCTTTCTGAAAAAGGGGAATATATAGAAATGATGAGATAAATGGATTTTTTTGTACATTTGAATAAACACTAGTCTCAAATATTATACACTGATATGGTGTGAGAAGTCCTTCTGTATACATGTTGCTTTTATTGATTAATGAATAAAGAAACTACTTTGAACTGGATAGGGCAGAATAGAGCTAGGCACGAAAATAAAAGTGAATGCTGGGAAATGTAGGCAGAGTCAGTGGGATGCCATCTAGCCTCAGCAGAAGACTAACATGCTGGAACCTTGCCAGTAAGTCACAAGCCTCATGGAAAAATATATAATAATGGAAATGGGTTAATTTAAATATAAGAGTTAGCCAGAAATATACTTAAGCTATTGTCCAAATAGTATTGCAATTAATATAGTTTCTGTGTAATTATTTTGGGTCTAAGCAGCTGGAAATGAACAAGCAGCCTGCAACAACATTGGTATTAACTTTTATATATTGATATCAATTTAAGGTTATTTTTGTTATAATCTATTTTTCTACTCTCATTTAAGGTATTGTACTATGCAACTCATTTTAAAATTTATTCTAAAATTTTTATCCTTAAAAACTATTTAGGATAATAAAGAATGACAGGTTATTAGTTAGTCATCTATAACAATCAAACTTATATGCATGTTAGGGATATTTTTAAAGTTAAACAGAGATATATTTTAAATCAATAGATGGTCTTCAAACACTTCTAAAACCTACAGAATATGGCATTTGTAATGTTGTAAAACTTTTCATGACATGAAGAACATTTGCATCTGGAAGCACAAATATATTTCAGAAGAAGTATAACAGGCATCAAAGAACCACCATATGTAGCTTGTTTTCATTTGTGGCAAAGTTAGCCACTGAGCAAAGAACCTGGGATGTAGGATCTCCCTAACACACTTCTCAGGATGTTGTCAAACTAGGTAGCTGACTTGAAATCCACTCAGGCTTTTACTGTTCTATACAGCAGCAATCAACCTCAAATCTTCATCAAAATCATTGGTAGATTTAGTAAAACAATTGGGAATTCTTAAAGGGAGGAATTAGTTAAAAGGGGAGGTTTTTCCTACATTAAAAATGGGAAAAAAAACATTATAATGAAGGGATGTGGGTCTCTGTATGGTGGTATGCTAGACAGTTTGAAATGGAACAATTAAATGAGAGGATATGTAATTTAGATGGGATTTATGGAATGTCAGTTGTAAACACTGGTAGCATTATCATTTTTGTCTAATCACTAAAATATTGTTTAATCTGAGTACTAAAATGTTGTAATATGAGTGGCGGGGCTGCATCCCCAGCACCCCAGCTGCCTACTAGCTTATGCCCCGAAATAATTACACGGACACTGTATTCTTTTAAACACTGCTTGGCCCATTATATCTAGCCTCTTCTCGGCTAACTCTCGCACCTGGACTAGCCCATTTCTAATAATGTGTGTAACACCCCAAGGTGCGCTTACCGGGAAGATTCTAGCCTACGTCCATCCTGGGTTGGAGCTTCATCGTGTGTGCCTCAGAGAGCAGAGCTATTGAGTCTGAGTTCACTTCCTCTTCCTCCCAGCATTCTGTTCTGTTTACTCTACCCACCTATGTTCTAAGTTATGAGGCCAAGCAGTTTCTTTCTTACTTAACCAATGAAATCAACAGATTGATATATGACACTCCCACATCACTAAGATACAGGCTTTAGAAAAACTTAATAAAACAGATCACAGAAGGATTCAAATCTAGACAGAAGAATTTAATGGAAAGACAATTTCAGCATTGCATTGTAAGAATAGAGAGGAAGAGCCTAGGATTCTCAGACAACCAATCTTAATATGTCCAACGTTCTTATAGGAATTGCCATATTGTAAAGGCTCTGTTATAGCTAACTGAACTTCTGTGCCATTGTTAGATTTAAGGAGATTCGAGGAAGCAATAGTCTCATATGGTATGCATTCAACTTCCGTAAAGCAAATGTTAAACTCGTGATCAGTTTGTAATAGAATTATGCCTAATGACTGGATAGATTTGGTTAATGTTGTTTTAAGGACTTGTCCACAATTCCAATGGAGTACCTGGTTCAAAGAGGCTAATATTATTGAACAATTGAGTAAAGCTAGAGATAGGAAAATCTCCCAAGATGAAATTCTTGGAGAAGAAGACTACACTACTATAGAAAGGCAGGCTGTATATTATGAACACACCTTGGATTAATGCTATACAGCAGCTTTGAATCCTTGGGACATAATTGGAGAAATAGGAAAAAAAACTGAATCATTTACTAAAATTATGCAGGACCCAAAAGAATCCTTTACCAATTTCTTACTGAGATTGACTACGGCAATAAATAGAATGATACCAAGTTCAAGAGCTAGAAAAATGATAATTGAATCTCTGGTTTTTGAAAATTCCAATTCTCTATGCAAATTGATAATTAGGCCATTAAAAACAAGTTCAGATGTTGTATTAGGAACGGCGGGGCTGCATCCCCAGCACCCCGGCCACCTGGCTAGCTTATGCTCCGAAATAACAACATAAAACTGTATTCTTTTAAACACTGCTTGGCCCATTTCTATCTAGCCTCTTCTCTGCTAACTCTCGCACCTGGACTAGCCCATTTCTTATAATCTATGCAGCCCACGAGATGGCTTACCAGGGAGATTCTAGCCTATGTCCATCCTGGGTCGGAGCTTCATCGTGTGTGCCTCAGAGAGAGGGGAGCATGGTGTCTCTCTGAGGTGTCTGCCCCCGAGAGGAGAGCTGTCGAGTCTGACCTCACTTCCTCTTCCTCACAGCATTCTGTTCTGTTTACTCCTCCCACCTATGTTTTAACCTATGAGGGCCAAGCAGTTTCTTTATTGCTTAACCAATGAAATCAACAGATTGATATATGACACTCCCACATCATTCAGAACCTTTGGAGAAATGGATTCAAGATACAATTAATATAGAATCTCATGAACATGATGATTCATAGACAGGAGAGGTGATTTACAGAGGTTTGAGAAAAACTGAAATGTCAAATGTTATAATTGTGGCAAACAAGGTTACTTTAAAAGGTACTGTAGACAGGGTTTTTTTCTAAGAATAATCCATTAAGAATGCCCCTCCTTTCTGGATTATGTAGAAGGTGTGGCAAAAGCAGGCTTTAGACTAATGAGTGTAGGGTAACAAGTAATATTCAGGGTAATCTTTGGCATCAGGAAATTTGGTATGAATAGGGCTCTGCCCCTAACCACTGAAATATTTTTTACTGATAGATTAAGATAAAGTGTGGTCATTGTCTTTGGTTTAGTACACAATGAGGACCCCCACCAGACTCTAATAGTTTTAATCCAGTAGTAACACAAATGTCCCTAAATAAACAAAATAAGTCACAAAACAAAATGAAAAGTCATGAATCTGTGAAAGATACAGATAAGAACAAAACACATGGTTAATAGGGGTAGGGGAATAATACACTTTGGGGGAAATGACAGCATTGTCAACAAATGGTGCTGGTCAAACTGGATAGCTACATGTAGACGAATGAAACTAAGTCTTTATCTCAACCTGCATAAATTCTATTACAAATAGATCAAGGACCTCAATGTAAGAGCAAAATATGAAACAGATGAGTAGTATCTTTAACAATAGAACTTGTGCCAGCCTTTAAGTTATTTCCATGATCCTAGGAAAATAAAATTTAGGGTCTGCAGCTATTAGTTAATTCTAGGCAAAACCAGAACTGTACAAATGATTCTGTAATTTTTAAAAATGTCAAGAAGATTCATGAATTTATCAGGAAGTAGAGGAATTGTAAGAGCTATAAGATGTGGAGGTCTACAAGGAAACAGTATCTTCCAAACAAAATATGACTGATATACATATGAACTCAGAGCCTGTGAAAGCATGCACAATACGCACACAAGTTCAAACCAGACAAAACCACGGTACAAAAAAGGGGCAGTGGACAACCATCTGTAACTCCAGTTTCAAGAAACTGACCACTTTATTTCATCCCATATGCACAATAAAATAGTAAAGATTAAAACATTAAGAATGAATGAAAGCCAATATTTGTTCAGAAACAACACATAGGACACATTAGGAGATTGGGAGGTTGAGATACTGGGATGTTATCATGGACTTAGTATTTTGGAAGACAATTTAAAAATTAGATAACAGTTAAAGCAGAACTCAGATAAACTGATAAGATTTTGGAGTGATTTAAGATGTAAGGAATGGAGGGCACTGAAATAGCAGCTCTAATATATGCCTCTTCAGGGTCACCCAAGAAACATAAAATAGAAGAATATTCATATTCAAAAAGTAGTTTCTGTCTTCAGTTTTACACTCAGATATATTCTCTTCTACATGCTCATCTTTTTTTTTCTTTTTTCATGAGTGGAAGTCAGGTTGCCTCTACTTTGAAAAAAGGCAGTTATATTACTAATGGGTGATCAATTTTAAATATTAAACACTTTATTTTGAGATAGCTTTTTTGTTGGTTGAAATGATTTAACTATTGATCTTAATAATAAATAATAAATATTATACTGAAAATATTATGCATTTAATGGAATCTTGGATGGCAATGAGGAAATCTGGAATAACATCTCCACATTAGTGCAGTCTACTTATTGGGTACAGTTTTCCAAAATTGTCAAGTGCACCTATCAAATACATAAGGGAATTTTCTTCTCACAAAGAACTCTTGTCAATGCCCTCTTTATATCTCTGTTCCTCAGGCTATAGATGAAAGGGTTCAGCATGGGAGTCACCACTGTGTACATCATTGCCATGACTATCTCCTTCACAGTGGAATTATTGGCTGATGGACATAAGTAGAGGCCAATAATTGCTCCATAAAACAGTGAGACCACAGACAGGTGGGAGCCACAGGTGGAGAAGACCTTGCGAATGCCTTGAACAGAAACTTTAAGAATGGAGGAGACAATTTGTGCATATGACACAATGATAAGAAGGAATGGAATGACAATAACAAGCCCTCCCATGATAAATATCACCAACTCATTAACGTGTGTGTCAGAGCAAGACAGTTTCAGCAGAGGAGATATGTCACAGAAAAAGTGGGGGATCACATTGTCCTCACAGAAAGACAATCTGGCCATGAGCAGGGTGTGCAGCATGGCATGGAATGTGGTCAGCACCCAGGACAGCACCACCAGACTCACACAGAGCTTGGGGCTCATGATGCTGGTGTAATGAAGGGGGAAGCAGATGGCCACATAGCGGTCATAGGCCATGACCACTAGGAGGAAACTCTCAAAGTCTGCAAAATACAAGTAAAAGTACAGTTGTGCCAAGCAACCTGTGTAGGAAATGGACGGAACTTGGCTGTGCATGCTTTGTAGCAATTTGGGCATTGTGACAGAGGAAAAGCAGAGGTCAGAGAAGGACAAGTTGCTGAGAAACAAGTACATGGGTGTGTGCAGATGGAAGTCCAGAAGAATGAGGATGATGATGATGAGGTTCCCCAGGACAGTGATGAGGTACATGGCCAGGAACAGGGCATAGAACAGGTGTTGGTGCTCTGGGGGGATGGGCAGGCCCAAGAGGAGGAACCGGGAGATGACAGTTGTGTTCACTTCTGTCATATTCTTTTTCCTGTATTGTTAAGTAAAAATGACATAGTTCCTTAGAAATACAAATTAAAATAAGCAGATATCTGGGCTCTTTTTATATTATTTACTTTAAAACAATTATTCTCATAACCATAATTATAAACTTATAATATCTGTAAACCCTTGTAATATGCTTTAAAAAGCCTCCTTGTATGTTTCAATATTCTATCATTTCCTAAACAGGTTTAGCTATGTTAGTTTCTCCCTTACCTGTCTGAATGACCTTCCTTGGCAGATGAAATTGGTTCCTTCTCTTAGTATCTCTGATACACTGTTGTTTCTCAAGACTCTGAAACTTTATTTTTAATAATTACATATATGTGTGGCATATATATGTATATATATATGTGTTTGTATGTGTGTGTCCCATTGGCTTAAATTGATATCTGAAACTCAGTTGTTAAATTTGTGTCACCTTCAGAACTCCAACCTTTCGCTTAGTTTCTTAGATATGTCACAGGCACATCAAGTACATCAGATCCAAATGAAACCCATGATACCGCTTTGCTCTTTCCCAACTTTCCCATGTCCTGCTCTCAGTTCTGTAAAAGGGACACTGGGTATTCAGTTCTGTAAAGGTGACTGTGGAGAACTGATAAATCCAATATCTGAAATGCCTGAATAGAATAAGAAATGTGTCAGTTCTATTTCTCTTCCTAACAATGTCAATCTAGTAAATCCTGTAGCTCCTCTTCATCCTTCTACTTCATCCATTCATCACCTCAACACCACACTCCTAGACCAGGCTGGCAACTAGATGTTGCCAAGAATGTGTTTACAAGATTATCAATGTTTCAGTCACTAAACTTTGAGTAATTTATGTGATGAATCTCAGGAAATCAATTAAAAGACTTAACATCCTTAACATTTCTCTTGTTCAAGCCAACTTTCAATAATATCCAAAGCTCTTATGTTCACAAATGATGCTTTAATCTGGAGCTGTGGCATACCTGTGTGCTGCTGCAATGTGACTTAAAAGTCACATTTTCTTGTTTCCAGCATTTTTACACTTCCTGTTTCATTTGCCTATAATTTCATCCCCTCTTTAGCCCCTTCACCTATGTTATCCCCATTTATCTTTCATAGATATTATATGACACTTGCTATTCAAAATTTTCCACACAAGATTGAGACCTGTTGCATGCTCTCACATTATTCTATGCTCCTCTCACATGGCTCAATGGCCCTGACCACTGATTCATGTAGGTTCCCCACAAGAACGTGCACTACCTGCAGGAGAGGCTATGTCCTCCTTCATCTTGCAGCACGGCAGCCCGTGGCATAGTACTTGTGTGTGACCAATGTTCATGTTTGTTGGCTGTTTTTCAGTCTGAGACAGACTCCTTAAATGTTAAAGGCTACAGGCCTCTACTAAATTAGAGACAATATCCATACTAAATCTGTAGTGGCACATGCCTTTGGCTCTAGTATTCTGGAGGCAGGTACTGAGCCATGTGGCTAACATAGATAAGAACAATGGGTTAATATAAGCTACAAGAGCTAATAAGAAGCCTGAGCTAATGGGCCAATCAGTTTATATCTAATGTGGACTCTCTGTGTGGTTTTCTTTGGGGCCAAACGGCTGTGGAACCTTGTGGCAGGACAGAAACCCCAACAAGCAGGACCTTATGTTACAGAGAAAAATCATGCTTCAGTGTATAACATTTCATGTCATGATTAACATGTATGGATAGACTAGTCTCTGTTACTGATTTTTGATGAAATACTAATTCTAATGGTACCATGAATATGGTTTTCAATGTCATGAGTATTTAGAATGACTGATTCAAAGTAAAATAGAAGTATTGTCTTAAAATTCTACTTCCCTTGTAAATGAGCGTGACTCATATAGTATAGAAATATATGTGGAGGTCAAATCAGAGACGTTACCTGCAGATGCCGTTCCAAGTAATTCAGAGAGTTTCATATCTTCTTCAGCCATTAAATCAGTATTTCTCTGACCAGAACAGCATATAGCAAATCCCTAGGAAATGGTGTAATTCACATTAAATACAAATCACCTAGAAATATGTGAAAACATGGACTGTGGTTCTGTAGCTCAGATTCTACATAATAAATAAAACACCAGGTGATGATACCTGAGTATTGGAAGAGGCAACACTTACATTATCATGGAAAATACACATTGGTGAGTCCCATCAGGTAAATTTAAATAATCTTTGATGGGAGTCCTGCTTAGTGTTTATTGAAGTGACACAGCAAAGTTAAAAAAATGTCTTTATCATCACAGGGCTATTATGTTGGTAGAGTATAATCTTAGGAGACTAATTATAAAGCTATTAATAAGAGGAACCACAGGGTGAATAAAATATTACAAATGGCCACCATTAATTCAAGTGCCATGGTGTGGCAAAGTCTCCGAAGATGAGAAAGACAAAGAAGGAAAATATTATTTCTGAAAAATCTTCTTACAGAGAGTCATACACTGTAGGATATTAAAACTCTTGTGTTGGAAGGATAGTAAACCATTAGCCCATTTACCCACCTGCCAACACATCAAGAATATCTGTGAGTAATTCACAGTCCCTAATAAAATATCATGCTCTCTCTTTTCACTATGCTTACGGAAAATAATAGTCTCTAGTCAGCACCTAGATCTGTATCACCCTTTTTCCTATCTCTCCTTCTGGTTATCTCTGGGATTAAGATGCTCTGTAACCCAGAGGAATCTAAATCCTGAACAATCATTAGAGTAATTTTCTAGGATCTTTCTAGGACAAATTCTTCCAGAATCTTGTAGGGGTGACTGATTACACTTGTTGATTATGCGTTACTATTCTTAGGGGGAAAGTGAAGAAGAAACATTCATAGGTCAATGCTTATTCATAACTTGTTCAGGGATGAGTTGAAACCCATATTGCTGGAGTCTGAATTTCAAAGAATAATTAAGAGCTAAATTTAATAATTTAGAAGATCCTAAGAATATGAAAATGTTGAGAAGAAACCATTAGTTTCCATTATGGAAACATCACCATGAAAACACATACTTTGAAAACGCTCCTGTCATACATTCTTGAATAAAATGCAACACCGTATAAAAAGGCCTCAAGATATATAGATATTATGCTAACAGGGCCAGAATTTATCACTCAGCTTTGTATACCTGTCCATATATCTTAAAATAGGAATAAAATAATGTTTGATGAATTCCTTAAGATTAAACTTAGCTTTCTTCAGGCTAAGGTACAAGCAGAAGCCTAGATTCTCACTTCTAATCAGTTGTCTTTGACTCTTCATCTCTCTGGAAAAACATTAATTGTATCTGCTACCATTACACCAACCACTCTCTATAACCATGTCAGCATAACCTACTGCCATGTTCTATATCCTTCTCATTGTGACTCATGGCATTGCTGACAGTTGTCATCTCTGCCTCTACTGTCAATCCCCTGTATTTAACAATCCTACTTTTTTACCATGCCCCTGTGACATCATATCATGACTCCATCTAGGTAAGAATTAATTCATTGTGTCATAGACTTTATGATCTAATCACCACTAGAATTGTCACTATCTACGAAGAAGTAGAAACAATCTTCACCTCCTTCCTGATGAGTGTGTCAGGAAATGTAGCACAGAGGGATATATAACTCAGACATAAGTCACAATGAGATGCTGTCGTTTCTAGCAGCATGGAAAGACAGGCACAGTAAGAGGAGTGTCATACGACTTCGTGATTAGCTGAGTTTTAAAAACTTTTTCTTGTAGAAGATTGGGATTGAATAACTTCAGAAGCCATGGGTAGGGGAAGTTGATCAATATATTCTAAGAATACATAAACTAGATTTCAGGTATGCTGCTGAATATTAGAATGACCACAGTCTATAGTTATGTATGGTTTATCTTAAAAGACAAAAAAGAAGGATTTTTGTCAGTTTTCACATGAAGGGATATTTTATATCATAGCCTTGTATATCTTGATTTTAAGCACTACACAATATATTCACAACTTAATGCTTTTGTCAATTCAAAATAAAAATAAAAACTACAACTATTCTTAGAAGGAGACATTCTTTGTAAGGTTACTGTATATATCAATTTATTATAATCTGTGTCCTTTCTAGTGATACCAAAACTAATTTTTATTGCCGTTGACTATCGGGTCTATTTTCAAGGTGATAGAGGTTAATTTAAATATTAACATTCTATTTTATCTCTGATAATTATATTCTACTAAGCCACCAAAATTTGGGGATTGTATGTGTGCCATCAAAAAATACACAGAGAATAGTAACATATTTCAGAACAATTATCAAAGTAAAAGGCAAAATGCAAAATTATATGCATCATGATCTAGTTTTGTAGATAAGGTGCCACTTAAGCAACAGGGTGAAAGGAGATATCATAAATCAAAAAATATACTGGAAGAAATATTATGACTAGAGTCATAAATTACTGGAAGAAATATCATATAGAGTACAGAGTTTAGCAATGTGTAAGTGTGGAATATTGAAATGGCAGTGGGCCCTTAGGCAGAAGCACGCACTGAGGAGACATATGGAATAGTAGGAACCTTGGGTGGAGATTAGCTTCTAATGAAGCTGTGCATTTCAGCAGAATGTCTGAGATGTTGAAAGAGGTGCTGTTATTGCACACTCAGAGAGACAACAAAGGGAACAACTGACCCAAATTTGAAATCCTGGCTCATCATCTGACACTAAGAGATTGGTAAAATGATTACTCCTTTCCTTTTGAAGAAGGAGAACCTGGAAGGACACTGCAGAATCAGGCAGGTTTCTGTGTTACTAAGGCTTACTCATAGACACTGGGTGATGGGTGAAGGTTTTGAAATTCAGTTCTTAGCCAGTAAAACAGTGATATAAAATGAATTACATGCATATATTAGCAAAGGAAAAGACAAAACAGAAGGAAGGAATAGTGGGAAATAAATTTTATGTTTGCCTCCAGCACCTTTTCCTGGTTTTATGTAAATAAGGATGCCTGGTAAAACAATAGGAAAACAATGTAGACTGTCTTAGGATTTTTATGCTGTGAAGAGACACCATGACCACAGCAACTCTTATAAATAAAAACATTCGATAATGGCTGACTTAAAGTTTAAGAGGTTTAGTCTACTATCATCAGGGCAGGCCGTTTTTAAAAACATTTTCAGGATACAAATCTACAATATAAGAATTCAGCATGAAAATTTCACATTTTGTGATGAATTTCAGAAAGAAAATTTTGTTTCTAAAATATGTGGGTAGGTCTGGTGTACAATTTTCTTCCATAATGTTTGTGACTAAAATTAAAAATTTTATGATTCTGTTCTGAGAGTGTCGTGAAAGTTTATGTAGAAAAATGAATAGGATGATTATTTTTGTAAATTATTAAAATATAAAAAGAAGAATGTACTTATTTCAAAATCTCTAGGATTTTGTCTTTGGTCCTGATACTAGGTTTTGAGAAACATCAGTTTTAAGGTTTCTTTGAAGTTTCATTTTAACCTTGTTAATATTTTAGTTAGTACATTTGAATAAAAAACAAACAAAAATGAAAATGAGGACAGATGAGAGAGACACCAGAGAAAGACACATACAGAGACAGACACATACAGAGAAAGATGGAGATACAAAGATACAGACACAGACAGAGAGAGCAGAGACTAAATGAGTCAAATTCAAATGCTTGGATCTTCATCCTGTTGCTGAGGTTTGTAGCATTCAATGTTTACATATTTGAGTGTTACAAAGGGAAGAGACATATAGGGTAAAACCACACTGTTTCTGAAATTCTGCTTGTTCTGTGAATGACGGGGAACTGTGTCTTGTGTAGGAGCAGGTGGAGTAATCAGAAACAAGAGACCTCACCTGGAGTTGTTGCCGCTGATGACTTAATGTCTGTATCTTCGCCAGCAGTGAAAGACACAATTTTAGATCTGGACAGCATATGAAAGTTTTAATGGAAGTGCTTTTAACATTAAATATGTAAGTATCTCTTAATATAATAGGATAGACATGGGAGAAATAGTCCCAGAGTTTCTGAAACAAGTACATGCTTCTTCCTATATTTATAATAATGCATTAAAAATCAATCATCAGGCCCGGCAGTGCTGGAACACACCTTTAATTCCAACACTCGAGAGGCAGAGATAGGGAGATCTCTATGAGCTCACGGCAAACCTGATCTACAAGAGCTAGCACCAGGAATCACATTTATTTTCTCATGTTAATTTCAATGACACTCACTGAACAGAAGCATGAGGAAATTATTTTCGATCTCCAATATTACAGGATACTGTACACCTGACCCACTCACATATTTTTCATGAATCCAAAATTTCCTGCCTCAAATTGATCACAGACACTGTGACGCCTCTGAAGCTCAGATTCTATAGAGCAAATGAGCCCACAGGAGATGCCAATAGTACTGTCCGTGGACTGTACTTAGGAACTATTGCAGTCATTACTATTACACATGTAGGTTTTTTAGCTCTATCAAGTGAATTTAATTATGGTCTTGGATATCTCAACTTGTTCATAGTTTATTAAAGCTCCAAAGATGAAGGTATGTTAAAGAAGATTTAAGTACTACAGAAAGAATACTAAAGCTGGTGTAAGAACAAGCAGGCTGGGCATTGTGAGTCATCCATAATCATAGCTCTTGTGAGGCTGAGGCAATAAGATCACACTGAATTCAAAGCACTCTTAGGCTATAATGTGAGTCCCTTTTTCAAAAACCCAAATGAACAATTTTGCTGCAATGATATGGGCTTTGAGAATTTTGCATAAGGTGTAATTATAGATAAGTCTCTCTTTCTTAAAAAGATAACAAATTGTGTCCATGAAACAAAATATTTCAACAATTGCAAAGTCTTCAGGGGAAGAGATGAATAATTTAGCAAGAAAACTTGTGCTACATAGCATCATTCAACCAATATCCTCAGGCTAGAACTGTAAGGAAATAGCTCATCCTTACCTGCAGTGAACAGGGCAATGCCCAAGCCCTCATAAAAGATACTGCTCTCTTATATTCAGTATAGACACAGATTGTAAAACGTCACACACTCATCCCCTAATCTTCCCCTCTGCTTCTCTCATATCTCCTTGTAGTCATCCCTGAGCCTAAGAGGCTCTTCATCCCAGAGGAGTCCAGTAACTCATTATAAACAGTAATTACCAAGGACCTCTGTAGGACCAGTTTTCCCAGAGTCCTTCAGTGGTGACTGATTATCAGCACCAATCATACTTTACTATACTTGCGGGATGGTGGACTTAGAGAGAAACCCATTAATGGGTGCTTATTTGTTTACTTGTTTAAGTGGCTAAAGCCTATTCTTTGTGCAGTGGGGAGGGGTGTTTGAGGAAGAGAGTTTGAAAACTCCCTAGAAGTAATTAGAGACCACAATGATTGATAAAATGTACATTAGAGATCATGATTTACTAAGGAAGCCACTGTGACATTTAAAGACACACAGTCTGGAAACACTCCCAGTTAGTATGTAGTGTGTTAGTATAATTTTGCCTCCTGTAAATACTTACAACAATAATAAAGAAGAGATCATGAACTTGGGAGGGAAATGGAGAAAGTGGGAGGAGTTCTGCAGGGAGAAGAAAGGCTAGAACTGATATAAATACAGCATTAGTGTATGAAAATTAAACAAAATATTTTAATTAAAATAATGAAAATAAATCTTTAAAAACACAAAGTAAGCAAAAGACAGTAAGATAAATATCGTGTTTTCACTCATTTGTGAATCTTACATTTAATTTTTTATTTTATTAATTTTAGTTATGCATGTGTGTCTCTGTGTGCCCAAGGTCAGAGGTATCATATGTCCCTGGAGCTGGAGGTAAAGGCATTTTGAGCAACTTTGTGTTGATACTTGAGCAAAAGCTCAGGCTCTCTCTGAAATAGTATGTGTTCTTAGCTGCTAAAACATCTCTCTAGGCCTGCTTTTAGGTTATCTATCTATTTGTCTGTCTGTCTAGCTCTTTGCCTGCCTGCACACACACACACACACACACACACACACACACACACACACACACATATATATATATAGAGAGAGAGAGAAATTGATAGATAGATAGATAGATAGATAGATAGATAGATAGATGATAGATAATGACCCTAACTTTGAAACTACAATAGAAAAGTAAATAAAACAATTCAAGCTATAAATAAGCACAAGCTAGGACATTCTGAAATATTTCTATAACACAGGAAATAATTCCAAGAACTAAGCTTCTTCATAACCTGCAGGGTCAAGAGGTAGTCTACAGCATGGGGAAATCGTTTTGAGCATAGAATGTATATCTAGGATATATAAATAACTGAAAGTAACTGAACATCACAAACAACAAATAATCCAATCAGTAACTGGCTAATAAATGAATATTCTATTCTCAACAGAAGAAACATACAGTTGAGAACAAACAGCTGAAAAAGATGTTTTCTGAATCTGGGCCACTTTGTTCAGTTGTTTTAAACTCTGTTCATTTACCTACAAGTTGCATGATTTTATTTTTCTTTTCCTTTTAACCTAACTTTCTTTTATTTATTCTTTGTATCTTTCACATCATTCATCTCAACCTCACTCATTTCCCATTCCTGACAATCCACCCTCTTGCCACTGCAGCCCACCCCCCCAAAAAAATTAAGAGAAAAAGGAAAAAATCTAATTATGTCAGCTAGAGTGTGACACACTTCGTCATGGAGTAAAGTCTCTTGTCCATATATCTTTACTTGCAAGTGTTCATTGCCAAGAGTCATTGATCTGGTTTAAGACTTCTGGTTTCTGCTACACTAGCAATGCCGGGCCCTCACTGTGACTCCTCTTGGTTATTCTGTTGTTGCCATATGTTCTGGAAATCATACAATTTTTGGTATGCAGGAATGTTCCTTTCATGTACTCCTGCAGATGGGATGAATACTGGGGTGGGTCAACCTATCCTAACTCTGGTTCTGGGTCTGATAATTGCGGGGTTGGTCAGCCCAGCAGTCAGCTCTCTCTTATCCTCAACATCAGGGTGAGCTCTGCTTTATTGCCTTGGTGAGTTCACTTTTACAGCAATGAGCAAGGGGCAGGATTTGTTCTCCTGCTTTCATGTCCTCAGGGTCAGTTCAGCCACCATCAAGGCCAGCTCTACTATGTTGCCCAGGTGTGGCATAGGGACCACTCTCCTGAGGACTGCAGCAGATAAGGTGCAGGACTGAATTTCTTGCTCTTCTGACCTCAAGGTCAGCTCTCCCACCTGCCTCAGGCATTGAAGATGGAGGAGGGCATTTCTCACCCTCTTATTCACATGACAGGTGAGTAATGCAGACAGATTTTTCATGCTCACAATATTGGTGCCAGCTTGCCCATACATCTGCCAACAGGTTTGACTCTTGTGCTGCCCAAGTGAGGTGGAGGGCCTGTTTTCCAGAGTGTTGCAACTGGTGGCAGGCAGGAGAAGTTCTCCCACCCTTCTGACTTCAAAGCCACTATTCCTCCTGCCGGAGGCATTGATAGGCAGGGGAAGGGCATCTCTCCCCTGCCCATGCTGCCACATATAAGATGAGTAATGGAAATAGCTCGCCCATGGTAATAAGAGTTCATTTTGCATAACAGCTGAAAAATATTTCATTATGTAAGCTTACCACATTTTCATTGTTCATTTATTAGTTGATGGACATCTAGCACAGTGGTTCTCAACCTGTGGGTTGTGACCCCTTTGTAGTATCAAACGACCCTTTCACAGGGGTTGCATATCAATATTCCATATATCAGATAATTACATTATGAATCATAATAGTAGCAAAGTTGCAATAATGAAGTAGCCATGAAAATAACTTTGTGGTTGGGATAACAACATGAGGGACTGTATTAAAGTGTGGCAGCATTAGGAAGGTTGAGAAGCACTGCTCTAGGATTTGTCCATTTCCTAACTTTGTGAATAGAGCAACAGTGAGCATGGATGACCTGGTATCTCTGTGGTAGGATATAGAGTCCTTTGGCAATACACCCAGGAAATCTTCAAGTGGGCAATACCTATTGTTTTTATTGTTTTATTATTATTAAGTCATTTTATTTTTACATTTGTAATTAAAGTATAATCACAGCACTTCCCCTCCCCTTTCCTTCTTCTAATCTATCACATGTCTTCTCTTTCAAACCAATAGCCTTTTCTCCTTTGTTATGGTTACATTATCTATCTATCAACTATCAATCAATCAGTCTATCTATCTACCTACCTACCTGCCTACCTAAAACTATAAAAATACAACCTGCTGAGCCTATATTTGTTGTTTGTGTGGATGTGGTTTCAGGGCTCATCACTTTGTATTGGAAATCCAATGAGGGCTCATCACTGGGAGAACCTAATTCTCTCTCAGCACCCAATAGCTGCCTGTAGTTTTTAGTTTAGGAGTGGGACCCTATAAGATTTTTCCCCTTCCCCATATTAGCATATTGCCATTGTTCAGGCCTTGTTTAAGTAGACATCTCTAAGAAAAACAGTCGCACAGCAGACTTACTGGCATTCCTACTCTCAGAATCTTCCCGCTCCTCCTTCTGTGATGTTCTCTGAGCACAGGATGCAGTAGCTATGCTGCCAATATATCTATTGAAATGGGGTCCTCACAGTACATTGATCTTTGCATTCTGTGCAGTTGTGGTTCCATAAATATTTTTGATAATTTTTAAATAATGTCACACATGTAATCTTCTTTCTTCTCTAAGATCCCTGCCTTGTCCCTCCTCCCCACAAATCTCTTTTCAATTTCATGACTATTCATTTTGTTTTGTGACACACTGAGAATAATTAGTATGTCCCATGCAACCATGGATCTGGTGCTATATTTTGGAGTCTGATTGGCTCCACTATGAATATGCTACTAAAACAATGCCTACCTGCTCCCAGAGTCTGTTTACAGTTAATAGTTATGAAAAATTAGTAGGGCGCCATAAGCCCCTCAATCTTCTCTGATGTATTTCTTTCTTTCTCTTTTTCTTCTTTTAAAAATATTCATTTTAGGGCTGGAGAGGTGGCTCAGTGGTTAAGAGCTTTGCCTGCTCTTCTAAAAGGTCCTGAGTTCAAGTCCCAGCAACCACAGGTGCTCACAACCATCTGTAATGAGATTTGGTACCCTCTTCTAGCCTACAGGGATACATAAATAAATACATTTTATTTTTAAGAATTATATAAGTTTCTCTACATAAATGAAAATAGTCAACAAAGAGGCAACCTTCAGAATGTGGGAAAACATTATATGATAGGATTTGCTATACATAGTATAAAAAGAACTTTTTGAACTCAGTGAAAGCCATTAACTGTCATTTGATGCAATTCGATTTGGCTCTTTTCACTACTTTTTTTCTTTTTTGTTGGTTTTCCTATCTGTGTTTATCCCCAAATCCTGAAGCTTTTCTCTGTTGTCTCATAGATCCATGTATTATGTGTAACACATAAATTTCTTGGGTATCAGGTTTCTTTTAAATTTTATTATTATATTTTTATTTAAAATAATTTTAAAAGTTAAATATATTTTGATCATTTCCCCCCTCTAGTTCTTCTTCCCTTCCTTACTCACCCAATTTTAGGTTCTTCCTAAAAATAAAATAAAATAAAACAACAAAACCCACTGAAACCATGGAAACAATATAAAACAATGCACAGAATAAGAGAAAACAAAACACCAAAGTGTAACCAAATATTTTTACCTGATTTTGAGAAAATACACCAAGGTGTCCCTGAGTACTGATTAATACCAGGTATAAAAAATGTACAATAATGTCCATAATATACTAAAGGCTTACAAACATTCTAAGAGTCAAGACCAGTTAGAAAATCAATATAGAAAATGAAATAAATACAGAGTCTAGAGAATTAAGTGATACAAATTATCTAATAACATACTGTATAAAGAATATGTGAGCAATTGCTAAAGGTCTGGTAAGTTGAGATATTCTATGATCTCAAGCCAATAGTTAATAATATTTGGATCTGTATAAGCACACAGTAACAGCAGACATTTGGATAAATGAGAAAATCCTGGAATGACCATGAGGAACAGATATGACTTTAAGTCTATGCTGCAATTTTCAGGATCAACTAAACAGGACAATGAGTGCATATTTAGGTCCTCCAAACCTATTTTCCAAATTCAACTACTCATATAAACTCCCTGCAATTTGTGGAGTGAAAGTTATGTAGTGGTAACTTTAAACCGAAGCATTTATAGTGAGTAAAAGTTCTGTAGTAACATCCAATGTTAATATTAATGTTTTCTAGAATAAATCATATAAAAATCTGAAGTGTTGCCATCATAGGAAGGAGGTAATTTGCTTTTTGAAAATTACTCTTTCTAATGCTCCCTTCATGTCTCTGTTTCTCAGGCTATAGATGAAAGGATTCAGCATGGGAGTTACCACTGTATACATCAAAGACATGACAGTTTCCTTCATAGTAGAGTTATTAGCAGAAGGACATAAGTAGAGACCAATGACTGTCCCATAGAATAGCGATACTACAGACAGGTGTGAGCCACAGGTAGAAAAGGCCTTATGGATACCTTGAGAAGAAGGGACCTTGAAGATGGAGAAAACAATTCTTGCATAGGAAACAATGATGAGAAGGAAAGGGAGTACAACTACAGGGCCTCCTAAGATAAATATCACCAATTCATTAGCATGAGTGTCAGAACAAGCCATTTTAAGTAGAGTAGACATATCACAGAAATAGTGAGGTATCACATTGTCCTCACAGAATGACAGTCTAGCCATAAGCAGAGTGTGCAGCATGGCATGGAACGTGGTTAGCACCCAGGACAGCACCACCAGACATATGCAAAGTTTGGGGCTCATGATGTTGGTGTAATGAAGGGGGAAGCAGATGGCCACATAGCGGTCATAGGCCATGGCCACTAGGAGAAAGTTCCCAAGATCTCCAAAATATAGAAAGAAGTATATCTGTGCCAGGCAGCCTGCATAGGGGATGGATGGGTCCTGGCTCTGCATGTTCTGCAGTAATTTGGGCATTGTGACAGAGGAGAAACAGAAATCAGCAAAGGACAAATTGCTGAGAAACAAGTACATGGGTGTGTGCAGATGGGAGTCCAGTAGAATGAGGAGGATGATGATGAAGTTCCCCAGGATGGTGGTGAGGTACATGGTCAGAAACAGGGCATAGAACAGGTGCTGGTGCTCTGGGGGGATGGGCAGGCCCTGGAGCAGAAACTGGTAGATGATAGTTTGGTTTCTTCTAGTCATTTGCTTACTCCAATGCCTTTTTAGAAAAAAAAACATAATAGTTCCACTTAACTTAATTCCAAATGAAGATGAAAACATTTCAATTTCATCAGATGATGAGCAGAAGATGTAATAATTTGACATGCTGTGTAAAACATCATTGCAATAAGTATGCTGTCCAGATCAACATGTCTATATCAATAACTCTTAAGGACTTTTTAAACTTTAACATATTTCATAAGCTGGTCCTTTCTTAAACAGTGTTTTTTCTATTTGATTGTGGCATGAAATTCATTTGTTTCTCTTGAACTTACCTTGTTAGTCATCCTAGACAAATTTAATTGCCTCATATTTTATCATTCTTTTACCATGTGATGATTCTAAGAAAGTTTTCTATTGTCTGTTTGTCTATCTATCTATCTATCTATCTATCTATCTATCTATCTATTTATCTATCTATTTATCTATCTATCTATCTATCTATCTATCTATCTATCTATCTATCTATCTATCTATCTATCATCTATCCATCTCTCCAAAAATGTTATATACACTAAAGTTTTGTATTTCCACTTAAAACCCAGTTGAAGGTATCTTTCCAAACTACAGAATATATATAACATTATTAACTAATTATCTTTTACTGGATTTATCAAGGATGCCTGTGTGGCAACAGATTACCAAAGAAACTGATGATTCTACTCTGGTAGTCCCTCTCCTTTTTATTTTCTCTGATGTTAGAAAATGTAATTAAAAATAAAAAGGATATCTTTTATCTCATCCATTCAACTCTTTCAGTTTAATCTCGGGCATTCTTATTCTCTTTTGTCTTGCAACTCCCTGAATTCCTCAATACAGGTCCATATTCCTAGAACAAGGCAGCATCTTGTGTCCCCAGCCATATTTTATTAGATTCTTAGTATATGCCCCCATCCCTCTGCTTCAGTGTCCTCCTCTAAAATGCTTCATTTATATTTTTATAATCTAAAATGGCAATCTGATTCTCTATTTCTATTAAATGTTTTGAGTAATTGTCATTGCTTTTAAGATAAAGGCACATTCTTCTTGAGTGCACAAACGCAACTTTGTTTCTGGACCTGTGCCTAACTTTCAGGTCACATATGGGCTTATGGTAACTTTGTGTTCCACTTTCTCTGTGGATAATTACTGAATCCATGATTTCCAGTCTCCATTCTTCAACACTTGTTCCTTGTAACTTTTAACTTCTTCATGATGTGTATGTTTTATATGACTTATTCCTCCTTATTTTTCATGTATAGTACATGCTGCTTGCTTGAAAAACCTTTGTCTACCTGTCATTACCAGGTAGGTAAGACCTACTGCCGTGTTCCCATAGCATTCTAAATTCACCCACAGTCCCTGCTGCTCCTGATCACTTCATACTAGAATTCAAATTCCATGCAGGAAAAATCATGACTGCTCTTGTCTTATAACAGGGAAAACATTTGGCATTGTGCCTGGATGTGACCAGTATTTTCTCAATGTTTCTTGGCTGTAATGCATGTAAGATACGACCTCTTCACCTTTACGGACAGAAAATTCTCATTAAAGTTAGAAAACACACACTTATTTAAATTTTGAAGAATTAAAACTCACTAGACTTAACCAATTGAAAACTTGACACTATTTTATCAAGTTCAGAGAGGTAGTTTTGCATTTACTAAACACTGAGGGCATGAGGGTATGACTGTTTTCAGCAATTCTGGTATCTAAAAGTACCACAGAGGATGTAGGAAAATCAATATGATGATCATTTTATAAATTATTGAAAATACAAATAGCAGAGCAAAGTATGTAAATATATGCAGAATTTATCTTGAGTTCTCCCTCATATAGACATAGCATCAAGTGATGGATAATTTCTTAGTCCTTGGTAAGTTTTGACAAGGGCCAGTTCTTAATGCTTTTAGGAAGATATTCTCAATATTATTAATGGTGAAGTCAGTAGACCTAGCAAATTACTCTTCATAACATGATAAGACTCATGAAGCACATTGAAGGATATACAGGAAAATTTACGGTCTGCTGAAGAAATATCCTGTCTCTAGACTTCTTTGTACTCAAGACTGCAGCCTCTATTCTTACTACAGAGTCTTTAGGCTGGCTCTGTAGGTACTATAACCTCACTGACAACATTATATAAGTTGTATCCTTAGAACAATTTGCTCTTTCTATTCTGTTTTTCTTTTTGTTTTCTTCTAGACAGTTTTGACTAATGAACAACCCAGCATATTTTAAACTGGCAAAGAAAGCAAGGTGGGACATTAAGAGACATGTGAGACTAGGTAAGTAACTCAACTGTATAGTCCTTGGCTAGCATGACCAACATTCAACAAAACGACACAGAAGATACCTTCACTCTGTTGATGGGTATTTAATGCACCTGAATTCTTTGATGTATACTTTAGAATCATGTTTCAGTATTATGGAGAGATGACACATGTAGGGAAAACCATAACCCAGCTTCCCAAATCCTGTTTCCCCTGTGAATGACAGCCCAGGTGGAGTAGTGTGTGCTCCTATGGAAGATGAGGGGTAGAGATAAGAGATAAGAGAATCCCTGAAAGATTGCAGTCCACATAGTCTGGCATATGCCATGGCAAACAATAAGACATTGCGTATTGTGAAATATGAGGTCACGGATAGCTGATATCCTCTGACCTCTACATAGACAGAGACAAAGAGACAGACAGACAGTAACAGTGAGAAGGAGACAGGGAAAGAAAGAGAGATTTTAAAACAAAAGAACTACAAACAAGATTCCTATGTAGCAGTGCAGACCTATGTCCCAGCACTTTGGAGGCTGATGATGGAGATCACCATAAGTTCAGTGTCAGCCTAGTACAGAGTGATTCTCTCACCATAAAAACCCAAAGTAAACTATAAAATTGAAATCTATTTCCCATAGTTGTTATTACATTGAAATAATGTGATTTGGAAGAAAAATTGAAAAACAAGTAATTGTAAAGATCCTTATAGATTCTAAGATGTTTATTAATGTTGGTCACAAAACAAATACTTACCTTATATGAGAATAATGTGAACTAAAGAGATGGCAAAGATGAATATTGTCATATCAGAAAAACTATCCTGAGAAGTTGTGATCGGGGGAAAAAAATACTCTCAAGTTGGATGGACAGCAAAGGTATAGCTCTTTTTCCTGATAATTACCTGAATAGCCGAGGGGCGCTCCTAAATACATAAAAATGACCCCACTCTTCTTATTCACTCTGGGCACAGAAGACACCAGGTCTGCAGACCTCTCCGGTGTCTACACCACATTCCCACCACCTCCCTTGCTATGTACCCTGCGATAAGAGGCTCTGTGTCCCAGAGGATTCCAGGTGCTGCAGAAAATCAACTAGTACAAGTAGTAATTATCCAGGACCTCCATAGCAGAGGTGACAGCTAATAGCCATTGATCACATGTGACTACATTTTTGGGTGAGGTGGAGTGGGAGAGAATCTCATGGTTGGATGTTAACATTATTGTTAGATATTGCCTGTTCTTTGTAAGGTGAACAGGAAAGTTTGAACAGCTTTTTTTAAAGTAACCAGAAAGTACATGTTAAATAATATGGCAAAATATTTCTTAGAATGTAATTTCTTATAAGTGGCTGTTAAAGACACTACATTTTAAATTTAATTAATTAATTATATATCCCAGTCAGAATTTCCCCTCCCCCCTCTTCTCAAAGTCCCTCTCCCAACTTCCTCCCTGTCTCCATCCACTCCTTCTCCATTTCTATTCTGAAAAGTAAAGGTCTTCCATGGATATCAACAGAACATGGTATGTCCAGTTGTAGTAAAACTAAAAAACTCCACTTGTATTAAGATTGGGCAAGGCAACACAGTATGTGGAAATAGATTCCAAAAGCCAGTGAAAGAGTCAGTGACACCCCCTGCTCCTACAGCCAGGACTCCCGCAAGAAAACCAAACTACACAGCTGTCACATAAATGCAAATGTTGCCACCTATCTGTGGATACATTGTAACTCTGTGTACAATATTCCTTTGCAGAATGGGTATGTTACTGGCATAGATCAGACTTCTATGATCCCACTTGGGACACCTGCCTGTCACCTATTTATGTTAAGGATAGGAATGAGGAAAAAAATCACACAATCCCAAATGATGTTTGATTGTTAAGAAAAAAATAAAGAACACATTCCCATTCTTTAGATGGCTTTTGACTTCTTAGTTTTAAGAAAAATCTTAATTTTGCCCATCACCACTGTTTTTCGAACTACTCTCTTTATTTGTTATATTACAGCCAAATACCAATGTCTATCTACCTGCCCATTTGAAACAATAGCTGAGATCCCATAATTATGTTTTTCACTAATCCTTTATTGTACGTCAGTTGCATGAAATTTGTGATGTTGTGTTATAATTATTTTTTCATTCTGAGGGAATAAAAAAATTCTGATTCTCCACTATTCTTATGTTAATAGGGCCAGTATAGGTCATAATATCATTTCCTTTTGGACAGGCAAATATTACTATTTTTTGGAGAATGCCCCAGAAAAAGATACAGTATTATTTGTTTTATTTTGCATAACAATTATGCTTTTTCTTGGTCATAAGCATCAACAACCCCAGACCCTGTGATATCTTTATTCCAGCAGTCTAGACCCTCTGTGGGGGTTAAGCAACCCTTTTGTGGGGGTAGCCTAAGACCATTGAAAAACACAGATTCTTACATTAGGATTCATAATAGTAGAAAAATTGCAGATACGAAGTGGTGATGAAAACTGCATAAAAGGCAGCATGAGAAAGGTTGAAAACCTTAGCTCCAGTCTCTGTATACTGGTTTAGGTAAGAACCCAAAGTGACTGGTAGCTGTTTCAACTTCCAATTTAGTAAAACTTTGTGGTATGGAGGTCCTTCTGTCTATGTGTTGATTTTATTGGTTAATGAATATAGAAAACTGGCTTGGCCTATAGCATGGGAGGAGGAAGGTAGAGTTAGGAGAAGCCATGGAGCCACCACTGGAAACAGATGTGCTGAAACTGCTCATAGGCCATGACCTTGTGGTGATTCACAGATTAATGGAGATGGGTTAATATGTAAGAGTTAGCCAATAAGAGGTTAGAGATAATGGGCCAAACAGTAATTTAAATAATATAGTTTCTGTGTGATTATTTCAGGGCTGGCCTGGAATAAACACGTTCCAAGCAGCCTCCCTCTGGGTAGCTGGGAACCAGCAAGCAGTCTTCTCCAACAACTTTGTGTTATATTTCATGATATAACTACAGGATTATAGGAACTGAGACTATAATATTATTTATAGTAATAATTGTAATATAATAATTATAGAAACTATGAACATATAACTGAAAATTATACTATTTTCTACTATGAAATTTATAGTTACACCATTTAATGCATTCTCTTTATGTAGTTATCATAAAATTTTTTTCAAACTTTTGTGCCATTAATTTCTACTGTCCATTTCTCCAAGCCTCATCTCTTACAGATGGAAGAATTCTATTCTACTCTATGTACTTTCCTATCATTAATGTTTAATATGAAGGGAACCATATAACATACAATCTCCACCCTCTTATTACTATGATGTTTTCCAAGGTACATGTATATAAGAATGCACATCAATATTTTAGTTATTTTGTCACTGATTACTATTTCTTTTTATTGTATGAAACATTTTCCCTAGTCATTAGTTAATGGCTCTTCCCACTTTATGAAATTTATACATAGTATTACTATAGATGGTCATGCTTAACTGCTTGTTTAATTATTATAGCAATTCTAGGTAGACAACTAGGAGTAGACTTTCTGTCTCTGGTAGTAGCAATCATATGTTGAATTTTCTAAAAACCTGTTTTCAATTATTGTTTGAGAATTTCATACAATGAATTTTTATTACATTTTCTCCTTACCTCAATTCCTTAAAAATCATTTCTTACCTCTGTACTCAACAAAGTTCATGTTCTCTCTCTTAAAACAAACAAAAGAATTAATGACCAAAGAAAACCGCGCAAACAACATACAGCCGGATTCCTGTTGGCAAACCATTCCTAAACTTGGGTGCTACCACGGAGTGTGGCTGATTTACCCGGTATCACTCCACTGAAGCAAATTGAGTTTCTCTCTCCTGGCAACTTTCTATTGTAAATAGCTTCCTGGCTAAGACTTGCCTGACTTGTGTAGGTCTTGTGGTGCTGTCGAAGTTTCAATGAATTCACATGTAAATTTGTACTATTGGGTCTAGAAAATGCTGTTTCCTTGGAGTCATCTATCACCTTTGGAACTTATACTCCTTTTTCTCTAACAACCCCTGAGCTTTGAGGGGAGAGGTGTAATATAGACATCCCATTTTGGGCTAGGCACTCCAAAGCCTCTCAGTCTCTTTGTGACTGAGTGTACTTTGTGTTGTTGTTGAATTCTAACTTTAATCCATAGTAATCTGATAAGATAGAGGGGCTAATTGCGGTTATTTTGGATATGTTGAGATTTTCTTTGTGATCAATTATGTGATCAGTTTTAGAGAAGGCTACATGAGGTGCTGAGAAAGTTTATTCTTTTGTGTTGAAATAAAATGTTCTATAGATGTCTGTTAAGTCCATTTGAGCCATAATGTCTGTTAGTTCCATTGTAAATTTTCTGTCTGGAAGACCTGTCCATTGTTGATAATGGGATGTTGAAGTGTCCTACCATAGTGTATTGGGTATGCAGCCACTGTTGGCATCAAATTTGCAGTTCCTCATAAAATTTTACCTCAAGACAGCTATACCACTTTTAAGCATATATCCAAAAGGCACTCAATCTTACCATGTGGATATTTGCTCAACTATGTTGATAGTGTCTTTATTCACAATAGCCAGATATAGAAACAACCTAGATATGTCCCTCAAATGAAAAATGGGTCTAAAATTGTTACATATTTGTATAATGAAGTGCTCCTCAGTTATTGAATTGTCCACCTTCCTTAACAAGGACAAGCTCCCAGTGGTAGAGCTGTGACACCAATCCCTCCACAAAACCTTTAAACTAGGCCAGTTCCGTCTGCAAGATGTGCTGGGGCAATGGTGTCTCAGAGCTTGTGGCAGTGACCAATGAATGACTGGTCTAACTTTAGGCCAAAGAAAAGAGGGGAATCTTATGACCTGCCTGGATGGTCATAAACTGAAAGCTGGATCACTCAGAGACGTAGAATAAAATCAATCACAACCTACTGAGAGAAGACAATAAATAATAAAATAAATAATAAAATTATCACTAATGGCAATCTGCTATACTAATAGATTTATACCAATACTAATCATCATCAGAGAAGTTTCCTCTGGCAGCTGATAGGAGCAGATAAAAAGACCCACCCATAATCATTAGATGGATGTTGGGAAGCCATGCAGTTTATGGGGAGGAAAAATTATTGGAGACAGACAGAGGTCAAAGAAATGGGGGAATCATGGCCCACAAAGTCAATTAAGCAGGACTAATGAGATTCACAGAGACTGAAGCAGCAATCACGGCACCTGAAAGTATCTGCTCTAGGAACTCTGCATACTTGTTGTAGTTGTTTAGCTTGAGGTTTTTATGGGACTCCTAACAGTGAGAGCTGGTGTGTCTCTGACTCTTTTGTCTGCTCTTGGGATCCTTTTCTTCCTACTGAGTTGCCTTGTCCAGCCTTAATATAAGTGTTTCTGCCTAGTCTTATTGCATCTTGTTATGCTCTGTTCAGTTGTTATCGCTGAGATCCCTGTTCTTTTCTGAAAGGAAATGGAAGAGGAATGATCTGGGAGAGAAGGGATGTTGGAGAGGTAATGCAAAGAGTGAAGGGAGGAGAAACTGTGATCAGGATGTACTGTATTTGAGAAAAATAAACTGAAAAAGATTAGCATCACCATAAGACCATGATAAATCGTTTATTTATATTTTAAAAGTATACTGCATTCAACACAGAAATTTGCATAAAATCAGAAACATTTTGGGTAACAAGAATGTGAAGAATGGAGATCTGATAAAACAGTGGCTCTTACCTAATGATATTCTAGAATCACACAGGAAAGCAGAGGATGGCATTACTGTGTCACTAAGGTCCCATTCTCTAACTGAAATACTTTGAAAAATTCCTGTTTGCAACAAAAATATAATGTAGTGTGCTATTGAACGTATAACATTTCACACATACATTTTATCATTAATGTCAATATATTTACTAGATAAGTTTAAGTTAAAATCCAAGTGTTGTCATTATAAAGAGATTTTCTTTTTGCAAAGGACATTTTTCAAGGCCTCTTTCATATCCCTGTTCCTTAGGCTGTAGATGAAGGGGTTCAGCATGGGAGTCACCACAGTGCACATCACGGCCATGACAGTATCCTTCACAGTGGAGTTGTTAGCTGATGGAAATATGTAGAGAGCAATAATTGTCCCATAGAACAGTGAGACCACAGACAGGTGGGAGCCACAGGTGGAGAAGACCTTGTGGATAACCCGAGCAGATGAAACCTTTAGGATGGAGCAGACAATTTTTACATAGGACACAATTATGAGTGAGAATGGGATGACACTAACAAGTCCCCCCATTATAAATATCATTAGTTCATTAATATAAGTGTCAGAGCAGGCCAACTTGAGCAGAGCAGATATATCACAGAAAAACTGGGGGATCAGGTTGTTTTCACAAAATGACAATCTAGCCAAGAGTAGAGTATGCAACATGGAATACAGGATGGTAAGAACCCAGCAGAATACCATAAGACACACACAGAGTTTGGGACTCATGATGCTGGTGTAGTGAAGGGGGAAACAGATGGCCACATAGCGGTCATAAGCCATGACTACAAGAAGGAAACTCTCCATGTCTCCAAAAACCATTAAAAAGTACATTTGTGTTAGACAACCTGCATAGGGGATGGATGTGTCTTCGCTCTGCATGTTCTGCAGCAATTTGGGCATTGTGACAGAAGAAAAGCAGAGGTCAGAGAAGGACAAATTGCTTAGAAACAAGTACATAGGCATATGGAGATGGGAATCCAGTATAATGAGGATGATGATGACGAGGTTCCCCAGGACAGTGATGAGGTACATGGCCAGGAACAGGGCATAGAACAGGTGCTGGTGCTCTGGAGGGATGGGCAGACCCAGGAGGAGGAACTGGGAGATGACAGTTTTGTTGTTCATTATCATATTTTATCTCCAGTATCCTAATGAGAAAATAATAGGGTTCATTAAAATTCAAACTAAAATTAATATATATCTGGGATACATATTCTACAACAATTGATCTGGCAGTTACCATTGTAATTAAATTCTCAAATTCCAAATGTCTATAATCATTCCAATCATTCATGATTTTTCTCAACTTCTCTTTTATAGGTTTATATCTCCCATCCTTTCATAGACATTCTATGCATCTCTACTGAGATACCAAGTGGACTAATGTTTCTCTCTTTTTCTGTTTGCACATCCCCAGTAACTTTTGTTTGTTTATTTGTACTTTGTTCTATGTCATTTTATATATTGACATTCTTGAAGAAATTGGATGGGCTTTGACATCATAATTTTATGTAAATATCAAGAAAATTTTACATACTCCAATCCCTTAGATTACCATTTGAAACTCAGATATCCATGTCTCTGTAACATACAGATTTTTGCTCAACTGTTCACTAACCATCTTCCCTCTATTGTATGTATGAAAGGTTTCAGAAGATCAAAAGCCCCAAGAGAAATTTATGCCTTCACTTGGTTCTATTCCAAAGCATTCCTCGTTCTCTTACTTCTCCTGCATTCCATCATATAGCAAAAGAAATTTGTGTTTGAGTCAGAAATCTGTGAATTTAGATCCATTCATTTTTCCTTACCTTGAACTGTCATTCTTGATAGAGTCTCCCTTTCTTTTCCTCCTATTTCATTCATCCCTTTTGTCCATATATGAGACTTACATCTTGTCTATAGAAGCAGACTCAGTTTATGTTCATATTCCTGTTCTCATGCCTCCTGACCCCTTTCTTCTCCTTCAATCTGCTTCATTTACACTGTGGTATTCTAACACAGGAGTTCCATCATCTCTTGTCTGATTTATTCTTCAGATTATCACTGTTCCTCTGCAGATAAGGATAAAGCTCCTGTCAGGGACACTAACACTGTTTCATATTGGAACACAAACACTGTTTAATTATTTTATGCATACCAAAGTTATATCCCTATGTGGTCTCACATTGATACTGGATTTCTCTCTTTAACAGTGCTGTCATTAAAACTTTTCACCTCCCAGTTTTAGAGTTTCTCCTCCACCTGCTGATTAATTGCTCTCCTTTCTTTCCTCTTCATCTAGTCTACCCTTACTCATATGAAAGGTATTTTTCCTGTCTCACATATAGCTAAATTTACCCTATGTCCCCATACTAAGTAAGACCTTCACCCATATTTCCTTTCATGCTTTACATATCACATACACTTAATTGTAAATGGAGACTGCTCATTCATTTCCCAGATGCCCAGATGTGAATAACCATGTGGAAACTATGTAAATTACAACATTGTTTGGCCAATGACTTAGGTGTCTTTCTAGCTAGCTTGTATAATCTTAAATTAATCTACTTCTATTAATCTGTGTATCACCATGAGGCTGTGGTCTACTGGTAAGGTTCCAGTGGTATCTTTATCCTTCAGCAGCTATGCGGCATCTCTTTGACTCTGCTTACTCTCTCTATATATATCTTTTACAGTCAGGCCATATCCTGCCCTGCCATATGCCAAAGCAGTTTTATTCATTAATCAACAAAAGCAACACATATACAGAAGAACATCCCACATCACTTAATACTTTGACCACTGCTTTAGGCTATCCTCCCATCATTTGTAAATTATGCAGGAAAGATTACAGATAACTTCATTACAATCGATTGTTTACAATCATTCCTAATCAATAGCTAGGCCAATACCTGTCCTGATGCAGGAATCTGGGCAACAAACATGTTGCCTGGTGCTCAAACTGCTACAATTTTTTTAACCACAAAGGTAGAAAAATTCCCATTTAAATAAAAAGACTTGACCATTTAGCCCTAAATTTTACATTATATAATGAGTGTCAGAGATCTAATGTTACATTTCTGCAGTGTTAAGGTTAGTAATTTGTATCTCCCCTCAGTAATACTGACTCTAAATCATATTCACATCCTTTAATCCACAAAACATCATTGATATTGGTACAATAGCTAGATACAATAAAATTTCTATGAACTAGAGAAAAGAAGTGACAAAATTAGTTTGTAATCTTCACATGAGTTACTCCTTAGATGTCTATACTTTGTGTGATCTTAATTTATGTGTCAAGTCAGTTAATCCCGATGTCAATTTTTGAAAAAAAAAACTAGTTGATATGGAGACAATCTATAAATGTCATTTAATCTGTAGACTTTGAGTAAAGTAACTAACACTTCATAAAATGATGAACTTCATGCAATCTGATGAATGAATTAAGGGAAAAGAACAATTCACTGTAGAAAAGTTTTCATATTCTGCCTTAGATGCAAGTCTGAATCCTCCACTCTTCTCAGGGACTCCAGTGTTCTAAACAGTTCTTCAAATGTTGGCCTTATCAGCCTCTATAACTAGGCAATCAGTGTACTATGTCACATGTATGAGTGCATGTGTAAGTGCACACACACACTCACACACATACCACACACAAACACATATGTGTTAATCTGTGATCCTTCATAACCCTGACTAATAAGTCTATATCATGTCCCAAAGCTCACAAAAGAGGAGAAATAGCAAAAGATCTCAGCCACTTTATCTTAAGTAGAACAAACTAGTCTGACTGATTATACTTTCACAGACTGTTTTTAGTACAGCTGAATTAACATTTTGCACACTTAGACATTGTGGACTTGAATGGCAGAGAAGGAAACCATGTAGAAAAAATATCATGGACCATTTAAAAAGATGCACTTCTTATGCATCCAACATGATAGTGAACTATCATGTTGTTAGTGATGTATGGACTCAAGCATACATCAGTCCTGCCTCTGCCTCCCAAAGACTGGCATTATGGGCATGTGTCACTGTGCCCAGTTTCTCCATCTCCTGTAAATGAAAAGTACCTTTGTGTTTGGTGGGCATGTGTTCAAAGATTACAATCACCATCATCTGTTACCACTAATGGGCCAATGGACTTCATCCCCTCTTTTGCTGTTAAATTCACAGTTCTTAAATTAAACAACAGATAAAATCCCAATGCATATGTTTCTAAGATATCATCTAGACACAGCATATCATCTAGGATTCTGATTTTGGTTGAGTAGCTTTCAATTGTATATTTTACATGAACACCCATGTGATAGTAATGTCATTCTTGTTGGACTGTCCTTGGTATCAATCACAACTGTTACCACTAAAACATATTTATGAAGCTGCAAAGATAAAATTAATCATAAATTTGTTGAGACCTACAAATGAAAGTATAGTGAACAACTGTTCGGCATTCCAGCAGTGAACTCCATCTCACAGTGCTTCTCTCATGTTGAAATGCTGTGATATTAAGACAAAATTACAGGATGAGTAAATGTAATGAACTCATCAATAAAAGTGGCTTTATGATAACCATGAAACAAATACTTTCTCATTATGGTGAAGTCTTGGAAGACAGAGAAAAGAAAAATGCTATCATACCTGGAAAACTGTCCTGTATCACACTCAAAATTCATTTGGACTAACAGCAATATAACAGCATATTTTCCTGAATTTACCCAGCTCTACTGAGACTGAACCAAAACTTTAGTTCACTATCATGTTCCCCTTTATTTTATTTGCAGTCACAGGAACTAGTAGCCTCTGTCCTCATCACATAATACCTGCACCATTCCTAGTCACATCCCCCTGCTGCCATCTCTGAGCCCTAGGGGCACTGCACCCCATAGGAGTTCAGATACTGTCTAAGTCATTAAAGACATACTAATTACCCAGGACCTTTCAAGGGCCAATTTTCCTCCAGGATCTCTAGTGGAATCCAATTATCATCACCAATCACTCCTTCCTACACTTAGGAAATGTAGAATTTAAACAACAACAAACAAACAAAATAACAACAAAAAGAAAGCCAAAAAACAGAAATAAGAATACTTATTGCCTACTCAAGGTTTCGGCTTGAATAGATCCCACTTTTCCAGGGGGAGAAGTAAAGAAGGGTGATAGGGATGCCTCCCATGCTACCAGGCCTTATTCTGATTGTTACATACAACAAAAAGTTACACAAGAAGCCATTAAGTCTTCCTGGATTGGTTCCAGCCTATCCAACAGTTTTTAAGCAGAGTGAGATCATAGAAAATCACACACAATGAGGAGACATCCAAGAAAAGCATCTTGATGGGGGAGTGTCATATATCAACCTGTTGATTTCATTGGTTAAGCAATAAAGAAACTGCTAGGCCCATTTGATAGGCCCACCCTTAGGTGGGTGGAGTAAACAGAATGGAAGGCTGGGAGAAAAAAGCTGAGTCAGAGAGTCGCCATGATTCTTCCACTCCAGACAGACGGAGGTTAAGATCATTCCTGGTAAGCCAGCTGGTGGGCTACAGCAGATTATTAGAAATGGGCTAGTCTAGGTGCGAGAGCTAGCCTAGAAGAGGCTAGATAGAAATGGGCCAAGCGGTGTTTAAAAGAATACAGTTTCCGTGTAATTATTTCGGGGCATAAGCTAGAGCTAGCTGGCGGCTGGGAGCTGGGGCGGCAGGGAAGCGGCCTGCAGCTCCTCACAACAGCATCTCAATTCAACATGACTACCTCCAAAAGACTTATTGCAGATATACAACCTTCTGAAAAATTTAAACTCCATCATCCAACCTTCTATGCATGCCAGTATGTGATGTCAAGAACATGGCACAAGGGTGGCATTTTCAATGTTTCTTCAAGCCTATAGAAAAGTAGTTTAAGCTTTTATGCCAGTTCACTCATTTCGTCTTCTTACCTTTTTATGAAAACCTTCATTGCACCTAATACCAACATTACCCCAACCCCTGTCCATATATGTGAGGACACTTCTTAAAGTCATGAGTTCAGAATGAACTTCTATGAGTGCAGCATTGATCACAGGACATAGGTGGAATTTGTAATTCCTTCCTTCATTGTAGTCCTGAACTTGGCAGTCATTGGTTAGATGAATTTCTGTACATGATAATGAAACACAAACTTTCTACCCCAGGGAATCTTGATCCTTATTGGTCTAACATTTATTGGTTTGTAGAGATGATTAACATTTGAATTTGAATGTGAAACTAGTATGTGGGATTTAGGGATATATCAAGTGTTTTAGACATATGGCTGTTAGATCTGGTTGCATAGAACAACTACATTTTGCTAGCTAATCAATTGGATTCAATCACTCTAAGAAAAATGATGCATCTACTCTTTGTGATTTTGACATTAGAAGCAAAAATGATTGTATGATAGACTCAAGTTCCAATTCATTCATCCCTTATAACTGTGATTTTCACATCCATAAATATAATTAAATAGCCTTGGTATTTTGGGTGTCTTTCAAGCAGTAAACAGTGCATTTTAGAACCCATTATTCCCCAAAGATGTCTGTTGCCCATTCACGCATACTCCATTATTTTTCAGTTACTACCTCCAACTATCCACAGGCAATTCCACTCTACATTCTTTCGCATTTTCCTATTCTTGATATTTCAACTGAATAAAAGCTGTTCATAGCTGTCTTCTATTAACATGTTGATATCCAGTAGTGCCAGCACCATTTGTTAAAGATTCTTTTCATTTTCTAGTATCTTCTTTAATTTCTTTCTTTAGAGACTTAAAGTTTCTGTCATACAGGTCTTTTAGTTATTTGGTTACATTTAGCCAAAGGTATTTTATGTTTGTGGCTATTGTAAAGAATGATGTTTCTCTGATTTCTTCCATGGCCCGATTATCATTTGTATATAGGAGGGCTACTGAGTTTTTTGAGTTAATCTTGTGTCCCACCACATTCCTGAAGGTATTTATCAGCTGTAGGAGTTCTCAGGTAGAGCTTTAATAGAGCTCTATTATAGATATAGATAGATAGATAGATAGATAGATAGATAGATAGATAGATAGATAGATAGGTATAGATATATTCATATCATGTGCAAGTAGTGAAAGTTTGACTTATTCCTTTCCAATTTGTATCCCCCTGATCTCTTTTTGTTGTCTTATTGTTCTAGCTAGAACTTCAAGTACTATATTGAATCAATATAAAGAGAGTGGGCATCTTGTTTTTTTCCTGATTTTACTGGAATCGCTTTGAGTTTCTCTCTGTTTAATTTGATGTTGACAATCAGCTTGCTGTAAAATGCTTTTATTATGTTTAGATATGTTCCATGTGTCCCTGTTCTCTTCAAGACCTTTATCATGAAGAAATGTTGGATTTTCTCAAAGCCTTTTTCAGCACCTAATGAGATGATAGTGTGGTTTTTTTGTTTTTTTGTTTTTTTTTTTTTTTTGCTTTGTCAATGTAATGTGGATTACATTGACAGATTTCCATATGTTGAACCAACCTGACATCTCTGGGATGAAGTTTACTTGTTCATTCGTGGTGGATCATTTTTTGATGTGTTCTTGGATTTGGTTTGCCAGTATTTTATTTAGTATTTTTACATCAATGTTCATTAGGGAAATTGTTCTGTAGTTCCCCTTCTTTGTTGCATCTTCATGTGGTTTGGGTATCAGGATAACTGTAGCCTTGTAAATGGAGTTTGGCAATGTCCTTCTGTTTCTAATACATAGAACAATTTGAAGAGTGTTAGAATTAGCTCTTCTGAAATTCTTGTAGAATTCTGCACTGAAACCATCTGGTATTGGGATTTTGTTTTTTTTGTTTGGGAGACTTTTGATGACTATTTCTATTTCCTTAGGGATTATAGGTCTATTTCAAGTGTTTATCTATTTTTGATTCAATATTGGTATGTGGAACCTATCCAGAAAATGCAAACTTCTACAACCACTTTGAAAATCAATATGGTGGTTTCTCAGAAAATTAGGAATCAACCTACCTCAAAACCCAGAGATACTAATCTTGGGCTTATACCCAAGGTTACTCAATCCATACCACAAGGTCACTTCCTCAACAATGTTTATAGTAGCATTATTCATAATACCAGAACCTGTAAATAATCTAAATGTCCCTCAATTGAAGAATGAATAAGGAAATTATGGTATATTTACACAATAGAGTATCACTCAGCTTTAAGAAAAAAAATGACCTCATGAAATTTGCAGGCAAATGGATGGGACTGGAAAAAATTCTGAGTGAGGTACTCACCCATCTGTGGATATTAGATGTAAAGCCAAGGATAACCAGACTACAATCCACAGTTTTAAAAGATAGGTAACAAGGATGACCCTCAGAGGGACACATGGATCACCCTGGGAAGGGGAATTAGATGAGATCTCTTAGGTAAGCTGAGGGCAAGGGAGACTATAAAGTGGAGGGTAAGATGGATGAGAACATGAGGGAACAGAATGATTGAGGGGAGAGGGATGGAGTGGGAAAGAAATGAAAAAGATATCTTTATAGAGAGAGTCCCTAGGGTGTTAGGGAGAAACCTGAGGCTTGGGAAATTCATAAGCATCCACAAGGATGACCCCAACGAAGACTCCCAGCAATAGTGCACAGTATCCCCAAACTGACCTTTCCCTCTAATCAGATTGGCGAATACTCTGATTATCATCATAGAGGCTTCTTTCAAAAACCAATGAAACCAGATGCAAAGATCCACAAACAAGCACCAGGTCAAGTTCAACGAATCCAGTCAAAAAGAGCTATGAGGGGATATATAAGCAAGGTGGGTCAAAATCATGATGGAGGAATCTGCAAAGAGAGCTGGACCAAGATCGTGGACACTCATGAACACTAGCCCTACAGCTGTGGAGGCTCCATGGGACCAAACTAGGCCCTCCATATGTGGGAAACAGTGTAGAAGCTTGGATTATGTGAGGGGCCCCTGGCAGCAGGACCAGCATCTATCCCTGGTACATGAGCCAGATTGTTGTAGCCTATTTTCTATGGTGGCATGCCATGCTCAGCCTTTTTAGTTTGATGTAACCCACTTGCCACTTTTTAGTTTTTTGTTTGATTTTTATGTCTGTTTTCATCCTCAAATCTAAAGATTTTTTTGGGGGGGGTTCCTTCTAATAATGGCCTCATATTTCCATGTCTTATACTTAAGACATTCATTTATTGGAATTCATTTTTTTTAAAAAAATTATATTTTATGCTTTATTTTTTATTTTTTAAAAATTTAAGTTAAATATATTTTGATCATATTTCTCCCTCCGGACACTCTTCCCCTCCCTACTCACACAATTTTTAAGTTATATATCAAAAAATCACCCATTATAACATCAAAACTCTTCAAAACCAAGAAAACAAAATAAGATCAAGCCCATAAAGAAAGAAAAATAAAAGAAAACATCAAGCTGTACCAAATATTTTTGTATGATTTTGAAGAAACACACCAAGGTGTCCCTGGCTACTGATAAACACCAGATATAGAAAAAAAGTACAATAATGAGAACAAAATATCAAGGACTTACTGAAATCTGTTTTCAGTCTTGGTTAGTTTCCTAACCAAGACTAGTTAGAAAAACTATATAGACAATGGATTAAAGATAGATTTTAGGGGATTAAATTATATGATTATTTAATTACAGACTGTAGAAAGAACATGTGAAAGCCTGGAAAAGGGTTGGTGAGTTGAGATATTTGGATAATTTTAAGTACATATCTGAGATCATAAAGTATACATATATAAGCACACAGTCACAGTAGACATTAGGACAAAAATGAGAAAATCCTGGAATAACGATGGGGATCATATATGACTTTAAGTCTACTAAAATATCCAGGACTGCCTGGACAAAACAAGGAGTGCATATTCAGGTCTCGCAAAATTATTTTCCAAATTCAGCTACTCATATAAACTCCTTCTAATTTTTGTAGTAAAAGTTATATTGTGGGACCTTTAAACAGTAGCATCCAAAGTGAGGAAAAATTATGTAACAACATCCAATATTAATGTTAATTTTTTTTCTAAAAGAAATTATATAAAAATCTGAAGTGTTACCATCATAGGAAGGAAGTACTTTGCTTTTTACAAAATACTCTTTCTAACGCTCCCTTCATATCTCTGTTCCTAAGGCTATAGATGAAGGGATTCAGCATGGGAGTCACCACTGTGTACATCAAAGTCATGATGGTCTCGTTCACAGTAGAGTTATTAGCAGAAGGACATAAGTAGAGACCAATGACTGTCCCATAGAACAGTGACACTACAGACAGGTGAGAACCACAGGTTGAAAAGGCCTTACGGATACCATGAGAAGAAGGGACCCTGAAGATGGAGAAAACAATTCTTGCATAGGAAACAATGATGAGAAGGAAAGGGAGTACAACTACAGGGCCTCCTAAGATGAATATCGCCAATTTGTTATCATGAGCATCAGAACAAGCCAGTTTCAGCAAAGTAGTCATATCACAGAAATAGTGGGGGATCACATTGTCATCACAGAACGACAATCTGGCTGTAAGTAGAGTGTGTAACAAAGCATGGAATGTGGTCAGCACCCAACACAGTACCACCAGGCTCCCACAGAGCTTAGAACTCATGATGCTGGTGTAATGAAGGGGAAAACAGATGGCCACATAGCGGTCATAGGCCATAACCACAAGGAGGAAGGTCCCAAGGTATCCAAAATATAGAAAGAAGAATATTTGTGTCAGGCAGCCTACATAGGAGATGGAAGGTACTTGTCTCTGCATGTTCTGCAACAATTTTGGCATTGTGACAGAGGAAAAGCAGAAATCAGCAAAAGACAAATTGCTGAGAAAGAAGTACATGGGAGTGTGGAGATGGGAGTCCAGTAGAATGAGGACGATGATGAGGAGGTTCCCCAGGACAGTAGTGAGGTACATGGCTAAGAACAGGGCATAGAACAGGTGCTGGTGCTCTGGGGGGATGGGCAGGCCCAGGAGGAGGAACTGGGAGATGACACTTTGGTTCTTCATTATCATTCTTATTCTCCAATATCCTAAGAAAAAAATATCAGGATTATTTAAAATAAAGTTAACATATATCTAAGTTATATAAGAACATATATATCTGACAGTCATCATATTAATGATAACCGCAAACTCCAGATGTCTGTAATTATTACAATTATAAATGATTTTCTCAAATTCACAACATGTTTCTATCTCCCATCATTTCCTAGAGCTCTCTATGTCTTTTTTACTAAAATACAAAATGAACTAGTGCTTCTTTGTCCTGTTGCCTGCTCAACTCTTGTTTGTTCATTTGTAATTTGCTCTATTTTTGTATATTGATGTTCCTGATGAATTTGATAAACTACGTCATTGTAATTTGATATAACTTTCAAGAAAAATACACACACTACGATGCCATAGATAAACATTGCAAACTCAGACAACCATGTCTCTGTAGCATGGAGATTTCTGCTCTACTGTTCACTAATCATCTTCCCTCCATTGCATGTGTGACAGACATCAGGAGCACAAAAGCCCCAAGTGAATTCACGTCTTCACTTTCTTGCCTTCCAATCATGCCATGTTTTGCTTCTTAGTCTCCCTTAGCATAGTAAAAGAAATTCAGTTTGGATTCAGAAATCTGTAAACTTTGATCCATTTGGGGTTTTTTTTTTTGTTACCTTGAACTGCTGTCATACATTATACAGAGTCTCACTTCCATTCTCCTCCTTTTTTATTCATTCCTTTCTGTGAGATTATATCTATATCTGAGGATCACATGGTATCTTTACTGGAATACAGAAGGAGACTCAATTCGATGTTCTCATGTCTTCTGTCCCTTCTCCTTCAACCTGGTTCATTTACACTGTTGAATTCTGACACAAAGGAGATCCATCACTGATTTTCTGCTTTATTTTTCATATTTCCACTATTGCTCTAAGGATAAGAACAAAGCTCCTATCAGGGACACAAATTCTATTTTATTATCTCAAACATGCCGGTGGTATAACCCTATATGTTCTCACAATGACACTTGCTTTCCTCTCTTCACCAATTCTGGGGTTAAAACTCTTCCACCCCTAAATTTTAGAGTTCCTCCTGTACTTCCCTATCACTTCCTTCTCTTTCTTCCCCTTCACTTGGTTCATCCTCATTTGTATGTAAAGGCTATTGCTTATAACATAGACAACTAAATTTACCTTATCTCCCTATATTAAGACCTGCACTATGTCTTTAGCATCCTATATATACCACATGTCCACATGCACTTATTATTTTAATCACTGCTTTAATCCACCTTCACATAAATCTACATGCATCAATGGTCTCACATGACTTCATTACCTGTGGTTGTTCAAAATCATTCTTAAATATCCAACTAGGACCAGTACCTGTACAATGTATAAATTTGTCCAGGAAGACTTGCTACTCTCTGCTCAAATTAATACAGATTTCTTTGACTTCAATTGTAGAAAACTCTCAATTTAAAGAGAAATGTTTACCAGTTAGAACTAAATTTTATACTCTACAGTGAGTGTCATAGTTGCTATTGCTTTCCCACAGTACAGTGGTTAATCCTTTCTATTATTCCCCAGCAATATTAATAACTCCAAATCATATCCTTATGCTTTACTCCACCCAGTGTTGTTGTTTTGGTGCAGAAGACAGACATGTTGAAGATGTTCATGAAGTATAAAAAAGAAGATGCAACAAAGTTACTTTGGGATCTTCACTTGAGTTATTCCTTAAATATCTTTTCTGTTTGTGATGGCTAATTTATATATCAAGTAGTTAAACCCTGATGCCAATTTTGGGAAAAAAATCCTAGTTGCTATGTAGATATTCTATAATGTCATTAAAATTTGTAGACTTTGAGTTAAGTAACTGACACTTCATAACAAAATGTGTTTCTTGCAATCAGATGAAGGAATTAGAGAAAAAGGATGGTTCACTCTAGAAAACCTTTGCATTTTCTGCTAAGATACAACTCTATATACACTCTTCTCATGGATTCCAATATTCTAGACAGTTTTTCAAGTGTTGGCCTAATCAGACTCATACACTGGGCAGTATGTACTCTAAGTCACAAGTATGGGCGAACACACACACACATACACACACACACACACACACACACACACACACACACACACACACACATCATTCTGTGATTCTACAAGGCACTGACTAAAGAACCTATCATGCTCATAGCTAACAAAAGAGGAGAAACATCAAGATGTCTAAGCAAGTTTCTCTGAAATGTTATACCCAAGTCTGATGGCTTGGCTGTTCACAGACTGACTGACAGTGTTCAATACAGCCCAAATTATGAGTTTTCAGACTTAGATATTGGAAATTAGCTTTGCAGAGGAAGAAAACATGCAGGAAATATATCACAGATCATTTAAAAATATGTTCTCCTCATGTATCCAAGATTGGCCTCAAACATGCTAAATCCCTGCCTCTGGTTCCTCCTGAGCACTGGCATTATTGGTATGTGGTTTTGTGCCCATTTTTTCTTTTTTTGTAAATGTACACTATATTTCTGTTAGGTAAGCATATTTACAAATAGTACAAGTCAGATAAATCACCATCCACTGTTAACACTGATGGACCAAAAGACTTCATACCATCTTTATATATTCAGCACAACATTCTCATATTAAACAGCACTTAAAAATTACAAGTGATATGTTTCTTACATTTAGTATGGCTGCTTATCTTCTGTAATTCTGTAGAAACACTGAATTTTAAAGTGTAGCTCTCCTTGTACTTTCACATGAATACCTAGATGACAGAAATGTATTCCTTGGTGGACTTCACTTAGGAACAATCACAGATATTACCACAAACACAGATTTGTGAACTTATGCAATATAACTGATCACTATCTTGTGTAGGATGTTTTTCAGAGTTTGCTAAGACCCCTAGAGGAAAGTAAACAGCCATTCAGCACTACAGCAGCTAACTCCATCTCACAGCACTGTTCTCTTGATGAAATGGTGTAATATTGAGAGAAAATTACATAATGAATTATTGTAATGAACCCATGCTTATAAAGATGGTTTATATGATGATCATGAAAAGTTCTGGGAGACAGAGAAAAGAAGAAAGTCTTCATACCTGAAAAACTGTCCTGCATGATATAGGAATTTCATTGGGATTTATAGCCAGTCACCAGCTTATTTTCCTGCATGTACCCAGATGTATTAAGAACAAGTCTAAGTTTCTAGTTCAGGATCCTGCTCATCTTTATTTTGTTTGCAAATACAGGAAGTACTGACCTCTTTACAGATCATCTACTTGCCCCATATCTTCTCACATTGCTCTATGGGAATTCCTGGGCCTTAAGAGTCCTGCATCCCATAGGAGTCCAGATCCTATATAATTCATTAGAGACATAGTAATTACCCAGGACATTCCTAAGACCAATTTACCTCAGGGATCTCTAGTGGAGACCAATTATAATCATGAATCACTCCTTCCTATACTTACAGAGGTAGAATTCAAACAATAACAACAAACAAAACAAATAAACATATATCAGTCACAAGAAAAACAAAAAAGTGGAAAGATGCATATCTATTTAGATAATGAACAGGCTTCTGCTTCACTGGAGCCTACTTTGTTAGAAGGAGAAATGAAGAAGCTGACTAAAAAACTACCCCAAGTTATCAGATATTATTTTCATTGCTAATGATTTGAAGTGTCTCAAACACAAAAATTACACAAGAAATCATGGATAGTTTTGAAACTTTTGGTTGTGATCCTCACCTTTAGTGACTGAGCATCTCTCCAACCCATCCAAACAAGTTTTTTAAAGAGTTACAATATCAAATCTATTTGTATTTGGCAAAATTAAAGAAAATAAATAATTATCTATCCTATCTTGTTCAGTTGAAAGTTTTATATCTAATTTATCTTTTCATAATAATTAAAGAAAAGTATAATTATAGATATCTAGTCTTCAATTCCATCAAAGAACCCAGAAGGAAATAATATCATCTGAGTAAGTAGGAAGTCCAGGCAAGCAACTTCCAAAAAATGTAAGAAATGATATAAACATCTGGTTGCCTGCAGAGTCACCCATGTTTCCTCTGCAATGTTGAGACATTTGTCTTTGGCCTACCAGCATAGCATATCTGACAGACTTTCTTGTGAAGGAGGGAATTTTGAAGAGCTGTGCTACCTTGTCTTTGCAAAGCTTGGTAGTCACCCTTTTGTGTCCTGCTTGCCCAGTTTGGACAGTAACTGTCAGAAAATAAAGCAAGAGAAGTTTCTTTGTCCATATGGTTAGCTTTTGCCATAATGAAAATAAACTCCATACAGAGCTTCTTTGATGTCTATCATCTTCTCTGGAAAACATTGGTGCTGCCAAGAGCAGACGTGTCTCACTGTCTTGAGAAGTCTAAGTTATTAACGCATTTTAAAAGTCATATTTTGCAGGTCTTTGAAATATTTGAAGAATACTTATTTATTTGAAATATATATTTGTACATCTAGAAAACCTAACTAGCATGAATATAAGTTTGACTAGTATAGATAACTAAAAACATTTTTATATGTCTGTATTTATTAATTATATATTACATTTTAATTTAGATGAATAAACACAATACATTAAACAAGAAATATACAGAGTATAACAAAGTTAAACTTAAACTTACATTAATAAACTAAAATCCATACCAGAGTAAAATATTTTGGGATTATCAGTTGTTTTTGATTAAAGTAAATTCAATAATCTATACACTTTAACCATCACTTCTATATCATACCCCCTTACTTCTTTATAATAGAATTAACTAGGACCAATAACAATTTGTTACCAACCCCTTAAATGAAAACAAACTTTCACAAACAAAACTTTGGGAATTTGGGCATAGCTCTCTAGACTACTTCCTGCTGAATGGTAGATACTGATAATCTTTGATAAACCCTGAGAAAATTTAGAATTATTGTTAAATCTTGGCTATAGTCTGTGAACCTGTATCTTCTCAGCTAGTTGAAGCTTTTTAGATGTTGGCTCATCTTGGCCATTGATCCCATTGGAGACCTCTCTGGACATCTGCCTTATCAAACTATATTAGTCTGTAAGGAATCCACAGTTTCTCATCTTCCAATAGTAGTTTTTAAGTAGATGGAGATTGTAGAAAATCACACACACTGAGATGGCTTCCAAATACAGCATATTAATTCAAAGTAACTGACTACATGCAAAAGGATTTAATATATGTATTAAAGAATATAAACTTCAAAAGCCAGTTTTCTAAGTGTACCAAAGAAAAGGGCAGAAATATGGCAAGCAGATGGCATGTTTATTGCTTCCTCGAGCAAGTAGAACCATGTCCATGTTCCTATGCCTTTTCACTCATTTTATCTTCTTACCTTTATATGAAAACTATAATTGTAACTATAGCTGGGCCCTAACGTCTTCCTCAGGGGAGGGGATGAGAGGGTATAATAACAGTGTACACAGAACCTGGGAGTCCACTGTAAGGGATAAGGCAGACTTTTTTATCTAAAAAAAACAGGGAAAAAAATTATATGCCCTCTCAGCCCCCAGGTGTTCTAATCATTGCTATCAAATAGTCTTTCCTCATTGGCTAGGCAGGATCAGGACCTCTGACAGAGTCAGGTAGACTCCAGGTTGGGTCCTCTTGGCCTGGTAAGTTTTAACTTCCTACATATCCAGCCTGTTTTATTTATTACATTGTCACTCAGCAGGAGTCAGAGTTCTTTGCTCAGGCCTTGTTTACCCCACCTCAGCAGGGCTCAGCAACTAGACTCTGAGTGTCTTAGATTGGCCTGCCAAACAAGATCTTATCCATCATTGACTACCAACCCTTGAAGAGCATTTATTCCTGGAGAACTGCCAGGGTGGGAGTAGTAGGCAGTAGCCTTTTGAATTACAGATAACATGGCAGGCATAACCACCTGTGGAGTACTGTGAGAAGGATGCCTAAGAGCTATTAATACCTGATGAGTCACCTTAGTTGCTGTCCACTAATGTTGGATCTGCTGAAGGAGACATTTAAAGAGAATAAGGATTAACAATACCACCCTGAAAATTAATGCATATATGAGCATCCAGGAGGAATAAAATAGCCTTTTTATATTATGCCAAACATTTCAAAAAAATTAATAATGAGAGGTTTCAACCTCTACCCTTAATAAATCAATTTGTTTGGGGTGGCAATGAGAGCAAGAAAGGGGAGTATATACATTACCCATCCTGTGTCATTCCCTCCTTGTTGGAAGGTGGCTGATCCATGACCGGGCATACATCTCTTCCCCAGACCCATATTGCCATCATGACAGTCTGAGGAAAAACATAAGCATACCCTCTCTCATGGGTTATCAGGGGGCTGAGAACTGCCATTGGAGGGAGATAGGATCTCTAATCTCACCATGGATAGAGGTATGTTCCTTGTCTGAGATGCCCCAATACTTGGAAGCTGGGATAAGTCCATTGTCATCAAAACTGAGGAAGTTTATTTTGAAAAGGATCTCTGTTAAGGCCAGATGAAGATGTCCCCTAGCCTCTGGCAAGATAGTCTGGCCAACAACACCTTAAGAGCTTTGTTGATCCACTGTTCAATGGTTTGTCCCTGTGGGTTGTAGGGCATGCCAGTGGTATGGAAAATCTTCCAGGACTCCAGAAAGTCATTGAATTGTTGAGAGTCATAGGCAGGGTCATTATTAGTCTTAAGTGTCCAAGGTACTCCCAAAACTATCATGGACAGCTTAAGGGCCTTGATAGGTTTGATGGCTTTCTCTCCAGAAACGGCAAGAACATAAACAAAGGAGGAACAGGTGTAGCAAGGAGAGCCTGCTTATTCATCGTGCCTTCCCAGCTAGCGTAGCCCCAAAATAACCACACAAAAATTGTATTCATTAAAACACAGCTTGGCCCATTAGCTCTAACTTCTTATTGGCTAACTCTTACATCTTAATTTAACCCATTTCTATTAGTCTTTATAGCACCATGAGGTTGTGGCCAATCAGCAACATTTCAGCAAGTCTATCTCTGGTGGCAGATCCATGGCGTCTCCTTCCAACTCCACCCTTCTTCTTCCCAGCATACAGCCTAGCTTTCCCTGTCTAGTTCTGTTCTTCCCTGCCTTCAGCTCAGAACTTAGCTATGACAACTATTGCTAATTAACTACATGGGAAAAATATAATAAAATGTCTTAGAATATTATACAATAAAGAGGCTCAATTAAAAATTCTATGCACTTTTATAAATTTATGAATGAACAGAGAAGAGGTTATAGATATCATTGGGTAGAGATGGCATCATAATTCAACAAACAAGAAAAATACAAAGAAAAGACTCTCTGGGAATGAAAGAGTTCAAATATTAGACGTTCTTATGGAAGTTTAAAGAGAGGCTTAAGTGGAGTTCATCAGGCAGTGAAAAGCCCTAGAGGATTGGCCTCACATGGAGATGGACATTAGGAGAGGTCAGAGGAGTATAAAGACTGAGTTTGTATGTCATCACATACCAAGGTCAACTGAGGAAATCAAGTGAACAAGGTTATTCCATTTCATAATGAGGCTAAGAATATACAAAATAAAGAAATATTCTTTTTACAGTAAAGAAATGAGACAAAAGAGGAGAGTTGGTCTGTGACCTCATGCACAACTGAACCATTGCCCCTTGTTGTGAGATAGGAAGTCAATGATTCTCATGTTCTTTATTATATGAAACAGAACTTTCTCTATATCCTTGAGATTGTTACAAGGGTAAAATAAAGACATTAACTATAAACAGAAATTTTACTAAGTAAAATATGAAACATATATGAGGTATTACCAGCTTCTAGCTTTCTTTATTCTTTCCATCATCTTAGATAAGTAAATTGAATTCTTCCTGGTTATTAGTCAATTTCAAATTAAAAGGAAAATTTTTATAAATGACACTGTTGTACAAAATGATTACCCCAAATTTGTTCATCATCAAGAGAAGTCAGAAAAGACAACAAAGACATAAAATAATCAGGGGGATTTGAGAGAACAAAAGTATATCAAGTCAGAGTGGGAGAACCTGTACGGAATAATTGAAGGAAATTGGGTGGTGGGGAGATTGCATTGTTAGCAAGAATCATAAATCCATTACTTAAACTATTTTAATTGATACATCAATGTCCGCAGAATTCAGAGTAAATGGTAAAATGTTACAGCAACTTAAGAATTTAAGGAAACAGAGATTGCATCAAACAGAACCTCTTCTACTATGCATTTACAGGATAATTTGTGCAAAGTATGGAGGAAGATGTGGCCAGCTATCAAAGACAATCTTTCCTACTTTGACTACTATACTACACCTCTTTTTATGTATTGATCAGTTATGTTGCATGCCCTTTCATGTATGTTCTAAGGTTTGGGACAACATCTAACATAAAATATTAACATCATTATGTTTGTTACATAAAATAATTAAAAATCACAAGCGCTACCATTATAAAGTGATTTTCTTATTGTAGAAAACTCATATCAGGGCCTCCTTGATGTCTCTGTTCCTCAGGCTGTAAATGAAAGGGTTCATCATGGGTGTCACCACTGTGTACATCATGGCCATGACAGTCTCCTTCACAGTAGAGTTATTAGCTGGTTGACATAAGTATACACCAATAATTGTCCCATAGAACAGAGACACCACAGACAGGTGGGAACCACAAGTGGAGAAGAGCTTGTAGATGGTCTGGGTAGAATGAACCTTGAGAATAGAAAAAACAATCTTTACATAGGACATAACAATGAGTAGGAAAGGTATAATACCAATGAGACTACTCATGATAAATAATACTAACTCATTAATGTGAGTGTCTGAGCAGGCCAACCTCAGGAGAGCCAGTATGTCACAGACAAAGTGGAGAATCGCATTGTTCTCACAAAAAGACAGTCTAGCCATGAGCAGGGTGTGCATCATGGCATTGAATGTGGCCAGCATCCACAGTGGCAGCAATAAACAAGCACAGAGTTTGGGGTTCATTATGCTGGTGTAATGAAGGGGGAAGCAGATGGCCACATAACGGTCATAGGCCATGGCTGTAAGAAGGAAACTCTCCATGACTCCAAAAAAAAATAAAAAGTACATTTGTGTCAGACAACCTGCATATGGGATAGATGGGTTCTGGCTTTGCATGTTTTGTAGCAATTTGGGCATTGTGACAGAGGAAAAGCAGAGGTCAGAGAAGGACAAGTTGCTCAGAAACAAGTACATGGGTGTGTGGAGATGGGAGTCCAGTAGAATCAGGATGATGATGATGAGGTTCCCCAGGACAGTGGTGAGGTACATGGCCAGGAACAGGACATAGAACAGGTGCTGGTGCTCTGGGGGGATGGGCAGGCCCAAGAGAAGGAACTGGGAGATGACAGTTTGGTTGTTTCCAGTCATGATCTGTCTCCAATGACTTTAAGAAAAATAATCAGCAATTTGTTAAACACTCCTCTTTAAACTTGTATGAGATAGATCAATTCTATTATTCAATCTCATTTCTTTAATTTAGAAAGAATATTTTTTATATTTTCTAAATTTATATTCTGTTCTTTTCTATGGCATGGAATAACCTTAATCTCTTAAGATCTTCAGTTATCCTTGGTAGGTGATGACATGTTAAACTAGTCCTATATACTCTCCTAACACTCCCCCAATCCATCTCCATGCCCCCATGGAAACAGTCATGTTTCTGAAATACACAGGGTGTGTTGCTTTTTCTTCAGTTATCAATCTTACTCTTACAAAGTTATTGTAATCTCTACATCCCAGTATGTTCTGTCATTATAACCATTAATGATTTTTCTTCTTGTTGCCTTAGCATGCTCTAAGTGTCTAGTATTACCTAATCACACCTAATTGTTTCTAATATGCACAGTGTACTGACATAATTATTTCCTACCTGCCTGTTTCTTCTAGGCAACTATAGTTCACTTCATTCTGTAGTTTTATCTGTTTTTTAAAGGACCTTTTTTTACACATAATCCTCTAGATTTTATGAGCCCCAAGAAAAACACATATACTTTAATAAGTTACATTACCAATTAATTGCTAGATATAACTGTGTCTCTAACCTGCAGAATCACCACCGCATCACTGACTGATCATCTACTATGTTTTCCCCCACAGACATCTAAGGTTTGATGCATCCCAAGAGAAATTCAATTCTCTCTCTTCCAACATCTGTTTCCCATGTCTCTTCTTTCTCATAATACAATAAAACCAATTCAACATCAATTATATAAGTTTTGTTGATTTTTTCTTTTTTCTTACTTTGGACTCTAAAGTAGCAAAGCATATAGTTTGTCTTCTTCACCCTCGTCTCTCCAGTCATTTAAAACCATACAATCATATCCTTAGTAATGGATGGCATTGTCTTCTGCCCGAAATATTAAAGTCAGCTTTCAATTCCAAACCATGATCCCTGTCTAAAAACTAATTTCTTCAGTATGTTTATCCAACATACTGGCATTCTGAGATGAAAATATATTCTGAGATGGAAAAAAATTGAATATTTCCTGATTCATTCCTCAGGTGAACATGTTTTTCTTAAGAAAAAATTTCTATCATGTGCACAAACGATGATTACTTATCTGACTTTAGCAACTTCTAGCCCACTATGGTTTCACAAATTGCTTGCATTATTCTCTACATTCATTCTGTACTTCAAATTGAAGTTTGTACAGCCATCATTTATGATTTGATCCTCATTTTATCTATTACATGCTTTCCCTCTGGTGTGACTTGTTTCAGTTTTGTTTTCACAATATGATATGCCATATGCTAAATTAAACCTTGCTGTGTCTCTACATACAGTAAGATATATTACCCTGTTGCCTGCGCATCTTGTACTTTTCACAACTACCAATGGCCCTGATTACTGCTTCACAGATATTGTTGCCACACTGTAACTTCATGAAGAAAAGGCCATGACTGCCCACATAGAGAACCAACACCTGCCCTGCCTGGATGAGACTCAGTGTGCATGAAGGTTTCCTGGCTATGATGTATTCTGAGACAAAAACTTTTTCAAATTTAAGGGCAGAAATGCACATTAAATCCAAATGATCATTCTTCTTCAATTTCCTCATAATATAAAATCACAAAACTTGAAAGTTTTAACATGAAATCTCTGTGATTAGCTTTAGAGATACAACTGTGTATTTATGGAAGGGTTTAAGGTGAGTAGGATGCGGTGCTCTTTTCAATAATCCTAAGACTCACAATTTTTATGTTTCCATTTATATGGTTCCACTGATAGTAGTGTAGGAAAATATATATGATGAACATTTTATGAAGCTCTCATTTTTATCCTTCTCTTGACTTCATCTTCAAGTATCCATACCTAACTTTGTAGTTAATTATTATAGGAAATGTTCTATGTTCTGATAGCAAGTTTGGTCAAATTATAACTCTGGAAATTTTTTTGAAGGTGTTTTACTTTGTGATTAACATTTAAATTAGTAATTACATTTAAATGATTGTAAAAATAACTGTAACCTTTTGTAATGTGATGATCCTCGTGCGAGCAATTGTTGGAAGAAACAGAAAAACTACAGTCTCTTGAGAAACCTGAAGATTGCCCTGAAAGAGAAAATGTAACTTCCACTCTTCCCAGGGACTCCAGTCCGAATCTCCTGGACTTGCCAGTTCTCAAGTGTGTGGGCTGCATCTTTAAGACAATTCCCTATCTTGTTATGTTTTCTTCTAGATAACTTTGTCTAATGAACCCAAGTCTATAGGTAAGATGGCAAAGAAATCAAGAAAAATTACAAAAAGATGTGAGAATAGGGCCTGGGTTTTAGCTCAGTGACACAGTAGTTAACCTAGCATGCCCAAAGCACTGAGTTCCACCTCTAACTGAAAAAAATAGAACAAGGGGCTGGAGAAATGGCTCAGTGGTTAAGAGCACTGACTGCTCTTCCAGAGGACCTGGGTTCAATTCCTAGCACCCACATGGCAGCTCACAACTGTCTGAAAATCCAGTTCCAGGGGATCTGACAGCTTCACACCAATGCACATAAAATAAATTATAAAAATAAGATAAATAAATCATAAAAAAGAACAGAATGAACACACACAAAGAGTTAGGAAATCCTTCCAAGACACTATCTGACTGAGTCTAGCTTTGGGGTCTCCTATCCTGCTGGTGGTCATTAGTGCAGCTGCATTAACGGTTTGATACTTGGACATTATGTTTAGTGATAATGAGAATGGCAATATAGGTGAAATTGTGTACCTAGTTTCTCAGAATTATTCTTACTCTGCGAATGAGTGGGCGCCATATCTTATGTAGGTTTTGTGGGGTATTTTGAGCACACTCTTACACTTCTGAGGCTGATATGAAGTTTACCTTGAATCAGAGGGCAGAACTAGCTACTAACTGACCAAAATTTGCCATAGATGTTTTAGATGGCTGAGGACATATAGTATGAAGGGGTTTAGAAAGATTTTCAGCCCTTATGGATTGAGGAAGGAGAGAGTGAGGAGTGAGCTGGTCACTTCTCAGGTGTTTGTCTGATTATTCAGGTTTTACCCTTATATATGACTCCTGAGTTTTTATTGAAAAAATAATTGCCATAATACATACATCACGTATGTTTACATGCAGAGACTACAAAGCAGAGATCACATATGAAGCTTGCTAATTCTGACCAATGTAGTTCTCTTTATCAATTCTTGACCTGAATAGCAGATGAGAATATCCCATGGACATAGTTCTATGAGTTAATATACACGCAACTCACCCTGGATTCTCTGAAAACACTGACTCTTGTTTTGAAGATGATATTCAGCTTTATACATGGAGACTAAGATGATGTCAATATTCTGGTCACTGGGTTTCAGTAAGGAACAAGTACATGCATTGCTTATAATTACAGAATTCTGAGCTCTTTTGAATAGGAGATCTGTTCAAAGTTTCCTAATATTCCAAAGTTAAAAATGTTTTAAAGGAAAACTTAACAACTCCAGCATTGCCCCTACCCTCTAAAGAGATGTTATTATGCTGAAATGGAAAAACAATTACCCTGTAAGTAATTGTAACAAACCTAATCCTCACCAAAATGAATGTCAATGCAACTGTGGAACAAGGTATTTTCTACTCTATGTGAAAATGTTGTCAAGTATGAAAACAGCAAAAAAATGTTATCATACCTGAAAATTGCCAGTCATATGATCACAAAACTGGAAATGTAAGATCCATAATTTGGAAGACAGTAATGTACCTCCTGACAATTTTTCTAAGAGGGATGAAGTTATATTAAAGTCCCTGCTTCAGATCCTGTCACATTGATTCATTATAAACAAGGAAAGAACAGCATTTGTAGTCAACATTTTCTCACATGTCCCTTTCTAGCCATCTCTGGACCCAAGGGGCCCTGCATCCCAGAGGAATCCAGATCCTGTACAACTCATTAAATACACAATAATTGCCCAGGACCTATCTAGGACAAATCTTCTCGGTCTCCTGAGGTGTGGGATACTGATGGCCATTGAGCACTGCTGAATATACTTTTAGAGAAGGTGAAAATGATAAAAAGAAGATCTATTTATTCCTACCATATGCCTGTTATGGAATGGACATGATTTATTTGTAAATGAAACAAATGTAGACATTCATGGAGGCTAAGGGTGGGCTATTTGAAAACCACGCAGTAATAATAAATACTTTGTGATTAAGGAAATTTTCTGCTTTGATCTTGACATCAATTTGTGGGTATGGAGTTGTTCTCAGAATTCTTTTGCTGCTCTCTAAATTTCCTTGGCTTATAGCATGCCTCTTCATTCATTTCTCATCCTAGTGATTCATGTTCCTTTCTTCACTTTTAATGGATTTTTTAGTACTCTATTAAAAGGACAAGCTTTTGGTTTCATTAACTTCTTTGATATTTCATCTTCAATTTCAACTGATTCCTACCCTGTGTGTGTGTGTGTGTGTGTGCTTTTGCAGTGTATGTGTGTATGTATGTAATCTCCTCTTCCCTACTTCTTTTGAGGTTAAGGCATTTTTTTCTAGATTCATACCACAATTAATTATAGATTTTCTTCTTTTCCAATGTGTGTAAACTCTAGCATATATTTCTCTCAAAATTCTATTTGCTGTTTTCCCAACAATTTTGAAAGTCATCTTTTTCCCTGTATCAAGATCAATGTATTTTTATATCTTGTAAATGTAACTCTTTTGTCAGGATGTAGCAACGAACAACAATGACAAAAGAATTGAATTATTTCCATATGGGGAAGTGCATGGTTATTATTCATAGGCAATATAATAGTCCATGCAGAATTCGAGATAATCTGAAAAAGGATTTGAGAACTACTAAGTTAGCAACATCATAGGATCTAAAAGTACATAATAAATACTTCCCAGTCACTAAATAACTTGTTATTATCTTTTCAAAATACATTCAAAATATTTCTCCCTCCCATGAGGGAATAGAATCCAATGCCTCAGAACATGCCTGAAAACAAAGATCACACCAAGATTCTGTAGCGTTGGGTTTTCTTACACAAATATTTGTGTATAGTAAAGTTTCACTTACATATTAGGCACAGTAAAGGCTAAGAGTAACAATTAGTTATAGTAATAAATTAAATAAATTACCTCAATTAAAGCCATCTAGTACTCTCTGTTTTCTTTCTCCAAAAATATACTGTATTACACTCACCTTCCTATCTGGTCATGAGAGCTATTGCAATGCCTTTGTAACAGGAAGTTAGGTGACAGACACAGGAAAAGTGATACAGTTTTCCCCTGCTCTCTAAGCCTCATTTGAAGATTTTTGTGAAACTCCCTATATAAGGCTTCACAGCACAGGAACTGACTTGGTTCTCGAGATGGTGGAAGAACACCTCAGAGGGAGGGCAACAGATGGGTTGTGGAAATGGTAGACAAAGTGATTATTCATATTTCTTGTAGATGGAGACTGAGCACTCAGTTTTCATCATACTAGATGGATGGCATATCATTCTACACCATCAACTGTTCGCCTCTGGTGTTTTTCATTTAATACTGTCAGACTAGAACTGAGTGGGGGAAGTTGAAACCATAACTCTTTATTCAGAAAGAATCAGGAATCAAAGTATCGAAAATGCACCATATACATACATGAAGCTCTCAAGGAAATCGTTTCTTTTGGCTCTTTGTTTGAGGGTGTAGGTCCACTGTAGGAGGAAGATATGACATCAGGAATATCAGACAACTATTTACATTGCATCCACAGGAAGGAAGCACAGTGGTGAAAGTTTATATTCCATCATCCAGTACTGTATTATAGAATCTATATTTTCAAAACTGTAAAATACAAATTAAAGACAAAAGGCCTAAGGCGTATCTTCTTATAGCATTTTCCTGGATTGTAAGGTTAAATTTTGTTACTATGTCATCTCTTCAATACTTAATGAAATTACAACCACAATTCCAACAAGAACTATTACTATAAATTGATTGTCTGCTTATAAAATTTACATGTAAAGCAATTAAAAATTTAGCTTTTCATGTTGTCTTTATTGAAAATAGAATTTTTTCATACCATATATTCTATGATTTTTCCCTCTATCTTCTTCCACATCATCCTCTATGTTCAACCCCACTCCTCTTTTCTCTCTCTTTTAGAATACAAGCAGGAAAATGAAAACCAAAGACAAAGTAAAAGGAATACAGACATAGATACACACACACACACACACACACACACACCATGTAAATAAAAAATTAGAAACCATAATATGTAAGCAAAAGATTAAAATGCCCAAAAATTAAGAGGAAAAAATAGAATCTTCAAAATATCCTTGAGTTTCAGTTGTTGTATGTACCCCTTGCCTGTTCAGGTAATATACAAGGGTTATGTTTGACTGGAGACCTTCATTTGCTGGCGCAGAGCAGAAGAATCTGACCAGTACCTTCCCCTTAGGGGACTGAGCTGAAAAACCTTGCTGAGATGCTTCCTAGCAGGGCTTAGCAAGGCAGAGCAGAACAGAAGAACCTTGCTGGGAAGCTCCTTAAGGGGGCTGAGCAAGGCCAGATGAGGAAAAGTAATAACTTTTCACTGGAGATGGAGGAGATTGCTACATTTCTGCAGTGGGCTTCACTTTAGCAGAGTGTTAGCAAAAGAAGCGGAGAGCTCTGCTAGGTAAGGGCACCGTGGACAAAAGGGCAAATGTAGGAGCAGGGCGGGGTCGAGTAGAATCCAGAGGACCCTGCAGCACAAGCTGAAGGTGCCCGCACTCCCTTTCAAGGGACCTTCAAGCCTGCCCGGCAGGCAGACACTCACCCCTCTGGGTGGATGGCCTTAGCGCAACCAAGCTGGAATTTTTAACTGGCTTGATTTTGTGTAGGTCTTGTGCATGTGACCATGATTGCTGTTAATTCCTGTATATAACAGTTATGTCATCGCCAGAGGCCAGCATCTCATCATCTTTCTCCCCAAACTCTGGCTCTTGCAATCATTCTATCTCTTCTTCCATGATGCTTCCTAAACTTTGGGTAAGGAGTGGTCCATATAAGATCACATCTATGACTTTGTATTTCTGATGGTTTGAGTAGGAATATCCTCCATTGACTCACGTGCCACCACAAGATGTGGTCTTGTTAAAGTAAGTGTGGCATTGGGGGAAGAAGCATGTCACTTTGGAGGTAGGATTTGGGACCTTCTATGTTCAAACTAAGCCCAATGTGACAGTCTTTTTCTGCAGCCTGCAGATCAAGATGTAGAATGCTCAGTTCCTTTTCAGCACTATGTCTGCCCGCATGCCACCACGCTTTTCACTGTGATAATAGAGGACTAAATAACTGTCATTGTAAGCCATCCCCAAGTAAATATTTTTGTTCATAAGGGAAGATAATGAAGAAAAATATAGATCCCAATAAAAACAATTTTAAAAATAGGGATTGTGATTAAAAGATACTGACACATCACCAAGGACAAGAAGACATTGGCAAGAGTAGAAGCCTAAGTAAAAAGTTTTTTAAAAAGTTACTGTAGGGGAATATGGTACAGTAGTGTTGTTGGAATATTCTGCCTTATTGAGAAGCCAGGATATGCTTGGAGCCTCAATAGGACAGCTCTGAAGGCTGGAGCTACAACAGGACAGCTCAGCAATGAAGGAAAGGTGTTCTGACTACCAGGAAGCCAGGTTACCTGGAGCTGCAATGGGACAGCTCAGCCCTAAAAGAAAGGTGTCTTGACTATTGAGAAGCCAGGCTACTGAAATCTGGAGGTGCTGTGGGGGATGGTCTTCCTGCAGGATCTAGGGACTCTGCTCTTCTCCTAGAGAACCACTATAGTTGAATTCTGCTCTGTTCCCTTACCTAGCAGAGCTCTCCGCTTCTTTTGCTAACACTCTGCTAAAGTGAAGCCCACTGCAGAAATGTAGCAATCTCCTCCATCTCCAGTGAAAAGTTGTTACTTTTCCTCATCTGGCCTTGCTCAGTCCCCTTAAGGAGCTTCCTAGCAAGGTTCTTCTGTTCTGCTCTGCCTTGCTAAGCCCCGCTAGGAAGCATCTCAGCAAGGTTTTTCAGTTCAGACACCTAAGGGGAAGGTCCTGGTCAGATTCTTCTGCTCTGCACCAGCAAATGAAGGTTGTCACACAAGACTTTTTTGAGAAAGAGGTTTATTTGGGAAGGAGGAATCCAGGAGAGTGGATTCAGAGTCAGGGTGCTCAGTGATTGGCCAGTTTCCTGCTCCAGTTGTCCCTTTTACCCTACAGTTACTACTAGAATCTCTTACCAGATGGAGACTGAGTGTACTCATCATTGAATCCCACAACGGTTGTAGATATGTGTTCAAATTTACAATTTCTCTGTTATATAGTAATTATATGTTCAGAATTTTGAAGTACTGTCAATTGTTTTTAATATAGCAGTCACAATACTTCATAGGTCCAACACTGATGTGTGGAAGTTCCATTCAGCGGTAGTTTCCCGTTCAGTGTCTCACTGTGCATCCCACACTAAGGCCAATGATCTCACTGTGTAGCTATCCTGATCTCACAGGGTCACACTTGTTATCGAGGCTGATCTCACAGGGTCTGTCTCACTCTGCATCTATTCTGACCTCACAGGGTCTCACTATGCAGCATGGACTGAGCTCACAGGGCCACACTGTGTAGCTATGTTGACTAAACAGGGTCACACTGTGCAGTGTGGGCTGACCTCACAGGGCTACACCGTGTAGCTATGTTGACCAAACAGGGTCACACTGTGCAGTGTGGGCTGACCTCACAGGGCTACACTGTGTAGCTATGTTGACCAAACAGGGTCACACTGTGCAGTGTGGGCTGACCTCACAGGGCCACACCGTGTAGCTATGTTGACCACAGAGGGTCACACTATGCAGTGTGGGCTGACTTCACAGGGCCATACCGCACAGCTATGCTGACCTCAAAGAGAAATCAGGGTACATGATAAGATGTTACAGCAACTTAAGAATGTAAGGTAGAGATCATATTAGACATCCTCTCAAGGTATGGAGGAAAATGGAGCCAACTATGAGAGACACTCTTTCCTACTTTGACTATTCCATGAAATTTCTTCTCTTTCATGTATTGAACAGGTATGTAGCATGCTATTTCATGTAGATGATATGGTGAGGGACAACATCTGACAGACAATATTAATATCATGTCTATTACATAACATTAGGTAAAAATCACAAGTGTACCATCACAAAAAGATTTTCTTATTGCAGAAGACTCTTATCAGGGCCTCCTTGATGTCTCTGTTCCTGAGGCTGTAGATGAAGGGGTTCAGCATGGGAGTCACTACTGTGTACATCATGGCCATGGTAGTCTTTTTCACAATAGAGTTATTAGTTGATGGGCAGAAGTAGAGTCCAATAATTGTTCCATAAAACAGACACACCACAGACAGGTGGGAACCACAGGTGGAGAAGACCTTGTGTATACCCTGGATAGATGGAACCTTGAGAATAGAAAAGATGATCCTTGCATAGGACATAACAATGAGTAGAAATGGTATAATAGCAATGAGACTACTCATGATAAATACCATTAACTCGTTAATGTAGGTGTCTGAGCAGGCTAACTTCAGAAGAGCCAATATGTCACAGAAAAAATGGAGGATTGCATTGTTCTTGCAAAAAGACAATCTAGCCATGAGCAGGGTATGTATCATGGCATGGAATGTGGTCAACATCCACAATGGCACCAATAGACAAGCACAGAGCTTGGGGCTCATGATGCTGGTGTAATGAAGAGGGAAACAGATGGCCACATAACGGTCATAGGCCATAACCACAAGAAGGAAACTCTCCATGTCTGCAAAAGCCATCCAAAAGTACCTTTGTGTCAGACAATCTGCATAGGGGATGGATGGGTCCTGGCTCTGCATGTTTTGTAGTAATTTGGGCATTGTGACAGAGGAAAAGCAGAGGTCAGAGAAGGACAAATTGCTGAGAAACAAGTACATGGGTGTGTGCAGGTGGGAGTCCAGTAGAATGAGGATGATGATAAGAAGGTTCCCCAGGACAGTGGTGAGGTACATGGCCAGGAACAGGGCATAGAACAGGTGCTGGTGTTCTGGGGAGATGGGCAGGCCCAGGAGAAGGAACTGGGAGATGGCAGTTTGGTTGTTTCCATTCATGATCTGACCCAAAAAATAAAAAAAGTTAATAGTTTCATAAATTCTGTTTGGTTGAGCTGGTATGAGATTAATTGATTTTACTTTTCAATTTTATTTGTTTAATTTGGAAAAAATATTTTTATATTCTGTAATTTTTATACTCTTTGCTTCACTGTGGCATGGAATAACCTTGACACTCAACTGCTTTAGTGGTCTTGGTAAATGATGACATGATAACCCGGTCCCATAAACTCTGTTGACACACCCTCAATCCATCTCCACATTCCTGTGAAATCAGACATGTTTCTGTATCACACATGGTGTGCTGTTTTGCATGTTCTTCAGCAATTAATTTTTTCTCATCAAAGTACTTTTAATCTCTTCATCCATATATGTTTAGTCATTATATCCATGAATGGCTTCTTTTACTATTGCATTAGCATGCACCAATAGTCTAGCAGTGTCTAATCACTACTAATTGCTTCTGATATGCACCATGTTTGGGCATATCTCTTTCCTGCCTGTTTGTTTGTTATAGTCAACTGAAGTTCACCCATTCTGTAGTTTTCTGTCAATTTTCTTGTAGGATTTTTATACACCTAGTCCTCTTAATTCTATATAAGCCCATACTTTAATGTGTTAGATTACAAAATAAAAGTCAGTTATGGCTGTCTCTAATCTACATATTTTATTACCCCATTTCTGACTAATCATCTTCTATGACTTTTTCCACAGGTATCTGAGATTCAATGCATCAAAAAAAAATCACTCTACTCTCCCAAATTTTTTTATCTCACACATTTGTTTCTCAAGATACAATAAAATTAATCCAATATCCATTATATGAGTTTTATTGCTTTTTTCGTTTTTCTTACCTTAATCTATAATCTAGTAGAGCATATAGTTTCTCATCTTCATGTTCTTTTTACCCAGGCATTTAAAACCTCCAATTATATTCTTAAAAATGGATGTCATAATTTTCTGCCTGAAATATTGAAGTTAGCATTCAATTCCAACCCATGTACCATATCTAAATACTATTTTTTCAATATATTTAACCCACACTGGAATTCTTAGATGGAAATACACTCCTCTATTTCCTGATTTTTTTCCTCAGATGATCATCTCATTTTTAAGTACAAAATTTCGATTGTGTGCATAAATGATGCTTGCTTACCCAACTTGTATCAATCTATACAGTCCATTATTGACTCATGCAGTGTCTACATTCTTCTCTTTACCAATGCTATGCTTCAAATTGAAATCTGTGTCTCCAACATTTCTGATTCGATGCTCATTATACCTATTGCATGCTCTCCTCTGTTATGACTTCTCCCACCTATGTTTCCAAAATATAATATGCCATATGCTAAGTTGAAACTTCTTATGTCTCTACACATATTAAATCCTGGTACCGTCTTTCCTCTTGTACTCACTGGTTCACAGCTACTGTTTCCAGATTGTAACTTCATGCAGGAAGGCCATTCCTGCCTTGATGTGACTCAGTAGACATAAAAATTTCCTGATTTTGGTGTAACCTGAGATAAAGACTCTTCCAAATTTAAGACTGAAAAGCACATTAAATCCAAATACTTACTCTTCTTCAATTTCCCCAAAATATAAACTCACTACATTTGATCTTTTATTAAAAAAAAAGTTTGAAACTCTTTGGTTATCTTTACAAATGCAACTGTGTATTCATGGAAAGTATTAAGGTAGGTAAGATGCAATACTCTTTTCAGTAATACTGATGATTCTATTTTAAGCTTCAATTCCTATGATTCCACAGAGAATGATGAAAATATATATGATGAACATTTTCTGAAATATCACTTTTTTTCCTTCTCTTGAGTTCATCTTCAGATATCCATAACTAATTTTATATTTAATTATTATAAAATCAGGTCTCAGTCTGGTAACAAGTTTTTAAATTATGGTTCTAGGTATTTCTAAGAAAGTGTTTTATACTGTTATTAATATTCAAATTGCAATTAACATTAAATCAGAGTGAAGTAACTCTAACCCTTCATTATGTGATGAGCCTCATGTGATCCGTTGCCGGAAGAAGCATAAAAAGTGCAGTATCTTGAGAAATGTTATCCAGACTGCCTTGAATTGAAACTGTAACCTCTACTCTTCCCAGAAACCCCAGTCTGCACCTATTGGCTTATTATCAATTGTGTGGGCTGTATCTTAAAACAGTTCCTTGTCTTGTTCTGTTTTCTTCTAGATAACTCTGTCTAATGAACCCTATTCTATATCAAAGACAGCAAAGAGGTCAAAGAGAAGCATAAAAGAATGTGGGGATGGAGCCTGGACATTTAGCTCAATGGTACAGTAGTTATCTAGCATGACCAAGTCCCTGAATTCCACCTCTAACTGAAAAAATAGAAGAAAATGAACAACAAAGTTGGAAACTCCTTCCAAAACACTATGTGACCGATTCCAGCCACTGGAGTCTCCGTCCTGCTAATGGTCATTAAGTACAGATGCACTCAGAGTTGGACTCATGGATGTTATGTTGGTGACAAAGGGGCAGAGCAATATAGGTGAGATTGTGCACCTCGATTCTCAGCATTATTCTTATTCTGTGAATGATTGGGGCCCGTGTCTTATGGAAGTTTACTTGCACAGATTTTGAAGCAAAGGTCACCCATGAAACTTGTTGCTGATGATCTAATGGACTTCACTGCTTAAATTTTTAAACTCACAATTCTTGACCTGAATAGTAGATGATAATCTACCATGGACATGGTTCTAACAGTTAGTGTACATGCAACTTATCTGGGATTCCCTGATAACACTGAATCTTGTTTGAAACTAATATTCAACTTTATAAATGAACACTCAGGTTGCAGTAAGGAACAAGTATGTGCATTACTTAAAGTTACAGATTTCTGAGCTCTTTTTGATATGAGATATGTTCAATGTTTACTTATGTCCCAAAACTAAAGATGTTTTTAAAAAAAAGACTTAAAATCTCCAACATTTCCCCTACCCTCTAAATAGTTGTTAATAGTTTGAAATGGGAAAAGAATTGCACTGTAAGTAGTTGTAATAAACCTCATCATCACCAAGATGATTATCAATGTAACTGTGTAACAATGTTTTTATATAGTATGGGAAAATGTTGCAAAGTATGGAAATGGAAAACAATGTCATCATACCTGAAAATTGCCAGTCAAACTGTGATAAAACTGGAAATGGAAGATCCATAGGTTGGAGAACAATGAGATAACTACTAACAATTTATCTAGGATGACTGAAAATGTATTAATGTTTCTGCTTCAGACCCTGGTCACTTTTATTTAATATAAGCACAGTAAAGAACAGCCTCTGTAGTCAACACCTTCTTACATGTCCCCTTCTAGCCATCTCTGGACCCAAGGGCTTCTGCATCCCAGAGGAGTCTAATGCCACATAACTCATTAAAGATACAGTAATTGCCCAAGACTTATCTAGGACCAGTTTTCTCAGAGCCCTGAAATGGGAACTGATGATGGTCACTGATCCCTTCTGAGCATACTTACAGGAAAGGTGGAAATAAAGAAAACATCAATTCATACCTACCATTTTCCTGTTTAATGGAATGGACAGGATTTATTTTAACCCCAGTTTAGATTTTTGTGTAGGCTAAGGGTGGACAATTTGAAAACAACTCACATAATCATAAATGCCTCAAGTTTAAAGAAATTGGCTACTTTGATCTAGACTATCACTTTGTGTAAATGTAGTTTTCCACAGCACTCTTTCGTTACTCACTAAATGTTATTGGCATGTATATCATGCCTCCTAAATCATTTCCCATCCTAGAGACATATGTCCCTTTGTTTATTTTTAAGTTTGACTTGTGGACTTTTTATTCTTTTTTATAATTTATTTTGCTTTTTAAAAAGAAAAAAAAACTATCTTTTTTCATTATACATACTAATCCCAGTTCCCACTTCTTCCCCTCCTCCCATTCCTTCCACCTACTCTCCACCCCACCTTCCATCCAATCCTCTGAGAGGGTAAGGCACATTGCTTTGGGGAAAGTCCAAGGCCCTCCCTGCTATATCTAGGCTGAGCAATAAATCCATCCAAAGAGAATGGGTTCCCCAAAAGCCAGTACAAGCAATAGGGATAAACCCTGGTGCCACAGCTGGTGATTCCACAGTCTGCCCAAGTCATACAACTGTGACCCACATTCAAAGGTCTGGTTCCTTCCCTATCCTGCTGGTGTTGGTGAGCTCCCATTATCTCAGGTAGATTGTTTCAGTGGGTGTACCCATCATGGTCTTGACCTCTTTGCTCATATTCTCATTCCTCCTACTCTTCAAATAAACTTTGGAAGCTCAGTCCAGTTATCCACTGCAGGTCTCTGCCTTTATTTCCATCAGATGAAGGTTGTATGGTGACATTTAAAATATTCATCAATCTGGCTACAGAGCAATACCACTTCGTGTACCTTCTCCATTGCTTAGGGTCTTAGCTGGGGTCATCCTTGTAGGTTCCTAGGAATTTTTCTAGTGCCAGGTATTTTCTAGCCCCATAATGGCTCGCTCAATCAAAATATCTCTTTCCTTGCTCTCGTCTCTGTCCTTTCTTCATTTTGACTATCCCTTTCCCTCAAGTTCTCCTCCCCACTCTGCTTCCCCACTCTTTTTTTTCTCTTCTGCCCTCCATTATCCCCCCACCCCAATGCTCCCATTTTGTCAGGCTGTCTTGTCTATTTCCTCTTTCCAGGTGGATCTATGTATGTTTTCCTTAGGGTTCACCTTGCTACTTAGCTTTTCTAGGACTATGAACTATAGGCTTGTTATTCTTTGCCTTACAGCTAGCATCCACTTATGAGTGAGTACATACTATGTTCATCTTTCTTGTTCTGGTTTACCTCACTCAGGATGTTTTTTTTTCTAGTTCCATCCATTTGCATGCAAATTTCACGGTGTCATTGTTTTTCATCACTGAGTAGTACTCCACTGTGTAAATGTACATTTTCTTTATCCATTCTTTGGCTGAGGGGCATCTAGGTTGTTTCCAGGCTCTGGAATGATGCTGCTATGACCATAGTTGAACAAAGTCCTTGTAGTGTGATTGAGAATCCTTTGGGTATATGCCCAAGAGTAATATTGCTTGGTCCTGAGGTAGGTTGATTCCCAATTTACTGAGAAACTGTCATACTGATTTCCAGAATGTTGCACAAGTTTGCATTCCCACAAGCAATGGATGAGTGTTCCCCTTACTCCATATCTTCTCTAGCATAAGCTATCATGGTATTTTTGGTCTTAGTCATTCTGACTGGTACAAGATGGTATTTTGGAATCATTTTGATTTGCATTTCTCTGATGGTTAAGGATGTGGAACATTTCCTTAAGTGTCCAGCTACTTGAAATTCTTTGGTTGAGAATTCTCTGTTTAGTTCTCTACTCCCACTTTTTAATTGAGTTATTTGAAATATTGATGTCTAATTTCTTGATTTCTTTATATATTTTGGTAATCAGTCCTCTGTTTGATGTGGGGGTGGTGAAGATCTCTTTTCAGTAGGCTGCCATTTTGTCTTATTGCCTGTGTTCCTTGCTTCTCAGTTTCAGGAAGCCTCATTTATTGCTACTCTTCAGTGTCTATGTTACTGGGGTTATATTTAGGAAATGGTCTCTTGTGCCCATTCATTGAAGGCTACTTCCTAGTTTCTCTTTTATCAAGTTCAATGTGGTCAGATTTATATTGAGATCTTTGATCTGTTTGGACATGAGGTTTATGCATGGGGACAGATATGGGTCTATTTGCATTCTTCTACATGTTGATATCCAGTTATGCCAGCATCATTTGTTGATGATGCTTTCTCTTTTCAATTGTATGATTTTTAGCTTCTTTGTCAAAATTCAGTTATTTATAGGTGTATGGATTAATATCCAGATCTTTGATTACATTTTATTGGTCAACTTGTCTGATTTATGCCAATACTGTATTTAAAATACAGTACTTAAAAATGTCTCATTACTGTAGCTCTAAAATAGAACTTGATGTCAGGGACACAGGGTAACTTCTCATTTATGCATGTTACCTTCAATGACACTCATAAATGTTTTATAGCCTTCAGTACAGTTTATTTACTTCATAGTAATAAATATACACATATTACTAGCTTTCACCTCTTCAATTAAATATACTCCTAAATATTTAATTTTCTATGCTTCTATAAATAAGATTTATTTTTGTTATCTACCTGATTCAATTTGTGATGCCCATCAACTCATGTATTTTGTTAGTTCTTTGAGAATTTTGTATATACACAGGATGCATTTTGAACATATTCATCTATACTCCTTTCTGAATCAAACCAGACTTACCTCTTGTCCTTCCACTCATCTTAACTTCATGTTCTATGTCTAACTGCAGTAAGCTGGGCACATACCACTATTATTTCTATACTTGTAACAGTCTGTTTGTTGATCTAGGGCATAGCTCCTTTTACAAGTCTCAGTTCTCCAGAATCTTAGTGGAAGGCTCACATACATCTGGAATTCACCAGTATTCTAGTGGAAGGCTCACATACATCTGGAATTCACCAGTATTCTAGTGGAAGGCTCACATACATCTGGAATTCACCAGTATTCTAGTGGAAGGCTCACATACATCTGGAATTCACCAGTATTCTAGTGGAAGGCTCACATACATCTGGAATTCACCAGTATTCTAGTGGAAGGCTCACATACATTTGGGATTCACCAGTATTCTAGTGGAAGGATCATATACATCTGACAGTCACTGACAATTTTCTTATGTAGCAGCTTCTAACTAGCTACTGGAAACTTGTCCTGTTCTAAAAAACATAAAATGTCTTCACCATTTGATGGACAACAAACTATATATTTCCAAAATATTGGAATCTCAGTGTTCAAGGAAGAACTTACTTTTCTTCCTTATTTAGATATTTATCTTATATTCACTGTGTGTAAACTATACTTTCAAATAAAAGAATTGTTTTAGTTTGTTCTGCAATTGGATTCTAAATTATAAAATGTGGAAATAATGTCAGTCTTGTATGCATAAGATGAGCAGTATTTTTCTGTATAACTTATATTTAATAAATAATAAAATCCACAAAGAATATATGTGAAGCTCATAGTCTGAAGGAAAATGATATAATTGAACATGTTCTTTTCAGTTACATTTAAGAAGCAGCATCTCAATATTACTTAGGGTTATTTTTAATATTAACCTTATTGTCAAGGTTTTTTTAGAACATTGAGATTTTTCTAGTTACCTTATATTTCTTGACTAAAAAGCAATCATTTGTGGATGAATAAATGTTTCAGGAATTAGGAGCACTTTCTCCTCTCATATAAGATGAGAATTTGCTACACAAAACTCATGATGAGTGGTTCAAAATACCCTGTAGCTCCAAAAGCTCTATGTCCTCCTTGGGCATCATCGCCAACCTGGTACACACAGAGACACACATATTCAAGCTCAATAGATAGATAGATAGGTAGATAGATAGATAGATAGATAGATAGATAGATAGATAGATAGATAGATAGATAGATAGGCAGGCAGACAGACAGACAGACAGACAGACAGATAGATAGATCTATAAAAGAAAGAGGCATTTGGTTATGATAAAAATATGAGAGAAAATAAATGAATCACTAACTACTCCAGTTTAACCTTCTGCGTAAGTAACTATCTCCAATTGACATCCAACTCTGCATTATAGTAGACATTATTGTCAACAGGCAAAAAAGTTGGAAGTAATTTAATGTATTACCTATGTATATAAAGTCCAAAGACCCTGTTTAATTGTTATCTGAATTCACATTTTTTTTCCTCCAGAGCTTCCTTATTGCATTTTTTACCTCAGAATTCCTGAGGGTATAGATTAAAGGATTCAGCAGAGGAGCCACCATAGTATAAAAGACAGCAACTGCTTTATCAATTGGCAACGTGGTCACTGGGCGTAGATACACAAATATGCAAGGAATGAAGGACAAAATCACTACTGTAATATGGGACACACAGGTGGAGAGGGCTTTGTGCCTGCCTTCCAAGCTATAGTTCTTTAGAGAGCGTAAGATGATCACATAGGATCCCATCAAGAGGAGGAAGTTAAATAGGCAGATGAACCCACTGTTGGCAGCAACGAAGAGACCAAGGGTATGTGTGTCCATGCAGACAAGTTCCAACAGTGGGTACAAGTCACACATAAAATGGTCTATGATGTTGGGACCACAGAAGGGCAGCCAGACTGTAAAAAGGATCTGAATAGTTGCATGGAGAAACCCTCCAGTCCAGGCCACTCCCACCAGGAGAATGCATAGCTTGGAGTTCATGATGGTCATATAGTGCAGAGGCTTGCAGATGGCCACATAGCGGTCATAGGCCATCACTGTCAAGAGAATGATCTCAGTTGCACCAAAAATGTGCTCTGCATAGACTTGTGCCATGCATCCATTAAAGGAGATGACTTTGTTCTCTTGAAGGGAGTCCACAATCAGCTTCGGAGCTGAAGAGGAAGTGTAAATCATATCTATCAAGGAAAGGTGGCTCAGGAAGAAGTACATGGGGGAACTCAGAGCCCTGCTGTGGATGATGGTGACCACAATGAGCAGGTTGCCTGAAATTGTTACCATGTACAGAACCAAAAATGTCACGAACACTACTTTCTGCACTTGGGGGTTCTGTGTGAGACCTATCAAGATGAATTCAGTCACGTTCCTTTTATTCTCCATCTGTGTAGTGTAGATATTTGTTTTTGACCAGAAAGTATTGTTTTTACCTTTAGGAAAAAAGAATCAAAATAAATATTCCAAAAAAATTCAGTATTTTCATCACTCTATTATTTCAAAGATGAGGTCCTGTTTCCCCAAATTTTGTAGAAATAGAAATCTCAAGTCTTTTCTTATTTGATCTTTTTAGTCTTTTTTATTTTCTCAACCTCAACTGTATTCTTTTAAGACACATCAAGAAAAAAGGAATCAAATTTCTTGGGGTCAAAGGAGCAATTGCAAGCTTGTTTTTTCTCCAGGAGAATGGAATATTATAATCATTAGAAGCAATGGTTTTAGAAATTAAACAGATCTAGAACTGTCTATGAAATAAGATGAATTAGAACTATAAAATAGGTGTTTTTACCCTACTCATAATTATGTAAACATGTCAGATTAAAAGTTAATGATAATGTCCATAAGTCAATATTCAAAAACTTTGTGTTTTGAATGCTTATTTCAAGAATAAAATTAAAATGGAATATTTCCCGTCAAATTGCTTATAGATTTAATTTCACAGATATAAAACCATATATATATGATTTCTCTTTTTTTTACATCCTTACTAAAAAGGTGGCACTGGAGGATATTATTTTAAGTAAAACAAGCCAAAAAGTATCACACGTTCTCTCCCATAAGTGAGTAATAAAATCAAAGTTAATATAAAGGTAGAACAGTGATTCCTAAAGCATGAGAATGAAAGTTTCACGTGCCCAAACACTGCTAACTACGACAATAGTACTGACGTGTGCTTTACACTGCAATTGATAAGGAGAGGGAAATGAGTACATAGGTTGAAATAGCACACTGGGCCCTACACTGTAAAAATGTGGAAAATAAATAAATTTACATATTTAAGATAGTTAACTCAGGATCTGAGATTATGGATATCTTTTTTCTTTTTAAATTTTAATTATTTCCTAAATTTCTTAAGATTCTATTACTAATTTTAGGATTAAAAATAGGTGTAACTTCTATGTTTTCCTTAGAGTCCTATAATTGAATACATGAACATTTAAGTTCAGTAAAGTAGAGGTATGAACAGAAGAAACTGAGTCATGGCAGCACAGGAAACATCTTAATATGATTCAAGTAATAATATGCTTATAATATTGTGATCACCAATTTATAAAATGCCTTGAAAATTAGAACAGAGAGAGGGCCACAAATGTTCCACAGAATACCTAGCATTATCTTGGGTGTCATGTTTTTCTTAAAAATTTTTATACAATATATTTTGATCATGTTTTTCTTCTTTCCTCAGCTCCTACAAGATCCTCCTCCTCTCCTTCCTATCCATCAACTTTATGTTCTCTCTTTCAAACCAAAAACAAGCAAGCAAAAACAAAACCCAATCCCTTAAACAAAGAACAAAACTAAAACCAAAAGGCAGCAAATAAACAAACAAATACTCAACAAAAAGTAACCCAGATACCAAAAAACAAATATGGTTTTTTAACATGTGGAAGTTAGTCTGTAAGTTTTTGATAGTGTGCTGAATGTCATCTTTATTGTACCAACTAAACTTGTTCTCTAGTTTAAACTAATATCATCAATCAAAATTTACATAATTAGTCAATAAGTCTACTCTGAAAAATCAACCAGAATCCACTCAATATAAAATCTATTTTATTTGCTTGACAAAGAATGAATATATCACTAAACTTCAAAATAGTATTTAAAACGCCTTTGTTATTACTAGGCCTTGCATTTTCTGGACTTTCAATTTATTACAACTTTTTATTTGTTCCTAACACAGAAGGACTATGTAAAGTAAGGTAATTTGTCCCCATCTCTTGTGAGTATGATACATACTTAAGGGCATGTGAAAGAGAGCTTATTCTCTGTGATCCCAAGAAATAGTTCATTGACACAATGGCTTTATAGCCCTAAACCTAGGATTATGACCTCCCTTGTAAACAGCTCGATGTATCAGGGAACCCAAGAACTGCTGAGAATAAAATGGAGTGGATTTCTAATTGTGAGATCTTCTCTAGAGTCCTTGAGACAGTCAGCAATAGACTAATACAGTTTTCTAAATTCTAGCATGCATATGCCAAAATCGTACTTCATAATCAAAACCATAAATAATCCCAAAACATGACTCATTCATCATTACTTCAGTAATAGTTCTATTTTCTGCAAATTTTAAGTAATCTCAATATATTTTAATTCTTTTAAAATATTCCGATCCCCTCTTTTCCCGCACATCATGCAAACACAAGGACAAACTAAACAAATCAGCCATCTGTCAAAACTGATGTCTCTAGTGTTCAATGGCTGGTTAAAAGAATAAATGAGTTTCGTTTCCTGCTCTGGTTCAAGGACTAATAGCATACACTGAGGTGTATATTTATATATATCAAGAAGAGACTGATCTTCCATAAAAGGAAAGGCAGCAATGGAGAGGTAAAGACATAAACGAACAACCTCATCTCCCACTGAGAAAATCTAGGTACTTATTTCAATTTCTATGCTCAGATATTTGAGCTTGAAGCTTTTGCTGTGCTGGGCTTTTTCACATTTGTTGCAGCATGTTTAGGCTTACATGTCCTGCACAAATTTTCTGAGAGATATCCTAACCACTGAGCACTGGCTGTGCACTTGTCACTATACTAAGTGATTTGTTGGCAGTATTTCACCTATTTCTGCCAATAGTGTCAAAATTTGAGACACCTTTAAATTTGAATTTTAAAGAAAAGAAGACTTACCTAAAGTACCAGTGGGAAAATGTAAAGAACACTGTATCCAAACACAGGACGTCTGTCTCTAGCTCATTAGCATCTTCAGTGCCTGTGTCTCTAATGCTATCAGTTTACTTTGAGGACCAGCATTACCAGAGCTCAAATAATTGAGCTAGTGCCTTAAAGTCACCAGCTGTGGTCATAGGAAATCCCCCACAGTCCTCTGCTAAGCTGCAAAAGAAAGCCAAATGGTAATGAGTTCAGGTTTGCAGCCTGCAAATCTGTAGAGTCTCTCTAAATAAGAATACCCAGTTAACTTGTATTTTACATGCTTACATATTGTTAAGTTGAGAAGCCAAGGGCCAGGCAGGTGAATTTCAATGAGAGAGAACAAGAATATCCTAGGTATGCTAAACTCTAAAACAGATGTTTTCTGCCTCTGCAACTCACCTTTCTTTGGATGATACAATATAAATGCATACAGGCAAACAATAGCCCTAAAAGAGAGAGTTTAACTTCCACTATACTCATCAATAGCTGCTGCCTTGATTCTTTAAAAAAGCTATATCACATCTTAAGAATACTAAATCCAGCCGGGCGGTGGTGGCGCACGTCTTTCATCCCAGCACTGGGGAGGCAGAGGCAGGCAGATCTCTGTGAGTTCGAGGCCAGCCTGGTCTACAAGAGCTAGTTCCAGGACAGAAACCAAAAGCTACGGAGAAACCCTGTCTCAAAAAAATTAAAAAAAAAATGCTAAAAAAAAAAGAATGCTAAATCCTGCAGTATAGGTAGGACTTTATTCACTGTATCAGAAACATGTTATCCTGATTAGTTTCACATACAAGAAGGTTCTATAAGATCAAAATTAAAGGTGCCCTTGATCCTAAGTTTTAGTACAGATATCCATTCATGTTTAAAAGTATATCCTTCTCTCTCTAAGACAGAATTTTTAATGCATTAACCTTTGAATATTAGCTTCGGTGTTGAAAGTGTTCTTTTGAAAAGAGAGTTTAAAGAATTCTTTCTCCCATTCTAACTGATCTTCATGACTGTGAAGGCCATACATCTGTCACAGTTTTACTTTCAAATGAGCATTTTAAAATTCTTAACTGCATCCAATGTCTATTTGTACTGATGTAAGGTGAGATAGATTAATTTTTGTTGACTCCCATCGTAGTCCTTCCCCCTACTGAATGGAGATGGAGGAGGAATGGGTGGGGAGTGTAAAAGGGAAATGAGGGAAGGGAACAGGAGGAAAGGAGGGAAGGGGAATTGTGGTTGGGATGTAAAATAAATGGAAAATTTTATTAAGAAAAGAAGAAAAGTGCCATTAAAAAGAAAATATGTATGAGAAACTACACAAACTTCCATGTACAGATTGCATGTCATATACAGGAAGAAATGTTTGGTGACCCATCCTACCATTTCATTCTCTTTGTACCATATGTACACAACCTAGATTCCATAAATTGTATGTTCATATATATCTGTGTCTATAGTTAGGAGATCAAATATTTGTGCATGATCTCCTGAAACATCTAAAGGGGTCCAAATGTAATGCTTCAATTCTTTTAATTGCAAACTTTTTCCAGGGAAAGAAGGAAAATAAGATAAACTAACTTAAAAATCAGAATTCTGGGTAGCCTACCTTGGCTGCTGGTGCAGTTGAGAGTGTCCAGTGTGTTCAGAAACACAGAGAAACCATCGCATACAGCTGCTTAGACAGCATTTCAGGTAATGTATGCATCTCCAATTATTAATGATTAAATGATACTTCAGCAAGCAGACTGTCGAATGACACAGGCTTCTTTTTATTCTTTTTTATTATTATTATTAAAAATTTCCACCTCCTCCGTTTAAATTTCCACCTCCTCCATTTTGATGCTCACAAGCTTCTTCAAATGGATTTAACACATACTTTTGAAGCTCTGATGCCTTTGCAATTCTTTTAAAAATTAAAAGAAAAGATGAAAGAAGGGCAAATTCTATGTTGAATTTGAAAGTGAAATTCTGAGGAAAATATAGAGTATCTTTTGATTTTCTGTTATTATAAAAACAATTACAGAACAAGAGACACAAATATTTCTAACCCCTAATTTTGTCAACGAGATAAAAACAAACAACTTGTCTGGAATCATTGTGTGTGGAAAGTCTGCTGAGGACGTTATTATTGAGTGAATCTGTTTCACCTTTGCCCTCACAGGAATTAATTAATTATGATTTTTGAAGCTTTTATTTTAGGAACAGATATCTTGGTGTATTTATTTATAAACAAATCACCGATTAGTTCTTTTCCCTGAAGTTGAAACTAATTTATCAACAGTCTGTATGTCTGGTCCTGTATAATATGTGATGAAGCGTGCATATTTTAACCCCTTGAGGACTGCGAACCAGGACACGAATGACTCTCATTACCGTGTGTATAACAACCTGGGGTTTTGTTCAGGTTGTGCCCTGGGGAAGTTTTCTCAGTCTGAGGTCATGTAGAAGACAGAAATATTTACTCTTTGAACTGTACTAGAATGTATCTTTTTCTGTCCATAGGAATGAATTTTGGAAACTGACACACTTTCAATGGATGTGTTTGCTCTCTAGAGCTAGATGCTAAACAAAAGGTAAGATACTAGTATCAACTTTCCCAGTGTAGAAACCAAAAATCTTTCTTGATTCCCTGCCTCCCCATTGACACTTTGTTCAAAAGTTTATAGATCTAAGTGACTTTCTTTTCTTTTCGATTTTATTGAGCTATACATTTTTCTCTGCTCCCATCCCTTCCTCTCCCCTCCTTTTCCACCCTCTCTCATGGTTCCCATGCTCCCAATTTAATCAGGAGATCTTGTCTTTTTCTACTTCCCATGCAGATTAGATCCATGTATGCCTCTCTTAGGGCCCCTGTTGTTGTCTAGGTTCTCTGGGATTGTGATTTGTAAGCTGGTTTTCTTTGTTTTATGTTTTAAAAACACTTATGAGTGGGGCTGTGGTGGCATACACCTTTAATCCCAGCACTTGGGAGGCAGAGGCAGGCAGATCTCTGTGAGTTCAAGGCCAGCCTGGTCTACAAGAGCTAGTTCCAGGACAGGCACCAAAGCTACAGAGAAACCTTGTCTCAAAAAACAAATATATATAAAAAACAAAACAAAAAATAAGACAATTTAAAAAAAAGAAAGAAAGAAAGAAAAAAAAGGCTGGGCAGTGATGGCGCATGCCTTTAATCCCAGCACTCGGGAGGCAGAGGCAGGCAGATCTCTGTGAGTTCGAGACCAGCCTGGTCTACAAGTGCTAGTTCCAGGACAGGCTCCAAAACCACAGAGAAACCCTGTCTCAAAAAAACAAAAACAAAAACAAAAAAACACACTTATGAGTGAGTATATGTGATATTTCTTTCTAGGTCTGGGTTACCTCACTCAATATGATGTTTTCTAGATCCATGCATTTGCCTGCAAATTTCAAGATGTCATATTTTTTTCTGCTGTGTAGTACTCCACTGTGTAAATGTACCACACACACACACACAAACACACGATTCCAAATTTCTTCACATATTCTTCACATATTCACAAATTTCTTCCTCAGGACTGTAAAGATTTTCATGACCAAAATTCCCTGACACCCTGAAAACATAAGTTTGCAGTTACTTTGCATCCTCAACGACGGGGTATTGTTTCAGTTATCTCTCATAAAAATTTAAATAGCTGTCATCATTACACATACAGCTGTAGACCAAGAAATACTATTAAGAGCAAAACAAGAACTTTCATGGTTTTTATTGTAGTTACTGATTTCTGTGTCCTTTATTCTATAAATAAGGAATTACATTGACTAAATTTCATATATTAAAACAACCTTTAATTGCTGGAATAAATTCTGCTTATTCATGGTACACAACTTTTATAAACTGCTGAATCTTTTATTGTATTTGGGGGGGGTCTATTTTCCTGGGCTATTGTAGTTTTCTTTTCTTTTAGTATCTTTGTTTATTTTGTTCAGATTACTATACTAATCTCCAGAAATGTTCCTTTCATATATTTTTAGAAAGTTGAAGGATAAGAACTTCCTTAATTATTTCAGTACCTTTTCCATTGAATTCAATCTGATTTATATCTCATTGTCCTAAGTCACCATTTGCTCCAGAGACAAGACAGAACCTGCTATTTCTTGTTCACATCTCTAGCAAAACAGTGGATCTCATTATACTTTTGGATGATTATTCAGGGTTAAATAGACAGGTGTGTTTTTGAGGAACAATGACCTTTATCATTTAAATTCTTGAACTTATTTAATAACCATAATCCTTGTTCTTTATCTGTTTCTGGGGAGACCAAAGCCTTCAAACTTTACTTTCTACTAACCCAGGACTTTGGCAATGAACAGGCTGATCTCAGTATTTATAAATTCAGAACCTTGGTAAGAGTGGGTTTTTTTAGAACAGACTGTGTCTTGGTTCTTTTCGGTTTAGCCTCCTTTGGACTTGGTCTGTTCAATAACCATTCAGGGGCATGTACAGCTCCACTATCCTCCCATGTGTTTGTCTTTTCCTTTGATAAGATTGTTGAATGGTGATACCTCAGGCACTTTCCTTTGTTAAAATATCCTTGGCCAATGGGTGTTCCTGAGATATAGGATTTCAAAGGAATCCACTTTCCAAACAATATTCCAAATAAATATTTAATTTCATGTGTTTGTTGCACTCAAACCACATCCTGAATTTACATTTGCTCTTTCATTTGACCAAAATGTAAAGAGCTTAAAGTTTTAACCCTGTGCATCACAGAGATATTTAAAGAATTGAATTCACATTCAGCTTCTACAATGCTTAGTGCCCAGTAGCAGAAGCTACAACCCAGGTTTCTGACCCAGGGTAAATCTCACAGGTATTGAATGGGTTTCACAGCTCAGAATGGCATGAGATATGAACTCAGGAAAAGAAGCCTACAAAATCCTTCAGTAAATCCCACAGGCATAGCAAATCCCAGTTCAAACACTTCAGCCACAGACAGGAGACCTGAGTTGACTCAAGCCAATACCTGATGTTCAGAAAAGGACTAGAGATAGACCCTTTGCCCCTAACAATCAATTTCATGGGGGAAAATACTATCTCACCCATACAATGACTAAGTTTTATTCTTAATATTGTAAATACTTCCATTGAAAGGAGAATTGAACTTAAAAGCTCAATAAACTAACTTGAGACATATAATTTTCACAGTACAAACAAACAACAGAACCCCCACATCTGGAAAAAAACAAGACAAATTGTCCTCTCCAAAATTCAATAATTTTATATGATGGCTCCCACTGAAGAAGACTTGGAAAAACTTTCAGACAAAGAATTTAAAAGAATATTAGTAACTATGTTCAAACAATTCATTAATGAACCCCTAGAAAACAAAAACAAAGAGCTGAAAGAAATAAGGAGGTCAACTCAGGATAGGAAAATACAGTTTAATAAAAAGATACATTTGCCGAAGAAAACCTAAACTGAAATGAGGATAGAAGTAAGGAACTCAATAACTAGAATAAAAATCTTTTCAGAAAGCGCCACCAATAGAATGAAGCATGGGCAAACAGCAGGGCTGGATAATGAGGAAGAGGAAATGGATCTTTCAGTAAAGGTAAATGATTTTTTTTTAAAAAAAAAAAAGAAGAGTAGAATGGGAGAGTCCTGAACATCATAAAAAGATCAAATCTTCTAATTATGGGCCTAAGTGAAGGAGAAGAATACCATACCAAAGACATAAAAAATATTCTCAGTAAAATCATAGAAAAAAAGTCTAAGTCGAGAGCAAGAGATACAAGAGGCTTGCAAAACACCACATAGACAGAATGAGAAAAGTAAACATCATACCATATTACACTTTAGAAAACTAAAACACAAACAAAAGCAGGATATTTAAAGTTGTAAGAGAGAAGGGTCATAAGTCTAAAACAATAATGAAAAATCACGTAAGTAAAGTTCAAGGCTAGGTGGATTCACTGCACATTAGTACTAATATTTCAAAGGTGAACGAATATCAATATCACCAAAATTATTCTATAGAAAAGGAAGGAAGGCTTCCAAATGGTTATGAGTCAAAAATACCTGGATATTTAAAAAAGGTAAAAACAGTGCAAATAGAAAATTACATCTGAACTTCCTTATGAACGTAATTGCAAAGATTCTCAGTAAAATTTGAGCAAACAAAATTCAACAACACATTTAAAGGATCATTCAAAATCAAAAGCGAAAAAGTAAGAAACTTAAGACCTTGTGATCACATGTGCATAATGAGTACCAGAGACTAGGTGCCTTAATGAAATCACTAGAAATATAATAGGCCAGGAGATTCAGGCTTTTTACAACAGTAAAAAGTAAAGACAATAGTAAAAAGATTTGAAATATTTGAGGAAATTATTGGAACTGATGCACAGGGAAAGAAGGCACATGGACAGGATTCAGCATTGCTAGTGGCTGTCAGAGATGACTTTCCCAGGGTTATAGCTTTCTACCTTGTAATCTACTCTGACAAAGCATCAAGTTCTAAAGGCCCAAAAGGATCCAGAGAAGGTAGAGGAAAGCAAACTGTTGTAACTTACGGATTGCATTTCCTATTTGATAGGGAGATGGTAAAGACATGAACTTCTAGCAACAAAACAATCCCACATGATTGGATTCAGTTAGTTTAATCAAACCTGGATGATGGGCCTCAATTAATGTCTAGAATTTATTTCAGAAAAGAAGCAAAAATTTTGGGACAACAGGGAAAAGCAAAAGGCCTTGAAACTTCCCAAGATCAAACTATTGGTGAAGGCACTTATGCTGACCCACAGGTTCAAACACTTTACAATGAACAAATCTTGTCCCTATGCCACAAAGCAGCCTTAAATGCTTGGGACAGGATTCAATAACTAGGAAAATGAATTGAATCATATATCAGGATTAAACAGGGACAGAGAGAACCCATTAGTGACATTTTACAAAGATTAACTAAGGCTATACAAGTAAGAGTAACAGACCCAAGTGCTAGATGAGTACTTATTGTATATCTGGCTTTTGAAAATGCCAATTTAGAATGCAAAAAGATACTTGGGCCTTTAAATGTTAGATCAGCACCTACGGATGAATGGATCCTTCAAACAATGAACAGTGAGACATTTGAATATAACTGAATCTTTTTTTTTCTGTGTTGAGATTTTATTTATTTATTTATTTTTTTATTGGAAAAAAATTTCTGCCTCCTCCCAGCCTCCCATTTCCCTCCCCCTCCTCCCACTCCTCTCCCCTCTCTCTCCAGTTTGAAGAGCAGTCAGGGTTCCCTGCCCTGTGGAAAGTCCAAAGTCTTCCCCATTCCATCCTGGTCTAGGAAGGTGAACATCCAAACTGGCTAGGCTCCCACAAAGCCAGAACATGAAGTAGGATCAAAACCCAGTGCCATTGTCCTTGGCTTCTCAGCAGCCATCATTGTCCGCCATATTCAGAGAGTCCGGTTTTATCCCCTGCTTTTTCAGTCACAGTCCAGCTGGCCTTGGTGAGCTCCCAATAGATCAGCCCCACTGTCTCAGTGGGTGGGTGCACCCCTTGTGGTCCTGACTTCTTTGCTCATGTTCTCCTTCCTTCTGCTCCTCATTGGGACATTGGGAGCTCAGTCCATCATGGTATTAACCCTTTTGCTCATATTATCACTCCTCCCTCACTTTGACTGGTCTCCAGAAGGTTAGCCCAATGTTTATCTGTCAATATCTGTATCTGCTTCCTTCAGTTGCTGGATGAAGGTTCTATGATGACAATTAAGTAGTCATCAATCTTATTACAAGGGATGGCCAGTTTAAGCATCCTTTCCACTGTTGCTTAGAATCTTGGCTGGGGTCATCCTTGTTGATTCCTACTGCCATATTTCTTGCTAGCCCTTTAATGGCTTCCTCAATCAAGATATTGCTTTCATTTCTCTCCCTCTTTGTCCTTCCCCCTCATCTCTTCCTCCTCCCTGGTATGCGAAAAATGTCTATATTCTGTCAATTATATTTTAAATAAACGCTGATTGACCAGTAACCAGGCAGGAGGTACAGGTGGGACACCCAGACAAGAAGTAGGGGCAGGTCAATGAGAACAGGAGAATTCTAGGAAGGAGGAAGCCCATTCCTCTGCAGTCCCGGCCCAGACACAGAAGAAGCAAGATGTGACTGCCCTGCTGAAAAAGGTACTGAGCCATGTGGCTAACGTATACTAGAATAATGGGATAATATAAGTTATAAAAGTTAATAAGAAGCCTGGGCTAATGGGCCAATCAGTTTATAGTTAATGTAGACCTCTGTGTGATTTCTTTGGGACTTAACAATTGCAGAAACAAGGCAGGACAGAAACCCCAACAATACCTCCCCTTCTCCCTACTTCTCCCATTTCACCCTTTCTACTCCAACCCCCCCCCCAAACACTCGCAAGTTCCTTAGGAAATCTTGTTTGTTTCTCCTTCCTAGGGTGATCCATGTATGTCTCTCTTAAGCTATTCCTTGTTACTTAGCTCCTCTTGTATTATGTATTATGGCCTGTTTATCTTTTGCTTTACATCTAATATCCACTTATGAACACATACCATGTTTGTGTATCTGGGTCTAGGTTATCTCACTTGGGATTTTTTTTCTAGTTCCATCCATTTGCATGCAAATTTCAAGATGCCCTTTTTTTTTTACCACTGAGTAGCACTCCATTTTGTAAATGTACTACGGCATCAAATTAAATGGAGAAAAATGTAAAGATATTACACTAAAATCAAGCATAAGACAAGGCTGTTCACTATCTCCTTATCTATTTAACATAGCACTTGAAGTACTAGCTAGAGCAATGAGACAACAAAAGAAGATCAAAAAGAGCTGGGCGATGGTGGCACACGCCTTTAATCCCAGCACTCGGGAGGCAGAGGCAGGCGGATCTCTGTGAGTTCGAGACCAGCCTGGTCTACAGAGCTAGTTCTGGGACAGGCTCCAAAGCCACAGAGAAACCCTGTCTTGAAAAAACAAAACAAAACAAAAAAAAACAAAGAAGATCAAAAAGATACATTTGGAAAGGAAGAAATCAAAACTTTGCTATTTGCAATGGTATGATAGTATACATAAGTAACTCCAGAAATTCTAGGAGGGAACACCTACAGCTGATAAACAGCTTCAGTAATGTGTCAGTATTTAAGATCAACTCAAAAAAATTATTAGACCTCTCCTATATACAAACATTAAAGGGGCTGAGAAAGAAATCAGAAACATCACCATTTACAATAGCCACAAATAACGCAAAATATCCTGGGATAACACTAACCAAAGAAGTGAAAGATCTGTACGCCAAGAACTTTAAGCTTTTAAAGAAAGAAATTGAGAAGATATCCAAAAATTAAGATATCTTCTATGTTCTTGGATAGGTAGAATCAGCACAGTAAAATTGGCAATCCTACCAAAAGCAATCTACAGATTTAATGCAATCCCCATCTAAATCCCAGCACAATTCTTCACAGATCTCAAAAGAACAATACTCAACTTCATATGGAAAAACAAACTACCCAGAAAAGCCTGAACAATCCTTTACAATAGAGAAACTTTCAGAGGTATCACTATCTCTGACATCAAGCTCTATTATAGAACTTCAGTAATGAAAACAACTTGGTATTGGCACAAAAGCAGACAGGAGGGGCAATTGAATTGAATTGAAGAACTTGATATTAAACCACGCATTTATGAATGCCTGATATCTGATAAAGAAACTAAAATTATACAGTAGAAAAAAGAAAGTGTCATCAGCAAATGGTGCTGGCTAACTGGATGCCATCATGTAGAAGAATGCAAATGCCTATCCCCCATGCACGAAACTCAAGTCCAAATTGATCAAAGACCTCAACATAAATCTAGCCACACTGAACTTCATTGAAGAGAAAGTGGGAAGTAGCCTTCAATCCATAGGCACAGGAGACCACTTCCTAAATATAACACCAATAGCACAGACTCTGAGAGCAACAATTAATAAATGGTTCCTCCTGAAGCTGAGCAGCTTCTGTAAAGCAAAGGACACAGTCACTAAGACAAAATGTCAGCAGGCAGAATGGAAAAGATCTTCACTAACCCAACATCGGACAAAGGACATAAAGAAGTCAAGAAACTAAACATTAAATTACCAAATATTCTAATCAAGAAGAATGGTGTACAGATCTAAACAAAATTCTCAACTGAAGAATTGCAAATGACCAACAGACACTTATGGAAATGCTCAACATCCTAAGCCATCACGGAAATGCAATGAAAACAACTCTGAGATACTATCTTAAGTCAGTCAGCATGAGTAAGGTCAAAAACACCAATGATAGCTTATGCTGGAGAGAATGAGGAGTAAGGGGAACACCCTTCCATTGCTGGTGGGAGTGCACACCTGTACAACCACTTTGGAAATCACTAACTGTTTCTCAGAAAATTGGGAATCGATCTACCACAAGACCCAATAATACCATTCTTGGTCATATAACCAAAGGATGCACACTCATATCACAAAGACATTTGCTCAACTGTGTTTATAGTAGTATTATTTGTAGTATCCAGAATGTGGAAACAATTTAGGTGCCCCTCAACTGAATATATATATATATATATATATATATATATATATATATATATATATATATATATATATATACACACACACACACAAAGATAGCCTAATATTGGATAGAAATTAACGGATAAGATGAAAAGAATGAAGATTATTATGGTTCCATCTCATACAGATCCAACCCTTAATCCAACACTTTGTTTCTCCAAAATCTCTGATTTTTAGCTTTAGGAGATGCAAAAGGCTCAGTTATCAGACTTGGCAACTCAAGGCTTTCTAAACTTGAGACCATGCTTTGCAGCAGTGTCCTTATCTACAGGAATCAAGGCTGTTAACATTTCATGCTGGTTTAATCATTGCTTTATTATGTACATGCATCATAATGTGTAATTTAATAGTTCTTATACATTGCACTTTGGAAATTTTCTTCTCACATCATAGGTTTTCCGAAGCATTTTGAAAGTTAGCTACTCATTTTTGGCAAGATCTGAGGCCCTTACCTCTGGGGACTATGGAAGTGAATAAGCCTGTCCAGGAGACATTACTTCTTTTGAATTTGTTCCAAATATTTTAATTAGATTATCTACTAAAATAGAGATGCCCACACAGCTAATATAAATTAAAAACCATTTTCTAGTTTAATGATCTAGCAGCTTGTGAAAACTCAAAGGCTGCCAACCTGGATCATGTTGTCATTTGATATGTAATCCTTGAGATATTAAGTTTTTCTTGTAGTGATTATCTTTGATCATGAAAATTTGTGGAAAGTTTTGGTTTTCCTGGACCTTCAATATATAAGGACATGTTTCTAAGCAAGAAAGAAGGGGCCTTAGTGAGATTCTACTTCAAGATCTTTAAAGATAGAAGATTTCTTTTGCTCATTAAAATTCTTCATCAGTGTTTCAAAAATTTATATTATTACCTTTGAATTATTAGGTACTAATATACTTATGAGGTATGTCAATCCTATCATATCTCCTTAAAGCAAGAACGTTTTTGAGTGTTTCTCTTCAGTGGACTGAAAATAGAAAAAGTGGCAATTAATTTAGAGATAAAACTTTTTGTGTCAGAAAATAATGAAATTGGACAAATTAATTTTCATTTATTCTATTAACTTTTGCATACTTGTATAAATGCAGGTTTTTTCTGTAGATATTTTCTCATAAGATGAAACTATCCAATTGTCTTTTACAGTAATTATTGATTTTGTATTTAAAGGTTTTTTATTTTAGTTATTCACTTGGATACACTTATACCTCTCAAAAAGACTGAGATAAAGGGAAGTATTAAGGAAATATGCTGGGTACTGTCACTTGATAATCTTTTTTTGTTTACTTAACAACTCTAAGTTAGCATGTGTTGTCGAAGGCACACAGGCACATAAAGAATTTGTAATCAATACATTAAATGACCCTTCATTTTTCAGAACAAAAATTAGGCCTAAGATGTATGATTATGATGCCAGAAAACAAAACATAAATTAAACATTCCTTTGCTAATGTCTTAAAGGTCATGCATTCTCATAAGAAATACATAAATTGGAGATATTAAACAAAATTACACAAAACCATGTGGACAAAAACAGAATTTACAAAGTATTTCCATAGACTGATTTGATTTATTTCCTGTTTTACAAAATAAAAAGTGAAATACATTTTAAGGTTTAAAAAACAAGAATGGATTTATTCTTTCATTTTATTCCCTCTGTTATGTGGAATGCATTAACAAAGATGGGTAACTATTTTTAGATACATTTAAATTAAGATATTTAGATTAGCATATTATTCCAAGTCGTTAGTATGTGGGGAAACAAATGTCAATCAAGTAGCTATTCTCTAATCTTTCTCTTTTAGCTACACAAAAAGCACACATCCACCAGTCACTTGGATGTGTGCTTCTGAATGTAGCTAAAATTATTCAGTATGGTAGCGTCTATGTAAAAAATGATCCATAGGGAAATACCTCATTCACTTAGATTTATTATGTTGGTTTTGTAAAGTATTTTACTTAAACAATTAAAAATGTTAAATTTTATTGTGCTGACTTTCATAAGTTCATTTTCTCATAAGTATATAATGCACATTGAGCCCATTTCCTTCATAAGCATCTACTTGTGCCACGTTCACCCCACCACCTCTCACTTACATTGTTTATTCAGATATATCTCACTTATACCCTTTATATTCTATACATATACAATTTGACACGTCTTTGAAAATTCGGGATCAACAAATAAAAGACCATGCAATATTAACGTTTCAAAGATGGACTTAATTTCCTTAATATAATCATATCTAGCTGCATTTGTATTCCTTTAAGTAACATAGAATCATCCTTCTTTATGGTTGAAAAGAATAATAAAACTATGTTTCATAAAAGCAATTAATGCCTGGCTTAATTCTTTTTTTTCCGAAAGTTAAGAAGAGCAATTTGAATTTAAAGCATTCATAGTCTCCGATTTTTATGGAATCAGAGATGTAGTAATCTGTAGTCTAGTTTACGTGGTTTACGTATGATATGGCTGAAGGACTCTGTTCTCACTTTGCTTTGTAATAACTCTATTGATTTCTAGAAAATTTGTTCCGGTGAGACCCAATGCTGATTAAAGTTTTAAAGGTGCTAAAACACACAGAAAATAAGGTGTGAAAGAGGCAGAACCGGATGTTTTCCTACACTTATGCTCAATTATGTGTGCCTTCATCAGTCTGAAGCTTCAAGACTGGCAGCTGTAAATCTTCTGTATCAGGTAACAGCGGAAATGTGCTTGAATTACATAGAAGGTTCATCACAGCTGACATCTGAAAGAAGTGAAGATATTGCATATATCCTTAACCAGTATTATACCATGTAGACGAATCTCCCCTTGCTTGTTTCCAGTTGAAACATAATTCTTTACAGGCGATGATTGTAAGCTCTTAAATGTAATAGAATAAAAAATTCCTAAAATACGTTTTACCTATGCACTAAAAGTGACACAAATGACAGCTTTACTAACAACTGAAATTCATTTCGAGGTCACAAGTAGTGAGAAGAGCTTGAAGAAAACTATTAAAGTAAACAAAGCACCCTAGGATAGAGACATTGCAGAACCTGTAGTCAGATAACATAGATCGTAAGTAGATGATCCTGCCACTGTAGCACAAGCCCATGGCCCAGAATCCACAGAACTCTCCACTGTGTTACTCTCTTTTAAAGTGTGTTTGAGATTCTTTGATTATACACTATTAATAAAAGCCAGAATCATTATTTAGTGTCGTGTTCACCTCCCATTTATTCCTGATTTTCATTGTTAAAGAAGTAAATATGAGCTTAAAGATTAATTATGCAATTAAACTTCGATAACATCAGGATAAACCATATTGTGAGTATAAGAGACCACAAACAAGAAATGCAAGCAAAATATTCCTGTGATACACTGAAATGCAGCTGATATTTTATTCCTGTGATCTCACAGGAAGTATCTAAATTGGAAAATTAAAATGCTAATCAAACATTAATCATAAAATGCAAGCATATTTGCTATCTTTGTAGCAGACTACTTTTTTTTGTAGGGAGGTTGTACCACTATCCTTCATCTGGTCAATTAGCAAGTGAAATATGTACATATTATGAACAACAGTGTTTTATTATTTTTATTTATGGATGCTGTGTTTTGTGTGCTGTTTTTTAAAGGATGCATAACCCGTTAAGATATTTTAAGCAGAAAATTAAAAATTCTGTATCCTCACAAGTGCTTAAGCTGTACAACATCAAAATCTATTATATTTCAGTTTCTTGATGTTGTATTTCATGTGTGCATCTTAAAAATTGCAAAGGAATATGTTAATATAAATATATATATATATATATATATATATATATATATATATATACATAGCAATGCCTCACATTTTAACACTGACTTTTGTTAGTTTGGTATTGTGTGCTACTGTACATGGTATTAGAAAACTGAATCGTTTCCCTGCATATTTTCCCTTCCACTCTTATGTTTTCTGTGATATATAATTTTATATATCTCCTAAATGTCTAAAACTGACAAATGAGAGAAAATGTAATAGCGTTCCTTCTGATTCCGATTTAAACAGTCTAATATTTTTCACTTGTATCTGTGTTTTGTCAAGTGATATATTTCACTCTTCTTTATTGGTGATAAAATTTCAGTGCTATGCAAAGCATTTTTTAAAATATAAGACTATATTTCAAAAAAGAAATATTCTTAATAATGGATAATACTATTATTTTTCAAGAAGTGTGTAAACACCCAGGTGGTGGTAGTGCACACTTTTAATCCCAGCACTCGGGAGGCAGAAGCAGGTGGATCTCTGTGAGTTCGAGGCCAGCCTGGTCTACAAGAGATTGTTCCAGGGCAGACTCCAAAGCTACAGAGAAACCCTGTCTTGAACCCCCACACACACCAAAAAAAAAACCAGAAAAACAAACTGAAAGTAGTCATACTATTCTCCAGTGTTTATAGAATCGCCCCGTTGATAATGTACATTATGCATAACTCTAGCATTATGTAGCCTATGTACTCTGTTTTTCTCTATTACATAAAATTTAAGAAGGTTTGGATTGGTGAAAACCAATGCTAATCAATACTGAAGCAACTGAATGTGTAGAAGTACAATGTAGAAGAAAGAATTGAACATAAGTTACGTGATAACCCTGTGTTCCGTGACAGGCATGCCTATGGCAGTTGGGAACTTCAGGATGGACAAGGACAGATGTTCTGATTCAGGTGGCAACATATATGTGAAGGAGACATGTATAAGATCCATCCCAACTGCTCTTACATCTGCTCTGACTCTGCACATATCCTCTGGTACCAAGTCCTTGGACATGAAATTTTCTTGATTGCTATTAGTTCAATTGTTTTTCTTCACAGGTAAATATTGATAATATCAGTACATATAACAAAACAAATTATACCTAAAATGTATGATTTTAATCCAAGTCCAGAAAATAGTTCATGAGACACACATAGGCTGTTTTTTTTCTAACCCAGACTATGTCTACATTCCTGTAGCTCAGACAGAAATTCTCATGACTTATTCTCAGCTGATGCTAACAGTGAATCATCCAAGAATAGTGATCACAGCCACCACTGAGATGTCTTATATGCTGGGCAGTGTTTAGGCATTTCATAAGAACACCAACAGGTACTCTAGAAGATGGATATTATGGAAGTCGCTGTGGTACAAATGTTGAAACAGAGGCAGAAGGAGCTTTACTAAGATGGTCAGGATCAGGATGATACAAACGGAGTGAACCTCATGCTCTAACCAGGTGTGGCTTCAGGGTCCACGACTTTCCTCACTGCTCTGTTGGTGTCCAAGTATTTCTCAGACTCTTTCTTGATGGACAATGTATAAAAAAATGAAAGATAGTATTCTGTCACGGTAGTTATTAAATTTTATTCTCCATTTAATATCATTCAGGAAGCCATGGAAATATTGTGCAAATGTAAAAAGGGAAAGTTATGACAGCAGCGGAGAAAAAGGAAAGGTCAGAAGAGACAGTGCTTAGAGACTAGGAGATCTGAAATATTCTCCAATCTCCTTGGTTTTCAGGATTCAAACAGAGACATGCTGGTAATTATGTTTAGAAAATGAACTCGACACCTTTGCATTATATCTACACATTTTCTTTGAGTGTTCTGCTTTTGAAGATCTAGGCACTGATTTTCTGTGTGAGGACCCTCAGTACCTAGGATGTATTAAGATAAACACTGTGCCCCATTTAGTATTCACTCTCTCCTCTCTGTTTCTATTTCTCTCTGTATCTCTGCCTGGCTTTTCCTGAGAGTTCTGGAAAAAGTAAATGGACTGCTGTTGCAGGACCTGGTAAGAGCAATGGTTAGTTGAGGTAAAATAAAAATAATTGTATCACTGATTATTATAAAAAGCATCACACAGAATTGTAACTACTAAAATATGTCAGAGTCAGATGAATTAATTGCTACTGCTAATGATATGCTCAATAATATTTGAGGTGTTTGGTGTAGTTCAAAATCTACTTAATTTCTAGATTGAATGAGTTGCAGGTGGTGACCAAAATTATCTTGTGAGGTGTAGTTTCTATGTCTACTGGTATGAATCTTTGAAGACCAATGTCACTGTGGGCATTACACAAATTCATATTTTAAAATATTCTCCACAGGCATCACCAGCTCAACCTTGCTCTTTATTACTAGTAGATATATTTAGTTTAATGACACAATCATTTCTCAACTTTCTTAAAGGAGAGAGCTTTACTGTTTGCTGCTATCAATACCAAGATGTAATGTGCTTTAAATAACCACATTTAAAAGTATTGGGGACAGAGATACCTCTGTATGCATTTGAGAATAGAGATTCACAAATATTGAGACAAACCTAGGACTCAGAGATTTATTGAGAGAAAGTGATGGAACTTGTTTCAAGGGGAAGCTCAATAGATATGTGTTAACTCCTACTACCGGTTCGCTGCTGTATTATAACAGAATGCTTTCATAGTCTTGTTCAGTTTCTGGTAGACCCTGTTCTCATGAGCTCCTTCTCTGGAACAAACCCAATAGGAGAATAAATGCGCCAGAACAACAGTGTCACCGAATTCATCCTGCTGGGCTTCACTCAGGATCCTGCAGGGCAAAAAGCATTATTTATTATGTTTTTACTCATCTACATTGTGACAATGGTGGGAAACCTGCTCGTTATGGTGACAGTGATTGTCAGTCCCTCCTTGTACTCCCCAATGTACTTCTTCCTTGCTTCTCTTTCATTCATGGATGCTGTTTATTCCACTGCCATCACACCCAAGTTGATTGTAGACTTGCTCCGTGATAAGAAGACCATCTCCTTCACAGCATGCATAAGCCAGCTTTTTATAGAGCATTTATTTGGTGGTGCTGATATTGTCATTCTAGTGGCAATGGCTTATGATCGCTATGTGGCTATCTGTAAGCCCCTGCACTATTTGATTGTCATGAATCGGCGGGTATGTATCCTTTTCTTAGTGTTGGCTTGGGCAGGAGGGTTTGTACATGCTCTGATTCAAGTACTCACTGTGTATAAACTTCCTTTCTGTGGTCCCAATATCATTGACCACTTTGGCTGTGACATATACCCACTATTGCTACTTGCATGTACTGACACCTACTTCATTGGCCTCTCTGTCATTGGCAATAATGGGGCTATGTGCACAGTGATTTTCATTCTCCTCCTACTCTCCTATGGAATCATCCTAAGATCTCTCAAGACTCACAGTCAGGAAGGGAGGCGTAAAGCCCTGATCACCTGCAGCTCCCATATCACGGTGGTTTTCCTCTATTTTGTTCCCTGCATTTTCATGTATGTTAGACCTGTTTCCTGCTTTCCTTTTGACAAGGCCATCACTGTCTTTTGTACGGTTGTCACTCCCATGTTGAATCCTCTAATATATACTTTGAGAAACTCAGAGATGAAAAATTCTATGGAAAAACTCCTGCACAATTTATTAAGTCCCAATAGAATAAGACTTTCTTCTTGATGCTTGTATTTCTAAACACTAGGCAGCAATCATGAATGAATTCTAGTAGTATGTGTTTACATCTTGAACATTCACACTAGCCCTTGGTATTGTGAAACTACTGGAATTGTGACTGTACTTTGTAAATATTGTTCATTATTGTGATTTTTACAAAATAAATACTGTAGCTGCTTATTGTATCATTGATTTTCTAAGCTATCTATTTTAACATTTTTGATGAACTGTTTATTGTAGTTTGTGTCAAATTTTCAATAAATAATTTGCTTTAAAATTTTCCTACAAAATATTTTTATCACTTTTTCTTCTCCCGTCTTTTCCAGAATCTTCTCCCTTCCTGTCTCAACCAACTTCATGTTCTCATATTCTCTTTCTCTTTCTCTGTACTTTTCCATCTCAAACCTCCCAAAAGTAAACATAAAAAATTAAAAACAAAAACAAAGAAACAAAAACCAACAAGATAAAAATGGCAAATAGAACAATATGAAAGAACCCCCCACACACAAAACACAGACACACACATGCTCACACACACACATGTACACATACACACATGAAGCAAAACAAACCAAAACAAATCCATGGAATTAATTTTCTATTGGCCAACTACTCTTGGGCATGAGTTTGTGCTGGAGTGTGGTAGATACACCTAGTGACATTCCATTGGAAAATACTGGTTTTCCCCTCAGCAGGTATCATTTATAGGTAGCCTCTTGGTTAGGTATGGGACTTGGTTTCTATTTTCTTTTTTCAGTACTGTGATACTGTAGAACTTGAATCCGTATAGATAATGTGCATGCTGTCAGTCTCTACGAATCCATACATGCAGCAGTTTCTCAAAATCATTGCCCCATTAATTCATCTACTCCCTCTGACTTTTATAATCTTTCCACCTCCTCTTCTACGGAGATACTCCATTTAGAACAAATGTGATGTATTTAGGCCTAAATGGGTTCCTTAATATAATAAGTTTGGTGGTTGGTGGAAATATTTAGGTTTTCATTTCAGCTAATTTTATATTGTCAGTTGGATTACAAAATCTGCTCTATTTGTAATTTTTCTATACTACTTTTATTTATTTTGATTAATAAAAATTCCCAATTTAATTTAGTTTAAAATAATTTTTTTGTTCTTTTTTTTAAAAGGCATTTTTTTCATTGGGACCTTGGGAGCAGAAGGAGGGGGAACATGAGCAAAGAAGTCAGGACCGCGAGGGGTGCACCCACCCACTGAGACAGTGGAGCTGATCTACTGGGAGCTCACCAAGGCCAGCTGGACTATTACCAAAAAAAGCATGGGATAAAACTGAACTCTCTGATCATGACGAACAATGAGGGCTGATGAGACGCCAAGGACAATGGCACGCAGTTTTGATCCTACGCAATCTGCTGGCTTGGTGGGAGCCTAGCCAGTTTGGATGTTCACCTTCCTAGATATGGACGGAGGGGGGAGGACCTAGGACTTACCACAGGGCAGGGAACCCTGACTGCTCTTTGGACTGGAGAGGGAGGGGGAGAGGAGTGGGGAGAAGGGGAGAGGGGTGGGAGGAGGGGGAGAAGAGTGGGAGGAGGGGGAGGGAAATGGGAGGCTGGGAGGAGGTGGAAATTTGTTTTTTTTTTCCTTTATTCTTTTATCAATAAAAAAAAATAATCAAAAAAAAATAAAAAAAATAAAAGGCATTTTTTTATTGAGAAAAGGAGAAAAAAAAAGCAAGTTTCCACCTCCTCCCAGCCTCCCATTTCCCTCCCCCTCCTCCCACTCTTCTCCCCCTCCTCCCACCCTTCTCCCCCTCCCCTCACTCCTTTCCCCCTCCCTCTCCAGTCCAAAGAGCAGTCAGGGTTCCCTGCCCTGTGATAAGTCCTAAGTCCTCCCCCCTCCGTCCATATCTAGGAAGGTGAACATCCAAACTGGCTAGGCTCCCACAAAGCCAGCACGTTACGTAGGATCAAAACCCCGTGCGATTGTCCTTGGCGTCTCATCAGCCCTCATTGTTCGCCATGTTCAGAGAGTCCAGTTTTATCCCATGCTTTTTCAGTCACAGTAATTTTTAAAATGCTTTATAGATTAAGATGCTTACAATCTGTGATCTACTCATGATGTGTAAACATTATATAGTGGTAAATTGACTTAATTTTCATTTTGTTACCAATGATAGTGTTTATTTCTGTATGGTGAGAAACCCACAATCTACTTGCTATTCTTTGTTAGCTGTGTTATTTTTCTTATTCTTTTAGTAATTGTCTCTTTTGGTTGCTCTAAAAGTATTTCCTTGTTTGGTTGCATGCTATGTCCTGTATACTTATGTTTATGTTCTTATGAATTTCTTTTGTTCTAATTTAATATTTTATTATTGTATGCCAGTAAAGAAGGTATTGAAAAGCAGCAAAATACATTCTATTTAAATAATTTTATTTAAACAACATTTCCACAATAATAGTAGTTTTGACCGGTGATGTGTTAACCGTGAATCCTGCAATTTTCAGTGATTGTGACCAATATATAAGGAAGTTAAAGCATGAATTCAGACACTTTATCAAGAATCTTTGTACAATGTGATGAAATTTTTGTTAATTTCTTGAATTTGCAAGATAAAAATGATACTGTAACACTGATTTAGTACTTTTGTTTCTAACAGTTTCTTCCCAATATTTATAACATATTTTCTATTGTGCCTCTGTACCTCAAGGCTTTTAGAACTAGTTGAGAACTTACTTTGCTGTGGTATCCTTAATTCAGGAAAAAAGGCTGTCACCATTCCAGCTGTTTTAATCATTACTTGCCTTATGCAAATACATCAAGATGCGCATAATTCCTATATGTTACACTTTGGAAATTTTCTTTTCACATTATGTGTTTTCCAAATCATCTTGGGTGTTAGCTACTCACTATTGGCAAGATCTGAGTCTCTGACCCCCAGGGACTATAAAAGTGAAGAACCATATTCAAGAGACATTGTTTCGTTTGAATTTGTTCCAAATATTCCAACTAGCTTATCTGCTAAGATAGATGTGGTTACACAGCTAGGATAAATGAAAGAACTATTTTCCTAATTCAATTATCTAAAGACCTTTGAAAAGTCAAAGACTGCCAAGTTTATGTATGCTTTCATTTGACATTTCGTCCTTGATTTGTTTTCTTGTAGTGTTTTTCTTTGATCATAAAATTTGTGGAATGTTTCTACATTCAAGGACATGTTTCTAAACAGGTAGAAAGAGGCCTTGGTGATATTCTACTTCAAGGTCTTTAAAAATAGAATATTTCCTTTATTCATTGAAATTCTTCATCAGCATTGTTTCAAAATTTAAATCTTTACCTGTGTATTGTTAGGTACTACTATATTCATGAGATATGTTTATAGCTATATTTTGTTTGTGTTTTAACAAGTAAAGCTTGCCTGAAGATAAGAATGCAGAGCTAAGCCACTAGAGGCCAGGCAGTAGTGGCTCACTCCTTTAGAAGCAGACAGATTTCTGTAAATTCAAGACTACCATGATATAAAAGAGAAACAGTGTCAACTCGTGTTGGTCCATACCTTTAATTCCAGTACATAAAGGACACAAGCATTTTATCCCAGAACTGAGGAAGTGGAGACAGGAAGGGATGTGGTTAGGCAGAGAAATGTCTGAATCAGATGATGGGGGTAAAAGTTGAGAGATCAGAAAAACAATGCAGGCAGCCACTAGAAAGATATTTTACCTCTACTAAATCCGTAGACCCAAAGGGTGATCCTGTCCTCAGACTGCCTCTTCAAACTGAATTCTCTTACCAACTGCAAGACTCCATCCTCTCTTGTCTTCTCCCAACTCATATTCCTTTCTCTAAATTTTTTAAATATTTTTGTGACCTAATATATTCTATATTTCAGGAAATGTTTCATGAACTGCTGGTAAATGTGTCTCCTGCAGTGTTTTGATGGAGTGGATTTGATTTCCTTTGCATACTAAATTAGTTATTGTGGAGATGAATAGAGAAAAAAGAAAATTGCAGTAAGTATAGCAATTAGTATTAAGATGACAGAGAGAAAGTAGAAAGTGGGAAACAGAAGAAGTAATTACTGAAGCCCAAAAAGTTAGGAGGGAGACAATTTTATCTAAATAGACTGAAGAGTGAGAGGTTAAAAATTATGCTATTAGGTAACATAGAAAATACTATCTTTCAGGAGTCAGTGGAAGGTACCTTGTAAATCAGGCCCAACTGTATTTTTGGAGAAAAGAGAAAGCAAAATGAAGAATTTAGAAGAGATTGGGGAAAAGTAAAATCAAAACAAAACAAAAGAAAAAAAACAAAGACAAATGCAGAGAAAGGACAGAGCAGAGTCCAAATGACCTTGGTTTTCAAATATTACAATTTGAAATTTTTCTGTTCACATTTAAAATTTTTCAAATCATTTTGGCAGTTAGGTACTCATTTTGGCAAGATGCAATCTTTTATCTTGGGATAATTTAAGGGAAGAAATCTTTTTAGGGAGATTAAATTTTAAATTTTTTTCAAGCAATGTAACAAGTCTATTAAAAATACAATAATGGAGAATAAGACAATTGGCTATGTTGCAAATATAAACGGAAGAACGGTTTTCCTGGATTGATGACTCAAAAGGTTTCTGAGAGCTGAAATCTGCCGGAGCTATAGTTTTCTTCATTTTGTATTTAGTCCTTAAAGTATCATGTCTTTTGCAGAGTTCATTATTTAGGAGTAACTGGAAAGTCTCAACCTCCTGGCAGCTTCCACATAGAAGAACACATTCTAAATGAGGAAGAAACTAACCTTGGTGAGAATCTGCTGAAGGGACTGAAAGAATGAAGACTAATTTTTGCACAACATCTATCACAGTGTTTCTGAGAAATAAAATCAATGTTTGATTTATTATTTACCTGGCTTATTTGAAAGGAACAGGGGTGAATTCTTTTGATGGCTTCAGTATAATTGACTGAAAAGAAAAATTTTCACATATTTTCAGTATTGCTCACTTTTGTATTTATTTGTGTCAGCAAGTAAAATTGTTCAGCAAATTAAATTATATTTATTAGATTGACTTTTTGCATATTGGTAGTGTCATAACATTTTGATAGTGTATGAAGATGTTTTCCCAGAGTGTGAATATTTCCAATGATCTTTTTCAGTGAGTCTTGACATGATTGTTCAGTGTTATTGTATTTCAGGTATTCACTAGTTTACTTAGACACTTCTCTGAAAGAAAGAATGGGTGTGATGTTGAAATGTGTTTGTTATAGGGGCTTGTTACTCTTCCTAAATCTAAACAATGGCCATTACTTATTATGTCTTATGTAAAAGTACATGAATATATGATGTGTTTGTAGGCAGCCCAGTTTAAAGAAAACCTTTGGATTGTGGCAAAAATAAGATCAATAATATCAATTTGCAACAACAAGAATTTCAGCTAAAAATTTCTGTGAAGACAACATGTACTTCAAACACAGGACTTGGAGGACATAAGCTGTATGTGGTCTGCAATCTTCCTTCCTAAGGACTACTATTCATAGTATTGCAAGGTGCTACAAACTGCCAATGAAGAAAGCAACCAATATTCTTACCCAGACATGATGCCTATGAACCACAGCATTGACCTGAATGGCAAGATGTCCCTAAATGTGCAATAGTTATGTTAGTATTCTGGTAGTAATCAACAACTACCAATATGCAGGCAATCATTTGGAAACCTAGCCAATTACCTCCAGCTAGTGAAGTTAAGGATCATAATGGGAATTATTAAAAGTAGGCATAGTAAACGTAAATTTTTCTTGATCCCGTTCTTGTAAAGCTATTTTTAAAAGCAGCCTTTTAAACCAATCGCTATAATAGACCATCATTTACGTAAAAAAGAAGGGAAGGGAATCCCAAACTGTGAAGAGTACATTGGTTGGATCACTTTAATTATAGCTCTCAGATATGCTATTCTACAGTATCCAGATTATTTTTTTAATGACAAGTATAGGAGAAAGCCTAGGACTGGTCAATTCTCCAATACATTAGGCATTTAGCTGCTCCTTACCAGCTGTTCTTGTGCCTATAATTTTTCTGTTGTCAAGGGCCATTGTTCCACACAGACAGTTTGTCTGTTGGCCATTTTAAAGGTCAGGCTATTGGTATCTGTGAAAGATCAACAGTTGTTGTGCCTGCTTATATACAACCTGAATGATCTGTGATTTTTTCTTGATAATACCTTTTAATATTTCTCTCAGATATATTCTTTCTTTCATGGTTTGTTTCTGAGATTGGAGGAATGTTAATCTATGTTTCTCTTTGTAACAAATCAAGTCCCCATAAATTCATTGTTTACTTAGACACATTCAGCCTTAATTCCTCTATCTTCCTTTTGGTACTATGCATTTGACCCACCTTCTACTTTACCTCGGATAAAGTTCACATTTTTAGAAGCTTAACATTTACTTCCTGATTTTGGTGAAATTACTGCTACCACTGTGCCTGTGTCTATGAAACATTCCATTACAGTGTCATTTATTTATATTTTTAGCTTTGGTCTTGATGTTTGTCAACATCCTTGTTTTTGGTCTCTCTTGAGTTTTTTGTTTTATCTATTGAAGCTGTTTTGTACTTGATCACATTCAGAGATGTATGTTTTTTTAACAACAGAAATTAAGTCTTTTAGTTGTTCTATGGATAAGTGTCTTTAATACCAAAAGAGAATGATTGAGCCTTATTTGATAATGAGACTTGCAGGAGGACCCCTAAGGTGTTTCCTGTTGCCAAAGTGTTACTTTGCTTATCCTTTGTTGATCTGCATTTATTAGTTTAATGATAGACTTTGGCATACCTTCTGAATACTCCAGAAAACTGGGACCTTCTATTTGGATCTCTAGAAAAAGCATTGCTTCTAAGAGCAACTTGTCTACAATCCCATTCCATATTACCTTGCCTATCACAATTAAAACATCTGATGTACTCACTCATAATTGGTTTCTAGCCATAAATAAGGGTCACGGAGACTACATTTGGTGAACATAAAGAAACTAAATAAGAAGGTGAACCCAAGGAAAAACATATAGTTATCCTCTTGGCTATGGGAAGTAGACAAAATTGCCGGGGAGAAAATTGGGATCTTGGGGGTGGGGTGGGATGGGGGTAAGGGGAGACGGGGAGAGAAAAGTTAGAAGGGAAGGAGATGGGGACTTGGGGAAACAGGAGGATTGGGATAAAGGAAGGTTGGATAGGGGAGCGCGGAACCACAATTCTTAGTTAAGGGAGCCACTTTAGGGTTGGCAAGAGACTTGACCCTAGAGGGGCTCCCAGGAACCCATGGTGATGTCCCCTGTTAGTTCCTTGGGCAGCTGAGGATAGGCAACCTGAAATGACCCTATCCTATAGCAATACTGACGAATATCTTGCATACCACCATAGAACCTTCATCTGGCGATGGATGGAGATGGGGACAGGGACCCACACTGGAGCACTGGTCTGAGCTCCCAAGGTCCCAATGAGGAGCAGAAGGAGGGAAAACATGAGCAAGGAAGTCAGGACCACGAGGGGCGCACCCACCCACTAAGACAAGGGGGCTGATCTAGTGGGAGCTCACCAAGGCCAGCTGGACTGTGACTGAAAAAGCATGGGATAAAACCGGACTCTCTGAACATGGCGAACAATGAGGGCGGATGAGAAGCCAAGGACATTGGCTCGGGGTTTTGACCCTACTTCATGTTCTGGCTTTGTGGGAGCCTAGCCAGTCTGGTTGTTCACCTTCCTAGACATGGACGGAGTGGGGCGGACCTTGGACTTTCCACAGGGCAGGGAAACCCGACTGCTCTATGGACTGGAGAGGGAGGGGGGAGAGGAGTTTGGGGGAGGGGGGGAATGGTGGGAGGAGGGGGAGGGAAAGGGGAGGCTGGGAAGAAGCAGATACTTTTTTTCCTTTTCTCAATAAAAAAAAAAACATCTGACATGATTTTCCTTAAAACTTTTAGAAATCAATCCTCCAATCAAAGTCTCATCAGAAGTATGAGATCAAACATTAGCTGTATTTCTATTCCATTTATCTGTTGGTGTTGATCTTGGATTTAAAGATGTAATCACCCTTTTACTTGATGAATTACCATTTTAAAAAGCAAAATATTCATTCAATATTTTTCTGACTTCTGAATCAGTTACTATCCTATTTATAGCTAAAATCAATCTTTGCAAAAAAAAAAGTATTGAAGTCTTATTTTGGGCTTTGTCTAATTTAATAAATGACTCAGATCTTCTTTCTCATTTTTAAACTTTTCCCTAAGCATTTAAAGCTAAATAACGAAGCAACATGGTGTCATCAAATTCAAATTGTTATTGCAAGTCAGCATATTGATCTTCGTATAGATGTTGATCTTGAGAAAAAATATTGATGCCTCTAGGCCTGTTCCTTAGTTTTATATGCCTAGCTTCCTCTGTCTACCAAGTTCACTATTGTAAGTGAGGATCAGCTTCCAATACTACTATAGCTGAATCTTTTTTGTCTTGGGGGTTGCTCATGAATTTAGCAACTGTTTCACATAGGGTGGATTCATACCATATGAAATGAGACTTCTTTAAATCTCCTCAAATCTATTATTTCTGCAGTATTCTATTTCCTTATAACCTCAGTGGTATCTTTCATCTCCTAGTCATTCTTGTATAGTAACTAGGTAAACTAAGATTGGTTTTCTAATAACCTTGGACCACTCCTCTTCAATTTTATCATGCAGTGGTGTGGTAGATTTTTGTCTAAATTCCCTGTGTCTGAGTATTTTTCTTATTTTTATTAGTAGGTCATTTTTAAGGCTTGCATCTTATCAGCTATTTTTTTCTTATTTTATTTAGTAAATCTTTCTAAGAATTGTGTCTTATCAATCAAAATTTCACCTTTGGTACAGTAATCAAACCACTTTTTATGGATAAAATATGAATTACCAAACTGATAGTAATTATAAGCAACATTACTCAATCCCAGATAAGTCAATTATCCCTTCATTTATGTTTTATACTTTCAAGTCATCAACAGTAGTGCTATTGAGTTTCTTATTCCCTGCATTGTGACGTTTGCCATTCTTAATATAGGAAAGATTTCTCTTTCTAATATTGCTTAACTTTCTCCTTAAGAATTTTCCAGGTGTCTTACCAAATCTTCCTATTTCAGCTTGTCTGAAAGCAGTAATGTCAGCAGTGAGCTCAGAGTTGCTTCTACAATTCCAGAGTAGGAGCCCACCCTCTGGGGTCCCCACCAGTTGTGTTAGTTCTTGGAGTAGAACCTCATATTGCCATCAGTCACCTCCTGCATCACAGCATGGTGTGTTTTTTCTGTTTGTGTGGTCATGCGACATGTTGTAACACCAGAAGATTTTTTTATGTTGGCTTAGTGGATGCACCTGAATCTACTGCTATTTTAACTGCTATTTGTGTCCCCATAGCCTCACTGTTAGCACCTTGACCCTCACCTATAGCCTGGTGGATTTCTTGTCTTGCTAGCATTGGATTGCCACTATTGCCAAATGTAGGTGTGTACTAATTCTCTATTGTTCTATTTACTGATAAAGACTAAGTTAGATTTTGGGTGAACACCTACTAAATCAGAGAACCAAAGAAGAAGCCACTTGACCTTCCTTTTTGGACAGAAACTCATCACAGGAAGCATCTTTCTACTTGTCTCAAACCAAAAGACGGTGAATCTCTTAGTCCCTCCTCGTGCCTTCCTGTGTATGTCTTCATTCATTTTCATGGGTCCTTAGTACTTTATATGACTAATTCCTGTCAACAGGTTACTGGCTCTGACTCAAGATGGATTTCATTAACATAGTCTCAGCTTTCATAGTGAGATCAAATATTCACAGCAGGTTTGGAGAGGGTGGAATGGGAGAGTTCTGAAGAGGTGATTAGAAAAGAGTGACCTTTCAAGGTAAGGTATAAACCTGGTACAAGGGAAACGCCCACAAATTTTAAAGCATGACCCCCCCTTCCAGGTAAAAATTCTAGAAATGATGAATATGTAACGCAAACTGGCCATCTCCTGTGATCAGATTGTTGACTACCCTAATTGTCATCAGAGAGTCTTCATCCAGTAACTGATGGAAACAGATAGAGACCCACAGCTAAATATTAGGTCAAACTTAGAAAACCTTGATGAAGAAAGGAAGAAAGGATTGTAGGAGTCAGAGGAGTCAAGAACATTACAAGAAAATCCACAAAATCAGCTAATCTGGCTCATTAAAAGTCACAGATTCTGACCCAACAACCAGGGAGACTGCATGGGACTTACCTGGGCCCTTTACATACATATGACAGTTGTATAGTTTGGTCTACTTGTGGCACTTCAAACAATGCAAGCAGGGGCTGTCCCTAAGGTTTTGGCTTGCTCTTAGAAACCTATTCCTCATACTGTATTGCGTTGTCTACCTTTAATACAAGGATAGGAACTTAGTCTTAATGCAACCTGGTATTCTATGCTTTGGTTGATACTGGTGGGAGGACTGCCCTTTTTAATTGATTTTTATTGAGCTCTGCATTTTTCTATGCTCCCGACTGCCATTTTTGAACAGAAAAAGGGGAGAAGTGGATTGAAGGAAGGCAGAGGAAAGGTGAGGAGAAAAAATGTGAGGAGAGGAAGGAAGAGAAACTGTGGTTGGGATGTAAAATTAATAAATGAATTAAATAAAAACAATAAAAACAAAAGCAAAGAAACAAAAATATCAATCAAATGCAGTTAGTTCCACCACTGGAAGTCTTACCTTGCTACAAGAGATGACCAGTTGAAACTCTGTATACCCCATTGCTTTGTTGACCTCACTATGATCTCCCTCATAGTTATCAGGGAATTTTGACTGCACTAATTTTCAACACTTCTATTCAAATGTTTTCCAATTTCAACCCCCTCTCCAAGAACTCTCTCCTTTCATCTCATCTTTTCACTCACTGATACTGATTCCTATCGTTCCTGTCTCCTTCCACCACATTTCACCAGCAAATAGCAAGCCCAAGTGCTACCATTACAAAGAGATATTTTTGTCGTAGATAACTCTTCTTAGAGCCCTCTTCATATCACTGTTCCTCAAGCTGTAGATGAAAGGATTCAGCATGGGAGTCACCACTGTGTACATCATGGCCATAGTAGTCTCCTTCACAGTAGAGTTATTGGATGATGGACATAAGTAGAGACCAATAATCGTCCCATAGAACAGGGAGACCACAGACAAGTGGGAGCCACAGGTAGAAAAGACCTTGTGTATGCTCTGGGTAGAAGAAACCTTGAGAATGGAGGAGACAATCCTTGCATAAGACATAACAATGAGTAGGAAGGATACAATAATGATGGGCCCTCCCATGATAAATATCATCAACTCATTAACAGAGGTATCTGAGCAGGCCAACTTCAGGAGTGCAGATATGTCACAGAAAAATTGGGAGATCACATTCTTCTCACAAAAAGACAATCTAGCCATGAGCAGGGTATGTATCATGGCATGGAATGTGGTCAGCATCCACAATGGAATCAATAGACTAGCACAGAAATTAGGACTCATGATGCTGGTGTAATGAAGGGGGAAACAGATGGCCACATAGCGGTCATAGGCCATGACCACAAGAAGGAAGCTCTCCATGTCTCCAAAAACCATAAAAAAGTACATTTGTGTCAGACAATCCGCATAGGAGATGAATGGGTCTTGGGCCTGCATGTTCTTCAACAATTTTGGCATGGTGACAGAGGAAAATCAGAGGTCAGAAAAGGATAAGTTGCCGAGAAACAAGTACATGGGTGTGTGCAGATGGGAGTCCAGTAGAATGAGGATGATGATGATGAGGTTCCCCAGGACAGTGGTGAGGTACATGGCCAGGAACAGGGCATAGAACAGGTGCTGGTGCTCTGGAGGGATGGGCAGGCCCCGGAGGAGGAACTGATGAATGACACTTTGGTTGTTTCCCATCATGATCTGACCCCAATGACTTTAAGAAATATAATTAACAGTTTTATAAACTCCCAGTGGTTGAATCTGTATGAGTTCATAGACCAATTCTAGTCATTCTTTCATTTCTTTACTTTAAAAAGATTTTTTCAATTTTTTATATTCTTTAATCTTTATAATTTTTGCTCCACTACAACATGCAGGTTCCTAAGTTGTTCTTGGTAATAGGTTGCATACAAACCCAGTCCTTTAAACAGTGTTGGCAACTGCCCCGCCAATTCATCTCAATGACCTAATAAAATCAGAAATGTATTTTTACACACATGACATGTCGTAAGTTCTATAGTTACTAATATTACTCTCATCAAAATTATTGTAACCTTTACATCAAAATATGTTCAGTCATTATAGGCAAGGATGGCTTTTCTAAATGTTGCTTTATCATGTTCTAATAGTCTGGTATTGCCTAATGACTCATAATTGCTCTGTTATACAAAAGATATTGACAAATCTACTCCCTGCCTACCTTCTTATTCTAGGCACCTGTAGTTCAGCTCATTCTACAGTTTTATTCTGTGAATTTTCTTGAAGGGTTTTTGTACACACAATTTCATCATTTTAAAAAACTTCCCAAATATATACAAATACTTTAATGTGCTAGATTACCATTTAAAAGTCAGATGTACCTGTCTTTCTAACCTATAGAATTCACTACCTCATTGCTAACTAATAATCATCCTTGTTTTTTTAACAGCCATCAAATACTCAATACATCCCAAGAGAAATTCTCTCCTCCCTTCTAAAATCTTTCTCCCATATCTCCTGTCTCTCATAATGTAATAAAAGGTATTTATTTTATTGCACTTCATTTTTTCTTACTTTGAACTCCTAAATATTCTTATTTTCATCTTTCTCTTACCAGACATTTAAAACAATCCAGTCATATTCTTAGAATTGGACACCACAATTTCTTATCTGAAATATTTTAGTCAGCATTAATTCCAACATATGTCCCATGCTTCAACAATATTTACTTCAGTATGTTTAAAACACACTAAGATTCTCTGATGGAAATACACTCTTCTCTCTCCTGATGCATTACTTAGATGACCATCATGTTCTTAGGGGCAAAATTCCTAACATGTGCACAACCAATACTTGTTTGCCTGACTTGTGGCAACCTCTACAGCCCAATATGGCCTCACATGGTGCCTGTATTCTTCTCTTCATCAATGTTGTACTTCAAATTGAAACTTGTGTCTCCATAATTTTGGATTTGATATTGTCTATCACATCCTCTCATTTGTGGTGTGACTTATCTAACTTATCCTTCCACAATATGACATGACATATGCTAAGTTGAATTTTCTTGTGTCTCTACACACAGTAACACCTGCTACCATAATCCCCCAACATCTTGTATAATCTCATAGATTCTGATGGCCCTGAGCAGAGCTATTGTTGCCAGACTTAAAATTCATGCAAGAAAGGACATGCATGCTCTTATCCTGAAGCAAGTACATCCTTGCTTCTATGTGACCCAGTGTCCATGAATATTTTCTGGATGTCCTGTAGCTTGAGACGTAGAATCTTAAATTTAAGGCAAAAATGCTCATTAAATCAAAATAATTGTTCTTCTTTAATCTCTCAAGAATATGAATTCACTAACCTTGAGATTTTACCATGAAAACTTGATACTCTGTGATTAGTTTTACAGACATAATTGTATTTATGGAAAGTGTTAAAGTTGCAGAGATATTTTTCCTTTTTTAAAAAATACTAATGACTCAAAACTTTTGTGCTTCAATTCATATGATTCCACAGATAGTGATGTAGGAAAATAATTATAATGAATATTCATAAAGACAAAATCAAATATGAAGCAGTAGGTATGTTTAATCCTTCACTGAAATTGATCATATATTCATAATGTGAATTATTTAATGTGATAGTTAATTATTGTAGGAAGTAGTATAGATCTCAAAAACAATTTGGGTCAAAATGATCTTCTGCATGTTTCAGGAAGATGGTCTACATACGTAAATTAGTAACTCATATTATCAAAAATAGTAACTCCAATCTCTAATAATGTAATAATCCTCACATGAACGGCTGGAAAAAAAGACAAAATCTACAGTTTCTCAAGAAACATCATCCAGACTGCCTTGGATTTGAAACTGTAACCTTCACTCTTTGCAGGGTCTCTCTCATCTACAGACTTCTCAATTCCCAATTATGTAAGCTTCACCTTGAAATAGTTTCTTGTCCTGTTCTGGTTTCTTCTACATCATTCTCTCTAACAAATCCCAGTCTTTATCAAAGCTGGCAAAGAAAATCAAGGAGAAGCACAAAGAGATATAAGGACAGAGCTTGAGCATTTAGTTCAGTGGTACTATATTTACCTAGCATGCCCAAGGCCCTGAGTTCACCTCTAGATGAAACAGACAAAGAAAATTAATGACACCCAGGGAGGTGGGAAATCCTTTCACCGACACTATCTGACTGAGCTCAGCTGGTGGGGTCTCCACCCCGCTAAAGGTCACTAGGGCAGCAGCATTAAAAATTTCAATATTCTGAGGTTATGTTTGGTGACAAAGGAAGAGCACCACAGGAGAAATCATGCACCTAGTTTCTCAGTACTATTCGTATTCTGTGAATAAGTGAGCCCATGTCTCATGTAGGCTTACATACAGATATTGCAAAGCAGAGATTATCTGAGAAGCTTACTGCTGATGACCTAATGGACTTCACTTCTTCAATTTTTCAACTCACAATTCTTGATCTCAATAACAGACAAGAATCTCCCATTGGACATGGTTCTAGCAGTTAATATACATAAAAGTCACCTAGGATTCTTTGGAAATACAGACTCTGGGTTTGAAGCTGACATACAATTTTGTAAATGGACACCCAAGTGATGTCAATACTCTGGTCAGCATTGTTGCAATAAGGAGGAAGCTCTTTTTGATAGGAAATGTGATCAAAGTTTACTAATGTTCTAAAACAAAAGATGGCAAGTGTTGCAAAGTATGGAAATAGCAAAGAATATTATCATACCTGAAAACTTCCAGTCATACTGTCATAACTCTGGAAATACAAGTTCAATATGTAGGAAGAAATTAGATACCGCATGACAATTGATTTAGAATGACTGAAGATGAATTAAAGTCCCTGTTTCAGACCCTGGTCATATTTATTCCTTAAAAGCTCAGGAAAGAACAACCTGTGTAATCAACACCTTCTTACATGCCCTCTTCTATCATTCTCTGGACCCAAGGGCTCTGCATCCCAGAGGTGTCCAGAACCTGCATAACAGATTAGAGATATAATAATTACCCAGGACCAATCTAGTGCCAATTCTTTCGAACCCCTTAGGTGGGGACTGATGACGGCCTCTGATCACTCCTGAACATACCTAGAGGAAAGTAGAAACATGGAGAAAATCAGATGCATACTTACCTTTTCTGTTCAGGCAATGTCCAGCATCTATGTGTAACTCCAGTGTAAATTTTTTGAGTCAGATAAGGGTGGACCATGTAAAAACCACTGAAGTAACTGTAAATACTTTTTGTTTAAAGAAAATGGTTCTTTGATCTAGATTATTAATGTGTGAATATGGAGTAGTTCATAGTTTTCTATTGTTACGCTAATTTTATTGAAACATATAGCATCCCCCTTTCTTCATTTTTTTAGTTTAACTAATGGCTTCTTTTTTAATCACTCTACTAAGAGGACCAGCTTTTGGCTTTATTGACTCTCTTTAACATTTGGTTTTTAATTTCAACTAATTCTATCTGTTTGCCTTTCTGTCTGTTCATCTGTCTGTCTGTGTTTGTATGTATATGTGAGTGTGTGTCTCTCTGTGTGTATTTTCTCCGGTCCTTTGAGTTCTTAACATAATTAATTTTAAATTGTTTTTTATTTTCTAAACTTTGTGTTCTGTGACATATATTTCCCTCTAAATTGTATGTTTACTGCTTCCCCAATAATTTTGATAGTTGTATTTTCTTTTTTATTAATTTTTATTGAGCTCTACATTTTTCTCTGCTCTCCTCCCTGCCTCTCCTCTCCCCTTCAACCCTCCACCAAGGTTCCCATGCTCCCAATTTACTCAGGAGATCTTGTCTTTTTAAACTTCCCATATAGATTAGATCTATGTATGTCTCTTTTAATTTGTAATAGTCATAACCTGGAAACAATCTAGATGCCCCTCAACTGAAGAATGGATAAAGAAAGTGTGGCACATCTACACATTAGAGTACTACTCAGTGGTAAAAAACAATGACATCTTGAATTTTGCATGCTGGTGTAGGATGGTCTTTTTTTATGTATTGCTTTTATTGGATGAACAAAGAAACTAACTTGGCCTTTTGATAGGACAGCGGCTTAGATAGGTGGAGTAGACAGAACAGAATTCTGGGAGGAAAAAGACAGTAAGGCAGACTCCATGGCTCTCCTCTCTGAGACAGACATAGGTTAGACTCATCCTGGTAAGCCACAGTCAAGTGGTGATGTACAGATTATTAGAAATGGGTTAATTAAGATGTGAGAGTTAGCCAAAAAGAGGCTAGATATAATGGGTCAGGCAATGTTTAAATGAATACAGTTTTCCATGTAATTATTTCGGGTGTAAACTAGCCAAGAGCTGGGCAGCGGGAAGCGGCCCGCTGCTCCTTATTGCAACAGCATGCAAATGGATGGAAGTAGAAAACACTATCCTGAATGAGGTAGCCCAGACACCCACAAAAAAAACTATTATGGTTTGTACTCACTCATAAGTAGATATTAGCCATAAACAAAGGACACTGAGACTATAGTTTGTAATCCTAGAGATGCTAAGTAATAAGGTGAACCCAAAGAAAAACATATATAGACACACATGGAAATTGAAAACAGATAAGATCATGGGATAAAATTTGGGAGCATGGGGGTAGGGAGTAGAAGGAAGGGAAGAAGGGGAAGGTTAAGAAGAACTTGAGGAAATGGGATAGTTTAGATGGAGGAAGGACAGATATGAGATCAAGGAAAGAGATATCTTGATTGAGGGGGCCATTATGGGGTTACCAAGAAACCTTGCTCTAGAAAAAAATACCCAGGAATCCACAAGGATGACCCCAGCTAAAACCCGAAGCAATAGAGGAGAGGTTTTCTTAGCTGGTCTTGCCCTGTAGTCAGACTGATGATCATCTTAAATATCACCATAGAGCCTTCATCCAACAACTGAAGGAAACAGAGGCAGAGACCTGCATTGGCACACAGAACTGAGCTCCCAAGATCCAGTTGAAGAGTGAAAGGAGTGAGAGTATGAGCAAGGAAGTCAAGACCATGAGGGGTTCATCCACTGAGACAGGTTGCCTGAGGTAATGGGAGCTCACCAACTCCAACTGAACTGGGAGTGAATGAGCATGGGAACAAACTAGAACCTCTCTGACTGTGGCTGACAGTTGGGGTAGACTGAAGGGGCACTGACAGTGACACTGGGATTTGTCTCTACTGCATGTACTGGCTTCTTGGGATCCTATTCTCTTTGGATATATACCTTGCCCAACCTAGATGTACTGGGGAGGGCCTTGGACTTTTCACAGGTAGGGGTGCATTGTCCTCTCTTAGGATTGGAGGGTGTGGGGTAGGAGGGTGTGCGAAGGGAGTGGGAGGGGGTTTGGGAGAGGGGAGGGAGTGGGAATTCAGATTGGTAATTTTTAAAGTAATAAAATAAAAAAGAGCTATTAATGACCAGTGATTTCTATCCCATGTTAATTTAGTTTTCATTGTTGGTAATGTTAATTTGTGTGATTTTCCCTTCTTTGCCATTGCTGCTATAAGAACATCAATTGTCTGTGTTTTTGCTTGTGTAACCAACTTCCTTTGGTTGGAGTTTTCCTTTACTATTTTGTGTAGGGCTGGGTTTGTGGCTAGGTATTGGTTAAATCTGGTTTTGTCATGGAATATCTTGATTTGTCCTCCTATGGTAATTGAAAGTTTTGCTGGGTATAGTAGTCTGGGCTGGCATCCATGGTATCTTAACATCTGCATAAGGCTTGACTATGACCTTCTGGCTTTCATTGTCTCCAATCAAGTCAGGTATAATTCTGATAGGTCTACCTTTATATATTACTTGGCCTTTTTCCTTTGAAGCTCATAATATTCTTTCTTTACTCTGTATGTTTAGAGTTTTGATTATTATGTGGCTAGGGGACTTTTTTTGGATCCAGTCTATTTGGTGTTCTATAAGCTTCTTGTATCTTCATAGGCATATCTTTCTTAAAGTCATGAAAAATTTCTTCTATGATTTGTTAAGTATATTTTCTGTGCTTTTGAGTTGAACTTCTCCTTCTTTCATACCCATTATTCTTAGGTTTGGCCTTTTAGTAATGTCCCATATTTCCTGAATATTTTGGGCTCAGCTTTTGTTAGATGTAATGTTTTCTTTGACTGATGAGTCTTTTTCCTCTATTCTCTCTTCCGTCTCTTATATTCTGCTGCTCATGCTTGCATTTGTAGTTCCTGATCATTTTCTCATGATTTGCTTCTATAATTCCCTCAGCTTGTGTTTTCTTTATTGTCTCTATTACAGTCTTAAATAGTTTCTTTCATATGTTTGATTGCTTTTTCTTGGTTTTCTTTAAGGGATTTGCTGATGTCTTCCAATTTTTGTTTGTCTTTTCCTCCATTTCTTTAAGGGAATTTCTCATTTCCTCTTTAAGAGTTTCAAAAATTCTTCTGAAGTTATTTTTAGGTCATTTTCTTCTGCTTCATCTATATTGGTTGTTCAAGTCTTGTTGTTGTAGGGGCTTTAAGTTTTACTAGTGCATGTTGTTCTTTATGGTGTTATGTGTGTTCTTATCTTTTCTACTCATCTTTTCCTCAAATAGCTTTGGTTGGGGCTGTCTGTGATTCTGTTGATTAATCATCTTGGTGCCAGTGAATCCAACGCTCAGATGGTTGTTCCTTGTGGTACAGTCAGTGCCACAGTTCAGGTTACCCTGATGGTCACTCCATGTTCCTGGAGATCACTCAGCATTCCGGGGTTTATTTCATTGCCTTGGAGTTTTCTGTCTCAGGCCTGCTCTAGCCTAGGTTGTTAGCTCAGACCTGTTTCTGTAAATGTTTCTTGTCTTTATCTCTTCTTGTAGAGGTCCCTGGTTTGGGGTTGGTCTTGCAAAGGTCTCTGGCTCTAGTCTACTACCTCAGAGTTCCCAAGATCGGGTGTACCCAGACCTACAAAGGACCTGGCTCAAGTTTATTCCCTCTGAGGTCCCAGACCTATGTCTGGACCCACAGAGATCTCTGGTTCCTGCCTACTCCCTCAGAGGTCCCAGATTTACACCCAGACTGGCAGAGGTCCTGGCTCAGGCCTAGTTTCTGGGAGGTCCTAGGCTCACACCCAGAACCACAGGGGTCCTGGCTTAGGTCTACTCCCTTGAAGGTCCCAGAGTCACATTTAGACCCTCAGCAGTCTCTGGGTCTGTCTCACTCACTCAGCAGTTACTCCCCTGTACTGTTCTGGTGGAATTCGCTGTCTTAGGTCTATCTGCTCTGAACCAGGATGCTGGCTCAGTCTTGGTCCACCAGTGTCCCGAGACAGGATCACCTGGCTCCTGCTCCCATGGAGCTTGCTTCTTCAGGCCCATTCTGGCTTAGGTAACTGGTTCAGTCTCACTCCTGTGGAATTTGTTGCCTAATCCCGCTCCAGCCCAAGGTTGATAGTTATATTTTCTTTCTTATCATTTAAAGTATATTTAATAAGTCTGGAAAACTTAACCCTTTTATTATAACCCTTTGTTATAATAAAAACTTAACTTTTTATTATAACAAAGGAGAACAAGAAAAATAACTAAACTGTTTATATATTGTGGAGCATGTGATCAAGCTATTCATAGGCAACACAGTTGTTCATGCAGAATTCTAGAGAATCTGGAAAAGCATTTTAGAATTATCACTCTCACAACAACACAGGATACAAATCTGAAAGAACACACTAAAATATTGCCCAGTAGCTAAAAGTATGTTATTAATATTTTAAAATACATCTAATTCTCCCTCACACAGGGGAATACATTCCAGTACCTCAAAAGATGCCTGAAAGCCATGGTAATATAATAATTTTGTATTGTAGAGGTTTTTTTCCCCATAAAAGGTTGCCTAAAGTAAAGTTTCACTGAGAAATTAGGCACACTAAAGACTAACAGTGACTAATAATAACAATTTCATTACTCAAAAATATTTAACCATATCACATATTCAAACATATTTCAAAAATAATAGTTTACTATTAAATACATATTAATTATTCCATTCACATTTCTACTTTTGATCATAAGAATTCCTATGCAACCTAGGGAAGTATGGTGAGTGACCCAGGCACTGTGGTATAGTTTTAGTCTGCCAAGTAAGCCTCACTGAAAATGTACTTTAACCTCCCTGTATAAGGCTTCACAGCACAGGAGTTGAGTTAGTACTAAAGATGGCAGAAGAGCCGCTTCATCTAGCATTTGTTAACTAACAAATGCTAGATGAAGTTATTGTAGGGGAATGTGGTACAGCATGGTGTTTGATATCCTGACTTATCAGGAAGCCAGGATACGCTTTGAGCCTCAATAGGACAGCTCTGGAGGCGGAGCCACAATAGGACAGCTCTGGAGGCGGAGCCTCAATAGGACAGCTCTGGAGGCGGAGCTACAACAGGACAGCTCAGCAATGGAGCAAAGGTGTTCTGACTACCAGGACGTCAGTCTACCTAGAGCTGCAATAGGACAGCTCTGGAGGCTGGAGCTGCAATGGGACAGTTCAGCCCTAAAAGAAAGGTGTCCTGACTATGGGGAAGCCAGGCTACTGAAAGCTGAAGTGCAGTGGGGGATGGTCTTTCTGCAGGATACGGGGATCCCGCTCTTCTCCTGGAGAGCTGCTATAGCTGAGTTCTGCTGTTTCCTTACGGGAGCATTCTAGCAGAGCTATCTGCTTCTTCTGCCCAAAATGTTTCTTCTGCTGACCCTCTGCTAAAGTGAAACCCACTGCAGAAATGAAGCAATCTCCTCCATCTCCAGCAAAAAGTTATTACTTTTCCTCAGCTGGCCTTACTCAGCCCCCTTAAGGAGCTTCCTAGCAAGGTTCTTCTGTTCTGTTGGCCTTGCTAAGTCCTGCTAGGGAGCATCTCAACAAGGTTTTTCAGCTCAGTCCCCTAAGGGAAACATCCTGGCCAGGTTCTTCTGCTCTGTGCTGGCAAATGAGGGTTGTCACACAAGACTCTTTTGAGAAAGAGATTTATTTGAGAAGGAGGAATCCAGGAGAGTGGCTATCTCTGCCAGGGAGGGATTAATGGCAGCTCTTAACTAAAAGGATGGAGAGGCTTGTATAGGGCTTCTTAGGGGCAGAGTTTTCCCAGGGAGACAGGGGATTGGTTAGGATTTCCATGCTCAGGGATTGGTCAGTTTAGCTGGTCAGGGGCAGAGATGGCTTGACTTCGTGGCCAAACTGTGTTTCTTTCACTGGTTCTTTTTAAATTTTTGACTCTAATCTTAGGACCAGGGCATACTTCTTTCACTGGCTCTGATTCTAGGGACAAAGAATCTTTCTTTGATTCTAGTTTCAGAGCCAAGGCACATGTCTGGGTTCATGGATAAAGATGTTTCTCTCCCTGGCCCAGGTCTCAAATACAGGGTGTGTTTCATTTCTCTGAGTTCAGAGTCAGGGTGCTCAGTGATCGGTCAGATTCCTGCTCCAGTTGTCCCTTTTCCCCTACAGTTATTTCTGGGATCTCCTACCAGATGGAGACTGAGTGTACTCAGATTTCATCGTACTATAAGGGGCAACATATCATTCAAAACCATGAACTGTTAATCTCTGGGATTTTCCATTTAATACTGTCAAACTGTAACTGAGTGTAGGAAGCTTAAACTGTAAGTCTTTATTGCATTCACAGGCAGGAAATACATTGACGAATGTTGGCATTCTGTCATATAGCACTGTGTGTATGAAATCTGTATTTTCAAAACTGAAAAATATAAATTAAAAACATAAAAGACTTAAAACATATTTTTGACATACCATTTTCTTGGGTGGTAAGGTTAAATTTTGTCAAGACTTCATCTCTTTAAACACTGATTTCAATAGCCAATTAGATTACCATCATATTCCAACAAAAATCATTGTGTACAAATTGATGATGCTATTTTAATGTTCAGAAGTAAAGCAATTAAAATTTAACATTTCATGTTGTTTTTCTTATTTCAAACTAGATTTTTTTCATGGAATATATTCTTATTATGATTTTTTTCTCCATCTTCTTCCACATAGTCCTCATAATTCAACTTCATGATTCTTTCTCCATCTCTTTAGAAAACAAACAGGATATTATATAAAAGAAAACAAAAGAAAAATTACAAGAAATAATACATAACACCCAATCAGTAACCATAACATATAAGGCTTAAAAAATGCCCTCCAAAGCAGTATGAGACAAAAATAATCTCCAAAATATATCATAGAGTTTATGTAGGCTGTCAACTGCTGGGCAAGGGGATTGCCCTTATGTGTGCTTATATATCCAATGAGACTCTATTGGGCAAAATTAATTTTTCCCTTTTGAGTTGTCAATTGGAGATAACTTCTAGGTTACAGATGGGGGATCATGTCTACTTCCCCTTCCCTGTGGAAACAGAGTCCAGTAAGTACCAGCATTGGTGGTACTTCCTACCAGAAAGTCTCTCACCTGACAGCCAGCTGCTGGGATCTGTACCAGAGGAGTATAATTCCTCCAGAGTTTGTGTCAGGGCCCGGATGCCTTGCTGAGACTGACATGAGAAAAGGAGAGGCATAGAATGTGCTCTGGGCTTTAGGACTTGGAGGTTGGGGCATTTCAGATGGAAGAAAAGTTACTCACCTGTTCTTCTAACTGGTATGGGGGCACGTGTGCAACTTGTGTGTTGCAGGAGAGTGCTGTCCTTAGGGAGGATGCTGGGGTAGGTGATGGTGAGCAGTGGATTGGATCTTGTGGGAACAGACTCCAGTGGGTGACAGTAACAGTAGTGTGATCTGCCCACAGATGTCTTACCTGTTTGGCTGCTGGAGTCTGCACCAACTTATTTCTGTTAGCATGTTTGCAAGGTATGCTTGTGTGGTTCTATGTGCCAACAATTGATTTTTTATTATCAGATAATATGTCTTTGTACAGAATGCATTGGCTCTTTACTTGATTATTGTTTGTTTTTTTAACAACTTACAGACAATGAGTAGTACAACTTCCGTGAATTTTAATGTACATTCATTTGCTTGAATATATTATTGTAGGTATGTAGGTAGTCACATGATAATTCTACATTAAAATGCTATTTTGCCTTCTTCATTTTTAATATATTGTAAATTAAAAACTATCCTTGTCTAAACTAGCCCACAAGGTATTTGGATTCCTCATGAAATTTTATTACACTTGATTTTATTCATAATCTGCTCAATGCCCTTTTTTCCCCATCTCTCAATCCCCATCTCTGTCCTAACCCTGCTGGAATTCAATATTCTCTCCCCTATTTTCATATTACATGTACTCTGTTGTCCTTCCGCACGTCCCTCTAAGGCCTGCAATTTTCCCTATCACAAGCATATTTTTAGTATTCTGTCCTCTATACACAACCCCACATAAATACAAATATGCAAAAATTATTAATGGTACAGGAGAAATATCTCAGTGGTTAAGAGTACTTGGTGCTCCTGCAGAGGATACAGATTCCTTTCCCAGCAACAATGGGGCAGCTCACAAGCCCTTTTCAATTCTAATTCCAGGAGATCCACAACCTCTTCTGGCCTCTGTGTGTACCAGATACGCATGTGCTGCAGTAGGATTTTCATATGGGTAGATAAAACACTTGTACGCATAAAATTATAAAAGAATCAGTTTTCAATTAGTGATTTGAATTATGCTGGTTTTGTAAAATGGTAATTATAGGTTCTTATCTGAGATCCATAAACTTCACTCCCCCAGGTAGTTGATTCCACAGATACATCTACAAGAGAACTCTTGCACACATGCCACTGCCTATGACACCTGCGGTGCTCACAGTCCACAACTTGCACTGACAGAAAGGTTTGTGTTTTCTCTTTATCTTGGTCATCAACTTTTAGAATCACTGTGATTGCCTTATTAACTGCTCTTAATTTGTTAAACAAAGCATATTTTTCAGTACCTAAGAAAGCAACACCCATTGTTCACCTCTCCTAGCCTCTCTTGTCCATGCTATATCTGTAACACCTACTGGCTGATAATGATTATTACACATATTCCAATTCACCATAATTGCCTTATGACAGGTAAGATCTGACTTCAAAAATTACTGAATGCATAATTATGCAGGAGTTTGATAATTATTTTGCTGATGCTATGGATGGTATTGTGCAAGGCTTATGTGATTTTCCTTCAACATCACTTTATTTGATTTTAGGAATAATTTTTGTTTTTCATGTCATCTCATTAATAGTAGTTTGATAACAGAGCCAAAAATAAGGCATTTTTAGAAGTGATACCATCAGTCCCAGAAGATGAACCGTTCCACTGCTTTGGAAGTGCTCTATGATGGCAATGAGATTACAAGGACAAGGCCAGTTCAAACACCCTCTCCACAATTGTTTAGGGTCTTATCTGAGGTCATCCTTGTGGATTCCTGAGAATTTCTCTAGAGCCAGTTTCTTGCTAGCCCCATAATGGTGCCCTCAATCAAGATATCTTTTTTCTTGCTCTCCATCTGTGTCCTTCCCCATCTTGACCATCAGTGAAAACTTTTAAAGCTTCTATGGACATCAATATGGTGGTTCCTCATATGGACATCAATATGGTGGTTCCTCACACTCTTGAGCCTCTTGGGCATATACACAAAGGATGCTTTATCCTACCATAAGGGAGTTGCTCAACTTCGTTAATAGCAGATTTATTAATAATAGTGAGAAACTGGAAATAACCTAGATGTCCCTTAACCAAAGAATGGGATGTGGTATATCTATACAATGGAGTATTACTCAGCTGTTAAAAAAATATCATGAAATTTGCATGCAAATAGAAGGAACTAGAAAAAAAGTCATGCTTAATAAGGCAATACAGATCCAGAAAGACAAGCATGGTATGTACTCACTTATAATTGGATATTAGCTGTTAAGTAAAGTATAATCATATGAAATCCAAAGACCCAAAGAGGCTGAGTAACAAGGAGGTCTCAAGGAAGGATCCATAGATCTCATTGGGAAGGGAAAACAGAATATTTTCAAGTGTACTTGGGGCCTATAGGGATGGAAACAGGAGGGATAAGACAAAGTATGGAAGGGCTAGAGGAACTCATAAAGACAAAGTATGGAAGGGCTAGAGGGACTCATAAAGACTGAAGCAGCGATCACAGATCCCAGACTGCTCTGAAGTAGATCCTCTGCTTATACATTATGGTATGCAGTTTGGTGTTCTTCTGGGACTCCTAACAGTGGGAGCATGGCTGTCTCTGATTCTTTCCTGTGCTTGGAACCCTTTTCCTCTTACTGGGTTGTCTCATCTATCCTTGACATGAGGATTTGTGCCTAGTCTTACTGTAACTTCTGCCATGTTCAGTTGATATTCCTGGTAGGGTCCCGCTCATTTTAGGGAAACAGAGGAGTGGATCTAGGGGAGAAGGAAAGTAGAGGAGGGTCTGTGAGGAGATGAGTGAGGGAAACTGTGGTTCGGATGTAAGGTATGAGAGAAAATAAATAAAAATTGTACTTGCATAAGAAATAAAACAATACCATTTGATGGAATCCCACAACTGTTGTAGCTATGTGCTCAGATGCATAATTTCCCTTTCATATTGTAACTCTATGTTCAAATTTTGAGGAGCTGTCTAATATTTTTTACTAGAGAGGCTACAATAATTCAAAGGCCCATCACTGATATATGGGAGTTCCATTTCCTCTCTGCGGTCTCATTTTGCAGCCAGGCTGACCTTACAGGGTCATACTGTTCAGTGAGGCTGACCCCACAGGTCCTGCTGTTCAGTGAGGCTGATCTCACAGGGTCTCACTGTGTAGCATGTGCTGACCTCACAGGATCACGTTGTACATGGGCTGACCTCACAGGGTCTCACTGTGTAGCCCGAGCTGACCTCACAGGATCTTACCATGCAGCTAACCTGACCTCACATTTACATTAATGCTTTTTTCTGAGCCTCAGAAGTACTGGGATCACTGGAATAATCCATCACACAAGGGTAGGAGGCCACTTGTTCATTTCCCAGCCACCCAGACTCCTGAAATAATCACACAGAAACTATATTATTTAAATCCTTGCTTGGGCAATTAGCTCTAATTTCTTACTGAATAACACTTACATCTTAATTTAATCCATCTCCATTAATCTGTGCATCACCATGAGGTCATGGCCTAACAGCAAAGTTTTAGCTCATATGTATCCGGCAGCAGCTCCCTGGCTTCTCTCTTAACTCTGCCTTCTTTCAGTTTAGTTTCCCCCACCTAGTTCTACTCTGCCCTGTCAGACCAGGCCAGTTTCTTTATTCATTAACCAATAAAAGCAACACATAGACAGGACTTCCCATACCACACAAGCATTGATTTCTAATTTTGTGTGTGTGTGTGTGTGTTCTGTTATTCAGTTAAACTCTCTTGTTATGCAACTCTTCTCTGAATGTAGATGAAAATGAGGGCTGAATGAAAAGCCATTGATAAAGGCACTGAGACTTGTTTCTACTACATGTCCTGGCTTTTTAGGACCCTAGTCTATTTGGATGCAAACTTCCTAGGCCTGGATGTAGAGGGGAGGGCCTTGGACTTCCCACAGAGCAGGGTTCCCTGCCCTCTCTAAGGAGGGAGGGGGAGAGAAGAGGGGGAATAGGGAAGCAGAAGGGGAATGGGAGGAGAGGAGGAAGTGTAAATTTTTGAATGGAAAAAAATAAAAACAATTAAAAAAGAAAAAATAGAACACAAATAACTCAAATAATACTCAAATAACTATAGGCATCACTAAAAAAGAAAAAACATCATCTATAGCTATAAATATTTATTAAAAGTCTTTGAAATTCAAAAAAAGAACAAAGAGAAAACTATGTGGGAACAAAAGACTTCAAAGTGTGCATGTTCTTATTGAAGTTTATACAGAGGCTCAAGTAGAGGTGTTCACCAGGCAGTGAGAAACCCTAACAGCAGGATATGTTTCACCTGGAGTTGGATGTCAGGGAGGCCAGCAGAGCATGAAGAACTGGGTTTGTATATCATCTCCTAACAAGAACAGCTGAGAAAATAAATGAACCAAAGTTATTCCATGCCATAGTGAGGTAAAGAGTATAAACAATAAAGTTCTTTCTGAAATAAAGAGACAAAAGAGTTGAATTGGTCTGTGATTTAACACATGCTCAACCATTGCTCCTCCGTGTGAGATGGGAAGTCACTGAGACTCATACACTTCAGTCTGTGAACAGAACCTTCTGTATCTCCCTGAGACTGTCACATGGGTAAAATAAATCCATCCAGTATAAACAAGAGATTGACAAAGTAAAATATGAAACATAGATGAGACTCTACCAGCTTCTAGATTTCTTTCTTCTTTCTTTCATCTTTGAGAAGTAAATTTAAAGGTTCATGGTTATTAGTTTATTTCAAATTAAGGGGAAAATTACATAACTGACGTGGTTGTACAAAATGGTTATCCCAAGTTGCTTCAGTATCAAGAACAGACAGACAGAATAACACGGGTATGAAAATAAAAGAGGAAGTTAAGAGAAAAAATATTTCAAAATCAGTGTGGTAGAGCCGCCTATGGGAAATATTAGGAGGAACCTGGATAGTAGGGAGATTTCATTGTCATTGAGTGTCTTGAATCTATTACTTTCACTATTTTGACTGATGTATCAGTGAATGCAGAACCTAGGGTAAATGATAAAATGTTCCAGTAAATTAATAATTTAAAGAGCAGAGAACATATTAGTCAGAACCTCCTCCACTACGCATTTCTAGTAATATTTATACAAAGTAAGGAGGCAGATGTAGCCAGCTCTCAAAGATAATCTTTCCAACTTTGACTATACCTTTTTAACTTTCATGTAGGTCCTGTGATGAGGGTCAACATCTGACAAACTATTAATGTCAATACATTTATTACATAAAATTAGGTAAAAAAAAAATCTCAAGTGCTACCATTACAAGGAGATTTTCTTATTGCAGATAACTCTTTTTAGGGCCATCTTCATATCTCTGTTCCTCAGGCTGTAGATAAAGGGATTTAGCATGGGAGTCACCACAGTGTACATCATGGTCATGGTGGTTTCTTTCACAGGAGAGTAATTAGTTGATGGACACAAGTAGAGGCCAAAAAGTGTCCCATAGAACAGTGACACCACAGCCAGATGGGAACCACAGGTGGAGAAGACCTTGTAGATACCCTGGGTAGATGAAATCTTGAATATGGAGGAGACAATCCTTGAATAGGATGTAACAATGAGCAGGAATGGTACAATAATAAAGGACCCTCCCGTGATTAATATCATCAACTCATTAACAGAAGTGTCTGAGCAGGCCAGATTTAGAAGAGGAGATAGATCACAGAAAAAGTGGAGAATCACATTGTTCTTACAAAAAGACAATCTAGCCATGAGCATGGTGTGCATCATGGCATGCAATGTGGTCAGCATCCACAGAGGCAGCAATAAACAAACACAGAGCTTGGGGCTCATGATGCTGGTGTAATGAAGGGGGAAGCAGATGGCCACATAGCGGTCATACGCCATGACCACAAGGAGAAAGATCTCCATGTTTCCAAAAAACATGTAGAAGTACAGCTGTGTCAAGCAGCCTCCAAAGGTGATGGACGGTATTTGACTCTGCATGTTCTGCAGCAATTTGGGCGTTGTGACAGAGGAAAAGCACAGGTCAGAGAAGGACAAGTTGCTGAGAAACAAGTACATGGGTGTGTGGAGATGGGAGTCCAGGAGAACAAGGACAATGATTAGCAGGTTCCCCAGGATGGTGGTGAGGTACATGGCCAGAAACAGTGAATAGAACAGGTGCTTGTACGCTGGGGGGATGGACAGGCCCAGTAGTAGGAACTCTGAGAAGAAAGTTTCGTTGTTTCTAGTCATGATATGCTTCCAATGGCTTTAAGAAAAATAAAACTTTCTTAAACTCCCAATGGTTTAGTGTGTAGGAGATCATAGATCAATTTGACTATTTTCTCTTTTGTTTACATTAGAAAAAAGAACTTTATTTTTCATATTCTTTAATGTTTATATTCGTTGGGCATATATTCAGTCCATCTATTTCCTCAGATGTCCTTGGTAAGTTCCAGCATCCCAGCCTAGGCCCTTCACTCTGTCAACACCTACTCCCACACATCCATCTCCATGTCCCTATGTAAAGCAGACATGAGCTGTGACACACATGGCATGTTGCATGCTCTACGTAATTAGTCATACTATTATCAAAGTAATTGTATTTCTACATACAAATGTGTTCAGTCATTAGAGTCAGTGAATAACTTCTTTTAATGTTGCTTTAGCATGTACTAGGTAGGACTGCCTAATGACACTTAATTGCTTCTGGTATGCAAAATATATTGCCATATCTTTTTTCTGCAGCCTACTTATTCTAGGCAATCGTAGTTCACCCCATTCTACAATTTATTTCTGTGAGTTTTCTTCAACTCGATCATCATAATTCTTATATGAACCCCTAGAAAAACACATATGCTTTGGTGTATTAGATTACCATTTAAAAGTCAGACGTAGTTGTCTCTATAATCTAGAGTATTCTGTCCTTCACTGATATCTTCTCTATTACCCCACCCCTGCCTCAGCAGACAATATGTCAATACCCTAGTTGATGGATTACAGTAAGGATCAACTTGTTTTAATCGAAGATCTCAATAAACTGTATTAATGTTCCAAATCTAAAGAAGTACTAACTTAAGACTTAAGACACCAGCATTTCCCCTAATCTAAAGAGCTGCTGTTAGTTTGAAATAAAAAGAGACTTACCTTTTATGAAATTGTAATAAACCCCATCATTACCAAAATGTTTATTGGTGCAACTGTGAAACAGGTATTTCTACAGTATGGCAGTGCTACAAAGTATGAAAATGACAAAAAATGTTATCATACCTGAAAACTGCCACAAATCTTTCAGAAACTGAAAATGGAAGATCCACAGGTTGGAAGAGAGTAAAGTACCCGCTGACAATTTATCTAGAATAACTAAAAGTATATTAAGGGCCCTGTTTCAGAATTTGGTCACATTTATTCTGTAAAAGCACAGGAAAGAATATTTTCTGTAATCAACAATTCTTACATCTTCCCTTATAGCTATCTCTGGACCCAAGGGGCTCAGCATCCCAGAGGATGTCAGCATTCACTCATTAATGATACAGTTAATTGCCCAGGATCTATCAAGAACCAATTCTTCATTGAATCTATAGCTTGATTTTGGTAGAATTGCCATTTTCACTATGTTGATCCTCCCAATCCAAGAGCAAGGGAGATCCTTCCATTTTCTGGTGTCCTCTTCAATTTCTTTCTTCAAAGACTTAAAGTTCTTGTCAAATAGATCTTTCACTTCCTTGGTCAGAGTTACCCCAAGATATTTTATGCTATTTGTGGCTATCGTGAAAGGTGATACTTCTCTGATTTCCCTCTCTGTTTCCTTATCCTTAGTGTATAGGAAGGCAACTGATTTTTTGGAGTTGATCTTGTATCCTGTCACATTACTAAAGGTGTTTATCAGCTGTAGGAGTTCTTTGGTAGAGTTTTTGGGGTCACTTATGTATACTATCATATCATCTGCAAATAACGAAAGCTTAACTTCTTCCTTTTCAATACGAATCCCCTTGATCCCCTTATGTTGTCTTATTGCTATTGCTAGAACTTCAAGCACTATATTGAAGAGGTATGGAGAGAGTGGACCAAATCTCTGAGATGGAGGCTCTTGATGGTCACTGATTACTCCTGAATACACTAAAGGGGAAGGTGGAAATGAAGAGAAGTCAGATACATAATTACCCTTTCCTGTTCAGGGAATGTTCATTATTTATGTGTAACTCCAGTTTAGATTTTTGAGTCAGCCAAGGGTGTACTATGTGAAAACCACTGAAGTAATTGTAAATGCTTTGTGCTTAAAGAAACTTGCTGCTTTGATCGAGACTGTCTATCAATGTGTGGGGATGGAGTTGTGCTTTTGTTACTCTCTAAATTTTATTGGAACATAAAGCATACCCCTTTTCATTTCTCATCTTTGTGACTTATGCCTCCCTTTCTTCATTTTTTAGCTTGGCTAATGACCTTTTTAAAAATTACTCACTGAAAGAGACCAGCTGTTGACTTCATTTACTCTTTTTGACATTTTGTTTTCAATTTCAATTAACTGTGAGTTTATGTGTGTATTTGTGTATGTGTGTGTGATTTGTGTGCGTGTGTGATTTCTTGTTCTCTGCTTCCTTTGAATTTTTAAAACAATTAACTTTAGATCTTTCTTCTTTTCCAATGTTTGTGTTCTGTGTCATAAATTTCCCTCAAAACAATACATTTACTATTTTCCTAATGATTTTGATAGTTGCATTTTTTTCTGTATTAAGTTCAAAGTATACTTAAGACGTGGAAACTTAACACTTTTATCATGATGTAACAAAGAACAAGAAAAAAACTAAAAGAACTAAACTGTTTATATTTTGGGGAGTAAATGATTAAGCTATTCCTAAACAACATAGTAGTTTATAAAGAATTCCAGAGAAGCTGGAAAGGGTTGTAAAACTATCAATTGCACATGACAGGATACAAATCTTCAAGTACATATCAAAATATTGCCCAATCACTAAATAGGTTATGATTGACTTTTAATAGTACATCAGCTTCTTCATCCAACAGGGGACTGAATACATTCCAATGCCTCAAAAGATGACTGAAAACCATTAGAGTACAGAAATTCTATGTCGTGAGGTTTTCTTCCACAAATGTTTGTTTATGGTAAAGTTTCAAAAAAAGGCTATATTAAGCACAAAAAAGGCTAACAGTAACTATAACAAGAATTTAGTTACAATAAAAATCTGTGTGATGGATCTATATTTCTCTCTCAAAAGTATTCCATGGTGGTACAGATTACACTCACCTTCTCCTTTTGGTTATGACAACTATTACAGTGCCTATGTAACAGCAAGGAAGCTGGATGACACAGGCAATGTGATTTAGCTTTAGGCTGCTTTATAAACCTCACTAGAAGATTTACCCGAACCCCTATAGAAGGCATCGCAGCATGAGAGCTGAATCGGTAATAAAGACGACTGAAGAGCCCCTCACGTGGAGGACAGCAGATACAATATGGAAATGCTAGATAAAGGGATTATTCAGATCTCTTACTGGATGGAAACTGAGTGTATTCAGTTTTCATCTTACTATATAGGGCAACATATCTTTAATATTGAGATTTGGTAATCTCTGGCATTTTCCATTTAACACAGTCCGACTGCTACTGAGTAGAGGGAGCTGAAACTCTAAGTCTTTATTAAGGATGAATCAGATGTGGAACTTTGTTAAATGAACTAAATACACATCTGAAACTGTCAAGGAGTTTGCTTTAGCTTATGATTAGAGGGTATAGGTTCACCAAGGCATAAAGGCATGACAGCAAGAAGATCAGGCAATGGTCACATTGCATCCACAGGGAGGAAACACAGTGCTGAATGCTGGTGTTCCATTATCTAGTACTGTGTGTATAAAAATCAATATTTTCAAAACTGTAAAATACAAATTAAAGACATAAAATACTTAAGACATATTTTGATATACCATTTTCCTAGGTTTAAAATTTGTCAAGATTTCATCTCTTCAAACACTGATTTCAATAGTCAATTAAATTAGCTTCATAATTGGAACATGAATTATTGTGTGTAAATTGATAGTGTGATTCTAAAATTCACACGTAAAGCAGCTAAAAACGTAACTTTTCATGTTGTTGTTATTCTTTTATTGAAAATAGGGTCTTTCATGCAATATATTCTTATTATGATTTCTTCTCCATCCCCTTTGGATCCTCCTCATATATTCAACACCATGTTTTTTCTCCATTTCTTTAGAACACAAACAGGAAAGTTTTAAAAAGAAAATCAAAGAAAAAGTATAAGAATCATATACCCAAGCACATATATAACACTCAAAAAGTAGCCATAATTTATAAATCAAAAGACAAATAAGGTTTTAAAAAAGCAAGACAAAACATTATGAGGCAAAAAAATCTACAATAAATATTAGAGTTTGAGTTAGCTGTCTACTGCTAGAAATGGGGACTGCTCCTAAGTGTGGTTTGTATACTCAATAAGACTCAATTGAACAAAATGAATATTTTTTTGTGAGTGATCAATTGGTCTAGGTTGTGAATGGGCTTTCATGTCCACTTTCCCTACTCAGTGCTTGGAAGCAAGTACGGACTTATGTAGGGCCTGTGCAAGCAGCCACAGTCTCTGGGAATTCAAGTGCATATATTCATAACAACCCTGTTGTGTCTAGAAGGCACTGGTGTCTTCCATCCTCACTGACTCTTACAATCATTCTTCCTTCTTTTACACGATTTTCCCTGAGCCATGAGAAGAGGGGCTTGATGCAATCATCCCATTTAGGACTGGGTGATTCAAGATCTCTCGACCCCTGTACATTGCCCAGTTGTGGGCCTCTGTGTTTGTTCCCATTGACTGCAGGAGGAAGCTTCTATGATGATGGCTGAGAAAGACACTGATCTATGGATATAACATAATGGAATGAAGAGCCATTATATTGTTACATTTCACTAGCAAAACAATAGTATCTGATTTTCCCATAGCCTATGGCCTATCTGTTCCCAGGTTCTTGGTCATCCAAAGAGTTTTAGGCATGGGAGCCATCCCACAAAGTGGACCTTAAAACCGATCAGATAATGGTTTCTTACTTCCAAAATTTTGCACCTCTCTTGCACCAGAGTATCATGTAGGCAGGTCACCATGGTGGAAAAAGAGTTTAGAGGTGAGGGGATGTTTGCTCTTATTAGACATTAATTAGGTACCAGCTCAATTCTTCGTATTCAATGAGATATGTGCATGTCAACTTTAGCAATATGGTCTTACTATCAGTTTGTAGAGAAAGCTCAGTGCCTGAAATGGGTTACATCTAACTGAGTAGAGGCCAAAGGCACAAAATATAAGAAAACACACAAATAACCCAGGCCATTGTCAAGACAAGATTATTGCTTTCTAAAAACATATTTTACAAATGCACAGTCTTCTATTAAAGTGTTCAAAAAATCTCCACATGTAGAAAAAGAACTCCAGTCCACCTGGCCCAAGTGAGATGATACGCATGATGCCCATTAAGGTATTAATAGTTAGGATGTAAATGGATTAAGGAAAAAATGAAGTTTAAGGTACATAGGAATTAATAAATTTGGTATACATAGAAATTGGGTGTTGTGAGACGGAAGAATGAAAGAAAAACAAAACCTTGGATTTTTGCTTTGATCATGAATTCCCTTTCTGATGTGAGAGACCAAAGGAGATTGGAAAAGAAGAGAAGAGGGTGGAGGTAGGAGATTCATTTGTTATCTTCTGTGCATGGAAGAACAGCAAGGGAATAGCTCATTCTGATCACTGGTCTTGGATGGGCAAGGGTGACTCCTAAATCCTGATAAGAGATCCTATGTTTCTTATTCACTATGGGCACTGGATGTCACCAGATCTGCAGTGCTCTCCAGTGTGTACACTACATTTCACACACCTCCCCTGCTATGCATCCGTACATAAGAGACTCTGTGTCCCAGAGGAGTCCAGGTGCTTCAGTAACTGATTACAGGCAGTAATTATCCAGGACCTCTGCAAGAAAGGAGACTGATAGAGTCACTGCTAACTTGTGACTACACTTTGGGGGTAGGTGAGTTAGGAATAATCTTATGGGTGGGTAGCTTGTTTGCTTAGTGTTGCCTGTTCATTGTGGGGCGAAGAGAAGAGTTTAAACAGTTTCTAAAAGTAACCAGAAAATACATGCCAAAAAATAATATTTTTAGAACATAAATTTTTTTAGTAAGTAGTTTTTAAATGCACACCGTTTGGAAAGATTGCCACCTGACAGTCTGTGGATACTTTGCAATTCCCTGTTAACAAGCCTTTGAGGAATGGGTGTGCTACTGGCATAGATCAGACTTCTATGACCCAACTTTCTACATCTACTAATATATGTTCAGGATAGGAATGTGTAAAAATCACACTTTTCCACATCATGTTTAATTGCTAAGAAAGAAAATGAAGCACATATTTCCATTCATTAGATTACTTTTGTCTCATTAGCTTTAATAAAAATCTTAATGCTACCCATCACCACCATCTTTCCAGCCATTCTCCCTATTTGTTATATTACAGCCTAATGCCGACATCTCTATCCCTGTTATTTGAGGAAATGGCTGAGATCCATAATTACATTTTACATTTTTCACTAATGATTTATTTTACATAGCAATCATTAGTTGGATGAAATTCATGATGTTGTATTTTAATCAATTTTTTATTCTGAGGGAATCTGCATCTCCATTATTTTTATATTAAGTGGGCCAATATAGGCAATAATCACATTTACTTTTGGACATGAAAATGCTATTTCTTAAAGAATAGGAAAAAAATACATGGAAGTTGTTTCAACTTCCAATTTAGTAAAACATTGTATTATATGTCATGATGAAACCATCCCTGAGAATTCTATTATTCACTGCTATGAAATGTATAAATGCAGTTTTGTGGGTTCAGGTATACAGTTACCACACAAATATTTTCTTTGAACAAGTAGACAGAAGTTTCTGTCCCACCCAAGCCCACAGCCATTCAGTCCCAAATAAGCACACAGAGATTAATATTAATTATATACTGTTTCACCTATTTTTCATGCTTATTGCTAACTAGCTTTTACAACTTAATCTATAATTCTTATCTATGCTATGCCATATGACTTTCTCATTAAGAAATTCTCATCTTACTTCCTTTGCTTCTGGTGGGTAACTCTCTGCCTTTTCTCTTCCCAGAATTCTCCTAGTCTGATTGCCCCATCTCTACTTCCTGCACAGCAGTAGAGAAGAAGATATTCAAGGATTTAAGGTATTCCCAGTAAGAGAACAGCAGGATACTCAAGAAAATGTAGCCAGAGTTCACATAACTATGCCTTATAAACAACTTAAAGAATTAAAATCTGCCTGTCCTCAATAAGAACCAATGGCTCATTACTCAAGCAGTTTTAGAAACAATGGAAATTGAAGCTTTACCTTCTGGAGATTGGAAATAACTGGCTAGAGCTTGTTTATCTGGAGGAGATCATTTATTATGAAAAACAGAATTCCATGAGCAATATGAAATTACAGCTAATACTAATAGATCTCAACATATTCCTACTACTTTAGACGTTATCAGGAGAGGGTGATTATAGAGACACAGAAAATCAGTTCAAATTTAATGTGGTAGTGTATACTCAACTTAGTTTTGCGTCAAAGAAGACCTGGATTAAATTGCCTGGCCCTGGAAAACAAATAGAAGAATTATACAAAATAAGACAGGAACCTAATAAGTTATTCCAAGATTTTGTTTTCCAGCTAATGACAACAGCAGGAAGGCATCAGGGAACTCTGAAGCTCGACCTTTACTTGTAAGTCAGTTGGCGTATGAAAATGTTAACTCTGCCTGTCAAGCTGAGATAAGGTCATTTAGGAAGAAGGGTAACATTTCTGATTATATTTGACTACGTTCAGATACCAGTCCTTTTTATAATCAAGAGCTGGATGCAGCTGCTGCTTTGCAGGGTAGAATGTCAGAAATAATTTGGTAAAGAACCCTGTACTATGAGTGCACCTTTTACTAACAAGCAAGTCAACAGGTTATTACAAAATGGTGATTCTTGGGCAATTGCTTGCACGCTGTGTACAGGACATATCAATAATCATTTTCCTACTCATATATTACTACAATATGTAGTACCCTAGTTGACTCAGCAGCAACAGTAGAAAGAACAGAAGGAGATATTAGACAAAGGTTGTGTCTGAGATATTTGAATCCTATGGAGCATCTGCCTTAGGTCATAATATATCATTTGCTTTAATTTAAATATTATACTGCTATCAATATCTAAATTCAATAAAGTAATAAAATCTTGGGAAATGGGGGAATCAATCAACCTCAAGACCCAGGTATACCACTCTGGGGCATATACCCAAAGAATGTTCCATTCTACCACAAGGACACTTGCTCAACTATGTTTATTATGGTTTTATTCAACAGGAAGTAGAAACAACATAGATATCCGTAAACTGAAGAATGTAAAAAGAAAATAAGGTATCTTTACACAATAGAGTATTGCTCAGCTGTTAAAAAATTACATGAAATTTGCATGTACATGGATGCAACTAGAAAATGTCATCCCAGGTGAGGTAATCCAGAAGCAGAAAGACAAATATAGCATATATTTACCTTTTAAGTGGATATTAGCTGTTATGTAAGTGATAATCAAGCTACAATACAAAAACCCAGATGAAGTAGGTAAAGAGGAGTGTTCTGAGGGTGGGGGGCATAGATCTCCATTGAAAGAGGAAATAAAATAGATTCTGCAGGTATACTGTGTTGGGGGAGATGGGAGCAGGGGAGTGCAGGGAAGAATGGAGGGAAAGAGTACTGGGATAGACAGTTGGAAATTGGGTGCAGTGTGGGAACCTAGTAGAGTGGAGACATCCTGTAATCTATGAGGCTAATGATGACTCCCAGTACTGAAGGATGCAGATCTTAACAGGTCATCATCTGTAGCCAGGTAAGGCTTTCAGTGCTGGAACTGGGTTATATTTGGTTGAGCATTTGCCCAAGGACATCTTGGCAATCTCCAAGCAATCCAGGCTGACACTGGGACAGAAGTAATCTCTCTGACAGCTGACAGTGGGGTACCATTGCTGAGGACACCATTCATACCTCTCATTGAAATTCCAGAGGTTGAGCTGGCATGTGCTTGGAACCTTCACCCCCACATTCTGGGCTCTTTGGTATGGGAAGGTAGTCTGCCAGCTGCAAATAGAGAAACCTGGACATCAACCCAGTCACAAAAACTTCCACCTATTATCTGTCCTGCCTGCAAGATGTGCTGGGGCAATGGTGGTGTAGAACTTGTGGGAGTAACCAATCATAATTTGGCTTAACTTGAGGCTCAATCCATGAAAGGGAGCCCACACCCTACACTGCCTGGGTGGCCAGGAATGGGAGACAGCATATCCCAGAGACCTAGGGTAGAACCAAACATGACTGGTCAAAAAAATAATCAATGATTCCTACTGATATTCTGCTATACTCGTAGATCAGTTCCTTGTCTAGTTTTCATCAGATAGGGTTTCTCAGGCAGCTGATATGAACAGGTGCAAAGGCTCATAGCCAGATATTATACAGAGAGAGAGTCTAAATTAAACGTCTCTATCAGGTCCCTTCTTTTGGAGACCTGGGAACGCTGAGGAAGAACAGGAGGGAAGATTGTAAGCATCAGAGGGGATGGAGGACTCCCAAAAAACAAGGGCTACTGAATCAGCTAAGCAAAGCTCATATGGGATTACAGGGATTGAAATAGCAAGTACAGCGGCCTCTTTGGTCTGTACCAAGTCCTCTGATTCTACATTAGGGTTGTTGGCTTGAGAACAAGCGTATCTCTAACCCTTTAGCCTGTTCTTGAGACTCCATTGCTCTTATTGGATTGCCTTGATATGAGAGTTTTTGACTTGTATTATTGTATCTTATAATATTTTACAATTTCCTCTCAGAGGCCTGCTCTTTTCTGAAGAAGAAATGGAGGGTGTAGTAATAAGGGGTGGCGGGGCTGCGTCCCCAACACCCCAGCCGCCTGCTCGGCTAGCTTGTGCCCCGAAATAATTACACAGACGCTGTATTCTTTTAAACACTGCTTTGGCCCATTCCTATCTAGCCTCTTCTAGGCTAATTCTCACATCCCGATCAACCCATCTCTAATAATCTGTGAGCACTGGTCTTACCGGGAAGATTCTAGCCTAAGTCCATCCTGGGTCGGAGCTGGGGCATCATGGCGTCTCTCTGAAGCGTCTGCACCAGAGAGGAGAGCTGCAGAGTCTGACCTCACTTCCTCTTCCTCCCAGCGTTCTGTTCTGTTTAATCCTCCCACCTAAGGGTGGGCCTATCAAATGGGCCTAGCAGTTTCTTTATTGCTTAACCAATGAAATCAACAGATTGATATATGACACTCCCCCATCAGGAGGGGGGATGGATCAGGGTAAGAGGGAGCTATACGCTATGAGAAGTGGAGGGAGGGGGAATGATGAGTAGGATTTATTGTATGAGAGAAGAATCTATTTTCAATTTTAAAGAGGAATGTAGGAGTGGAGATCTGATTTTTAAAGAGTGGCTTTTACCTAATGCTTTCCTACAATCACACATACAAGGCAGTGGATGGCATGACTGAGCCCATAAGTTCCCTTTCTCTAACTGAACTACTTTGCAAAACTGCACTTTGCAAAAGGAAATATTACGTAGTATGTTCATGAATGTGCGTTCCATTGTAGGGATACATTTTTAATATTATTATCAATATATTTACCAGATAAATTTAAGTAAAAGTCCCAGCATTGCCTTATAAAGAGATTTTCTTCTTGCAAATAACCATCCTTAAGGCCTCTTTCATGTCTCTGTTCCTCAGGCTGTAGATAAAGGGATTCAGCATGGGAGTCACCACTGTGTACATCATGGCCATGGCAGTCTCCTTCACAGTGGAGTTATTACCTGATGGACATATGTATAGACCAATAATTGTTCCATAGAACAGTGAGACCACAGACAGGTGGGAGCCACAAGTGGAGAAGACCTTGTGGATAACCCGAGCAGATGAAATCTTGAGGATGGAGCAGACAATTTGTACATAGGACACAATGATGAGTGAGAATGGGATACCAATAATGAGCCCTCCCAAGATAATTATCAATAGTTCATTAATATAAGTGTCAGAGCAGGCCAACTTGAACAAGGCAGATATGTCACAGAAAAACTGAGGGATCATGTTATCCCCACAGAATGACAGTCTAGCAAAGAGTACAGTGTGCAACATGGAATACAGCATGGTCAGCACCCAGGACAGCACCACCAGACACACACAGAGCTTAGGGCTCATGATGTTGGTGTAATGGAGTGGGAAGCAGATGGCCACATAGCGGTCATAGGCCATGACCAGAAGAAGGAAGTTCTCCATGTCTGCAAAAACCATTAAAAAGTACATTTGTGCCAGACAACCTGCATAGCTGATGGATGGGTCCCGGCCCTGCATGTTTTGTAGCAATTTGGGCATTGTGACAGAGGAATAGCAGAGGTCAGAGAAGGACAAGTTGCTAAGAAAAAAGTACATGGGTGTGTGCAGATGGGAGTCCAGTAGAATGAGGATGATGATGATGAGGTTCCCCAGGACAGTGATGAGGTACATGGCCAGGAACAGGGCATAGAACAGGTTCTGGTGCTCTGCAGGGATGGGCAGGCCCAGGAGGAAGAACTTGGAGACAACAGTTTGGTTGCTCGTTATCATTTTTCTTCTCCAGTGTCCTAGTGAGAAAATATAAGGATCCTGTGGAATTAAAGATATATATGACCTACCACAATGGATCTTACAGTCATCATAGTGGTTTTAATCTCAAACTCCAAGTGTCTGTAATCAGTACAGAAATTTATGATTTTTCTTAACTTCTCCTTAACTGCTTTTTATATCCCATCCTGACATAGACAGATCTATGCATTTCTACAGAGATTTTTAAAATTCACTACTTCTCTCTCCTGCTGCCTGCTCAACTGTTATTTGTTCATTTGTGATTTTCTCTTTGTTATTTTGTATATTTATATTCTTGAAGAGTTTGGATAAGCTTTCTCGTCATAATTTTACATAAATTTCAGGAAAACCTCATATACTCCAAAGCCTAGATTACCATTTCAAACACAGACATGGAAGTTTCTTTAACAAACATGTTTCTGCTCCACTATTCACTAATCATCTTCCCTCCATTGCATGTGCAACAGGCATCAGAAGCTCAAACACCCCAAATGAAATCCATGTCTTCACTTTGTTTTCTCCCAAAGCATTCCTCATTCTCTTACTTCTCCAGTATCCCACAGTGTATTAAATGAAATTCAGGTTTGAGCCAGATATCAGTAAATTTTGATCTATTCACTCTTTCTTACCTTGAAATGCTGTCATAAATTATATAGAGTCTCCCCTTTGTTGTCTTATTTTATCTATCCCTTTATGTGAATATATCCATGTAGCAGGATCACATCTTGTCTTTACATGATCACAAAAGCAGATTCAGTTCATGTCTATGTTCTCATGTCTCCTGATGCTTCTCTTCTCCTCCAACGTGCTTCATTTACAACAGAAGAATTCCATTATCTCTTGTCTTATTTATTCTTCATATTATCATTGTTTCTGTGAATATAAGGACACAGATCATATGAGGGACACAAAAGTTGTTTTGTTATCTCACGTGTGCCGCTTGCATTCTCTCTTCACCAATGCTAGGGGTAAAACACATTTTAGAGTTTCTCTTTCACTGTCCTATCAACTTCCTCCCTTCTGTTTCCTAGTCATCTAGTTCATCCTTCATGTAAGGGATATTGCTTATCACATACACAGCTCAACTTACTCTACCTCTCTATATTAAGTCAGACATTCAGCCTTTTTCTCTAGCATCCTATACATAACCCAAACACTTACTTCTTTGATTACTGCTTTAAGCTATCTTTCATCAATTGTAAATTACATGCAAAAATATCATATATGCTTTTGTTCTGTGTGGTTGTTTACAATCTCTCTTAATATCCAGGTAGGAAAACTATCTGTCATATGCACGAATTTGGTCAGAAAATATTTGTTACCTGCTGCTCAAATTGATACAGATTTCTGCAACTTTAATAGTACAAAAAAATCTCAAGACTGTACTCAAACATGTAACACTCCTGTCTTTGCTTCCTGAGCACTGTGATTACAGGCATGTGCTACCATGATTGTCTTCTTCTGTAAATGAAATGAACAATACCTTAGTGTTATATAAGCATGTGTACAAAGATCAGAATCCAGAGAAACCACCACCAACTATTACCACTGATTAACCAATGGACTTCATACCTTCTTTAGATGTTATGTTCACAGTTCTCAAATTAATTGCTCATAGAAAGACCAAAGGATATGTTTCTAGCATTTGGTATACCTGCATATCACATTGGATATGCATATCACATTACTTCTATAGAAGTAATGATTTTGATTGAGTAGCTTTTATTGTAGATTTTACATGAATATCTATATGATATTAATGTTTTCCTTGATGGGTTAAACTTAGAAGCAATCACAGATGTTACCGTGAAAACACAGATTTGTGAATTTGTACAAATAAAATTGATCATCATCTTGGGTAGAGAATTGTTCATAGTTTACTAAGACCCCACAGGGGAAAGTATAGAAAACAACTGTTCAACACTACAGCAGTGAACTCTATCTTATTGTGCTGTTCTTGTGTTGAAATGGTGTGAAACTGAGAGAAAATTATATAATGAGCAATTATAATTAACCTGTCAGAATGAAAGTATTTATATTATGATCATGAAGCAAATACTTGCACAGTGTGGTAAAGTCTTGTGAAAACGAGAAAAGAAGGTTATTATACCTTGAAAACTATCCTACATAACACTGGAAATTCATTTAAAATGACAATAAGAAATCAACTTATTTTTCTAAACATACCCAGTTCTGCTGAGACTGAGTCGAAGTTTCTGGTCCAAGATCCTGCCTACTTTTATTTCGTTTGCAGGCACAAGAACTATCTATTTAGCTCTCTACTCACCATCTACCTTCACCATCTGCACTCATATCCCTCTGCTGCCATCCCTGAGCCTTAGGGGCTCAGTACCCCAGAGGAGTCCAGATCCTGTATAACTCATTAAAGACACAGTAATTACCTAGGACCTTTCTAAGACCAATTTACCTCAGGGATCTCTAGTGGAGACAATTATAGACATACTCTCTCCTACACATAGGGGAAGGTAGAATTTAAAGAACAACAAATAACACAAAGAAATAGCAACAACAGAACAAAAAGCATGTAAAGATACATACTCATTGCCTACTCAGGTGATGAACAGGGGCTTCTACGTGATGGTTGCCAACTTTGCTAGTGGAGAAAGTGAGGGATGGTGACCTGAAAACCACTCCAAATTATCATGAAGTATTCTGATTGCTAGTGACTTAAAAGTGTCACAAAAAAATAAAAATTTACAGAAGAAGCTACCAATAGTTTTTATGGTTTTTGGTTATATGCCTAGCCTTTACTGGCCAAGCCATCTCGCCAACCAATCCAATAGTATATTTTAAGCAGAAAAAGATTATATAAAACCATGCATACTGGGAAGGCTTCAAGGACAGCACCACAATTCAACATGACTCAGTACTTGCAAAAGGACTTATATACAAAACCTTCTAGATAAATTTAAATTTATCAACTTTTATATGAGCCGATATGTGAAAGGGTAGGCCTAAGGCAAGCAGAGGGCATGCTTAATGCTTCCTTAAGCCAATAGAAAAGCAATCTACATTCATACACATGTTCACTCATTTTAGATTTTACCTCTCTATGAAAACCTTAATTGTGCCTACTACCACCATTACCCCAATCCCTCTCCATATATGTGATATCACTTTCCTAATGCCATGTTCTATGAGTTCTCCATTAATCATGAAGACATAGGTGGCATTTAATTCCTTCCTTCAGGATAGTCTTAAACTTGGCAATCATTTGTTGAATGAAGTTCTGTATAATAATGAAACACAAACTTTCTACCCCAGGGAATCTTGATCCTTATTGGTCTAACCTTTGCTGGGTTCTTAGAGATTACAAACTATTGTTTTGAATGTGGAAGTAGTGCCTGAGATAGAAAGACATATCCAGAATTTTAGACACAATCCTACTCTGGCAGCAATCACATTTTGCTTGCTAATCAGTTGGTTTCAGTTACTCCAAGAAGAATGATATGTCTACTCTCTGTATTTTGGTTGACCTGAGAAGTCAAATTGGTTGGATGATGAGCTCAAGTTCTAATTTGATCATCCTAAAGACTGTGATGTTCACTTATATAAGGATAATTAAATAGCTTTAGTATTTTCAATTCATTTAAAGCAATCTATAATGTATTTTAGAACCCATAATCACCCAAAGAAGTGCTGTGCCCATTCACACATACGCTTTACCTCCAACCAGCCACATGCACTTCCATACTACTTTATGTTCTTATAGATTGCCCTGTTTTTCATATTTTATGTGAATATAAGCTCTCCATGGTTGGAGTCTTCCTATTATAATGTTCTCAAGGTATGTTTGTGTAGTTGAATGTGCCAATAATTGATTTTTAGTTACCAAATAATACATCATTGTACAGATATGTATTGGTTATTTACTTAATCATTGGTTGACAGGTCTTTCTGCTTTGGATCAATGATAGGTAACATTTATGTGAATGTTAGTGTACAATCATTTGTTTGAATCAATTATGCATCTTATTATATAATAATTCTACATTAAAAGGTTTTTTGCCCTTTTAATTTTTAGCTTATTTTAAATTAACAACTATCCTTATTTGAATTACCCCACAAGGTAGTTGGATTCCTTGTGGCATTTTCATTATATTTAGTTTTGTTAAGTATTCATTCAGTGCATTCTTTACCCCATCTCTCTGCCCTCCAATCTCTGCTTTACGTTTACTACAATTTAGTATTTTCTCATGCATTTTCATATCACATGTATTCTGTTTTCCTTCTATATCTCTCTCTTAAGGCTTACATTTCCCCCTCTCATGGGTTGCGTTTTTAGTGTTCTACTCTCTATACAAAATCCTATACAAATACAAATGTATAAAAATTACTAATGGAGCTAGAGAGATGGCTCAGTGGTTATGAGTACTTCCTGACCCTGCAGAGGATATATTTTCCTTTCCCAGCACCAATGGGGCAGCTCACAACCATTTGTAATTCCAATTCCAGAGATTCATACCTTCTTCTTACCTCTGTGTGCAGGCATGTGTGTGCTGCACTATTTACATATGTTTAGACCAAACCACTTGTATGCATCAAATAAAAGCAAAATATTTTTTGAACCAGTAATTTGAACTATGCTGGCTTGGTAAAATGGTGGTTACAGGTCCTTCTCCAAGATCTATGACTTCACATGCCATGGGTAGTTGGCACCACAAATACATCTACAATACAACTCTATCCATGAATAAAATTTCACTGTATATCGGTCCATTTTTCACTTTTCATTCATCAGCTATACACATCTAAGATGGTTCAATTTCTTTGCTATGAGAGACAGAGCATCAATAAACATAGGCATGCATGTATCTCTGGAGAGGATTGAGTACTTACAGCATATTTTTATGAGTTCTAGATAATATGATTATACTATTTTGTATTTTATTAGGAAATGCCCATACTGATTAATACATTTTTATGGATAATGGTCAGGGAATAAAAGCTAAATAGGGTGCTAGAAAAGAGCTGGGAGTTCAACATCTGGATCCTCAGGCAGTGGGAAGAGATTTTATAAGCCACTATGTCTGGTTTGAACTTTTAAAACCTCAAATTCCACCCCCAGTGATACACATCCTCCAGCAAGGCCACACCTCTTAATAGTGTCACTCCCTGTGAGTCTATGGGGACTATTTTCTTTCAAACCATGACACTAGCATCTTTATTCACTATAGCTGGAAAGGAATGTAGCCAAGGTGTCTTTCGACTGATAGAAAAACAATGAAAATGTGGTGCAGAGACACACAATTCTATTCAGCTACAAAGACAATGAAACTTGTAGATAAATGGATGGAACTAGAAAATATTACAGTGTTGTTACCCAAGACCCAGAAAGACAAATGCTACATATTTTTTCTTATTTGTATATCCTGGCTCTATTTAAATTAATATTTAAATTTGAACACATAACCTCAAGAACCAGGAAAGCAAAAAGGACTCATAATTTGAAGAACAGGCCTAAAAAGCAGCCTTGTTTAGGTTACTTCTAATGTATTATTTTTGGTGACAATTGTGAATATGTATTATTGCCATCATTCTTCCTTAGTATGGTTGCTATTTGGCTATTGCAAGGCTACTGGCTTTTGTGATGCTTATTTTGTATCCTGGCACTTTATAGAAGATGTTTATCTGTTCTAAGACTTTTCTAGTGGGGTCTTTAAAGTCTTTTATGTATAGAATATCTTCAAATAAAGATACTTTAACTTCTTTTGTTGTTTGTATGTTTTATTTTGTTATATCAAAATGAGTTTCTCTGTATAGACTTGGTTGTCCTGGATGTCCCTTTGTAGACAAGGCTGGCCTCAAACTCACAGAGATCTGCCTGCCTCCCAATTGCTGAGATTAAAGGCGTATACCACCATCATCCATCTGGCTGACTTATTTCTTTCTTTTTTTTTTTTTTTGGATTTTTGAGACAGGGTTTCTCCGTAGCTTTTTGTTTCCTGTCCTGGAACTAGCTCTTGTAGACCAGGCTGGCCTCGAACTCACAGAGATCCACCTGCCTCTGCCTCCCAAGTGCTGGGATTAAAGGCATGCATCACCACCGCCCGGCCTGACTTATTTCTTATGTGCATCCTTTTCATTTCCTTCAATTCTCTAATAAAATTGTTCTCAACCTTCCTAATGCTGTGACCATTTAATATAGTTCCTCATGTATTGATTATAATTTATATGTTAATATGAATGTCAGGACAGACCAACTTGAGCAGGGCATTTATGTCACAAAAAAACTAAGGGATCATATTGTCTTTACAGAATGACAATCTAGGCAGAAGTGAGTGTGCAACATGGAATACAGCATGGTAAGTAACCAGCAGAGCACACACACACACACACAAAGCTTGGAACTCATGATACTGGTGTATTGAAGGGGAAAACAGATGACCACATAGGAAGCATAGACCATAAAATGGAAACTCTTCCTGTCTCCAAAGGCTAATAAAAAGTACATTTGTGTCAGGCAACCCACATAGGGAATGGTTTGGTCCTGGCTCTGTATGTTCTGCAGCAATTTGGGCATTGTGACAGAGGAAAAGCACAGGTCAGAGAAGGACAAGTTGCTGAGAAACAAGGACATGGGTGTGTGCAGATGGGAATCCAGTAGAATGAGGATGATGATGAGGTTCCCCAGGGTGGTGGTGAGGTACATGGCCAGAAACAGGGCATAGAACAGGTGCTGGTGCTCTGGGGGGATGGACAGGCCCAGGAGTGTAGTAAGAGCAGCAGGCTGCTTCCCGCTGCTCGGGAGGGCTCCCAACCACCGGCTAGCTTTACCCGAAATAATGACATGGAAACTGTATTCTTTTAAACACTACTTGGCCCATTAGTTCCAGCCTCTTATTGGCTAATTCTCACATCTTGCTTTAACCCATATTTAATAATCTGTGTAGCACCACGAGGTGTGACTTACCAGGAAAGATCTTAACCTGCGTCTGTGTCGGGTGGGAGAATCATGGCAACTGCCTGACTCGGCTTCTTTCTCCCAGCATTCTGTTCTGTTTACTCTGCCTACCTAATTTTCTGTCCTATTAAAGGGCCAAGGCAGTTTCTTTATTTAACCAATGAAATCAACACAAAACAGAAGACTCCTACATCACAGGAGGAGGAACTTGGAGATGGTAGTCTGGTTGTTCATTATCATTTTTCATCTCTAGTATCCTAATGAGAAAATATCATGTTTCTTAAAACTCAAAATAAAAATGAACATATATTAAATATATATATTTATAACAATGAATCCAATGGTAATCATAGTAATTGTATTCTCAAAAAAAATCAAAATTCCAAATATCTCTAACCATTAAAACCACACATGACTTTTCTCAACTTCTACTTAACAATATTTAAAATCCCATCCTTTCCTAGACTTTTCTGTGCCTTTTCTTCTAGATATAAAACGCACTAATGCTTCTTTATCATGCTGCCTGTTCACCTTGTGTAACTGTTTGTTTATAACTTGTTCTATGTTAATCTGTATATTGATGTTCTTGAAGAATTTAGATAAACTTTTGCATCATAATTTTATATAAGTTTTAAGAAAATATACCCCATTACATATACCCCATTGCTTTAGATTCTCATTTCAAACTCAGGCATGCATGTCTCTGTAACATACAGATTTCTGCTCCACTGATAACTAATCATCTTCCCTCCGTTGCATCTATGACAGACATCAGAAACTCAAAAGCCTCAAGTGAATTTTATGCCTCCACTTCATTGTCTCCCAAAGTGCTTCCCAATCCCCTTCCTCTCCAGTCTCCCATAAAAAAATTTAGGTTTATGACAGAAATTCATGTGGATTAACAACAAGATACCATCTTATTTTCCTGACAATTTACTTAGCTCTGCTGAGGTTGAGGCAAAGTTTCTGGTTCAAAACCCTGCTTATCTTTTATTTGCAGTCACAGAAACTACTGGCCCCTGTACTCATGGCCTCTCTGGACCATTCCTACTCTCAACCCCTGCTGCCATCCCTGGGCCTTAGGGGCACTGTACCCCAGAGGAGTCCAGATTCTGTATAACTCCTTAAAGACACAGTAATTATCCAGGACCTTTGGAGGACCAATTTACCCCAGGAATCTCTAGTGGAGACCAATTATAGTCATCGATCACTCCCTCTACACATACAGAAAGGCAGAATTTAAAGAACAGCAACAAACAAAACAAACAAATAGCAGCAGCAAAGCCAAAAGAGCATAGGAAGATGCATATTCCTTGTCTGTTCAGGCAATGAACATGGCTTTAATTTGACTGAACCCCATTTTGTTAGGGAAGAGGTAAAGGAAGGTAATTGGAAAAACCTCATGAAATTATCAGAAGTTATTCTGATTATTAATAACTTAAAGTATCTGATATAACAAATATTTACACAAAAAATTCATTAGTAGTTTTTATACTTTGGGTTGAGAGCCTAGTCTTTGGTTGAGGCCAAGCCATCTCTCCAGCCAATCCAACAGTAGTTTTTATGTGGAGTGTGACAATAGAAAACCACAAATGCTTGGAAGGCTTCCAAGGACAGCATCTCAATTCAACATGAATACTTGCAAAAGGACTTATATACACAACATTTTAGAAAAATTGAAAACTCATTAGCTAACTTACTCTGTGTGCAGATATGTAAGGAGATAAGAACACGGCAAACAGATAGCATTTTTAATGTTTCCTCGAGCCAACAGAAAAGCAGTTCATTTTCCTATGGCTGTTCACACATTTTAACTTTGTACCTCTCCATGAAAACCTTAATTATATCTACTATGATTGTGAATCAATTGGTTTCAGTTTCTCCAAGAAAAATGATGCATCTACTCTCAGTGTTCTGGTTCATATGAGATGCAAAAGTGGTTGGATAATAGGCTCAAGTTCCAGTTCCATCAGCCCTGAGTACTGTGATGTTCACTTACATAAATAGAATTAAATAGCCTTAGTATTTCATGTTATTCAAAACAATCTACATTAAATTTTAGAACCCTTAATTCCCCAAAGAACTCCTGTGCCAATTCACACATATGCTTACCTCAACCATCTGCATGCAATTCCACTGTACTTTATGTTTGTACAGATTTTCTATTCTTCATATTTCATATGAATATAAGCTCTTCATGGCTGGTTTTTCTCCATTAGTATGGTTTCAAGGTATGTCTGTGTAGTTCTATGTGCCAATAATTGCTTTATTGCTCATTAATATGGCATTGTACATATACGCTTGATAATTTACTTAATCATTGGTTGGTGAGTCTTTCCACTTGGGTACAATGATAAGTATAGTGTCTGTGAATGTTAATGTACAAGCATTTGTTCAAATCAATTCTTGTAGGTATGGATCTAGTCTTATAGTAAGTGAATATTAGAGGGTTTTTTCCCTTTTTTATTTTAAACTTATTTTAAAATAAAAACTATTCTTATTTATAACAGCCTATAAGGTGATTGGATTCCATTTGGCATTTTCATTTACATTTAGTTTTGTTGATATCTGCTCAACCCTTTCTTTAACCCATTTCTCTGCCCATTAAACTTGCTGCAATTCAGTATTAACTTATAATTTTTTTTTTGATTTTTTGAGACAGGGTTTCTTCATAGCTTTTTGGTTCCTGTCCTGGAACTAGCTCTTCTAGACCAGGCTGGCCTCGAACTCACAGAGATCCGCCTGCCTCTGCCTCCCAAGTGCTGGGATTAAAGGCGTGCCCCACCACCGCCCGACTTTAACTCTTATATTTTTATAACACATGTATTGTATTCTGTTTTCCCCTCTTATGAGTCATTCTTCAGTGTTCTTTCCTCTATACACAAGCCCACATAAATATAAATATACAACAATTATCAATATGGCTGGAGAGATGGCTCAGTGGTTGAAAGTATTTCCTGCTCCTGCAAAGGATACAGATTCCTTTCTCAGCACCAATGGGGCAGCTCACAACCATTTGCAATTCTAATTCAAAGAGATCCAATATCCTCTTCTGTCCTCTAAAGGTACCGGGCATGCATTTGTTAAACTATTTACATATATATATATGCAAAAATTCTTATATACATAAAATAAAGAAAATCTTTTTCAAATTACTGATCGGAATTATGTTGGTTTAGTAAAATGATAACTATTCATTTTTCTCCAAAATTCATGTCTTCACAAACCCTGATTAGTTGGCCCCACAGATGCAGCTACAAGACAACTCACACCTAAATAAAATCCATTATACATGGGTCCATATTTTTACTTTTCATTCGTCACCAATAAACATCTAAGAAGATTCAATTTCCTTGCTATGGGAAGCAGAGCATCAATGAACACAGGCATGCAAGTATCCCTAGAGAGGATGTGAATACTTAGGACATACGATCATGAGTACTAGAGAATATGGTAATTCTATTATGGGTTTTATTAAGAAACCCCCATAGTGATTCTCATATTGGCTGCAACTGTATGCACTGCTGTCAAGAGCAATAGGGAATAAGGGTCCCTTGCCAATGTTTAGTGATATTTGTTTTCTTGATGATGGCCTTTCTTACTGGAGTGGAATTGAATCTCAAAGTAGTTTTCATTTTTATTGCCCTGGTCATGAGGGATGTTGAGTACTTTAAAGGGTGTATTTTGGCCATATGCACGGCTTTTCAGAACCCTCCATGTAGTTTCTTCTGCCCATTTTTATTGGGTTTCTTGTTTTCTTGTTCTTTAGATTTTGAGTTCTTTGTATATTCTGGATATTTATCTTCTGTCAGATGTGCACCTACCAAAGATTTTCTCACATTTTAAAGGCTATTTCTTCATTCAGATCATTCTTTCCTTTGTTGTGCTGAAGCTTTTTTGTTTCTTGGTATCACATTTATTGACTGTTGTCATTAGTTACTGAGCAATTGGAGAAAACTTCAGAGTGTCTGTACATAGTCTCATCTCTTGTACCTTTTTCCTGCTCTGTCCTCTAAAAGAACATTTTCAGCGTTTCAAGCCTAATGTTCATCTTTGATCCATTTAGATTTATTTATTTATTTGGTTGTTTTTTATTTATTATTTTTTAAAAATTTCATTTTCCATTCCAACCTCAGTTGTCCCTCCCACCTAAACTCCCACAATCCCTTGCCTCCCCCAACTCATCCCCATCTACTTCTCCCAAAGGGTAAGGGCTCCCAAGGAGAGTCAACAATGCCTGGCCCATCAAGTTGAGGCTGGACCGAGCCCCTCTCTGCTGCATTAAGCCTGAGCATGGCATCCCATCATAGAGAAGGCATGAAGCATAGATCCTGGTCCTACTGCCAGGGGCCCCTTCGATAGACCAAGCTATACAACTCTCTCCCACATGCAGAGTGTTTACGTTGGTCCCATATTACTGGGAACATTTGTAACAAAAGATAGAATGCGGTGGGAACTCCTTCAGCCAAGACCCTTAAAATACCAGGCCACTTGGGCATGGTCTCTTGTACTATAAATGTAGACGTAAAGTTTGTGTGACCTCTCTCTCTCTTGGCTGCTGGATTCAGTTCCTGTTCCCCTCGCATGCAGAGGACTGTGATCTGTGAGTCTACCCCTACATAAAGAACCCTTTATTATGCTCAATTCTGAGCTAGTGTGGGACTACTTGATAGTGTCCATCTACAGAGAAGAATAAAGAAACATGGGTAGACAGAAGCTATTGTGAGTAGACTTCGTAACCCTAGGATTCTAACCTCCTGACTTTAGTCCCTTTCACTTACTGTGGTGTCTTTAATTGAACCGTGAGAGGGGTTTCTTAAGAGTTGAACTCTTAGGGACTCTGTTAGATTCTGTAGGTTTTCTTGTGGTATCCTTGACCCTTCTGGCTCCCACAATCCTTCCTCCCTCTCTTCAGAGGATTCCCTAAGCTGTGCCTCAAGTCTGGACGTGGGTCTCTGCAACTGTTTCCATCAGTTGCTGAGAGAAGTATATCTAATGATAATTGGGCTAGGCACCAATCTATGCGTATAGTAGAATATCATTAGGAATCATTTCATTGACTATGTATGTTGTCATTCATGTTTGGCTCTATTCTAAATCTCTAGGGTCTCCAGGCTCTAGGTCATGATCTTCAGACTGTTTCAGGAGTAAGTTCCCTCTCATGATATGGGTCTCAAGCTGGACCATTTATTAACTGGCCATTCACACAATTTCTGTGCCACCTTTACCCCAGCACATCTTGAAGGCAGGACAAAATGTAGGTCGAAGGTTTTATGACTGGGTTGATTTAATTTGTATCATATTAAAGAAGTGGGAGCTACTTTCATTCTTCCACATGTAGATATTAAGTTCCTCAGCACCATTTATTACAGCTTCTTGTCTCCTTGTAAGCATTTTTGGAATCTTTGTCAAATATTAGGTGTCTGTATCTTCAGGGGTTTATACGCAGACCTTTGTACTGCTCTGTTGATGCTGTTATTGCTGGCATAACTCTGAAATGTAGCAGAAACTAGGGATGGTGGTTTCCTCAATCATGTTTATTTACTATTATTTTTGAAGAATGCACTGATTTACTTGGATATCCAAATTTTCTGTGTTCCCATATAAATGCTATTTCTTTTTTATTTCAGTGTGGAGTATCAGCAGATTTTGCAGGGGTTGTAATGAATCTGTATATTGCTTTCAGTAAGACATCCATTTTCTCAATATTAATTCTTTCAACTCATGAGCATGGGAGGTCTTTCTGTCTACTTGTGTCTTTTTGCAATTTCTATTTTCAGTCTTCTAAAGGATTTATGATAGAGGTCTTTGACTTCTTTGTTTATGTCTGTTTTCTCTTGATTTTTAGAGAATTGTATGCATAAGTATTGTGTTCACATCATTTCTACTTCTAACTTTCTTTCTCTAACTCTTCCCTTGTCTCCCTACTCCCTTTAAAATTTATCACCAATTCTTCTTTAATTATTATTGTTTCACACATACACAACACTATACTATATCTAGTGTTGCTAGTATGCATATGTGTTTGGGGATGACCACTTTGCATTGGGTAACATATCAGGGAACTAGACCCTGAAGAAAACTGGTTCTCCTTCACACAGAAGCCATTATTGCCATTTTATTAAATAAACATGATTTCTGATGTATTTTAAATTTACTGAGGGGTTGAGAGTTCATGGGTGCTGCTTTCCCGTCATGTCCAGAAGACAGTATCTTGCAACAAGGTACTGAAATTTTGGTTTTTTAAACTTTTTGTCCCTTCTTCCAAGATGGTGCCATGCCCTTGGTATAGTGGTTGCATGGAAGATGGAGCAATTGGGACTGTGGACACACAACAGTCACAAGTTCTCTGAATTTTGACCATTTTTAAATCTCTGTAAGAGTTTTCATCAGTTGCCAAAATAAAAAGCTTCTTTGATAAGACCTGATAAGCTACAATTACTTTTGTGTATAAGGATAAGCATTTAGAATACAATTAACTATTCTGTTTAAAGAAACGGGGCAACAGCTCTGTGCCATGCCTGGTGCCTGGTGTCTGGTATAGGCAAGACTCAACCAGCACCAGGCAGTCAGGAACAATTATGGTGAACAAGCACAGGGTGGGAAAATGGAAGAGAGATAGAGGCAGAATGTTTAATAGACTGGGAAGAAAGGTGGATCTGAAGAGGTGGGGGTGATGAGGAACAGGCTGATGTGAATGGCATGCTATCCATTCAATTCCAAGGTGATATTTGGGCCTTATTACTAATGGCCAAGTCTTGGATGAATATGGCTCTTATCACCACTGAGGGCAATGTAGAGGCTTGTATTCTAGGCTGCCACCTGGGGCCATGTTGGTATCCATGGGCTATGCTACCTTGGGGATCATGTTAATCTGAGTTGCCAGTGCTGTCATCTGGAGTCATACTGACACCCAGGCTTGGACTGCTACTGAGGTCCATGTCTAGATCCATAATCCTACCACAGACAGGGTTTGTGTTGATGTCTGTGGCCCATGTTGCCACTAAAGGTCATGCAGAAACCCAGGGCCTAGTCTGTAACCTCTGGCCATGTGAGTGTCCAATGGATATGCTGCTGACAGGCCCATGCTGATCTGAGTGGCCTGCAGTGTCATCTGGGGTTATAATGTCATTGGGCCAGCGCTACTGCTGAGGGCCATGTCTGGGTCCACAGCCCTATACTAGCCACAGTCTGAGTTGACATCCAAGTCCATGACTCTTGTTGCCACCTAGGACCATGAAGATGACTGGGATCTGGTCAACCATGTCAGTGTCTGAAGGCCATGTTGCCTTCGGGGAAATCCAGATCTAGGTGACTTGAGCTGACACCAGGGCCATAGTGACATCCCGGCCTTACCTGCTGCCAATAGTTTTATCTGGGTCTATGGCCCTGCTGCAGCTGGGGTCTGTGTTGATGTCTATGGCCTGTGTTACCACAAAGGGGCATAGGAACCATGCCTGTTGAAATCTGAGTGCTATTTTAAGCTGGCCCTGCCCTTCACTGGTCCTGGGATAGCTGGCCCTGCCCTTCTCTGTATACTATATCAGGATACCTGGTCCTGCTACTCAGGGAAGAGTTGCTCCCCACTCTTAGAAAAAAAATGATCCCACCCCTCACCACTAGCCTACACTTTACCTGGGATCACACTAGAGCTGACCCTGTTGTCAGGGATACAGGTGAGTTAGCCCCGAGGGAGTGAGAGGAAAGCTGACACTGCCCACCTCTGATATAGGGTGGAGTGGATGAGAAAAAGATGCCTTCCCCCTCCTCACTGTATCCATTACCACCTGCAGTGGCTGAGAAAGCTGGCCCCAGAGTCAGGGGAGTGGGAGCACCAGCCTTGCCCCTCACCAACTGCAACAAACAAGAGATTAGAGTTGAGCCTGTTGTCAGAGCTTCCAGGAGTCAGCCCTGAGGGTGTGAGAGCAGCAGTGCTGATACTCCTCCCCCCCCCCCCCGGGCATCTATGCACCTACAGCAACTGGGAGGAAGGGCCCTGCACCTCACCTGGGCAAACAGTAGAGCTGGCCCTGGTGGTATGAGTGTGGATGAGCCAAAATGGTGAGAGAAAGAGAACTGGGACTGCGCCTTGCTTCGAGCTGCACTGAGTGAACTAGCGGAGGCAGTGCTGGAGAGCTCATCTGGGTAGCGGCCATAAGGGAAAGCTAGGGCTGACCAACCAGGCTACCACCCAGACCCAGAACTAGGGCTATGAGTTAGCCCACCCCAACACCCACCTCATCCATGAACTGCTGGAGCATGTAAAGGGGACCAAACTATAGATCCAAAATTGCAGGATCTCCATGACACAAGACAATAGTAGGATATCCAAGAGGAGCCCCAGTAAGAGCCCAGTATCATTAGTGTAGCAGAAGCCGGAGACCTCAAAGAAGAGCAATGACCCAGCAATGAACACTTACAAGATGAGTAGACTAAAGGGTAAACCGTGTGGCTCAGCCCGTCACACTACAGCTTCCACAATGAGAGTCTTCTCCCTTTTTTCTGCTTGGTTTTAGTTTTAGTTTTTCTGTTAAATTTTGGTTTTTTTAGGGGGGATTGGAAGGGCAGATGTGAGGAGATGGAGAGATAAGTGGGATCAGGATGCATGATATAAAATCCATGAAAAATCAAAAAAGTTAAAAGAATTTTTTTTAAGATGACAGTATTGGATTGCCTTTAGTTCCTATGACTGGCTAGGTTTTCAGGAGCCAGGCTTGAATTCCTTCCTATTAATAAAAACGTTTATGTAATTAAAGAACTGTTGGTTACTCTCGGGATAAAAGTGTCACTATCGCACCACTAGGACACATTGGGTTGCTTCCCATTGTAGAGGTTCACAAACTTTTAGTGGAGTAAGACTATTGATTGCCGTTCTCCCCCAGCACCTGTACAGCACCTTCCAATCCTACAAGAGCTAGTACCCAAGGAGGGGGATTCTGAATCAGTTCTAGCTCAGTTCTTCCAAGTCTTATGTCTGAAATATGTGGTTTCTTCAGCGATGGGATCTTACCTTCAAGGTCTAGGAAAAAAACTAAGGACAAAGGTAATAGCCTGTATTGTTTTGGGAGCCTCTTGCCCTCAGTTAATCAACAACTTGAATAGGGGTTCCCCATGTCTAGCATTGGAATTTTTGCTAGGTAGTCTGTGATTCTAGTGAGGAACATTATCATACAATTATGCAAAACTATATTTTAAAAATATATATACACACTCATATACACTGTACTTATTTATAAATATGGTCAAGAACTAAGGTGCTTGCCTACGGCCTTTTCAAGCATCCTGAGTATAATTTATCTCTGTTTCATCCCTCTTTCTCGATGTTATCCTCTTCACTCCCCAGATAAAATCCTCCCTCTGGTTTTCCCTTTCCCACTTCATAGCACCTGTGCCTTTCTATTCCGGGAAGTACCTGGAGCAAATGCTGGTGAAGAGAAAGATGTAGACAGATATCAAAGGCATTCCTTCCTCTCTTGACTACTTTACTAAACTTCTGCTTTTTTTTAATTGAACAGTTGCATGGCATGCCCTTTCCTGTACATAATGAAGGACAATATCTAATATTAAATGTTAATACTACTATATTTATGTCATAAAATAGATAAAAATTTCGCATGCTATCATTACAAAGAGATTTTCCTATTGCAGATAACTCTTATTAGAGCCTGCTTTATGTCTCTGTTCCTCAGGCTGTAGATAAAAGGGTTAAGCATAGGAGTCACCACTGTGAACATCATAGCCATGGTAGTCTCTTTCACAGTTGAGTTGTTAGCTGATGGACAGAAATAGAGACCAAAAATTGTACCATAGAACAGAGACACTACAGACAGGTGGGAACCACAAGTGGAAAAGACCTTGTGGATGCCCTTGGCAGAAGAAACCTTGAGAATGGAGGAGACAATCCTTGCATAAGACATAACAATGAGTAAGAAGGGTACAATAATGATGGGCCCTCCCGTGATAAATATCATCAGCTCATTAACAGAAGTGTCAGAGCAGGCCAACTTGAGCAGTGCAGATATGTCACAGAAGAAGTGGGGGATCACATTGTTCTCACAAAAAGACAATCTAGCCACAAGTAGGGTGTGCATCATGGAATCAAATATGGTCAGCATCCACAATGGCATCAATAAACTAGCACAGAACTTGGGGTTCATGATGCTGGTGTAATGGAGAGGGAAGCAGATGGCCACATAGCGGTCATAGGCCATGGCCACTAGAAGCAAGCTCTCCATATCTCCAAAAGCCATTAAAAAGTACATTTGTGTCAGGCAATCCACATAGGGGATGGTTAGGTCCTGGCTCTGCATGTTCTGCAGCAATTTGGGCATTGTGACTGAGGAAAAGCACAGGTCAGAGAAGGACAAGTTGCTGAGAAACAAGTACATGGGTGTGTGCAGGTGGGAGTCCAGTAGAATGAGGATGATGATGATGAGGTTCCCCAGGACAGTGGTGAGGTACATGGCCAGGAACAGGGCATAGAACAGGTGCTGGTGCTCTGGGGGGATAGGCAGGCCCAGGAGGAGGAACTGGGAGATGACACTTTGGTTGTTTCGACTCATGATGCCTCCAAAGACTCTAAGAAAAATAATTAAAAGTAATGTAATCTCTTAATGTTTCAATATGTATGAGATCATAAGCCAATTCTAGTCTTTTCTCATTTCTTTACTTTTGAATTAATTTTCTTTAGTTTTTATATTCTTTAATTTTTATAATTTTTGCTTCACTATACTATGTAATAATCTTGATAGCTTAACTTTTTCACTTGTCCTTGGTAAGAGATGGTGTACGCTGCTGAAACCCACCAATCTATCTCCAATACATAAGAAAAACAAACATTCTGTTACATGGCATTTTGCAAGTTCTACAGCAGTTAATCTTACTCTCACCAAAATAATTGCAATCTCTACATCAAAATACGTTCAATAATTACAGGCATGAATTGCTTTTCTTAACATTGCTTTAGCATGTCCTAATAGTCTAGTATTGCCTAATGACTCCTAATTGCTTCTGATACACAAAATGTATTGACATATCTATTTCCTACCTGCCTTCTTATTCTAGACAACTGTAGTTCAGCCCATCCTATAGTTTTATTCTCTGAATTTTCTTGAAGAATTTTGTACACACAATCCTCATAATTCTAGGAAAGTCCCAAAATATACACTAACACTTTGATTGCTAGAGTATCATTTAAAAGTCAGACATATAGAATTATACATATAGTCAGTCTAACATATAGAATTCACTACCTCATTGCTAATGAATAATCTTCTTTGGTCTTTTTAACAGGCATCAAAGGCTCAAAAAATCCCAAGAGAAATTACCTCCTCTCTCTTCCAACATCTTTCTTCCATGTCTTGTTTCTCATAATATAGCACATTTACACATTAGAGTACTACTCAGCATTAAAAAACAATGATATCTTGAAATTTGCATGCAAATGGATGGAATTAGAAAACACTATCCTGAGTGAGGTAACCAGACCCAAAAAGATTAATATGATATATACTCACTCATAAGTGGACACTAACTATAAACAAAGGACATTGAGCCTATAGTTCATGATCCTAGAGAAGCTAAGTAATAAGGTGAACCCAAGAAAAACATATATAAACCCACCTGGAAATTGGAAACAGACAAGATTTCCTGAAAAAAAGTGGGAGCATGGGGGCAGGGGGAGAAGAGAGAGTAGAAAGAGAAGAGGAGAGGAGAAGGGGAGTTGAGGAGAACATGAGGGAATGGGATAGTCGAGATGGAAGACGGACAGAGATGAGAGCAAGGAAAGAGATATCTTGATTGAGGGAGCCATTATAGGGTTAGCAGAAACCTGGCTCTAGAGAAATTACCAGGAAACCACAAGGATGACCCTAAGACCCTAAGCAATAGAGGAGAGTGGGCTATAATCTTGACTTGCCCTGTCTGATGATTATCTTAAATATCATCATAGAATCTTCATCCAGCAACTGCTGGAAATAGAGGCAGAGATCAGAATTGGAGCACTGGACTGAGCTCCCAAAGTCCAGCTGAAGAGTGAGAGGAATGACAATATGAGCAAAGAATTCAAGACTGTGATGGGTCCACCCACTGAAACAGTCTACCTGAGCTAATGGGAGCTCACCATCCCCAGCTGAACTGGGAAGAAACAGCATAGGACCAAACTAGTCCCTCTGAAAGTGGCTGACAGTTGCATGGCTGGGGTAGACTGAGGGGCCACTGGAAGTGGCCCCAGGATTTATCCTACTGCATGTATTCGGTTCTGGGGAACCTGTTCTCTTTGGATGTATACCTTGCTCAGCCTAGATACAGTGGGAGAGCCTTGGACCTCTCACAAAGCAGTGCCTTACCATCTCTGAGAATTAGATGGGGTGGGAGGGTATGTGGAGGAATGGGAGAAGGGGAGGGATTGGAAACTTGGATTGGTATTTTTTAAATTAATGAAAATTAAGAAGAGGAATTCAAGACCCATTATATAAATTTTATTGCACTTCATTTTTTCATACCTTGAACTTATGTCTATCATATTATATAGATTCTCATCTTTATCTTCCTTTTATCCAGGAATTCAAAACCATCTAATCATATTCTTAGAATTGGAGGTCACCATTTCTTTTCTGAAATATCAAGTCAGCATTCAATTCCAAACTATGACCCATGTCTCAATACTATTATCTTCAGTATGTTTAACCAACACAGGCATTCTGAGGTGGAAATGCAGTCCTCTCTTTCCTGAAACATTCTTCAGACAATGATCTCGTTCTTATGGACAAAATTCCTGTCATGTGCACAATCAATACTTGCTTACCTTGCTTGTACCAACTTCTTGTAGTTCAATATGGCCTCATCCAGTACCTGTATTCTTCTCATCAGCAATGCTGTACTTCAAGTTGAAGTTTGTGTCTCCATAATTTCTGATTTGATATTCTCCTTATCTGTCACATCCTCTTTCCAATTTATCTTTCCTCAATATGACATGGCATATGCTAAGTTAAGCCTTTTTGTGTCCCTACACAGAGTAAGATCTACTACCATGCATCTGGTGTCATCTCACAGATTCTTATGACCTTAAGCACAGCTATTTTTTCCAGATTGTAAATTCATGCAGGAAAGACCAGGTCTGCCCTCATCCTGAACAAGGCCAGTCATGCCTGGATGTGACCCAGTGTAAATAAAGATTTCCTGGCCATTCTGTAGACTGAGACATAGACTCTTTCAAATTTAAGACAAAATGTGCATTAAATTCAATAATTACTCTTCCTCAGTCTTTCAAGAATATAAAGTCACTAAACTTGACATTTTACCATGAAAACTTGATAATCTGTGATTAATTTCACAGACATGATCATATTTATAAAAAGTATTAAGGTGGTGAAGATGTTATGCTCTTTTCAAAATAACAATGACTCAAAATGTTTATGCTTCAGTTTACATTTCTCCACAGATACTGATGTACGAAAATAAATGTGATGGGTATTTCTAGAAGACCAAAATCAAACAAACAAATACGAAGCAGTAGGGAAGTTTAATCCTTCACTTAAGTTCACCTTCAGATAGTTATGCTTTACCACTGAGTGTGATAATTTTTGTAGGAAGTAGTACAGGTCTTGATAGCAGTTTTGATCAAAATATAGTTCTGAATATTTCTATAAATGTGTTTTGTAACGTTATTAACACTTAAATCAGTAACTCACAGAGAAAGTAACTCTAAGCCCTCATACTGTAATGAGCCTCTTAAGAGATGGAAGAAAAACAGAGAAAAACTACAGTTTTTTAGGAAACATCACCCACACTGTTTTGTATTTAAAACTATAACCTCCACTCTCCCAGGGTTTCCAGTCCACAGCTACTGGACTTACCAATTTCCAATTATGTATTTACAGTTCCTTGTCCTGATCTTTTTTTATCTAGATGACTCCGTCTAACAAACCCCAGTCTATATCAAAGCTGGCAAATAAGAAACAAAGCACCAACACATGTGGGGACAAGGGTTGGGGGTTTACCTCAGTGGTCCTGTAACTATCTAACAACTCCGAGTTCCTCGTCTAACTGAAAAAAAAAAAACAGAAAAGAATGGATGACACAGAAAGGTGGGAAATTCCTCTACTGACACTATCTGACTGAGTTCAGTTACTGCGGTCTCCATCCTGCTGATGGCCATTAGGGCAGCTGCACTAATTGTTTAGCTCATAGATGTTATGTTTAGTGACAAAGGGAAGAGCAATACAGGAGAAATCGTGCACCTAGTTTCTCATAATTATTTATATTCCATGAATGAGGGAAGCCCATGTTAGGTAGTCTTACATGCAAAAATTACAGAGCAAAGGTCATCTGTGTAGCTTGCTGATGATGATCTAATGAACTTTATTTCTTCAATTTTTAAACTTAAAATTCTTGACCTGAATAACAGATGAGAATCTCCCATGGGCACGGTTCTAGCAGATGATATAGATGCAACTCCTGTGGGATTCTCTGAAAACACTATCTCTGGTTTGAAGATGGTAGTCCGCTTTATAAATGGACACTCGCGTGATATCAGCATGCTGTTTGATGTGTTCCAGTAAAGACAAAGCTATTTTTGATCTGATCAAAGTGTACTAATTTTCCAAAGCAAACGATGTACTAAAAGAAGGCTTAAGAACTCCAGTATGGCACCTACTCTAAAGAGCTGTTATCAGCTTGAAGTAGAGAAAGGCTATAATAAACCTGATCATTATCAAAATGATTATCAATGCAACTGTGGACAAGGCATTTATACATTATGGCAAAGTGTTGCAAAGTATAGAAATGGCAAAGAATGTTAACATACCTGAAAACTCCTAGTCAAACTGTTGTAAATCTGGAAATGAAAGATCCATAGGTTGGAAAAAAGTAAGGTACCTCCTGACAATTTATCTAGGATGACTGAGGGTGTATTAAGGTCCCTGCTTCAGAGCCTGGTCTTAAGCATTTCTTCCTTAAAGAACAGGAAAAAACAACCTCTGTGTAGTCAACACCTTCTTAGATGTCTCCTTTTAGCCATCTCTGGACCCAAGGGCTCTGCGTCCCAGCAGAGTCCAGATCCGGCATACTCATTAGAGATATGGCAATTATCCAGGACCTATCTAGGACCAATTTTTTCAGAGCCCTGAGGTGGGAGCTGATGATGGCCACTGATCACTCCTGAACATGCCAAAGGGAAGATAGACATGAAGAGAAAGTCAGATGCATACTTACCCTTCTACTGTTTGTGGAATGTCCAGGATCTATGTGTAACTCCAGCTTAGGTTTCAAGTCAGCTAAGGGTGTACTATTTAAAAACCACTGAAGTAATTGTAAGTGCTTTGGGTTTAAAAAAAAATGGTGCTTTGATCTAGGTTATCAATGTTGGGAATGTAATTGTTCACAGTATTCTTTTCTTACTCTAAATTTTATTGGCACATAGAGCATGCCTCCTCTTTCATTTCTCATCCTCATGATTTTTGCCCTCTTTCTTCAATTTTAGTTTGACTGATGGCTTCTTTTTTAATGACTCTATTAAAAGCCAGCTTTTGGTTTCATTGGTTCTCTTTAACATTTGGTTTTCAATTTCAATCGATTCTATCTATCTGTCTGTCTGTCTGGGTGTGTGTGTGTGTGTGTGTGTGTGTGTGTGTGTGTGTGTGTGTGTGTGTGTAATTTTTCTTCACTCCCTTGAATTCCTAACACAATTAACTTAAGGTCTTTTTTTATTTTCCAACGTTAGTGCTCTATTCTATAAATTTCCCTGTAAATAATGTTTACTGTTTTTCCAATAATTCTGATAGCTGCATTTTCTTTTGTATTATTCAAAGTATATTTAAGTCTTAGAAACATAATCCTTTTATCATGGTGAAACAAAGAAAAACAAAAAAACCAAACTATACATATATTGATGAGTATGTGATTAAGCTACCCATAGGCAACACAGTAGTTCATGCAAAATTCCAGAGAATCTGAGAATGCGTTCTAGAATTACCAGTCTCAGAACATCACAGGATACAAATCTGAAATTACATGTCAAAATATTTCCCAATCACTAAATATTATGTAACCAACAATTTAAAATGCTTCATATTCTCCCTCGCACAGAGGAATACATTCCAGTGTCTCAAAGGATGCCTAAAACCCACAGTAGTGCCAAAATTTTATATTGTGACATTTTCTTCCATAAAAGATTGCTAAAGGTAAAGTTTCACTTACAAATTAAGCACAATAAAGGCTAATAGAAATTAGTAATAACAATTTGGTTACAATAGCTAACCATAATTAAAGCCTTCCGGTGGTTCTATATTTCCCTCTCTCTCAAAAATATTTCACCCTATTACATATTACATTCACCTTTCTACTCTTGATCATGAGAACTACTGAAATGCCTATGTAACCTAGGCAAGAAAGGTGAATGACATAGGCACTGAGATATAATTTTAGACTGTTATGTAAGCCTCATTTGAAGATGATAATGAGCCTCCCTGTATAAAGCTTCACAGCACAGAGTTGAATTGGTACTAAAGATGGTTGAAGAGCCCCTTTGTCTAGCCCAAATGCTAGATGAAGTGATTATTTGTATCACTTACAAGATGGAGACTGAGAGCATTCAGTTTTCATCATACTACATGGGGCAGCATATCATTTAAAACTGTGAACTGGCTATCGCTGTCATTTTCCACTTAATACAGTCAGGCTGAGACTAAATGGAGTGAGCAGAAACTGTAAGTCTTTATTAAGGAAGAGTCAGAGGTGGAAGTCTCTAAATTGCACTATATATGAAGCTGTCAAGGAAACAGTTTGTTTATGCTCATGATTTGAGAGTATAGGGCCACCATTGGTGGAAGGCATAACAGTAGGACTATCAGGCAACTGATCATATTGCATCCACAGGCAGAAAACTCATTGGTGAACACTGGCATTCCATCATACAGTAATGTGTGTGTAAAATCTGTATTTTCAAAACTGAAAATTACTAAACATAAAAGGCTTAAGATATATTTTGATATACTATTTTCCTGTGTGGTAAGGTTAAATTTTGGCAAGAGTTTATCTCTTCAAACACCAATTTCAATAGTAAATTGAATTACTCTCATAATTTCAAAAATAATCATTGTATACAAATTGATTGGGTGACTTTATTTTATTTATTTATTTATTTATTTATTAAAGATTTCTGCCTCCTCCCCACCACCGCCTCCCATTTCCCTCCCCCTCCCCCAATCAAGTCCCTCTCCCTCGTCAGCCCGAAGAGCAATCAGGGTTCCCTGCCCTGTGGGAAGTCCAAGGACCACCCACCACCAATGATAGCCTTTGCTGGAGAGGTTGTGGAGAAAGGGGTACACTCATCCATTGCTGGTGGGAATGCAAACTTGTGCAACCACTTTGGAAAGCAGTGTGGCAGTTTCTCAGGAAATTTGGGATCAACCTACCCCTGGACCCAGCAGTACCACTCTTGGGAATATACCCAAGAGAGGCCTTATCATACAACAAAAGTATATACTCAGCTATGTTCATGGCAGCATTGTTTGTAATAGCCAGAACCTGGAAACAACCTAGATGCCCTTCAATGGAAAAATGGATGCATAAAGTGTGGAATATATACTTATTAGAGTACTACTCAACAGTAAAAAACAATGACTTCTTGAATTTTGCATACAAATGATTGTGTGACTTTAAAATTCACATGTAGAGCAATTAAAAATTAACTTTTCATGGTGCAGTTATTCTTTTATTGAAAATAGATTTTTTTCATAGAATATATTCTTTTATGATTTCTTCCCATTTCCTTCCACATAGTTCTCATCCATTCAACTCCATGCTGGTTTCTCCATGTCTTTAAAAACACAAACCTGATACTTTAAAGGAGAAAACCAAAGAAAACTTACAAGAAGCACATACAGAAACACATTACATAACACAAATCAGAAACCATAGCATATAAAGCACAAGGCAGCAGTAGCATTTCATTTGTATTTTAATAAATAAAGCTTGCCTGAAAATCAGAAAAATAAAACTGATACACTGGCCAGGCAGTAATGACACACCTTTAATCCCAGTAGTCACACTAGCTTGCCATAGAAACCAGGTGGTATCTGTTCATGCACTTAATCCCATAACCATAGAGGATTATAAAATGGGAGGAGACACCTCTCAGTTGAGTCTGATTCTGAGGTTTTCTAGAGGCAGGATCACCAGTTTCAGACTGAGATCGAGGTAAGAGCCAGTGCCTGGCTGCTTTGTTTTTCTGACCTTCAGGTTGAACTCCAATATGTGTCTCTGAGTTTTTATTAATTGTGCTTCATTTGGTGCCCAATGTTTGGAGTAGAAATTCATGAAAAAAGACAGTTGCCTGAGGCTTCTTAGCCACTGGCACAGGTCAGAATTGGGCCCAAATCTAGTCATCTGGGTTCAGGAGAAAAACTAGCTCTCTCAACTCCCATCTGCCCAGCTTAGTTTCTATGTAAAGATGGAAAATACACAGAAAATCTGAATGCTGTATGTTATTGTGTTGTCTTTGAATTGTTTGACTACTGAGGAAGGAACAACAGCTGCTAAAAGAAATTTGGTTATAAATGCTGCTGGATTAATCCAACCTATATATTTTAAAAATGAATTGACTTCAAAATTTAAGTCAAAAGATATGTTACTTTGCAGAAAAGGTCCTGCTTTTGATTTCAATTCATTTGGAGATAAGTAAAATAAAGTTTGATCAATGAAGACCCCCTGAAAAATCTCTATTAGGAGCAGATGACCCAGATGATCCAATGTTTTAGACCACCTTCATTACAGTTTCCTCTGAGTTCTATACCCAGAATAGCCTTAAGACTGCTGGCTGAGTTGATCCAGCCTCATAGAATGCTGTAACCAGGAGTTGACCATAATCCTAAATTTTCTTTGGGTCCCCATAACATTAACAGTGCTCCCAATCAGTATGAAGCAGCCTAGAAAACTATGCCCACATTCCCAAAAAATGGATTATGGATGTTTGTCTTTTTGTTTGTTTACAAATTCTTATGGATAATGGTCAAGAAAAATGCCAAACAATGAAAGGTAGATTCAAGGTTCTTGTTTTGAAAAGAATAAAAGGGAGGATTTAGGTAGAATAGGATAAAAGGGTAGATTATTAAATCTACTCTGGACAAAAAGGGATAATATAGATATAATCTTACTTTTATAAAGGGGAGTTATAGATATGATAGGATAAATGGTTGAATTATCGAATCTACTCTGAAAACATAAAGGGAGGATATAGATATGATAAAATAAAAAGGTAGTTTATTGGATCTACTTTTAAAAAGTAACTACTAGTTTAAATGTTTTACATTGGATTGGATTTTTGTATATTATATCCAAATTTTGTATATTGATACAAATTTGGGATTAATTTTGTTGAAAAATTTCTAATCTTGTTCAAGGTGTTGTACCTATACTGCTCATTTAACAATGTAACACAGATTTTTCATCCTTGAAAATTATTATTACCAACTGTTTAGAATAAAAAGAAAATGCAGGTTAGTAATTAGTCACCTACTATAATTGAACTTGGAGTCACATTAGGTATGTTTTCAAGGTCAAAAAGATTTATTTTAGATAGACAGGTCATCTTCAAACACTTCAGAGATATACAGAATATGGCATTTAAGATGTTTGAATAGCATAGACTCTTTTTATGACAATGAGACATGTCTGCTTCTGGCACTACTAATCTACTTCATAGAAGATAATGGACATTGAAGAAACTCTGCAGCAAGATGGATGCTTGTTGGTTCCTGGCTGCTCAGCAGCTCAGACCCAAAATAATGACATAGAAAAAACTATATTATTTAAATAACTGTTTGGCCCATTAGCTCTAACTTATTATTGGTTAACACTTACATATTAATTTAACTCATTTCTGTTCATCTGTGTATCACCACATTGCTGTGGCTTATGGGGTAAAGTTCCCAGTGTCTGTCTCCATGGCTTCTCTTCTGACTCTGCCCTGCTTTCTCCCAGCATACAGCCTAGCTTTTCCTGCCTAGTTCTGTTCCTCCCCACCATAGGCTTAAAGCAGTTCTTTATTCATTTACCAATAAAAGCAACACATAGAAAGAAGGACCTCCTACACCAAAACTCTACATGGAGTTTACTTTCTATGTGGCAAAAGTAAGCCACTGGGCAAGAAAATGTCCTTGCCTCGACTGCTGACAGTGTGTTCTCCTAATTAGACAAGCAGGAAATAAAATAAAGTAACTGCCAAACTTTGTCAAGACAAGGAGGGATAGCCCTTCAGAATATTCTGTTTACAGAAAAGTCTGTTGGGTTTGCTATGCCATAGACCAAAGACAAATGCCCCAACAATGCAGAAGAACTTCGGGTGACTATCCAGGCAGTCAGTTGTTTCTGGCATTACTCAAATTTTTTTTGGAAGTCACTTACTTGCACTTCCTGTTTACTCAGTTAATGCTATTTTCTTCTTAGAAATCTGAGGGAGTTGAAGACAAGATATATATATATATTGTTTATGTGATGCAGAAAGCAAGATATCATAGAAAGAAAATTATGTACAAGACTTTGGACTTACCAAGATAGTATAGATATGGAGTATTTTCTCTGAATTTGTTAAATGCAAATGGACTGGATATTTTTTCTGTGTTTATTATCTTTGTGTATTGTATATGGTTATTCTTATATTAGTTATAGCCTTTTAATTTTAGTCAAAAAAGGGAAATGTAGTGGCATTTCATTTGTATTTTAATAAATAAAGCTTGCCTGAAAATCAGAAAAGTAAAACAGCTACACTGACCAACCTTACAGACCAGGCAGCAATGACACACACTTTTAATACCAGTAGGCAAAATGACACACACCTTTAATCCCAGTAGCCACACTAGCTTGCTTTAGAAACCAGGCAGTGGGCTGCAGAGATGGCTCAGAAATTATGAGCACTGACTTCTCTCCCAGAGGCCCTGAGTTCAATTCCCAAAAACCACATAGTGGCTCACAACCATCTGTAATAAGATCTGGTGCCCTCTTCTGGCCTTCAGGCATATAAACAGGCAGAACATTGTATACATAATAAATAAATAAATTTAAGAAAGAAAAACCAGGCAGTAGTGGTGCATGCCCTTAATCCCAGAACTAGAAAGGATTGTAAAATGGGGAGGAGATGGTTCTTAGTTTCAGTCTCATTCTGAGATTCCTGGAGGCAGGATTGCCATTTCAGACTGAGGTCAAAGTAAGAGCCAGTGGCTGGCTGTTTTGATTTTCTGACCTTCAGGTTGAACTCCAATATCTGTCTCTGAGTTTTATTAATCATGCTTCAAAAGACAAATAAATTTTTTTTAAAAAAAATCCCAGAAAACATATATAACACCCAATCAGAAACCATAACATATAAAACAAAATACAAATAAGGCTTAAAAAAATGCCCAGCCAAAGCAGTGGGAGACAAAAAATAATCTCCAAAATATTATGTATTCAGTCAATACTTAATTACCTGACTTGTACAAACCTCTGCAGTCCAATATGACCTCACCTGGTGCCTGTATTCTTCTCTTCATCAATGCTGTACTTCAAATTGAAGTTTGTGTCTCCATAGTTTCTGATTAGATATTCTCCTTGTCTAACACATCCTCTCCTCTGTGTCCACATTATCTTTTCAGAATATGACATGATTTATGCTGGATTAAACCTTTCTTGTGTCCCTACACACAGTAAGGCCATCTACCATGGGTCCACAGCACCTGGAGTCATCTCACAGCTACCAATGACCCTGATCATTAGTTCCCAACTCTTGCTCCCAGAGTGTAAGCTTCATGCAAGGAAAGACATGCCTGCCCTCATCCTGAAACAAGGCCAGCCCTGCCTGCATGTGACAGACCCAGTGTTCATTAAGATTTCCTAGCTGTGCTGTAGACTGAGACAAGAATCTTACAAATTTAAGACAGAAATGCACATTAAATCCAAATAATTATTCCTCTTCAGTCTTACAAGAATATAAAGTCTTTAAACTTGACTTTTTAACCATGAAAACTTGATACTCTGTGTTTAGCTTCACAGACATGGGTTAATCAAGATGTGAGAATTAGCCGGTAAGAGGATAGAACTAATGGGCCAGGTAGTGTTTAAAAGAATACAATTTGTGTGTTGTTATTTTGGGTATAAAGCTAGCCGTACTGCAGCCCGGTGGGACAAAAAACAGGCCTGCTCGCCTCATCACTACAACAGGGGAGTCATCCTCTGGTGAACTGACTGACTGTACCTTTGCAAAAGATGTTTTTATTGTTACACAATTTACACCTTTAGCAAGTCAATTTCCCCATACCAAAACCTCTTATCTGAAGCTCCCCAAAGAGACAAAGACCAAAGCAATTCCCAGTCACAAGACATCTTTTTTCTTTTTTTTTAAATTTATTTATTTATTAAGGATTTCTGCCTCCTCCCCACCACCGCCTCCCATTTCCCTCCCCCTCCCCCGATCAAGTCCCCCTCCCTCATCTGCTCGAAGAGCAATCAGGGTTCCCTGACCTGTGGGAAGCCCAAGGAAGGCCCACCTCTATCCAGGTCTCTTAAGGTGAGCATCCAAACTGCCTAGGCTCCCCCAAAGCCAGTACGTGCAGTAGGATCAAAAACCCACTGCGATTGTTCTTGAGTTCCCATTCTTCCTCATTGTCCGCTATGTTCAGCAAATTGTGCTGGCAAAACTGGATAAGATAGGCCATCTTTTTTCTGAGTCCTCCGACAGCCAAGTTTTGCATATCTGAGAGTTGAACTTTTAGGGAACTCTCAGATAAGATTTACATACTTCCAGAAGAACTTGAGGGAGTGGGATACTCGAGGAGGCAGGACAGAGATGAGAGCAAGGAAAGCGATATCTTGATTGAGGGAGCCATTAAAGGGTTAGCAAGAAATGTGACTCTAGGGAAATTCCCAGGAATCCACAAGGATGACTCCAGCTAAGTCCCTAAGCAATAGAGGAGATTGATTTGCCCTGTAGTGAGGCTGATGAATATCTTAAATATCACCATAGAAACTTCACCCAGCAACTGATGGAAACAGAGGCAGACACCTGCATTGGAGCACTGGACTGAGCTCCCAAAGTCCAGTTGAAGAGTGAGAGGAATGAGAATATGAGCAAAGATGTCAAGACCATGATGGGTTCACCCACTTAAACAGTTTACCTGAGCTAATGGGAGCTCACTAACTCCAGCCAGACTGGGAAAGAACAAGCATAGGACCAAACTAGTGCCTCTGAATGTGGGTGACAGTTGCATGGCTGGGGCAGACTGAGGGGTCACCAGCAGTGGCACCAGGATTTATTCCTACTGCATGTACTGGCTTTTGGGGAAACTATTCTCTTTGTTTAGATACCTTGCTCAGTCTAGATAAAGTAGGGAAGGCCTTGGACCTTCCCCAAAGCAATGTGTCTTACCCTCTCTGAGAACTGGATTGGGGGTGGGTTGAGAGAGTATGTGGAGGGAATGGGAGGAGGGGAGGGAGTGGGAAATTGGATTGATATTATAATGAGAAGATAGTTTGTTTTCTTTTTAAATGAATAAATAAATATATTTACATGCTTCAAACAGAAGGTAATGAACACAAAAGGTAGCAGTGTCAAAAGGCAGATCAAAGCCAGGTGTTAACATTCAGAAATCAGACCAGCTGCAGAGCTCTGTGTGAACTTTTATTATATTAAAGACAAAAAAGGCTTAATAAATATTTTGATATACTATTTTGCTAGACTGTAAGGTTAAATTTTACCAAGATGTCATCTTTTCAAACACTGATTTCAATACTCAACCAAATTATAATTACAATTTCAACAAGAATTATTGTGTACAAATTGATTGTGTACTTTTATATATAAAGATGATTAAAGCTCAAAACAAACTTTGTATGTTTTTAGACCTTTGTGTTGTTATCCTTTTTTATTGAAAATAATTTTTCCTATAATATATTTTGATTACAATTTACTCTTCAATTCCTCCTAGATCCTCCCCATCCATTCAGTTTAACACTCTCCATCTTGTCCCTTAAAAACCAAACAGGCAAATTTAAAAATAGAAAAATGAAACCCAAATAAAAAGTATAAAAACCTCACCCAACATGTAAAGACACGTGCACTCACACACATGCATAAAACCTACTGTGGGACAATGGTCTTGTACCCTGTCACTTATATTGTAATGTTTTAATAAAATGCTGATTGGCCAGTAGCCAGGCAGGAAGTATAGGAGGAATGACCAGGCAGGAAGTATAGGCAGGGCAATGAGAAGAGGAGAATTCTGGGAAGAGAAAAGATGTAATCTGCAGCTGACACAGAGGAAGCCAGACACAGAAAGCAAGATGAGAATGCCTCACTGATAAAAGGTACCAAGCCTCATGGTTAACATAGACAAGAATAATGGGCTAATTTTAGATGTAAGAATTAGTTACTAAGAAGCCTGAGCTAATACTGTGTCTTTCTTTGGGACAGAATGACTGCAGGACTGGGTGGGACAGAAACTACTGCAACATAAAACCCATAAATTGGAAACAAAAAAAAAAAGGAAAACCTAGTAGTTTTACAGATGACCAAGTGTTTAATATGCCTAGACAAAGCATTATAAGGCAAAAAAATGTTTCCAAAAGATACTATTCATTTTGTTTTGAGTTGCTTGCCTTCTACTGGGCTTGAGGACTGCCTTTAGTGTGGTTTGGATACCCACAGAGGCTCCATTGGAGGAAATGAATTTTTCCTTTTTGAGTAGTTGTCAATTAGAGAGAACTTCAGGTTAGGGTCAGGGGATCATGCCCACTGCACCTTCTCAGTGCTTAGATCCTTTTTGACTTAAATTTGTGAAGTCCTAGGCAAACTGTTACAATCTTTGGGAGTTTATATGTACATCAGTCCTGCTATGTCTGGAAGGCCTTGTTTCCTAAGAGTCTTCCATCCCCACTGACTCTTGCAGTCTTTTCTCCTCCTCTTCTACAAAGTTCTCTGAGACCTGAAGAAAGAGATTTGATGGAAATATCCATTTAGTACAGGGTGCTGCAAAGTCTCACAATTTGAGAAGAAACTGATCTACGGATATAGCAGAATGTTGTTAAGACTCATTAGATAGCTAGCGATTTTTATCTAGCAGAGCAATAGATTTGATTTTCCCCTATTTTCATGGCCTGTCTATTCCCAGGTTCCACTCATAGAATGGACTTTAAAACTAATGAATTATTGGTCAAGAAGTTCCCATGGAAATCCCCAAACAACCAAGGCTGTTGCAAATACAGTGGGTGGTGCTCATTAAACTGAAAGCAGAGACCCATTTGCTCAGGATATCATTCAAATAACTCACTGAAAATTGGGAAGTCAAATTGGTGCCTACATAGAGCATTTACTCCTATGTTTTGGTGTCCTTGGTTCAGAAACTGCAAGCTACCAAAAGTAAAAAAAAAAAAAAAACACCAACTGAGCCACAAAACCTTTGACCTATAATCTAACTGCCTGCAATTATGTTAGGGTAATGGTGGCACAGAACTTGTGAGAAAAGCCAACCAATGTCTGATTTGACTTAAGATTTACTCCATGAGAAAAAACCCATATCTGACACTTCTTGGGTAACCAAGAATCAGAGACAAGATAACCCAGAGACCCTAGGGTAAAACAAAATATTGTTGGTCTAAAAAGAAAAATAGCAATAAAATGACTCCTAATGATATTCATCTCTACTCATAGATCAGTGTCTTATTCAGTCATCATCAGAGAAGCTTCCTCCTGCAACATTTGGGAACCTATGATGAGACCTATAGCCAGACATTATTCGGAGGGAGACTCCTTGGAACACACAGCTAAAAATGGGATGTCCTCACTAAATACCTCCCCTCAGAGGTCAGGGAATTCACAGATGAGGAAGCAAAAAGAATGTAAGAGCCAGAGGAGATAGAGGATACCAGAAGAACAAAGTCCTTTCAATCAAATGAGAGGGCCAACATGATAGGGTTCAATGATAGGATTATGATAGTAGGATAAGATATTAAGTTTCACTTAGAGAGGTATTTTAAAAGTTATTGACCTGACAAATAATTGAACATGATTTGAGGGAGTTATTTTTTATTATTTATTGACATAGATATAAAATTAGCCGGTATACACCTAATCTTTGTTAGTAGTATGTGTATCTCTCCCTAGAGCCTGTGTACAGCAAGTTGGGCTGAATTGAGAGTGGCTCACGTGAGAATATTTTTGTTGTAATATGTTGTCATAAAATTTGATGGATTCTAGTGTGAATTATTATAATATTTTAAATCATTCATATTATGGTGCTTAAGTACTTTAGAAGTCTCCTGACTGTACCTTTTAACCCTCCATAAGGCAGGTTCTAGGCTGCCAGTCCCCAATGGTATCGATGACTACATGTCCATTTGTGAGTTTCATGCCAATTCCACCCTCCCCCTAAAATAACCAGATGTAATCAGGGCTGTCTGTATCAGTCCCTATTACAGGACTCTTAATTGGTTCTAGAAAGGTCCTGATTAATTAATTTTTATTTATTTGAGTTTTTTAAGGATCTGGACTCCTCTGGGAGTGGGTTCCCTTAGGCCCAGGAACGAGTAGAATGGGAGATAAGAACAGGGATGGTACACAGATCATGAACACAGAGGCATTACTTCCTAGCCTGCAGTTAATAAAAGGAATAGGCTCATGACTGGGTCATAGAGCCACTTGAAGACATCCTAGGTGAGTTGGGAAGGGTGGTGACTAAGAGACTTTTAATGTCCTTCTAACCCAAAAGTCTAGTTTCCAAGGTTATATGATATTCTGCAGAGTTGAGTTATGTGACAACTTCTCTACTCTGTACCTCCCTGTCTTTCACATCTTCCTAAGCATTTCACTAATATTTTCCACTAATATACTAACTAATATATTTGATAGTAATAATATTCATTAATACCCATGAACACTATAATCTTATCAGACTCTATCACATCAGTAGAACACCAGTTCGGTAATCCATACAGGTTTGATGCAGTAGTTCTGAAACTTTGTTTTATTGTAAGAACAATTGGAGTGATTTCAAAATTTTTGAATAGATCATCTCTCAGGAATGGTACTTGAAATTTTCTGAAGAATCCAATTATGGGAAAATTTAAAAGTAGCTTTGTCTATTTACAACAGCAACTGAATTTCTATGTCTGCTAGTTAAAAATAAAAGTCAGAACTGAAGGAAAACAAGCGATGTTGGAAAAAAGATATCCTGGTGTCTTTCACTTACTATAAATTTTAGAAGCACCATCTTAGATTAATTGTAGACAGGGAACTCATAGTTTCATGGGTCAGAAGACATGAAGCTGTTGTCTCTTGCACGCAGCATCTACATATGAACTACCTCATCTGTAATTCACTCTAGACACCAGAGATGGGATCTTCTCAGGTACAAGAGAGGCAAACTTCTAACCCTGTAAGTAAAGAGTATTTTCCCTCCCTTAACAGCAGCAAATAAGTAACTTGCTTAGGTTGGAGTTTTCCTTCTAGTACTTTCTGTAGGCTGGCTTTGTGAGTAAGTATTGTTTAAATCTGGTTTTGTCATGAAATATCTTGTTTTTTCCATCTATGGTGATTGAAAGCTTTGCTAAGTATTATAGTCTGGGTTGGCAACTGTGGTCTCTTAGTGTCTTCAGAGCACTAAGAAACCAGGACCTTCTGGCCTTCAAAGTTTCCATTGAGAAGTTGAGTGTTATTCTATATATCTGCCTTTATATGTCACATGGCCTTTGTCCTTCGCAGAATATTATCCTTTCTTTATTTTGTATGTTTAGTGTTTTGATTATTATGTGGCAGGGGACTTTTGATTTTTGTCCAATCTATTTGGTATTCTGTAAGTTTTTTATACTTTCATAAGCATGTTCTTCTTGAACATTTGACAAGAAGTCAAAATTATAGGTAAGAGTTAAGGTTCATAACTTTGACAAAGAAAAACTAACAGCAGTAGTTACTCTAATTTGATAAAAAATTGGGTCTTTAAAAGTGCATGAGTGCATTTCCAGTGCAAAAAGCAATATTAAAGGCATATTGGCTAAATATTAAAGGCATATTGGCTAAATATAGTCAGCATGAAAGAAGTTCCTGCTGCAGTATGAAGGCAGACATGACTTTCTTTAATGGATTTACAGCCTAGGGGGAATCAGTGATAAACAACTGTCCAAGGCACTGAGTGTTGTGTGATGAGTACCATGGAAAAATGGTAATAGGTCTTACTTACCCTAGACAGACTTGGGAGATTTATCTTAGAAATCCACACCTACTGTACCTGAAGGATAAATGGTAATCCAGGTGAGTGGGAGCGGTAGGAAGGAACTGCTACACAGAAAGAACACCAGCTTAGAAAAGCAGAGGACTGGGAACTTTACCCTCAAACCCTGCATTACTGGAGATGGAGTGCAAGAGTCACTGTGTGACCAAATGCGACTGTGGGTGTAGGGAAGATTGGGCACCATAATGACAAGTGTGCCCCTGAAAGAAATTCAGCTTTAATCTTAAGTGCAGTGGAATCCACCAACAATTCATTCAGCAAGGAAGGATAATTGGATTTCCACTTTACATGTGAAGAGAAAAAGAACGCCATTTGAAAAGAGTACTGAGGCTTCGAATGAGGGAGGCAAAATGAGAGTTGGTTTCAATAGTCCAAGTGAGATTATGCCCTTTTCTGGGGTAGCAATATTTAGGACAAAGGTGATTGAAATGAAAATAAAGTTTAAGAATTATAAGTTTTACTTGATGGGGTATAGATAGTGAAAGAAAAGAATGAATGAAATAAATCTCTGGTTTCTGCTTTGATCATGATTCCTTTTACTGGTATGAGAGGCTGAAGGAGGATGGGTAAGAAAAGGAATAGGGTGAATGTGGAAGTTTTATTTGGAATCTGCTGTGTGTTCAATGCTTGTGACACATTCTGGGGGAAAATCATTTATCCTTAGAAATTAGAGATCTGTAGGATAAAATAGAAATACAATCTGAGTCCTATATGGTAATTTAAACCATTCAAATGTATGACATTTTCTTTGGGATAAATGTAGAATCATAAATTAAGACTTCACACAAAGACCTGGGAAATAATGCAAATGCAAGAAACTGAAGAGCTGAAGCAAATCATAATCACTGAGGACACATAACCAATTGGCAATTAAGAGGAAAGCTAATAGATTTTGTATCTCATATAAAAGTAGAACTTAGCACTTAGTCTTCCTACAACTTGTTTTGCCATGTTTTATCAATATCCATGGGAAGCCTGCATTTTTCTGATTAGAAACAGATGAGGAATGGATGGAGGAAAGAAGAAAGAGCAGGGAGGGACTTTGGGGAGAAGAGGAAGAGAAAACTGAGGTGAGGTTGTAAATCAAATCAATGAATAAATGAACAAAAGAGTAGAATTTAAAGGATGTAATACTGAAACATGCAAAATTTACAAAACAATTAAGACATTTATGGTTATATAATTTTTTTGCAACTTATCTGTAGTAATAATATTTTGATGACTGTGAGATTAATTATTCTAAAGGACATGTCTTAGAGGTATGTTCATTTTATTTGAAATTTTGATGGATCCTACCATTTTCCTTACAGATATTACAGAAAGATCATGCCTAAAAACAACCAAACAGGCATCTCCCAGTTCCTCCTGCTGGGCCTTCCCATCCGCCCAGAGGAACAACATCTATTCTATGTCTTGTTCCTGGCCATGTACCTCATCACTGTCCTGGGGAACTTCATCATCATCATCCTCATTCTACTGGACTCCCATCTCCACAGACCCATGTACTTCTTTCTCAGCAACTTGTCCTTCTCTGACCTCTGCTTTTCCTCAGTCACAATGCCCAAGTTGCTGCTGAACATGCAGAGACAAGTCCCACTCATCTCCTATGTAGGCTGTCTGGCACAAATGTACTTCTTTTTGTTTTTTGGAGACCTTGAAAGTTTCCTCCTTGTGGCCATGGCCTATGACCGCTATGTGGCCATCTGCTTCCCCCTTCATTACACCAGCATCATGAGCCCCAAGCTCTGTGTGAGTCTGGTGGTGCTGTCCTGGGTGCTGACCACACTCCATGCCATGCTGCACACCCTGCTCATGGCCAGATTGTCTTTCTGTGAGGACAATGTGATCCCCCATTTTTTCTGTGATCTATCTGCCCTACTGAAGCTGGCCTGTTCTGATATTCACATTAATGAATTGGTGGTATTGATCATAGGGGGGCTTGTTGTTGTACTTCCTTTTCTACTCATCATAACATCTTATGCACGAATTGTCTCCTCCATCCTCAAGGTCCCATCAACTCGAGGCATCCACAAGGTCTTCTCCACTTGTGGCTCCCACCTGTCTGTGGTCTCCCTGTTCTTTGGGACAATTATTGGTCTCTACTTATGTCCTTCTGCTAATAACTCTACTGTAAAGGACACTGTCATGTCTATGATGTATACAGTGGTGACTCCCATGCTGAACCCCTTCATCTATAGTCTGAGAAACAGAGACATGAAAGGAGCTCTAAAAAGAGTGTTTCAAAAGAAAAGTCTCTTCTGACTGTAATAGTCACCTTTTGAATGTTTTCATAGCAACATCAGGTAGATAAAATGATATTAATATTAGCATTTCTTGACTTTTCCCTCACTTTGAGCTGTTTTATTAACAGTTTTCTATATAATTATTCAACATTCATGAATGTGAATACTATTATTCAGTTATTTAAAAATGTCTATTTAACCAGGGATCACACTGTGCCTTTGTTTCCTTGTGATTTAGAAAAAAGAAATTGTATAAGAATTCTTATGCAATGTACTGGCTTTTTGGGAGCCTAGTCTGTTTGGATGCACACCTTCCTAGACCTGGATGGGGGGGCTTGGACTTCCCACAGGCCAAGGCACCCTGACTTCTCTTAGGACTGGAGAGCGAGGGGTAAGGGGAATGGGGGGGGGAGTGAGAGGGAAATGGGAGGATGTGAGGAGGTGGAAATTTTTAATTAATAAATAAATAAAAAGAATTCTTATGCAATAGCTTTTTAAAATGACATCTCTATTTCTTACATCATTAAAATGTGTTCTGGATCTTGTCATTTTGTTGAGAACTCTGATTTCTCTATGCAATCATTTTTTAAATATGCTTTATAATCTGAGTTCAATAATTGGGAACATCCATGCATTTCACCCTCCCAGATATGTTCTAATGTTTCCCAAATATATAATCTCAGAGAGAATTTTCACACAATTATGGTAATTCAGTGTTTCCCTATCCTAATATTTTTCATAAGCATGTAATCTTTTCTGAGATTTTTTTCAACACTATCACTACAGCATTGTGTTCTGTATTTTCTTGGGAATTATCTTATACCTAAGGGATGCAATTTTTTCTCCAATAATGACACAAAAATTTCTCAGATGTGTACTGGATAGTATCAATTACTGAAGAGTAGAACATTATGCCCCTATGTATAGATGCTAAAAAAATTGATGGATTGTTAGATACAGGTGCCAATGTTTCAGTTCTGTTGTATCAATCTTGGCCCTCCCACAGGCTTTTTCAAAGCACCTGAGCAGTGCTCCATTGCTCCGGCCTGCAGGATTCATGAAGTAGGATTTTAATTGATAGAGAAGAAGGCTGACCCACCAGAATGAATGTGTTCTGATGGAGATAAACTCAGTTCACAAGGTGCTAGGCCTACCACCTTTTGTATGTCGGCTGATTCTTACAGTAGATCTCTTGTTAAGCCATAAGTACTGTCCCTTGGTGCAAGATTCAGGACAGTAGAGATTATTGGGCACAATTCTTTCCCATGTACTGTTATATTGAGTCTCTATCTCACACACACTCTCTGGGACCTCCAGTGAGAAATTCAAGCATACATTCAATAACCTCAGTTTCCACAGTTTAATCTTCACTTTGTTCCCTGAGATACATTAGAAGCCATCACCTGCAACTATTTGACAGAACATGCAGTCAGGAAAGGCATCTTTCATATAGATCACATTTGGAACCTTCAAAGATAAAGGGGCATCAAAGCTCAGAGGATTACCTTTGTTTTGCATGTGTATATAAAATGGAAAATTTACAGAACAGCAAGAAAATAAAAAAGAAACTGATGCAGAAAAGTACATAGTAGAGAGTTCATTTCACCCTCAGACCTAAGTCCTGTGATTGGTATAAGTCTTCTTCTAAGCCCTGAAGGGAACACTGAGGCTGGTACTCAGAGATCCCAATACTCCATGAAGGGGGAGTTTTCTATGGACCTCAACAAAGTTCACAAAATTTTTTCTTTTTTGTTCTTCTTCTCATGCAATGCATCTAGACCACAGTTTCCCCTCCCTCTGATCCTCTCAGTTCCTCCACAACTTTCCTTATCCCCCAGATCCATTCCTCCATTTCCCTTCAGAAAAGAGATGATCAGTCAGGTTCCTTCTAGCCTTATGTGCTGCATGGGATGGCAGTTAATTTGTGGGGAAGAGATGTCCTTTAAAACCTAGGCATATATCTCTTTGTACCTAATATCTCTGCTGAAAAGATGATGCTCTCAAAGAATGGATTCCTGGGAAAGTTTTGGGAAGAGTTGCATGGAATAACTGAACCTTTAAATCCCATTTCAAAATAATAGATGAGATTTGGGGTATTTTTTTCTAATGACTGCTGAGAAATAGCATGACAATCTTGTAACATGGTTCTCTAAGGATCCCATCTTGGTGGATCAGTGGCCACTTACTGTAAAGAACAGATACTAGCTGCCCAGGAACAACTTGGAAATGGACATACAGAAGAATCTAACAGTCCATAGGATTCTCCTACTTTTGTGATTAAGTAAAGGTCAATAAAATGGCACTGAGTGCCTATATGAAGAACCTGGAGAAATCTCACAGAAACAACTTTAGCAGAACATGTGAAAGCTCTAGAACAAAAAGAAGCAAACTCACCCAGGAGTAGTAGATGACAGGAAATAATCAAATTGAGGGCTGAAATTAATAAAAATAGACACAAAGAAAGCAATACAAAGAATCAATGAGACAAAGAATTGGTTCTTTGAGAAAATTAACAAGATAGACAAACCCTTATCCAAACTAACCAAAAACCAAAGCGGGAATATGCAAATTAACAAAACCAGAAATGAAAAAGGGGACACAAAAACAGACACAGAGGAAATCCAGATAATCATCAGGTCATATATCAAAATCCTGTACTCCAAAAAATTGGAAAATTTGAGGGAAATGAACAATTTTCTGGATAAGTATCACAAACCAAAATTAAATAAAGAACAGATAAATAATTAAAATAGACCTATAATCCCTAATGAAATAGAAATAATCATCAAAAGTCTCCCAACTAAATAAAAAAGCCTATGGCCAGATGATTTCAGCACAGAATTCTATCACAATTTCAAAGAAGAGCTAATACCAATACTCCTCAAATTATTCCACACACTCCTAGACAACCATAAGGATCCTAAGAGATACATACACGGATCTAATCTACATGGGAAGTAGAAAAAGACAAGATCTCCCCAGTAAATTGGGAGCATGGGGATCATGGGAGAAAGTTGAAAGGGAGTAGAGAGGAAGGGAGGAGAGCAGAGAAAAATATATAGCTCAATAAAAATCAATCAATAAAATAATAATAATAAAAAGAATTCAAAAAAATTATTCCACACACTCAAAACAGAAGGAACATTGTCAAACTCTGTTTATGCGGTGACAGTTACCCTGGTACCCAAACCACACAAAGATGCAACTCAGAAAGAGAATTACCTTATTTTTGACAAAGAAACTAAAATTACACAATGGAAAAAAGAAAGCATTTTCAACAAATGGTGCTGGCATAACTGGATGTCAACTTGTAAAAGAATGCAAATATGTCCATATCTAGTCCCATACACAAAACTTAAGTCCAAATGGATTCAAGACCTCAACATAAATCCAGCTACACTGAACCTCATTGAAGAGAAAGTGGGAAGTAGCCTTGAATGCATGGGCACAGGAGACCACTTCCAAATACAACACCAGTAGCACAAACACTGTGATCGACAATTAATAAATGGAACCTCCTGAAACTGAGAAGTTTCTGTAAGGAAAATGACAGAGTCACTATGACCAAATAGCAGCCTACAGAATGGGAAAAGATCTTTACCAACCTCGCATCAGACAGAGAACTGGTCTCCAAAATATACAAAGAACTCAAGAAACTAGACATCAAATTACCAAATAATCCAATAAAAAAAATGGGGTACAGATCTAAACATAGAATTCTCAACAAAAGAATTGAAAACGGCTGAAAAATACTTAAGAAATTGCTTAACATCCTTAGCCATCAGGGAAATGCGAATCAGAATTACTCTGAGATTCCATCTTACACCTGACAGAATGAGTAAGATCAGAAACATCAATGATAGCTTATACTGGAGAGGATGTGGAGTAATAGAAATACTCCTTCATTGCTGGTGGGAGTGCAATCTTATATGGCCACTTTGGAAAAATGTGCAGCAGTTCCTCAGGGAATTAGTCTACTTCAAAACCCAGCAATACCACTCTTGGTATACCTACAGGGTGCACACTCATACTATAAGGACCTAGGTTCCCCTCAACTGAAGAATGGACAAAGAAATGTGGTACATTTACACAGTGGAATACTACACAGCTGTAAAAAATGACATCTTGAAATTTACATGCAAATGGATAGATCTAGAAAAAAACACCCCAAGTGAGGTATCCCAGACTCAGATAGACAAACATGATATGTACTCACTAATAAGTGAATATTAGAATAAAGCAAAGGATAACCAGCCTATAATCCATGATCCCAGAGAAGATAGGTAACAAGGAGAACCCTAAGAAAGACATACATGGATTCCCTGGGAAAGAGAAACAAACAAGATCTCCTGAGAAAATTGGGAGTTTTTTCAGGGGAGGAGAAGAGAGTATAGAATGGGAAGGGGAGGAAACATGAGGGAATTGGATCTTCAAGAAGGGGGAAGTACGGAGAAGAAGAAAAAAAGTTACCATTTCATAATGAGAACATTGTAATACCCACTTTAAATAGTTTTAAAGAACACAGTATATTGCTATCTGTGGTTGTTCTCTGTAGCAGAGACTCATTCCTCCTCAATGAAATCTTCCAGCATCTCTCCAATCCAAGTACACCATCAGAGATGTTTTATGTGTGATGATTGTGAGCAAATCCAGGTCTCACACACCCTAGACAAGTTTTCTACCATTGAGCTATAACCCAGTCTCATTTTGACAGTTTAAAAACCTCCCTAATGTATATTTTATTGACTATTGATAGGACAGATTTTTCTATTGTGTATTTGGAAAACTCCTATAAAATGCCATGGATGTTGTCTGAGATACACAACATAAGGATGCTGTTTCTTGTTAAATTAGCCAAAACTGGTCGGCTATCGGACTTAACCAAGGGCATCACTATCTCTGAACGTCCCCTAAGAAATAATGTATATATTTATGAGGGAGAGACCTTGTAACTATGAATTCCTTGTTCAAATTCCCATTGTTTTAACATACAGTGCTCACTTGCCAATTCATCACATTAGTGTTCACAACCAGGTAAAAACAGAGCTGACTGGATGCTGGGTTTCAAGAAATGCAGTTAACAAAGTGTCTTTAGTATTTCACATCTCACTATAAATAAGATAATAAGTAGAATGTACATTTATATATTATAATACAATATATATTTAAAATTTTAAATGAATTTTTATGTGTGTTGGGTGTTTTACCTCCATGTGATTCTGTGTACCACATGGATACAGTGTCCACTGAAGCCAGAAGAGGACACTAGATCTCCTGGATCTCGAGTTACAGATGGTTGTGAGTCACCATAAGGGGGCTGGGAACTGAACTGGGGTCCTCTAGAAGAGCAGTCAGTGCTCTAACCACTTAACCACTTCTCCAGCCCCATATAAATAAAATTTTACTGGTTTGTATGAAAGTGTGGTTTTAAATCCTTGTTAACACTTGCCATTTTTGATCTTTTTTTTCTAGCTCTTTTTTTTTGTTTTGTTTTTTTGTTTTTTCGAGACAGGGTTTCTCTGTGGCTTTGGAGCCTGTCCTGGAACTAGCTCTGTAGACCAGGCTGGTCTCGAACTCACAGAGATCCGCCTGCCTCTGCCTCCCGAGTGCTGGGATTAAAGGCGTGCGCCACCATCGCCCGGCTTCTCTAGCTCTTTTGATGAGATGTAGTAGTATCTTCCAATGATTTCAATTTCCCCAATGAATAATAATATTGATGTTTTCACACACTTACTGTTGACCTAGGAATTGCTAGGGTTTGTTTATTTGTTTGTTTGTGGTTTTGAGACTGGATTTCTCTCTGTAACAGCCCTGATCTCTTGAAACTCGCTTTGTACACACCAGGCTAGCCTTGAATTCACAGAGGTAAGATTCACTTACCTCTGCCTCCTGAATAGTAGGATTAAAGACATGTGCCACCACTCCCAGCAACCTAAGGACTTTTATCAATTATTCCCTTCAATTGATTTCATGCCAGCTCTGATTTATTAGAAAGGAAAGTGAGTGGCAGCCATTGGCTACTTGAGACACGACACAATGAGGGACATACATCCAACACTGATTGCCTTCTCTAATACATATTAGTTACTTACGTTTATCCATTGACAAAAGTCAATTTATCAAATCTGCCAGATTTGTGACTTATTAAATATGGCAGTTTTGAAAGGTTTTATTCCCCATCTTAATAAGCTTGTATTTAATCTTCATGTCTTCTATTAATATTGCCAGCTCCCCCCACGAGGGGATCCACGCACAAACCATTGACTCACCCTCACTCTGCTCTCTTGTTTTAGGGAATCTTTCCTGGTTCCTGGAAAGATGCTTCTTTTCATCTTCTACTTTTGCCCAGAAATTTTTGTGGTTCTTTTGTTTTTTTATCTACCAGTAAATTTTTCACTTATTCTGGTTTTTGAGGTTTGGGAAGTCAGAACTAAGGAAATTTACAGATTCTGTTTTTTAGCCTTGTCTGTATCCTGAAGCAGTGAATACAGAGATGATTGCCTACCTCAGTCAGTAGCGGGAGGTAAAGAGAGAGAGGAAAGAATCATCCTCAAAGGGTTAATGTCTCATGGTTATTCTCTACATGTTCACACATTCAGACAATGCAGGGATTGTGTTTGATTCCTTGATCCTCAAATTGGCTTATTAGTATTGTATACTCCATTGTGTCTAGTTCTTTTGGGCTCTTTTACCAAAGGGGCTCATTGTTTGCACTTGTGTTCTCTGAACAAGTGGAACTGGCTGTGCTGCTGGGTATTCCCTATGCAGCTTCCCTTACCCATCAGATGTGTGAATGAAAACAAGGAACATGTCCTCTGCTTCCCCGACTCGTTTTTCTCTATTCTCATCTGTAAGGTTTTCTCCAGATAGCATATACCAACCTGCCATGTGTATCATTCTCAGACATTGTCCTAGCTGAACACAAGGCACTGAAGTACGATTATCTGAATGTAACACCCAGGACTGTTGTTTAATATGTATGAGGTCTTGGGTGAATTGCCAAATGATTTTAAATGTCTGCTTATTATCTTAAAAATATTGAGTAACAGAATCTATGTCATGAGATTGCTGTGAAAAGTAAAGAGGGCGAGTGCTTCACATGCATATCCTGGCATTGGGAAGCAGCAAGCTTTGACAGTTGTTGCTCTAGACTTAAGAACAGTACCATGGGCAACATTTTTACCACCACCATCACCGTGAAATCACTCCAGAGCGATAAGAATGATAAAATGTTCTCTGATTTATTATTTGTACCTATTTGCTCATCCAAATCCACTCATGGCACAATTATAAAACTTGTTTTTAAACCAGGGCCAAAGATTTAACAGTACATTGCACATGCTAAGCAAGTGTTCTATTGCTGAACTACACTCACAGCCTGTGCTGGTAGTTTATGCCAACTTAACAGCGGTTAGAGCCATTTGGGAGGAAGGAACCTCAATTAAGAAATTGTCTCCATGGAGAAGAGGAGCAAGGAAGTCGGGACCACGAGGGGCGCACCCACCCACTGAGACAATGGGGCTGATCTAGTGGGAGTTCACCAAGGCCAGCTGGACTGTGACTGAAAAAGCATGGGATAAAACTGGACTCTCTGAGCATGGTGAACAATGAGGGCTGATGAGACGCAAAGGACAATGGCACTGGGTTTTGATCCTACGTAATGTGCTGGTTTTGTGGGAGCCTAGCCAGTTTGGTTGTTCACCTTCCTACACATGGACGGAGGGGGGCGGACCTTGGACTTTCCACAGGGCAGGGAACCCTGACTGCTCTATGGACTGGAGAGGGAGGGGGAGAGGAGTTTGGGGGAGGGGGAGAAAGGTGGGAGGAGGGGGAGGGAAATGGGAGGCTGGGAGGAGGCGGATACTTTTTTTTCCTTTTCTCAATAAAAAAAAAAAAGAAATTGTCTCCACCAGACTGACCTCTAGGCAAGCCTGTGGGCATTTTTTTTTATTGATGACTGATGTAGACATGCACAGCTCATTGTGAGTGGTGGTCTTTGCTACTCTAAGAAAGCCAATGGAACGATCCAGTAAGCAAAATTCTTCCATGGCTTCTGCATCAGTTTTTCCTCCAGGTTCCCGCCCTGCTTAACTCCTGCTCTGACTTCCTCTGTTAATGACCTGTAATGTGTAAGTGTAAATGAAGTAAATCCTTTCCTCCCTGAGTTGCTTTTGGTCATGGTGTTTTATCACAGTACTGGAAATTCTAAGTAAGCCCCAGCCCTTTTTAATTTTAGATTGAGATGGGTCTGATTAAGTTGCGAGGCTGGCCCCAAGCTCATCATGTGGTTCAAGCAGGCCTTGTACTTCAGATCCTCCTGCTTTGGTTTTCCAGATAGCTGGGATAACAAATATACTTTCAGAAAAACATTCTTATAGAAGTCAGTATTGTTGAGTTTACAATTTATTAGGTACTTGGAATAAAAAGTAATGACTAATGAAGTAATCTTGTATGATACACAGATGTTAAGTCTAGTTTTTGGAATGTCTTCCTAAAAGTTCTGCATTGTTTACATATTTGTATATTCATTCAAATAATTCTTAAGTTTGAAAAGGTTAAGAAGTCAACATGGGAAGAAGAAATCAAACTGTTGTCTCAGAGTTCCTCCTCCTGGGCTTGCCCATCAAAACCCTCCAGCAAGACATGTTCTATGTCCTGTCCCTGGCCATGTATCTCACCACCGTCCTGGGGAACCTCCTCATCATTGTCCTTATTCAACTGGACTCCCACCTCCACACACCCATGTACTTGTTTCTCAGTAATTTGTCCTTCTCTGACCTCTGCTCTTCCTCTGTCACCATTCCCAAACTGCTGCAGAACATGGAGAGCCAGGACCCATCCATCCCTTATGCTGCCTGCCTGACACAAATGTACTTTTTCCTACTCTTTGAGGCCTCAAGAGCTTCCTCCTTGTGGTCATGGCCTATGACCATTATGTGGCCATCTGCTTTCCCCTGCACTATGCTAGCATCATGAGCCCCAAGTTGTGTCTCTGCCTGGTGGCACTATCTTGGCTACTGACCAGTCGTCTCTTTGTCACACACACTACTCATGGCTCGGCTTTCTTTCTGTGAGGACCATGTGATCCCTCACTTTTCCTGTGATACGTCTGCTCTTCTGAAGTTAGCCTGCTCTGGTATTCAAGTCAATGAAACGGTGATATTTATCATGGGAGGTCTTGTCATTATCCTTCCATTCCTTTTGATATTTTTATCCTATGTACGAATAGTGTCCTCCACCCTCAAGGTCCCCTCTTCTAGAAGCATACGAAAGGCCTTCTCCACCTGTGGTTCTCACCTCTCTGTGGTGTCTCTCTTCTATGGGACAATCATTTGTCTCTACTTATGTCCTTCAACTGATAACTCCACTGTGAAGGAGACTGTCATGACTGTGATATACACAGTGGTGACCCTATGCTGAACCCCTTCATATATAGCTTCAGAAATCAGGATACAAAGGGGGATTTAAGAAGGGTGTTTCCAAAGCAGATGACTAACTTTTCTCTGAGACAATGACTCTAATGATTAAAAATATGTTCTCAAATAGTAGGCACAATTTATTTCAAATAGTGACATGTGAAGAGGCTTCCTCAAGTTCCAGTAGCTAGAATCCATCATGAATCTTGAATTTACCGCTATACTTCATGTGTGGCATAACCTAAGACCTGACACACCCAGGGTGCTCCTTGATTACCATTTAAGTCTGTGTAAGCACTAACATTGGCGTGTAGTGCTCAAAGAATATACAGTAGTTTCCAATTTCACGAAAACATCCCCAACTCCTCAGCCACCTTAGTACTTCACTTCTAAGAAAAGTATCTATTCAATGAGGACTATTTCCAACTTAATGTGCACTTGATCTAAAAAATATGTTCTGTGGAGTCATTTTTCTTCCTTAAATTTTCTTCATACCTTCTTCCTTGTGTTGATTAAGAACTTATTTCATGGTCATATTATAAAATTATCATTGCTTGGAAATCACAGCACCAATTATTTCTCAGTTAATGATGAGCTACTTCTATTGATGATGTCTACATATTGTATGTTAATTCCTCATTTGAATGAAAGTTGTGCAATCTGGGATGAGTTATTCAGTCCTATTATATGTTGGTTAATTTACAGGTAGTAAAAGAGTGGCCCCGGGTATAGTCTAAAGAAATGGAACTAGTGATATGTCTAGAATCTATTTCTCATCCCTAGGTAAGTTCTTCCTCCCTTATATGTTAAAATAATGTGATGCTCCCCTTTATTTCTCTTTTTTAAACCAGGTATAAACATCCTGAAGATAGGTGATTGCTAATTCCTAAAATGAACAAGGCTTTGTGTGTTTATTCAAGATGATTTCTTGAATTGAATGCATCTTTCATGTTTTATAAAATATACCTAAAAGACTACCTTTGAAAGAAATCTTCCAATAATGCCAATGTTGACTTTATTTACTATTCTCAAAAACTCACTGACTACTAAACTAGTAGACAGCTACTTGAAGGCATCTAACTAACAAATGTGAAGATCTCCTGTGGTTCTGGACTCTTCTCTATCAAAGCAGTTAAAATTTGTTATTCTATATATTGTCTTTGTACAGCCTAGCAGTGGATATAATAAACAAGTGACCTGAACAGTTGTTTAATTGTTTTCATTTAAAATGTACTGTGGACTCAACATTTCACATAAGGACTTGTATTGCTTTTATATTTTCTATTTTGTTTTGAGGCAGGATCTCTCCATGTTGCTCAGGCTGGGTTTAGATTTGCAGTGATTCATCTGCCTCAACCTCCTGACAGGACTTGTAACACTTTTAGAATAATGTATTTCAATTGCTTTTGATGGACATTGGATTGTTTTACGTTTATTCTTGATTTAAATAATACTGCCTCAATTTTACATCTTAATCCAAATAATTTGCAATGTTGTCCTATTTTCCTATGGATACATTCTCAGAAATAACTATATTAGCTCAAATTATATCATCATTTTATAATTGAGTGGAAATTGCCAAATTGCTGGAGACATTCTTCTACTCTAATCTCCCCAAAGAAAATGGGAAGATTGATGCTTCTTTAGCATCCCCAATGTTTGAATTTTGCTTTCAGATGTTTATTGCTCTCCTACGTAAAATATAAGATTTTACTGTTTTTAAATTGAACTACTGTTTTGGTGAAGAAAACCCTTTTTATATTTATCAGTTACATTTCCTTTCATGTGTTCTTTGAGCAACATCTTTGTCTTACGTTGCTTTCTTCCCTTTTTCCTCTTAGGGATATTGTCATTTTATCTGATTGACGGCATTTTCCTCCATTGGTTAGTTGTCTACTTTTCTCTTACTTAAGATTTTAAATTTGGGGTAGAGAAAGAAGTTGCTCATATTTTCCAATGCATTTTTTTCTAGTAGTCCTTGAAAAGGAGTTTTCTATTAAAATATTGTATAGTCATTTTCACACTCTGTGTGAAGTCTTAGTTTCTTTTTTTTTAATTTTTTTATTGATAAAAGGAGAATAAAGAAAAGAAAAAAAAACAAATTTCCACCTCCTCCCACCAACCTCCCGTTTCCCTCCCCCTCCTCCCACTCTTCTCCCCCTCCTCCCACTCTTCTCCCCCTCCTCCCACCCCTCTCCCCTTCCCCCCACTCCTCTCCCCCTCCCATTCCAGTCCAAAGAGCTGTCAGGGTTCCCTGCCCTGTGGTAAGTCCTAGGTCCTCCCCCCTCCATCCATATCTAGGAAGGTGAACATCCAGACTGGCTAGGCTCCCACCAAGCCAGCACATTGCGTAGGATCAAAACCCCGTGCCATTGTCCTTGGCGTCTCATCAGCCCTCATTGTTCGCCATGTTCCGAGAGTCCAGTTTTATCCCATGCTTTTTTGGTAACAGTCCAGCTGGACTTGGTGAGCTCCCAGTAGATCATCTCCACTGTCTCAGTGGGTGGGTGCACTCCTCGTGGTCCCGACATCTTTGCTCATGTTCTCACTCCTTCTGCTCCTCATTGGGACCTTGGGAGCTCAGTCCAGTGCTCCAGTGTGGGTCTCTGTCTCTATCTCCATCCATCGCCAGATGCAAGTTCTAGGATGATATGCAATATATTCGTCAGTATTGCTCTAGGGTAGGGTCATTTTAGGTTCCCTATCCTCAGCTGCCCAGGGAACTAACTGGGGACCTCAGCTTGGGCACCTGGGAGCCCCTCTAGGGTCAAGTCTCCTGCCCACCCTAAAGTGGGTCCCTTAACTAAGAATTGTGGTTCCGTGCTCCCCTATCCAACCTTCCTTTATCCCGATCCTCCTGTTTCCCCAAGTCCCCCCTCCTTCCCTTCTACCTTTTCTCTCCCCATCTCCCCTAACCCCCATCCCACCCCACCCCCAAGATCCCACTTTTCTCCCCGGCAATTTTGTCTACTTCCCTTATCCAAGAGGATAACTATATGTTTTTCCTTGGGTTCACCTTCTTACTTAGCTTCTTTAGATTCGCCTATTGAAGACTCCGTGAACCCTATTTATGGCTAGAAACCAATTATGAGTGAGTACATCTCATGTTCATCTTTTTGGGTCTGGGATACCTCACTCAGGATAGTGTTTTCTATTTCCATCCATTTGCATGCAAAATTCGAGAAGTCATTGTTTTTTACCACAGCGTAGTACTCTAGTGTGTATATATTCCATACTTTCTTCATCCATTCTTCCATTGAAGGGCATCTAGGTTGTTTCCAGGTTCTGGCTATTACAAATAATACTGCTATGAACATAGTTGAACAAATGCTTTTGACATGTGATAGAGCATCTCTTGGGTAAATTCCCAAGAGTGGTATTGCTGGGTCCAGGGGTAGGTTGATCCCGAATATCCTGAGAAACCGAAACACTGACTTCCACAGTGGTTGCACAAGATTGCATTCCCACCAGCAATGGATGAGGGTACCCCTTCCTCCACAGCCTCTCCAGCAAAGGCTATCCTTGGTGTTTTTGACTTTAGCCAATCTTACAGGTGTAAGATGATATCTCAAAGTTGTTTTGATTTGCATTTCCCTGATCGCTAAGGAGGTTGAGCATGACCTTAAGTGTCTTTTGGCCATTTGAACTTCTTCTGTTGAGAATTCTCTGTTCAGTTCAGCGCCCCATTTTTTAATTGGGTTAATTAGCATTTTAAAGTCTAGTTTCTTGAGTTCTCTATATATTTTGGAGATCAGACCTTTGTCTGTTGCGGGGTTGGTGAAGATCTTCTCCCAGTCAGTAGGTTCCCTTTGTGTCTTAGTGACAGTGTCCTTTGCTTTACAGAAGCTTCTCAGTTTTAGTAGGTCCCATTTATTCAATGTTGCCCTTAATGTCTGTGCTTCTGGGGTTATACCTAAGAAGCGATCGCCTGTGCCCATCTGTTGTAGGGTATTTCCCACTTTCTCTTCTCTCATATTCAGTGTTTTCGGGCTGATATTGAGGTCTTTAATCCATTTGGACTTGAGTTTTGTGTACGGTGATAGATATGGGTCTATTTTCATTCTTCTACAGGTTGACATCCAGTTGTGCCAGCACCATTTGTTGAAGATGCTTTCTTTCTTCCAATGTATACTTTTAGCTCCTTTATCGAAAATGAGGTGTTCATAGGTTTGTGGGATAAAGTCCGGGTCTTCTATACGAATCCATTGGTCGATTTCTCTGTTTTTATGCCAGTACCACCCTGTTTTCATTACTGTAGCTCTGTAATAGAGTTTGAAGTCAGGGATGGTAATGCCTCCAGAAGATCCTTTATTGTATAGGATTGTTTTGGCTATCCTGGGTTTTTTGTTTTTCCATATAAAGTTGATTATTGTCCTCTCCAGATCTGTGAAGAATTTTGATGGGATCTTGATGGTGATTGCATTGAATCTATAAATTGCCTTTGGTAGAATTGCCATTTTTACTATGTTGATCCTCCCAATCCAAGAGCAAGGGATGTCCATCCATTTTATGGTATCCTCTTCAATTTCTTTCTTCAATGCCTTAAAGTTCTTGTCAAATAGATCTTTCACTTCCTTGGTTAGATTTTCCCCAAGATACTTTATGCTGTTTGTGGCTATCGTGAATGGAGAAGCTTCTCTGATTTCCCTCTCTGCTTCCATACCCTTTGAGTATAGGAGGGCGACTGATTTTTTGGAGTTGATCTTATATCCTGCCACATTACTAAAGCTGTTTATCAGCTGTAAAAGTTCTTTGGTGGAATTTTGGGGGTCGCTTATGTACACTATCATATCATCTGCGAATAACGAAAGTTTAACTTCTTCCCTTCCAATTCGAATCCCCTTGATCCCATTATGCTGTCTTATTGCTATTGCTAGAACTTCCAGCACTATATTGAAGAGGTATGGCAAAAGTGGGCAGCCTTGTCGTGTTCCTGAGTTAAGTGGGATGGCTTTGAGTTTCTCTCCGTTTAATTTGATGTTAGCTGTCGGCTTGCTGTATATAGCTTTTATTATATTTAGGTATGACCCTTGTATCCCTAATCTCTCCAAGACTTTTAACATAAATGGATGTTGAATTTTGTCAAATGCTTTTTCAGCATCTAATGAAATGATCATATGGTTTTTTTCTTTCAGTTTATTTATATGATGGATTACATTGATAGATTTTCGTATGTTGAACCAGCCCTGCATCTCAGGAATGAAGCCTACTTGATCATAATGGATAATTTTTCGGATGTGTTCTTGGATTCGGTTTGCCAGTATTTTGTTGAGGATTTTTGCGTCGATATTCATGAGTGAGATCGGCCTGTAATTCTCTTTCCTGGTTGAGTCTTTGTGTGGTTTTGGTATCAGAGTAACTGTAGCTTCATAAAAGGAATTTGGCAATGACCCTTCTGTTTCTATATTGTTGAATACATTGAGGAGTATAGGTATTAGGTCTTCTTGGAAGTTCTGGTAGAATTCCGCATTGAAACCATCTGGCCCTGGGCTTTTTTTGGTAGGGAGGTTTTTGATAACAGCTTCTAGTTCTTCGCGACTGACAGGTCTGTTTAGATTGTTCACCTGGTCCTGATTTAATTTTGGTAAATCGTATTTATCTAAAAAAGCATCCATTTCTTTTACATTTTCCAGTTTAGTGGCATATAAGCTTTTGTAGTAAGATCTAATGACTCTCTGAATTTCCTCTGTGTTTGTGGTTATGTCCCCCTTTTCATTTCTGATCTTATTAATTTGCAAATTTTCTCTCTGCCGTTTGACTAGTTTGGATAGGGGTTTGTCAATCTTGTTGATTTTCTCCAGAAACCAGCTTCTTGATTCATTGATTCTTTGGATTGTTTTCTGTGTTTCTATTTTGTTGATTTCAGCCCTCAGTTTGATTATTTCCAGTCTTCTACTCCTCCTAGGTGAGTCTGCTTCTTTTTTTTCTAGAGCTTTCAGGTGGGCTGTTAAGTCTTCAATATGTGCTTTCTCTGTTTTCTTTAAGTGGGCACTTAGTGCTATGAACTTTCCTCTTAGGACTGCTTTCATAGTGTCCCATAAGTTCGAGTATGTTGTTTCCTTATTTTCATTGAATTCAAGGAAGACTTTAATTTCTTTCTTTATTTCTTCCTTAATCCAGGTATGGTTCAGTAGTTGACTGTTCAGTTTCCATGAGTTTGTAGGCTTTCTGGGGGTAGCATTGCTGTTGAATTCTAACTTTAATCCATGGTGGTCTGATAAGACACAGGTGGTTAGTAATATTTTTTTGTAGCTGTGTAAGTTAGCTTTGTTACCGAGTATGTGGTCAATTTTCGAGAAGGTTCCATGAGCTGCAGAGAAAAAGGTATATTCTTTCCTCTTTGGGTGGAATATTCTATAGATGTCTGTTAAGTCCATTTGCTTCATTACCTCCATCAATTCTCTAATTTCTCTGTTAGGTTTCTGTCTGATTGACCTGTCCATTGGTGAGAGAGGAGTGTTGAAGTCTCCTACTATTAGTGTGTGCGGTTTGATGGCTGCCTTGAATTTTAGCAATGTTTCTTTTACATACATGGGTGCTTTTATATTAGGGGCATAGATATTCAGGATTGAGACTTCTTCCTGATTAATTTTTCCTGTTATGAGTATAAAATGTCCCTCTCCATCTCTTCTGATTGATTTAAGTTTGAAGTCAACTTTGTTAGAAATTAGTATGGCCACACCTGCTTGTTTCTTAGGTCCATTTGCTTGATAAGCCTTTTCCCAGCCCTTTACTCTGAGTAGGTGCCTGTCTTTGTGGTTGAAGTGTGTTTCTTGTAGACAGCAGAATGTTGGATCCTGTTTTCGTATCCAGTCTCTTAGCCTGTGCCTTTTTATAGGTGAGTTGAGCCCATTGACATTAAGTGATATTAATGACCAGTGGTTGTTAACTCCGGTCACTTTTTTAGTAGTAGGGTTTGTGTGTTTCCCTTCTTTGAGTTGCGCTGGTGAATGGTCTCTAGATGTCTGAGTTATTGAGGTCTTTGTTGGACTCCTTGGTTAGTGATTTTCCTTCTATTATTTTCTGTAAGGCTGGATTTGTGGCTACGTATTGCTTAAATTTGTTTTTATCCTGGAAAATTTTGTTTTCTCCATTTTTGGTGAATGAAAGCTTGGCTGGATATAGTAGTCTGGGCTTGCATCCATGGTCTCTTAGTTTTTGCAGTACATCTATCTAGGACCTTCTGGCTTTCATGGTTTCCATAGAGAAGTCAGGTGTAAGTCTGATAGGTTTACCTTTATAAGTAAGTTGGCCTTTTTCCTTTGCGGCTCTTAATATTCTTTCTTTATTCTGTATATTTTGTGTTTGGATTATTATATGGCGAAGGGATGTTTTTTTTTGATCCAGCCTATTTGGGGTTCTGTATGCCTCTTGAACCTTCATAGGTACATCCTTCTTCAGGTTGGGAAAGTTTTCTTCTATAATTTTGTTAAGTATATTTTCTGGACCGTTGAGCTGCACTTCTTCTCCTTCTTCTACTCCAATTATTCTTAGGTTTGGTCTTTTTATTGTGTCCCATATTTCCTGAATGTTTTGTGATGAGAGTTTGTTGGACTTGCTGTTTTCTTTGATCAGTGCATTTATTTTCTCTATGTTATCCTCAGACTCAGAGATTCTTTCTTCTATCTCTTGTATTCTGCTGGTTATGCTTGTTTCTGTAGTCTCTATTCGTTTACCTAGATTTTCCATGTCCAGCCGGCCCTCTGTTTGTGTTTTCTTCTTTGCCTCCATTTCATTTTTCAAATCATGAACTGTTTCCATTATCTGCTTGATTGTTTTTCCTTGCTTTCCTAGGGTATCATTCACTGATTTACTCAATTCCTCGAACTTTCTGTTATACTTCTCCTCCATTTCTATAAGGGCATTTTTTATATGCTGTTTAAGGGTGTCAATCCCTGTCATGAAGTCAGTTTTTTCTCCTTCTTCTTGATTAAGGTGTTCATGTCCTCCTGTTGTGAGGTCGCTGGCTTCTGGTGGTTTCGTGTTGTTTTTCAGATTGTTGGGTGAATTCTTGCATTGGCGTCTCCCCATCTCTTCCTCCCAATATTCTCCTATGGATCTTCTTTTACAGGATCAGGTCTTCTTGCCAACTGATGTACCTTCCCAGTGATGTCACTCCCCCGTGATGTTTCTCCTGGAGTCCAGTTCGGATCTCCTTGCTGCTTGGTTAGCTCGCAAACAAAGGGCCCACCCTGCTTGCTGCAGGCAGGTTATGGAGACAAAGGAGCTACCACCTTCCCCTTTGCACTCACCTTCGGGTTCAGTCCCAGCGCCCAGGCAGGCTGAGCAGGGAGGTGCTCTGCCCCAAGAAGGGAGGGATGGAGGGAGACAGGGAGTAGGGGGATCTGGATGTAAGCTGGATGGGATAGGAAGAGAGAGGAGGTACTGGGCAGTGTAGCCCTGTAGGTTGATCAGGAAGTGTAGGCGGGCTGTTCCCGGGTGCCGCAGCACTCACTCACCACAATGATGTCTCACTAGGTGTCCTGATCGAAACTCCTTGCTGCTTGGTTCACTTGCAGACAAAGGGCCCACCCTGCTTGCTGCAGGCGGGCTCTGGGGACAAAGAAGCCCCCGAGCTCCCCTTTGCCCTACGCTTTGGGTTAGGACCCAGCGCCCAAGCAGGCAGAGCAGGGAGGCGCTCTGCCACCAAGGAAGGGAGGGCAAGTCTTAGTTTCTTTAACTCTATTTCTGGTCCACTTGAAATTCGGCTTAGGAATAATTATCCTCTGCCAATCACTGGCAAACCAGCTGTCGCTATCTTCAAGTACTTAAGGAAACTACCTGTGCATGTGCTAAGTGATCATCTCAAATTTCTTTCTGTGGTCTATCATTTGCAGATGCCACTGTATTTCTCTCCTAGTACAGAAGGTAAGCTTTGACAGATATACATCTAAAATAGCTGTGTGGCTTAAGGGCAGGACTCATAACCAGCAGTAAATGGTCAACAGAAAATAAACTCAATGGATATTTTTTGAGGTTTTTAATTTTTATTTTGTTTTTTACCTCACAGACTTTTTGCCTATATATCATGGTTTCTGTCTTTTTGTGGGATTTCTCTGTGTACAAATTTGTGTGTCTATGAGTCTTTGTATGTGGTTTTGTGCCTTTTCTTTGGCTTTTTAAATTTGTTTTGTCCTGTTCTAGTTTTTATTTCATTCTACCTTGTTTCTAGATGCCTATTGTTTTTCTAATGATAAAGGAAGAAAGGGTGTGGTTGTGGGCGAGTAAGGAGGATTTGAGACAAGTTGGAGAAGGGAAACCATGATCAGAATACATTGTATAAAGTATAATTTCAATAAAAATAAGTAAAATACCTGTGTGGAAAGCCATTAGTCTTCCCCAAGGAGATGTTTTCTAATTGGTCATTCAATAACAAGTAACCATACCTCAAATCATATACACACAACAACACTAAATGGACTCAGCAGGTTGTATTTATATATTTATGTGCATATGTATGTAACAGTAATAAATAAAAAGAGGCCATAAATTTGAGAGAGAGCATATAGGAGATATGGGGGAGTTGAAATAAGAGAGGGAGAAAGGAAATGATGTAATCATATTTTAATTAGAAAAATGGCAAAAATAAAAATACTCTGGATAAGAAAAAGAAAACATTCAAAAAAGTTAGGATATTGAAAGGGGATGGCAAGTCCCCTCTATATGTTCAGTGGTACCCTGGACATAGGGAGGTTTTTAGAAGAGTAACATCATGGAAGCAATAGGTTAGGCACTAGTATCTAAAGTACTCCATGCACAAATGTGAATGTTCTTGACCACCCTAAGGCATGAAGATATAAAAGGTCCTTACACAAACTGGTGGAGCTCAAACAGTAGTAGGAGTTTAGAGCCTTAATTTCTAGAAGCTTTTAAGCCAAGAGACCCTGTTGTAACATCTAAGGCTGCAGTGCAGTAGAGCTATAGGACTCCTGAGATCTGAGGGGGTCATCAACTCCATTCTCCAAGGACAACCACAGATTGTTAATACTAACAGATGAGATGTCAAGTCCCATCAACAATTATTATGATATAAGACACACTTTCTGGAAGTCAAGATGAAACATAAGCCTTAAGGAGTAACCTAGAAAAGAAACACAAAATTATTGAAAAAAAGATGTAGAAATTAATAAATGTGAGTGTGAAGAGCATGGATTGAGTTGAAAGTCAATAAACAATAGAGTTGATACCAGTTAAACTAAATGTCCATTCTTTGGGATGATTAATACAGCAGATAAACTTTGTCAAGTAAAACAACACAAAGCTGAATAAAAGCATAAAGAAATCTAAGTAAAAAAGAAGTCAGATGAGCAGGAAAAGAGACAATGTAAAAGTGGAACAGGACAAGCAAAGGGAAGCTGACCTCCACCAATGTGTGTGCTACACATACATTGAAGAAGCACACTACACAAAAATAACTAAATAACAAAATAGTAATAATAACTAAAGCAAACAAATGTAGACAGAAATGTGTTCAAGAAGTTTATATGTTAGCAATGTTATATGTTCAATAAAGTAGAAAAGGCAGAAGAACATTCAACAGAGAAAGTGAATTTCTCAGGCTTCTGACTTTGGCACAGTCGCTAGTTTTCACTCAGTCTGTTTCCTGTGCTGAACAGCGTGAACTCCTCACAGACTCTCGAACTCAGTGAGAGTCACGTGCATGGTACACTTAGGCCAGCATTTGCCACAAGCAACTCACTGCTAAATGTCCATTCTACTCTGTAATGGTGAAACGGTGGGAAGACATATTTGTATGTGGGAAGTATTGCCAAGGCTGATTAAATATTCAGTGGAAGATGTAGCTGGGTGTTCACATTACAGAATTAGGGGTTGGTTTGGATTAATGCGACAAGCTCTTCTATATATATCATTTCAAGAAATAAAAGGAAATTGCAGACTTGTGCACAGAGAAGCTGGGAAGGCACTCGAGGTTTATTTGAGTGAGTGGAGGAGAATTTTGTCTCTTTGAATGCTCACAATGCAAATAGAGAAGAGAGCATCTATGAATTAAAAAATAAGTAAAAATCGCTTTTAAAATATATAGAAGTACCGCAGAAGAGCCTGCATGGCTGTGACTGACATTGCAGTGCAGGCAGCAAGACCCCCTTAAACCCAGTGCCACGTCCCCACCTTCCCCAGTTCCGCTGCATTTGCCCATTGATGTCACCTGCACTCTGTGTTTACGGTGCTGTATGACCCGATGACCTTATCTTTACTTTCCGTTCTCGTCTTAGTTTTCCAAATTTGAAACTAAACTCTATATTGAGCACCCAGACAACATACAAAGGCATCCAATTTACTGTCATTCACTTAACTCTGTGTTAAACATGTGGTCATATTTTGCTTGGGATCTAATTTTTATTTTACTAGGCATAAGTCTGTGTAGGAACAAAATTAATAGAACTTGAAGGAAGGGGGAAATGAATGAGAATATACTGATTTTGGAGAGAGACGGTAGGAGACTATATTGATTTGGGGGTAGTACTATTTTTGACATGACAGTTAGCCCAGACCATCCATTACTTATCTTGAGGTGCGGCTCTCCATCTGAACCCCCTTTTTAGGGCGCCCTTGACTTCTTTGTTACGAAGACTGTAGATAAAAGGGTTCAAGGTTGGCGTGACTACTGCATAGACCACACTGGCCAGGCGGTCATAGCGAGCTGAGTAGGCAGAAGATGGCCGGAAGTAGACGGAAAGGACTGAGCCAAAGAAAAGCGATACCACCACCAGGTGGGCCCCGCAGGTGGAGAAGGCACGGCGCCGACCTCCTGTGGTCCTCACTCCAAGAACTGCCAGGAGGATGCGGGTATAGGAGAGGGACACAAGGAGCAGCGGAGTCAGCACCACTGCCAGGCCCTCTGAGAAAATGGCAGTCTCTGCCACTGACGTGTCCGAGGTCGCCAAGCTCAACATCACTGTCATGTCACAAAAAAAGTGGCGCACTGGGGCAGAGCGAGGGTAGGAGAGCGCGGAGATGAGCAGTGTGTGCAGCAGCGAATGCAGATGGGCCACAGCCCAGGAAGCAGCCACCAGCGCAAGGCAGCGCCAGGGCGTCATGACCGCACCATAGTGCAGTGGTCGGCACACAGCCACTGCACGGTCGTAGGACATGGCTGCCAGCAGGTAGCTCTCAGTGATGCCTAGCGCTACAAAGAAGTACATCTGGGCAAAGCAAGCCTGGAAGGACACGGCCTGGACAGGATGGAGTAGAGTAGTCAGCAGTCTGGGGACAGTGACTGTGGTAAAGCAGACATCCACCAGGCTCAGGTGACCCAGGAAGTAATACATGGGGGAGCACAGAGCCCCGTCTGACCTCACCAGTACCACCATGCTCAGGTTGCCCAGGGCGTTGAGCAGGTAGATGCTAAGGAAAAGCAGAAACAGAAGTGGGTGGGCATCTGTGCCATCCATCAAGCCAAGGAGCTGGAACTGTGGTTGATATGTGAGGTTGGCCACAGCCATGGAGGTCAGGTACCCGTGGGAATGCTGAAGGAAGAGATTAGACAGGAAGCTTAAGTTCTGGAAACCCCGTAGACTTTCTAGACCTTAAAAAATAATTTTTAAATTAAAAAAATATTTTAAATTTATTTGCTGTTTGATCTGCATGTTTGTGTGTACCATGGACATGCCTGAGGAGCAGGAAGAGGGTATCTGATCCCCTGGAATTGGAGTTAGAGATGATTGTAAGCTGCTGTATCGGTGCTGGAAACTGAACCGTGGTCCTCTGGAAGAGCAGCCAGGGCTCTTAACTGCTGAACCATCTCCAGATGATTTTTAATGCTACATATTTACACATGTTTCTGCTTAGTAAAGTGGATTGAAAATCACATTCCTCATCCAATAATGCTAATTTTATGAGGAAACTCAGGTTTGGAAGTGTGCTTTCAAGGGGAGAGAATTAGGATCCCAACCTATGGAGCAAGTAAAACCTGATTACCAGCCCTGGATGAGTCCCCCTGTGCCAGCAAAGGCAGTGTGACCTCTGAGCGTCAATCTCTTCTTCTTAATGAGAAAAATATAATTGTCCAATCCTGGGGTTGATTGGGAGGATAAAGAGGTAAGTTTAAAATTCTTAGTAGGTGCCCAGTAGGTAATAAATGCTCACAACTTTTGGACTTTGGTCTAGCATCATCATCACCATCTTTATATCCTTGATCAAGCAATTAAATTAGACAGAGGCAGAGTTAGGACTCAGACCATCTGGACACCATGCTAAGACATCTTGCTGCATTTTCTGTTCATTTCATTACAAATGTGCTAGCTCAGGAACTGGCCAGCACTGCCCATAAAGGATCAGAAGGTGGATATTCTCCTCTTCTCAATGGTACAGTCCCTCATGCCACCCCTTATCTCTGCAGCTGTGGAGTAAAACAGCCACCCACAGTGTGTAAATTGATGCCTATTACTGTGTTCTAACAAAACTGTGTGTATAAAACGTGAGTCAGGCTGTATTTGGCCCATGGTGTGTGGTTTGCTGACACAGACACCATGCTGCGTGCCATAGAAAATGGGGAGATGGGTGAGCCTTAGCTTCTTGCCCTTCAACAGTTTTCCCAGGATCAGAGAGATTAGCACTTTCCTAATAATGTGAACTGAGTAGAATATAATTCTTCCTGGAGGGACTGGGAAGAGTTCAAAGGAAAATTACCTGAGTTGGGTCTTTGGGAATGGGCAGGAGCTCATCAAGTAGAACTGTTGTGAGGAGAATTCCAGACAGCGGGAAGAGGGCACGTAGGCCATTGGTTTAGGAAGAAGAGGGTCGAACACCCACAGATGACACTGGCCAAAGCCTGCCCTTGCTCTGAACTTGCCTCATAAAATCAACTGAACAGAAAACATTTCCATAGTCTCAGAAACAATGCCCTCACTTGTCCCATTCAACATCTTCTCTAAAACACGCTTTCTTCACATTGCTCCAAAGATGCTAAAATTGTCCTGTGACTGAACCGACCTGCACACCATCTGCCAAGAGAAAGATCAAGCTTTTGTGTGGCCCTGGAGGATAAGGGGACAAGGAACTGTCAGGAAAGAGCGCCATTGCACTGACCTGTCCAAGTATCTGAGCACAGTTTATCCAATAAGAACATCTTGAATAAAGCTCTCTGCAGACCAGCGAGTGAACACAGAGAACGGACAGTGGAGGAGAAGGAATGATGAGCAGTCCACTGGCAGGACAGGCTTTGGGCGTTTCCTACCTTTTTGTTTTCCTTCCTCTGTCATTGTTACTTATGAACCATCCTGGGGAACTTGCTTTCTATGATCATGGAAACCAAGTCAGTACCTTGGCACTCCTCCACTCCAACACTGGCATCAGTGCCAGGCCTGTCTTCCTAAGCTCTCCCTTAGGTGTATATGGTGCTGCAAAAAGCATGGCTTTGAAGTCAGAGATGCCTGGGTCTCTGCTGATTGGCTGTGTAACCACAGAGCCACTTTCATTTAGTCTCCATTCTTCTGGTCTATAAAGTGAGTATGTTGATTTCTCTCTTAGATTTTGATGTCAATATTAAATGAGACAGTGCACTGTGAGGATTAAGCAGGGAGCAGATACTAATTGGTGGTAACTCCCTTTCCCAAGTACCTGATGGTTTCTTCCTGTCCTCTGGTTGGTTCCTGGTGGCTTCTAAGATAGATCAATCTGATACTGGAGGGCTATAGCTTTTTATTTATTTGAGTTTCTTTAATTGAGATGGACCTAGCTTTCATGTAACTACTACAAATAGATTCAATTTTAGCCTCTGGGGAGGTTGTGTGTCAAGCCGGCTTTCTCTACAGCTTTTTACCTGGCAGTTCAAACAATCTCTTCTATGTGTGATAAGTCATCCTTCTTCAGTTCAAATGCCCATAGTGCCTGAGATCCAATCTTAAACCATTCTGTTTCCATGTCCTTTTCACTATGATTATTCTTTGCTTTGGGCATTTCCTTAAGAGAAGCAGACAGGGTTCCTGTTGGGGAGTTTTCTGGGGCAGTATAGTGGCTCTACCATATAGTTCCTGTCTACTTCTTAGTGTTCCATCCAGTTCAAGCACTGGATTGAGCACAGGCACTACAGTTGAGCTAGTCAGTGACCTTAACATCAAGCAAGGCAGAATGTAGTAAACACCACCTTAACTGTGTGTATTAAGCAGGGGTGTGTTCTCCCTGACTGATTTAAGGGAGATTCCAACAGAGGTGTGAAGTTGGGATTTAGTTTGGAAGCATGAGTAAACCACTAGAAATAGACTCACAGGAGCGGGAAGAGCATTGACAATAAGGGAAGGAGATTGCAAGGGCACAGAAAGATGATTTGTGGGAGAACAGAAGCTCACATATGTCCTTTTCCCCAACGCCACGCAAAGTGGGTGGAGATGAGGCAGAGGAGGAGGTAGGGAGGACACAAGGCAAGCAACAGCAGGGACGTGTTGGGTTCTCTCACCTACAGGCTGTACGTCAGATCTCAACACTGTCTGAAGCATCTGAAGTGCAGTCCTCCTCCTGGCCGCAGCTCCCCAGTCCTGAGGGTAGATGTATTGCCGTCCATCCTGAGACAAAGTCCCAGTGACCTCAGTGAGTTTTCTGTGCTCTAGAGAGAGGGACCGGAGTGGTAAGAGCCCTGGGCATTTCTCCCACACAGCTTTCTTGCCTGACCAACTTTTGTGTCACCTACTGAAGACAGCGTAGGTTATCTTACTCAGGAAAGCTTTCCAACACGGCTCCCAGAATTCTAACCCAGTCTTGATGCCAACTGCTCCCAGAATTTTCTCCTTCCTCAGATGCCAGCCTGACTGACCTTTTCAGTGCTTCTTACATCTTCTCACAAGCCTTCCCAGCATACTCTTTCCCCACCTAAAACACTATTCCTACCCTCCTCCAACACCCAGACCTCGCTCCTACCACCCTTCAGAAGCCTCTCTGGAACTCCGCAGCTCCCTCTGCTGCCTCTCTCGCTCCTCTTCTAGTTCTTATTTATACTCACACCTCAGTTGCTGATGATTTTTTTCTGTTGTGCTGTTTCTCTTCCCCTAGATGATAAACTTTCTAAACATAACTATCAATTGTCTTTTCACATATGAACTTTCCAGGGCTTTGTCCTAATTCTCTTGGACATCTGGGAAGGCTCCACAGGGGAGGTGGCATTTGAGCAGGGTCAGCTTGAAACTATTTACCAAATGAACAAGGGTGGAGAGTTTTTAATGGGAAATTACAAGGGGAAGTTTAAGGAATTTACTTGATCTCTTTGAGCTGCTTTTTTTCTCTCCTCTTAAAGTGGAATAATTAAGTGCTGGGAATGGTGGCCAATAATGAGTTAGGATCATCACCTTACTCCAAGAGTTCAAAATAAGTCTGTACAACATAGTAAGATACTTCATCTACAAATATATATTTATATATATTTCTTCCTCTACATAAATATTTAGCAGATAGTAAGTGCCTAATAAATGTTATACCTCCAGCTTCTAACTATTTCTGATTATGTGAGATACGTTGGCTGCTCCTGAATACCTGGCACAAAATTGGGTTGTAGGATACAGCCATACTTCAGTGCTCCAGGTAATGAAGGTACTGCTTTGAAATGGTTGGGAAGGACTTATTAAGAGAACAGAATGAAGCAGAGGTGCATAAGACATAGAACCAGTAACCTTGTCACCAAGGCACCTGCTGCCCTAAACCTCAAGCAGAGTCAACTATGCACCAGCAGTTCAGGTACAGGAAGACTCAGAGCTTAATAAGCTTGGCTACACAATGACACAGGTATGTCCTGACACATGCAGACATGCAGACATACATACCAGAGACATACTCACACAGAGACAGTCTACACACTTCACAAAACATAGTCGTGTGTGTCACATGCACCTGAACACAGGAACAAATGACAGAAAGATGAAGATTTCAATGGACTCTCCACATACAGGGTGACCCAACACATGATTCGATGTACACGACCACCTGCCAACTCTGCCCTCGCTCTCTCTGGCTGTAGGTCTGTCTTCCATAACAGCATGGGCAGGGGAAATGGTGCCTCCAGCACTCTTGGCCTGAGTGCTTTTGTTTACTTTCTTGAATCTCACTTCTTCCCAAACAGCCCCAATTGTTCTCTCAACAGCATCCACATGACTTTCATTTCAATGGAAAAGTTAGCTTTTCACCCAAGAAGAACCCTTTCTATTCCGAAGAGAACTATATCTCTTCTACTTTCCTGTCAACTCTACACTCATTTCTTCTCAACAATTTGTTCAACATTCTCAACTATTGTATCTACTCCATGCCAGGCAGACACTTGGGCATGGGCAAGGAGGACATTCCCAGATGAAGAAGACATAGAGCACTAACCTTCCTGTTTTTTCATCAGGAAAAAAGGCAATGAGTTTTAGGTGTCTTTCCCAAAACTATGCTCCAAACTTGGGGATCAATGTCCAGAGAACAGTGCACCTGAAGTCATTCAGCAATCTAGGGACCAGAAAAAAATTCCAGGCACAGACTTTGAACCTTGCCAATCATTCAACCCACTCCCACGCTGTCTGCCATTCATTGGCGGGTACTTCTGCATCCTTCTCCCCTGAACACCGAATTATCCACATTACCATTCTATCCTTCTACCCTGTCCTCCTCCCTACCCCATCTCTCTCCTGTGAGTGTGCCTGGGCTCAGCCCTGCGAAGCACAGACCGAGACTGCTCTGCTTGCAGCAGGGTAGTTACAGGAGATAGGCTCTGGAGAGACAGGATTGTTTCCACAGCCAACGGTGAAAGGACACGCCGGCTAGGGATAAAAGGGTCACCAACTGATTATCTGGAGAACACTATAGGAGCACTGTGTCCTCTGTAATCTTTTTTCCCATGAGGACTCCGGACTTCAGTCACCCTAATGTCCCCTCTCTTATACCGCTTCAGAAATGGAGTGGGAAAAGAAATTGCAGTGTCTGAGAATCCAGAATTGAAATAGATGCCCTTTGACAGGATGGCGGCTATGCTGGCCTCACGCTCAGTGTCTTGTGCTCTTAACTGCTTCCTTCTCTAAAAGATGGCTAGAAGAAGATCAACAGACAAAGGACACTGGCCTCCTCTTCCTGACTTTTCCAAACTAAATCTGCAAATTTGTTATTCCCTTGCCTGGTGAGCAGACTCTCCTGATCCTGCTGTGAGGAAATCAGGAAAGTGCCCCTGAATGACCACCTAGATGCCCGTCACTCAGTACAGAACTGCAAGTGCTTCCCACGCCCCAGATGGTGGTGCTTTCCTCCACCATGGTGATTGGGTCTCACCTAGAAGTGGAGTGTAGAAGGAGAGGCTGGAGTTACTGGCAGCAGGATCTGGATCAGGACAGTGGGTCCCTGCATCCTGTGTGAAGCTTTGTGGTCCTCTCACTCCATAGTGAGACTGGAGATGCCAGTATCACAACCCTGTCCTGCTGGAGCAAGATCGAGATAGTCTCTGCTCCTTGTTCCAAAGCCTTCTGAGTATCTCAAGCTCCTCACTGGCCTCAGCAAAGTGCCCTTCTGGATCTGTACGAGCCACTTGATTTCCCAGTGGCCCAGTGCCTCCTGAGGACATTGTCTGCCTTATCTGCCCATCCGCCTAGCTATCTCTGGAACCGATAGTCACATCCCACCTGTAAACTTCTCCAGCATGCCTTCATTCACTTGACATCTCCAGTCTCCATGAGAGATGTCCTGCTCTCCTGATATCCCAGGGATGCCACAGAAGTATGGGAATAAGTGAGGCATTTATTTCACAATTCCTTCGACCGGGAAAAAAAAATACCTTTCCCCTCTGGGTCTCAGTGTCCTTGTTGGCAAATAGAAAAGGGTGAAAATGATGGTGTTTGATGACCCCTTCATGTTTGAAGGTATGATATTGTGATCATCTGCCCCTGATATTAACATTCAGTTTGAGGAGGGAAGACTTAGGCACAAGTGGCTACAAGGCTGGACAGCAAGCACCCCGGGGGCTTAGAACAGAAGCTGCATTTGTGTCTTGAGTGCTCAGGGACCACTTCTGGGAGAAATTAGGCTTTAAACCAAGTAGAATAATTGGAAGATTTAAGCTTTTTAAATATACATCATTGTGTTTTAAAGGGGACTGGAATGATTTGCATCTGCTGTCAAAAAGAAGCCTCTTTGATGAGGGGTGGGAGTTAGACTTGTCTGTAAGTACAAGGATAAATATTTGGGATGCAGTCAGAAATTAGGCGTAGGGAAATGACAGTAGTAAGCTCCTGTCTAGAGTTCATGACCTCATCAGCCATGAGTAGTGGGTTAGGCTTAAAGGGCCCAGGCAAGAATTCCTTCCTATTGAGTGGACCTCAAGTCCAATTAGATGACTATGTTTACCTTAGGATACAAGTGCCAGTACTGAGCAACACTAGATGAACTCAGAATGATGTGTGTGTGCGTGTGTGTGTGTGTGTGTGTAACAATAATAATGAAAGAATAAGAGGCCATGTGAGAAGGGTTATGGGGATGGGAGAAGTTACAGAGAAGCAAGGGAAGGGGATAATATAAACATAGTACTCACCTTGAAATTAACAAAAAATAAATCTTAAAAAATCATAAAGAGGGGATGGAGTGATTGTTAGTGGTTAAGAGCATCTGCAGCTCTTGCACAGGATCTGGGTTCAGTTCCCAGCACCCATGCTGGGTCGCTCACAACCACTTACAACTTCAGCTCCAAAGGGATTCAAAGCCTCTGGCCTCTGTGTGCACTGTACACTACATACATATCACACACACACACACACACACACACACATGAACGCATACACATGTACACACTCACAAACACAGTTTTTTAAAGACTGGAAGGTTTGGACACATGAGACATATCTAAGGACTCATTCTGTGAAGAAGACATAGAAACCTATAAGGGAAGAAAGCTGTAGTGCACGCTTCTAATCTGGAAGAAGGTTTGAGTCTATGACAGTCTGACATTATTCTTCCCTTAGTTTTGGCAAGATCCTGAAGAATCTATTGTATTTTCTGTAGTGTCTCACCTTCAGATAAGGCAGAAGAGTGGGTAGTGAGAGGAGCTTTCACCAAAACCATCTAAGAAAATACCATCAGAAAACAATACTTTATGTGCTAATTTAAACTTTACAAAGAAAAAAAACAGACAGGGAAGGAGATGTCTATGTGATTTGGAGACTATATAGATGAAAATGTTAAGAATACTAACTCATGTCCTATAGAGTGAAGAAACTTTAATATTTACAATTCAAAAGTCAAGAAAAATAGCATAAACCCACTCCTTCAGAAACAGATATGAGCACGCAAACGAATAACTCAAAGAGTCAAGAGTGGCTACATAAGGACGGGCATAGGTGTTGGAGAAGTGTGGGCCAGGAGGCCACTCTTTGTTGCATTTTATTCCTTAAACAAAGTACTTGTGGTGTTTTTACTGAAATAAAATTTAACTCTAAAACACTAAGTAAAATGAAATTTTGAAACACAGTTACTGAGTTTTAAGTCAATATATTATCTACCAAAATAAGTTATAGAAAATACCTGCATTCCTTTACTTCTCACATGTAGTCAAGAAATTTGAATACACAGTTAAATGATACAGAATAAATATAAAAATATTAGTCAAAAGTATTTACTAAGGGGAAAAATAGGTGACTGCTTCTCCAAGTCACAACAGATGCGGACAAAAAAATCTATCAGTAAACAAACATTCACTAATTACCACTGGCAATAGTTGAATGTGCCTACTCACTGCTGTGAAAGTATTCTTAAAGCTCTAATTATTCTTTTCTTGACTTGTTACACTTTGGAAAACAGAACTGTATTTTCATTTCATGTGATCATCAAATGAATTTCTTTGAGAGAATGTGAGGTTGTATGTTGGCTTCACCAACTGACTTCTGGAGGCTACAGCCAACTAAGTCATGGTTGTCTGAACTTCAAGATATTCATCTTATTCACTTGTTTGAGAATTTTAACTATTCTAATTTTTAAGGACTTTTTATGTTCTAAGCAATTTGCATATATATAATGAATATGATTGCCTGTAGTTAGGACAAGACCTTGTATTGAATAATTTCCTATGCTAGAATAATTTTTAATAAAACTGGCATGAGTGTTGTGTTTACACTGTAATATATTACTAAATTAAGAACAAAGCTTGTTTGAAAAATATAAAATTGCCTTGAGAAAGTACTAAAGATACATTGTGATTTAAAGCACTGGAAACTCTGTAATTTGAAAATCACACCCTCTTCTGAAGTTATCTTCACATTTTCTAGTCCAGATTATAAATGAGTTAATACCAACATTTTAAAGTATGTAAATCTGTTTCCTGAGATGCAATTTGTGTAAGAGACATGCAAGACACACAGTGGGGAATGCATATTGAGATCTCTGAAACTCATTTATGGTATTATGCACTGCTGGTGAGAATGTAAATAAATATAATCACTAGAGAAATCAGTTTGGATGTTTCTCAAAAATCTAAATTAGAACTACCATTTGACCAACCTATTCCACTCCTGGGCATATACCCAGAGAACTCCATACTCTACAATACAGATAGTTGTACATTTATGTTTACCACTGCACTATTTACAATACCAGCATAAGGCATAATGCTAGGTATAGGCAACATTAAAACATATACATAAAAACTTCTTACTAGATGATCCATAAAGAAATAACACTATTGACTAAGATCTACATATGAGGAAAAATGTGTGGTTTCTTTTTGTTCTGAGACTGGGCCACCTGCTTACTATTATACTTTGTAAGTTCATCTATTTTTCTGCAAATTTCATAGTTTCATTATCTTTATAGCTGAAGAACATTCCATTTTATACATGTACCACATTTTCATTATCCATTCATCTGTTGAAGGACTGGGTTCATTTGCTTACTACTGCAAGTAGTGCAGTGGCAAACATAAATGTGTAAACATCTCTGTTGAAGACTATGGAGTTCTCTGGGTATATGCCTGGAATAGCAGGGTCAAATGGTAGTTCTATTGTAGATTTCTCTGAGAAACATGCAAACTGATCTATATAGTGACTGCATTTATTTACACTCTCACCAATAGTGTATGAGTTCTTTAACTTATTTCTATTAATCTGTGTATTGCCACATGGCTGTGGCTTACCAGCTAAAGTTGTGACCAGTATCTATCTCTTGTGGCTCCATGGTGTTTCTCTTACTCTGCCCTTCTTTCTCCCAGCATTCATTTCCATCTTCTCGGCCTACCTAAGTTCTGCCCTATCAATAGGCCAAGCAGTTCCTTTATTCATTAATCAACAAAACTAACATGTAGACAGAAGGACCTTCCACATCAATTAAATAGCAACAAATACTAGCAAGCATGTGGGTCCATTACTGGTGGAAGTGCACCAATGTAAGAGCTAGCCAAAAAGAAGCTAGAGCTAATGGGCCAAGCAGGATTTAATTAACAGTTTCTGTGTGGTTATCTCAGATCTAAGCTAACTGGGCAGTTGAAAACAAACAAGCAGCCCCTCCTTTCAACATTTAATTTCTTACTGATGGTCATTCTGAGCAGGGTGAGGTACAATCTCAAAGTAGTTTTAGTTTGCATTTCTATGGTGGCTAATGATGTTAAATACTTTTAAAGTGTAGTAACCATTCATATTCTTTCTTTTTCCCATTTTCCTTTTTCTTTATTGTTTTTATTGCCCTATACATTTTTCTCTGTTCCTCTCCCTTCCTCCCCTGTCCATTTCTACCCTCTCCTGTGACTGCCATGCTCCCAATTTACTCAGGAGATCTTGTCTTTTTCTCCTTCCTATTTAGATCCAAGTATGTCTCTGTAGTAATATGGGTGGCGGGCTGCGTCCCCGGCACCCCAGCCGTCTGGCTGGCTAGCTTATGCCCCGAAATAACAACACACAAACTGTATTCATTTAAACACTGCTTGGCCCTTTAGCTCTAGCCCTTACTGGCTAATTCTGATATCCCGATCAACCCATCTCTAATAATCTGTAAGCACCGGTCTTACTGGGATGATTCTAGCCTAAGTCCATCCTGGGTCGGAGCTTCATCGAGTCTGTCTGCCTGGGAGAGCGGAGCATGGAGTCTCTCTGAGGGGTCTTCTCCTGAGAGGAGAGCTGTGGAGTCTGAGCTCACTTCCTCTTCCTCCCAGTGTTCTGTTCTGTTTACTCCTCCCACCTATCTTCTAACCAGTGAGGGCCAAGCAGTTTCTTTTTATTTAACCAATGACCTTCCTCCATCATGTCTCTCTTAGGGTCCTCTTTGTTGTCTAGGTCTGGAGTTGTGAATTGTAGGCTGGATTTTCTGTGCTTTATGTCTAAAAGCCACTTATTAGTGAATACATATTATGTTTGTCTTTCTGGGTCTGAGTTACCTCACTCAATTGATTTTTTTCTAGATCCATCCATTTGCCTGTACATTTCAAGATGTCATTATTTTTTACCATTAAGTGATACTCATTGTGTAAATGTACCCCATTTTCTTTATCCTTTCTTCAGTTGAAGGGCAGCCAAGTTGTTTACAGGTTATGGCTATTACAAATAATGCTTCTATGAACATAATTTAACCTATGTCCTTGTGGTATGAATAAGCTTCCTTTGGGTATATACCCAAAAGTGGCATCGTTGGGTCTTGAGGTAGATTGTTTCCTAATTTCCTGAAAATTTGAAATATTGATTTCCAAAGTGGCTGTACAAGTTTGCACCCCCACCAGCAATGAAGGAATGTTCCACTTACCCCAATCGTCTTATCCAGCATAAGCTGTCATCAGAGTTTTTGACCTTGGCAATTCTTACAGGTGTAAGATGAAATCTCAGAGTTGTTTTGATTTTCATTTCTCTGATGGCTAAAGATATTGAACATTTTCTTAAGTTTCTTTCAGCCATTTGATATTTATCTGTTAAGAGTTCTCTCTTTAGATCTGTACCCCATTTTTTATTGAATTATTTGTTGTTTTTGATGTCATGTTTATTGAGTTCTCTGTCTATAGGTTGCTGGGTCACAACTGCAGAATAGAACTTCCTTCTTCCCAGAATTCTCCTGTTGTCATTAATCCACCTCTACTTTCTATCTGGTTGTCCCATCTATACTTCCTGCCTGGCTACTGGCCAATCAACATTTATTTAAAATATAATTGACAGGATACAGACCAATGTCCCACAGCACTTCCCCCTCTTTTTTTTAAAAAAAAAAGCAAGTACTCTGAATACAATATCCTTTGTTTAGCTTTTCTCCTGACCATTATCCATAACAACTTGTAACCAGCATTATAAACAAAGGAAAATATCCATAGTCCATTTTTGGGAATGTGGGCCAAGTTTTCCAGGCTACTTCCTGCAGGTTGGGGGCTCTGATAATCTTATAGGGACCTAAAGAAAATTTAGAATTATGATTAAGTCATGACTGGAGTATCCTGTGAGGCTTGATCATCTCAGGCAGCAGTCTTGAATCTGTTCATTTTTGGCTATTGTAAATGAGATGAGTAGAAATGAGATTTCTTTTTCAGTGTATTGGCATATAGAAATCTAAAGGCTTTTCATGTCCCATTAACTTTATATCCTTCCACTTAATGAACATTTGATAACACCTAAGAGTGTTCTGGTGGAATCTATAGGGACTCTTATTTGAAGTAGCATTTCATCCATAAACAAGTCTTCAATTCATATACTTATTCATTTTATTTCCTTCTCTTGACCATTGCTCTAGCTAACTTCAAATGCTGTATTGAATAAGAGTGGAGATAATAGAGAGAACTCTCTTTTTTTTCTTATTTTAACCTGTCAAGTTGTCTTAACTGGCAAGTTCTTGCCTGAGTTCTTGGGTTTAAAATTTTTCATTGAGAAATCCATTGTTGTTCTGATGGGACTGTCATTGTACATGACTAGGGCTTTCTCTCTGAAAACTTTTCAAACTTCTTCTTTATTCTGTGAATACACATACTATGACAGAAGTGTATTATTTTATGGTCCTGTCTATCTAGTGTCCTGTGTGTTTCTTTTACCTGAATGAGCATCTCTTTCCCTATGTTTGCGACCTTTTCCCCTATCAAGTTATGCCAGCACCATTTGTTAAACATGCTTTCTTTTTTCCATTTGATATTTTTTTTTGCTTCTTTGTCAAAAATCAGGTGTTCAAATGTGTGTGGATTGATATCCAGGTCTTTGATTCAGTTCCATTGGTTCTCCTGTCTGTTTTATGCCGATACCGGTCTGTTGTCAGTATTGCAGCTCTGTAGGAAAGTCTGAAGTCAGAAACTGTGATGCCTTCAGAAGTTCTTGTGGCTACTCTTGGTTTTTTACTTTTCCATATGGAGTTGAGTACAGTTCTTTCGAGGTCTGTGAAGAATTTTGGTGGGATTTTGATGAGCATTGCATTGAATTTGTAGATTGCTTTTGGTAAGATTGACATTTTTACTATGTTAGTTCTACCTATCCAAGAGCATGGGAGATCATTCTATTTTCTGGTGTCTTCTTCAATTCCTTTCTTCAAAGATTTAAAGTTCTTGACATACAAGTCTTCCACTTGTTTGGCTAGAGGTACTCCAAGATATTTTATGCCATATATGGCTATTGCAAAGGGTGATGTTTCTGTGATTTCTTTCTCAGCCCATTTATCATCTGTGTACAGGAGGGATACTGATTCTTTTTTGAGTTAATTTTGTATCCTGCTATATTACTAAAAGCGTTTATGAGTTGTGAAGTTCCTTAATAGAATTTTTGGGGTTGCTTATGTAAGCTATCATATCATCAGCAAATAGTAAGAGTTTGACTTCTTATGTTCTGATTTGTATCCCCCTGATCTCTGTCTGGTATCTTATTGCTCTAGCTAGGACCTCAAGAACTCTATTGAATAGATATGGAGAGAGTGGACTGAAGAAAGATGCTTAAAAGAAATCCCACACTAGCTCAGAATTCAGAAGTAGATGGTTATTTATTTAGGGGTAGACTCACAAATCAGAATCCTCTGCTTGGACAGAGATGAGAAACAGAATCCTACAGCTGGAAAAGAGGCTGGATGCATGCTCTACATCGGCACATATAGTATAAAAGGCCACACCCCAGTGGGTGGGTAACCACGGGCTATAAGACTTCCTACAGCACCTCCCCCATTTGTTTAAATAAGAGAGTTCTAAGCCTAATACAAAATTAAACACAATAGGAACAAATTTATTCAATAATTATCCTATCCTAACTAGTTTAAGTCTTGTATAGTAAATAACTTGGCCAAGTCATGACAGGAAAGTAACTAGAATTATCTAGTCTTCAACCCCATCAAAGATCTGAGAAGGAAAATAATATTACTTGAGTAAGTAGGAAGTGCAATCAAGCAACTTCCAAAATGTGCAACAAATAACAGAGACAATTGGCTACCTGGGCAATCACCCAAAGTCTCATTTGCAACATTGAAGCAACCAACTTTGGCTAAGGCCTAGAATAACTAACTGATAGACCATTTTCAGAAGCAGAAAATTTTTCAAAACAGACTTACCTTGTCTTGGCAAGATTTGACAGTCCTGCTTGTCCATTTCTGGATACCATGTACCTTGTTGGGGCATGGGCATTTCTTTGCCCAAAGGCCAGTTTTTCCAAGTAGAAAAACAAGCTTCAAGTGGAATGTCTTTGGTGTTCAACATTCTTTCAGGAATAGATCAGTGCTGCCAGAAACAATCGTGTCTCACTTCAACAGAACCCTAAGTTATTTAAATGCCATATTCTACAGCTCTTTGAAGTGGTTGAAGATTACTTATCTATGTAGAATATAATCTCGATGTATCTAAAGAACCTGATTAGTCTAACTATAAGTATGAAATAGATGACTATTGATCTACAATTCTTAATACCTATATAACTTAAAGCCTAAGACTTCATATTAGAATATTATACAATAAACAACTGTGCAACAAATGAGGACAATGACTTCAAAATGTAAACAATATATAAGTATCTTGATCAGAGGTAGAAATGTACATTGCAATATGATAAATATATATCAATATATAAAAATCTTTTAAGCAGAGGTAGAAGCATGCATGCATACAATATTCAATATAATTTAACTTTGTATCAATATACAAGAATCTATACCAATGTAATAGCCTATAAATAATATCTCACAAGCATTCACTCTATTACTCACTATTACTATTAATGTGAGTAAGTTCATACTAATCTATTATCCCATCCAATTTTCCCTTTTTTTCAAAGAGATCCCTGAGCCTATAAAATTCCCCCCAACACCCTACCATATACCAATTATAATCAACCCCTAAATGACATCCCTAACCCTAAGAACAAACTTTGTTAGGAAAGGAAACATTGTCTTCTAGAATTACTTCCAGCTGTCATGGGGGCAATGTTCTTTCTATGGGATCCTGTGAAAATAAAATGATGGGTTAGTTCCAAGATTACTTCCTGGTATAATTGCAAATAGTCTCTGAATATTTGGTAGGGTTTTTCTGAGCTTCCTATTTGCAGTTCTGGCCAGAATATTGGAAAAAGAAGTACACCATTTCAGCTAACGAAGTTGGAACCATCTTGAGCAGCTGGTACCCAAAACAGGTCTTGTAGTAGCATTATGAGCATCATGACATCATATTAACCAGATGGAGTTGTTGTTGTGGGGCCCCATCTTCTTCCTGGAAACTTCAAAGATTACCGCAAAAAAAAATTCATTGTTCAGTAGAAAACTTAAAAATTATTTATCTAGACATATACAGACATATATATTCAATGAAAGGTACGATACAGACAAAAATAGATATTAAGAAAAGTAAAGTTTTTTCTAAATTCTTTTTTCTTTCTGTCCCATATTATGGCTCCTGACATGAGATAGAAACTCTGAATTTTTATTTTAACAGTATGCTTGGATTTAGAGAGGGACAGAGCCAGTGTCCATCTCCAAAGGCAGCACTATATATTCATAAATATATATATGTATATATATGTATATGTTTTGCCACCTGTACTTATGAGTCTTAATCGCTTTTCTTGATGATACTTATTGGATAGTTATTCTTCCATTTGCAGGATTCAAATATCTATGGTTTCTTGAATTTTTGAAGATAAGAGTTTGACTTCTTCTTTTCCAATTTGTATCCCCTTGATCTCCTTTTGGTGTCTTATTGCTCTAGCTAGGACCTCAAGAACTATATTTAATAGATATGGAGAGAGTGGACAACCTTGTCTTGTTCCTGATTTTAGTGTAATTGGTGGGAGTTTCTCTCCATTTAGTTTGACGTTTGCTGTTAACTTGCTGTATATTACCTTCATTGTGTTTAGGTATGTTTCTTGTATCTCTGCTCTCTCCAAGACTTTTATCATGAAGGGATGTTGTATTTTGTAGAAAGCTTTTTTGGCATCTAATGAGATGATCATGTGGTTTTTATTTTTCAGTTTGTTTATATGGTGGATTATGCTGACAGATTTCCATATGTTGAACCATCCCTGTATCTCTGGGATTAAGCCGATTTAATCATGGTGATGATGGTTCTGATATGTCCTTGGATTCAATTTATCAGTATTTTATTAAGTATTTTTGCATCAATGTTCATGAGTGAGATTTGTCTGTAAATTCTCTTTCTTAGTAATGTCCTTCTGTGGTCTGAGATTTTTGGGACCAAATGCCCTAGATCAATGTTTAAAATCTGAATAGGCAAGAATTCCAATAAGAACACGTAGTACTCAAACAGATTTAAGAAACTTTTATGGCCATTTGTGACAGGCATTTGAATGGACAATCGGGATGTATAAGGATGGGAATGAGCATATTGGTTTTATCTTTTAAAATGGAATAATATTGATAGCAAAATATAATTCTGTGGCCAGACATGGTTTTCTCACTGAGTATAACATGTGAAGTCAATAGACGGAACAACATTGGATTAAAAGACTTTTACATTGCAGGCACACTGTCTGGACCTGGACTACAGTCTTTTAATTTTGCCTATTTGTTTTTGTCATATTACTACAAAACTGGCAGAAAGCATTATGAAAGGCCTGATGGATGCCACTACTCCTTGGTCTTAAAGGCCATGCAAAATATATACACAACAGAACTGCTCCAACTTCACTGCCTCAGCATCTTCTGCACTGTGGACATGAAACAGGAAACACAGAGCCAGGGAACACAGGCTGCATGAGGACCCATCTATCTTACATCATGGTGGGGATCCTCAGCTTGTACTTCCTAAATTTCAAGATGACTGAAGCTCGATCCTTGCTTTACACATATGAAACTTCCAAAGTATCTGCTGACCTTCCTAGGACAGATTTCCTGCTGGAAACCTGCAGCTTTTCTAATTAATTGTGACTAGGACGAGTGATGCAGACTTAGCTGTGTGTGAGTGATGCCATACAATGCCAGTGCTTTGGTGTATTTACTTATGCTTTTTAACATATTACCATGATATACTTAGAACATTTACCTTTGGTTGCTATTTTTTATTTGGCTTTTATTTTTTAAATAGTTTAATAGATACATAATCTCATCACTTTCCATCCTTCCCTACCTTCAGCCCCTCCCAGATACTATCCCTCCAACTTCTCCTATGCCTCCCATTCTCAAGTTATTAGCTCCTTTTATTTGATTATTATTGTTTTCTAATAGAGTCTTGAGGGTTTCTTGCATAGAGGATTATACAATCTGAAAACAGAGTCAATTCTTTTTATTTTTCCATTTTTAACTCTTTCATTTCTTTTTCTTGTCTTATTGCTCCAGCTAAGACCCCAAGGACTATATTGAATGAGAGTGGGAAAAGTGACGCTCTAATCTCATTCCTATTAGTGGAAAGGGTTTGAGTTTTTCCCCACTTAGTTTAATGTTATTAGAAGGCTGATGCATATAGCCTTCATCATTTCAAGTTATTTGCCTTCTGCTTTTAGTTTTCTTCAATGCTTTAGCAATTATGGGAATGTCAGACTTTTCAAAGACATTTTTACCTCTATTGAGATGACCTAATCATGTGATTTCTACCTTTGAGTCTATTAATATGACGAATTATATTTACTGATTTGCATATGTTGAATAATTCTGCCATCCCTGGAATGAAACCCACTTAGTCATCTCTGATGAGCTGTTGAATTTAGCTTCCAAGTATTTTGGAAGTATTTTGAGAATGTCTATGTTCATCAAAGATATGTGACTACAGTTTTGTTGTGATAGTGGCATCCTTATCCTCTTTTGCATCAGGGTGATGCTAGTCTCATAAAATGTAATTTGCCTCATTTCTTCCTTTTCTATCTTATGAAATAACTGTGGGCATCGGTGTTATTTTGTTTGAGGTCTTGAAGAAGTCAACAGTGACTATCTTAGACTATGCTTTTTTAAAGTTGGGAAACATTACTTATTTAATTCCATTGCTTTTTCTAGCTATATATGTTTTTGAGCGCCCCTTTTGTTTAATTTTTGTAGGTCAACATGTGTCTAGAAATTTATTCATTTCCCAGCCTACTGGAATAAATAGGTTTTTAAAGGATGCCTCAATTATTCTTTGGATTTTATGACTATTATAATGTCTTCCTTTTATCTCTAATTTTATTAAATTTGGTCTTCCTTCTAGTTAATTTGACTAAATGTTAGTCAATCTTATTTGTCTTTTCAAAGGAACTAATTTTTTATTTAACTGATTCTTCGTATTGTTCTTTTCCCCCCATCTAGGTAACTTCTGCCTTGATTTCATTATTATCTATTATTATTTCCACCTATTGATCTGGCCATAAATACGAGTGAAATTTTGGAATAGATAAAAGCTAAAAAATAGTATACTAAGCAAAGTAGTCAAGACTCAAAAAGACAACCATCCTGTATTCTCTACTACCTGCGAATCCTAACTTCCAATTCTTTATAGATAGATATCTATCTGGGAGTGAGAGAGGGAAGCTAACGTAAAATAAAAAGAGGCTCATGAAATGGGAAAGCTTATTTTTAACAGAAAAAGTCATGATTGCTTGGCCTAGCATTTTACTGTATGATAATTTTTAAATTAAAAACTCATAGTTATGTTTTATTAGACCTTGCTATTCAAATTTATTTCCAGCTATACTTCTTCTTGGTAATGTTACTGAAAATGTTTTGATGTTCTGTTTTCCACACTTTGATTTAAGTATTGTTACTGTTTCATTTTTATGTTAATCTTGATAGCTTTCATATTTCTTCAGTTTCCATTATGTTAATTTAAAAATATGTCCCATATTTCTGTGTTTTAGGTCTCTACTGTTTGTTAGGTGACAGCAAATCATGCAAAAAATAATAAAATAAGTAGATACATATATACAAAAGAATCTAAAATACTCATAATTCATTCCGAAATTTTCATTTCACAACAGCAAAGTAATATAAAGTATAAAGTTGATAAAGTATATTAAAAAGTAAAGACTTGCCAGCTGTAGTGGTACATGCCTTTAGCCCCAGCACTCAGGAGACAGGGAAAAATAGATATCCTTGTGTTAAGGCCAATCAGATCTATGTATCAAGTTTCAAACCACTGAGGGTACATAATGAGAACCTATATAAAAAGGGAGACCTCTAATTCCAGGTTGGGGGCATACCTGTAATTCTACCACATAGTAGGAAGGAGTAAGAGGGTTGAGAGCTTAAGGCCAGCCTAGGCAGAATAATAATTTCTCTTTTAAAATGCCGTAAGATGGATGTCTTCATCAAACCCCTCCCCTCCAAGGCTTAGGGATTGAAAGAGGAAGCAAAAAGTCTGTAAGAGCAAGAGATGATGGATGGCTACAACAGGAATGGTGCACATGTGAGCTCACAGAAACTATGACAGCATGTAATAGAACCCATACAGGTTCAAACCTGATGAGGTTCCAGCCCTGACAGGGCATTTCAAATCACCAGGCATGCTCCCAGACCACAGAGTACATTAAAAGTCATTAGAGAAGGAATGAAAGGTGTTGATTATATTTCAAGTATGCCAGCAAAGGCAGAAGTTATAACATAAATGTTTGCATGATTAGATGCATAAAAAAATTCCTCACAAACAGCACCACTGGGCAGGCGAGATGGCTCAGAAGATAGAAATGCTTCCTGTGTGAGCCTACAGACCTGAGTTTGAGCATAAGAACACTCATATTTGGTTTCTAGCCATAAGTAAAGGACATTGAGCCTATAATTAGTGATCCTAGAGAAGCTAAATAAGGAGAACCCAAAGAAAAACATATAGGCATCCTCCTGAATATTAACCTTCATCAGGCGATGAAAGGAGACAGAGACAGAGACCCACATTGGAGCACCGGACTGAAATCTCAAGGTCCAAATCAGGAGCAGAAGGAGAAAGAGCACGAGCAAGGAACTCAGGACCGCGAGGGGTGCACCCACACACTGAGACAATGGGGATGTTCTATCGGGAACTCACCAAGGCCAGCTGCCCTGGGTCTGAAAAAGCCTGGGATAAAACCGGACTCGCTGAACATAACGGACATTGAAGACTACTGAGAACTCAAGAACAATGGCAATGGGTTTTTGATCCTACTGCACGTACTGGCTTTGTGGGAGCCTAGGCAGTTTGGATGCTCACCTTACTAGACCTGGATGGAGATGGGTGGTCCTTGGACTTCCCACAGGGCAGGGAACCCTGATTGCTCTTTGGGCTGACGAGGGAGGGGGACTTGAATGGGAGAGGGGGAGGGAAATGGGAGGCAGTGGCGGGGAAGACACAGAAATCATAGATAGATAGATGATAGATAGATAGATAGATAGATAGATAGATAGATAGATAGATAGAAAAAAAGAACACAGTAAAGATGGAAGGAGAGAATGAACTCCACATGTTGCCCCCGACCTTCACATGTGTATGTACGTGCACACACACACACACACACTCACACACACACACCATAATTTTTAAAGCACAGTTATCATTAAAGAGAGGAGAGAAAAATGTTTTCAGTGCCTGAGATGCAGTGCTGATATTTGTGATAATATAAGAAGAATCTCTTAGTCTTAACTTATAAGAACCATAAACTAAAGCAGAAAGGGAAAAATGTTTTTCACTCTGTTGTAAAGATTCCAACAACTGACCATCTCAAAGAGTTATTTAGTAATAGGAAAGCATTCTTCTCATGCCAGAATGTCAGACAAGCCAAGTGCCACAATCTGTCCAATTAAAAATTTGTCATAATCCAAAACTGAAATACTTTCAGAGGGCAATAGATGAACTGAAATATATCTATTAAGTGAGGTCATCTGAGTTCAGAAAGAGAAACACCACATATGATCTCTTCACCTGTAGATCAGAGTTGTGCAAAGGCCTGTCAAACCACAGCTAGAGTTGAGGTCTGGCTGAGTAAGGAAATCATGATGCAGCTATCAGACGATGTACCCAGTACAAACTGTGAAACAATACACACATCCATATGAAAAATAAAAAGTAAGATAGCAAGAAGACACCGCAAACAGAAACATGTGTGTGTGTGAATTAAGGAGGAAGCTGCAATGCCAGTAACCAGACAAAAGTGAAAGAAACACAGTGCCTTATGTTTGCAAGGAGGTTGGTTGGCTTAAACCCAGATAGCTTCATTGCTTAAATTATTTTTAATATGTCTGATTAACACATTAATACAAAATAAGTTTTGTTGTTACATTTTCACACATGCATAGAACAGACAGCCCTCCCTTCCACCTAGAGCATGACTAACGAGACTTGCTAACAACTACTGTAACCACCTGGGGCTAATTAGCCTCTCCAGTCTCTGAAGAACTGGTTTCCTGCAGCCTAAGGACCAAAAAGAAAGAAAATCTTGTCTGGATATCCCTTCCCTCTGGCCTTATTAGCAGAGATACAAAAGACATCACAATTCCCCAGTCTTCTTCTCTCAGCCTTTGGGCGGTAGTATCCTGAACCCTCACTAGGGAGCTAATTAAAGGATTCTGCTTGTAAACTTTCAGGACTTCAGTCCCCAGTCCTGGCTCTTTCTGTCTCTGGGGGAACCATTGCCAGTTGGATGCCTTCCAAGTCCCTGCAGAGCTAAAGAAGTTAGTGAAGCCTTTCAATTAGTCTCTTCTTGTCTGACACATCACAATATGTTAGAGTTAGAGACTCAGGAGATTAGCCAATGCTCCTTCCCATGTGTATGTTCGATGGCTGGCAAGTTTCTACAGACCTGTGTCTTCTACTAGTTCATTCAAAGAAATGAAGTTAAGTTTGGTACAAAGACCATAGCACCATCTGGGAGGGCTGGAGTGGGTATCTGATCAGATGCTTCATGGGTAAGTCCCTGCCCTGATCTTCATTAAAGAAAGAATCACAGACTCTAAAAAATAGTTACTCTCTCAATTCAAACCCAATGGAATCTTCACATCTACACTACTCCAAACATCAACTCAATAATTCTGCCACTCAAGTCATTGAATCCTATGAATGATCATTTGAAGGACTCATTATGAATCCTACTTCATAGCTGAGAAAACTAAAGCCTAGAGAATTGTCAGTATTGTCAGATGAGTAGTAAGGAGCAGTGTTCACCCAGCACCCACTTCTCCCAATTCCTCATCCAATGCTGAGGGACCCACAAGCATCAGGGACCAGAGTCTTCAAGCTAACTCTCTGCCACATGGAAGATGCTACATTCACAGTAGCCTTCCCTTCCTAAATATTTATATTCTAAAATAGATGATATGTAGGTACCAAATAAAGGTCTGCACTCTGTAGGATCGCAGAAGCTTTATTTCCCCTAATTCTGTAAGCAGAGCTAAGCACCTTCAATTAGCATTCTGATTCCTTCCTGCTCTTGCCTCTTTGTTATGGTTATGGCTGCCTCCCAGGCCTCCACATCTCTGCCTGGCTCACTGTAAGCACCTCCAATCAGAGCATCTGTCAGGGGGATTATTCTCCCACAACCAGCCCCTATCCATCAGAGATCCACTGTGCATGAACAGTTCCTGGGTTTACACACTGTTCTTAATATCATTTCCTAAGTATTCAGTTTCCTTCCTTTAGCACTCTATGTGGGTCTAAGCACTTACCATGCAGTGGATAAAAATAAATAAAGATAGATAGATAGATAGATAGATAGATAGATAGATAGATAGATAGATAGATGATAGATAGATAGATAGATAGATAGATAGATAGATAGATAGATAGATGATAGATAGATAGATAGATAGATAGATAGATAGATAGATAGATAGATAGACCTAAGATCCTTGGGAGAGACTAAGGCTAAACTAGAATTGAGGTCTCCATGTGTCATGCTATGGCTTTCTTCATTCTTATTTACTACCTTTTATATTTCTGAAGCTCCTTGTATCTCTTAAAGGTATAACATTTTGCAATTCTTCAGAGGTTTTCTCAATTCAAGGAAGGAGGCAGTCTTGATGAACTGGAAGGCATTCCTCCAGGATAATTTTCACTTGTTTGTGTGTTATATTTCTATCACTCTCTGAACATAGCACTATGCCTTATAATATTCTCTTATTACTATACACCTATTATAATGATTCATTACTATCACACCTTACTATAATAATCATTCATCATTATCCCCTTTCACTAATATGATCATTGTTATGCCACCTACTATTATGACCATTCACAATTACTATCCCATTAGTAAAATAAGATGTGATCTCTACTGTTAAACGTCACCAAACACTTTCTTACTGATTCAAGGCCTACTTGATAGAATGGAGCTCATATCTGGTACTTTAAACCTAGCCTAAACTCGCGGTCAGGTATGTCATCAGCTTGAGGGAAAATCTACTATTATTATTTTGAGATACGGTATCAAATTGCCTTCTCAGCCCTAATCTTTATACACATACATTAGTACAGTTCTCAGAAGAAGAGGTGGAAAGATTGTAAGAGTCTAAGGCTGGGGAAGACTACTGAAAAGTAAGGTCTTCAGGGCATGACAGGGTAATTGCACTCATGAACACACAACAGCTGTGGCTGCCTACACAAGACCTGCAGAAAAAGAAGAGAGTCAAAACTCCAGCATGGATTGGTGAGGAGCTCATGAAGCTCCATCCCTAGCTGAGGTAGGCAGAGTCAGTTTCTCCTGGGATGTGGCTCCTGGTAGATTGTCCATCTGTCAGGGCATGGTCCTACACCCATGAGCATACAGGAGGCACGAATTTAACTCAGGCAGGTGTGTGTGTGTGTGTGTGTGTGTGTGTGTGTGTGTGTGTGTGTGTGCGTGTGTGTGTGTGTGTGTAGAAGGAAAGAACATCTGAATTTGGAAGGATAAGTGAATATCATCCAGTGTGCAATGTGGCAGAGGAGGAGTTGAGGAGTGGTAAGTGAATATCATCAAAATACACATATACATCTATAAAATTCTCAACTAATACATTCAAATACATTATTTAAAAAATTGCCATTTATGCCCAAGTCAAGAATCTTGTCCCTATTATACCAAATTAATAGTTGCTTTTACAACTTCAGAAGAAATGTTCTTTCTAAAAATGTCCCTCTCAGAATCTTCAAGTTGACTTAGTTGGACCAGAATCTCTGCTGTGAAATTATGTCTTCTAAATATAATGGGGAAGCTGTACCCATGAACTTACAACAATATGGTCATCGAAACAAGACCTGCATATTGATATCACCAGTCAACATGCCAACACAGGTGGAGGAAATCTCACAAGGCCCTACCCCTAGATGAGGAGCTACAGGTAATTAATGTTTGCTCAGAGAGGGAGAATCAGTTTTTCTCATGAATGAGCCCCTAATTGGTTATCCAATACCAAGTTGTCAGACCTAAAAACAAACAAATGTCAGCGCTAAATAAACTCAGATAGTTGTATTTATGTATTTACTCATTTATAAGAATGTGTATAAAAATAATAATTAAAGAAAAGTAAGTCATGAATTTAAGAGAGGAATGGCAATGCAGAAGGGATTGGATGGAGGAAAGGGGGAAAGTGATGTAGATATAGTACACATATATGAAATTTTAAAAGCATTTTTAAGCTTGCTCAGTGGATAAAAGCACTTGCCTCCTACCTAATGACTTGAATTCAATCCCTGGGAACCACATGGTAGGACAGAACCAACTTTACAAGTTATCTTTTGGCCCCCACACATGAGTCATGGCACATGTGGACACGTGCATACACACATAAATGAACAAGTGTACTTATAAATTTTAATTCCTTTGCATCTTCATTTTCTCCTGATATTGGACCCAGTAAGGTACTTTGAAAACGTCAAGTGGTTTTGGTTTCACTGGAGTCCTAGGTAAAAGGCAAATTTCTTTTCCGTTGTCAGTTCATCTACAAACTGCATGAATTTCAACTATCTACCAGCATTCTTCTGTGTGTTTGGAAGACACACTATTATGGTAAAATTTAGATCCTGACCTTCAGGGCTATATCATCAGGTTGGAGAGAGCAAACATGTGCTACAATAAATATAGACATTATTGCCGTGCCATCTTACTGTGTGAGCCTGCTCCCAGCAAATGGGTCACTAGAGTCACTTCTGGGAGACTGCGGTTGAGAGATAAAGACTGAGTAGAGAAGCATTGAAGGAAGGAGACCTTGCACATCTTACAAAAGTCTAGAATTTAAATGATAGAAATAAATTGGTAGCTTTGGAGGATAAAGTACAATGGGGCATATATTACTATGTGAGCAACAGCAGTGAGTCAGGGTTGGGGAGCATAGAGTTCAAGAGCTATTGCAAAAGCCCTGAGAAGACATCTCAAGACAGACTAGGAAGGCCCATGGAGGGTTTCAGATTCTCTGGAACTGGAATTCTCAATAGCTGTTGGCTACCATGTGGAATATCAAGTGCTCTTAACTTCTGAGCCATCTCTCCAGCTCTTAATACTATGTCTGTTTACCAAAATAATATTGGGTTCTCCCCTAGGGCCTATGACCTATCTAACCAGGTACATGGCCCAATTAACAATGGTAGAAATGTGTTCCATCTTAAGGAGGAGGCCTTATGTGACAGCATTAATAAGACTTACATAAGCTCAAGTTACACAAAATCCCAACTTGAATGTGGAAGTGGGGTGGAGCAGACACAAAATCTCACCACTAGCTGAGGAGCTATTGGCATTTGATAGTTGCTGGGAGAGGCAGAGTCGGCTTTCTGTTATCACCAGACCCTTGGTAGGTCAACCACACTCCAGAGTCGCTCCCAAGACTGATTGAGTAACATAAACTGGACTTGATAAGGAGAAAATAAAAAAGAAAACTCAAAGTTGGGTGGATAGGGAGGTGAGGAAAGAGAGTGAACATGGAAGGAGTTGGGAGAGGGGGTGAATGTAATGAAAATACATCGTCTGAAATTCTCTAAGATTTAAAAATATTTTAAGTATGAGTGTAAAGGAGTCCAGCCAGCCAAATACTCAGCAGAACCCATCAGACATTTGACTTTTAAGAATAGCAGTAGATATAGTTTGATTGAAATCCATTTGACTGGGAAATATCCTCAGATTTCCAGACAGTTAGTAAACATGCTAGTAAGATTAGTCACACTTGGCTTCTTGGCCAGAAAGTGGCTAACAGAGTAAGTGTGAAAGATGACACACTACAATTCAGGTTCACTGACAGCACCTTCCTTGGTTTCAACCAGCTACAAGAGTCCCAAATTCTAGTGCTTAGCCACTAATAGAGGGAAATCAATGTCTCCTCTGAGTTTCCCTTAATAATAACCCCATATTTACAAATTATATATACAGATATATTAGAAAGTCCACTATATGTCAATATATTTTGTTATTAAAAATAAGAGCTACTACTTCTTAATGCTGCTTTTCATAAAATGAAAATGTGTCACTCTTTAGTAGATAGGCTGTGAGAATGTTGGTTTCATTCATTATTGGTTTCATACATGAGTTAGGAGGTGAGTGTGGGTTAGGAGAGAAAGTCTCTAATAATGTCATTCTGCAATGACAGGATGTTCTGACTGCTTATAGGATATCAAACACCAATTTGACTTTACCCTTAACCTATTTTTAACATGATTCTTTTAAGAAATATATTAGAACAGTTATAGATTATTGATTAAGGCAACCAATTGTTTTTATTTATTAGCATTTTAAGTAAAGGTATTTGAATAGTCATCAGGTATTTCATCTATAAAACAAATCAAACTTATTATCCTTACCCTCATAGATTGATAGTGTTGTCTTGAAGTCCAAATAAGATAGAAAATAAAAAGTGTTGTTTGTGAATTGGGAACTCTACATAGAATAGGCCTGGCCATTTGGGATACTAGTAAGCATTAGGTGAATGAATAACTGAAATGAATAGATAAATAGATGATAGATACAGAAATGGTTAGGTATATCATTGATGCATAGAGATAAATGATAGATAGATAGATAGATAGATAGATAGATAGATAGATAGATAGATAGATGATAGACAGAGAGATAGATTTAAACCTTACAATTGGGTAACCCTGGCTTTCAGTGCTTAAAATTATCCTTGATTCAGTAAGTGTTTAATCCACAGGATTTATAATGAAGTTATAAATATTATTGTTGTGATTAAACTGTTTTATTATAATTTTCTTCATGAGTTTCTGGAGGGCAGGAACAGTAGGTCAAATTTTTAAACAATGCAGTGAATCAGCTTTTCCACAAGGTTGTTGACAAGGAAAATGATGGCATAGTAACAGTGACAGATATGTTACACTAGCCCTATTCCTTCAGTAAACACTTCAGTGGCTGCTTTTTCTTAGTAAACACATATATCACTATTAGAAAATCAAGTATCTCTCTCATCACTGTTGCAATTTTCTTGGTCTTGTGCCTCACTCTATGGAGAATCTCTTCATTATTAAGCATATTAGCCACAGTCCTCTATTGTCAGTGTTTGCCCCGCAGCACCATAACACATATTCCTCTTATATTCAAATACAATTATTAAAAATCTTAGTCTTTCTTAACAATATGTTTCTCCTTTGGACCCCTCCTTGCATGGTCTGTGTTCTTTTCCAAGTCTTCTCTGGGAAGCCATCCTCATCCACAATCTTCACTTTCAGACTTCCATTCCCTGGATCTTCCCTCTGTCTCCATCTCCTTTCCACCAGGGCTTCAAAAATCACCTGATACCCAAAATGACTTCCTTCCTAATAGGACGGCAGGTGCCCACTTGTCTTTAACATGTGACTCAATAGCCATCTTCATCATTAAGAAGGTTATAAGCAGTTTTGAATTTATAAGAATAAAGATGAGCTTCTTTATATTTTCTCTTATAAAAATATTTTCTAATATTATTCTTAAGACATCATATTTAATTTTGCTAATGCTTAATTTCAAATAAGGGAGTAATGGATTATAATATTTAGCATATAAATAGGTAAAAAAATAATCAACTAGAAATATCAGTTACTTCAATCTTTTCTGAGTCTCAATCTAGCCAAATTTTTTAAGTGTCCTAGAGTTCATATCCTTTGACTCAGAGCCCCTCTTCACAGGTTTCTGTTTTCTTAGAGTTCACACCATTTGACCCAAGGACCCTCATTGTGGGTTTCTGTCTTCAGTCATTGAAAGAGTGTGCACAGATGAACAGCATGCCATGTAGCCCAGATTATTTAAACCAGAAGATGTACTAATGACAGATGATTAAATACATTTCATCCCATCTACTGAAAGAAATACGCTGCCGCTGGAAAAGATCACAATTAACCACCTGTGTTATCAAGTTTGCCTACATTAGTGAAGTTGTGGAGTGTTAGGTATAAAACAATTCCAATCTTTATAAATATATATATCATGTGTGAAAGCATTTTAATAATTATATATCAATGTCCATATGGCTATCTGTAAATGGTGAATCTAAGGGTGACTTCTATTTTACTCTTTCTATATTTTTTATTTATGTATTGCTCATTCTTAATTTGTAGTTTTAATTGTTGGGATTATTTCTTTTCAATCACACTGACATTTCTTTTCTTTATTGCTCACTCCACCGCCTCACCTTAGGGAACCCCTCCTCCTTGCAATAATTACTTATACAGCTTTGCTCTAGGAGCAAAGCCTTGCTCTGGCATTCAGTAGTTCTTCGGCTTTGAGAAATTACTCAATCTCTCTGAAGTTAAGTTTCTTGATCTACAATTTGCAAACTCCACATACCTTACATGGGATTAGAAGAATTAACTTCGTCCTGGCACTAGTCACTTAGTACCTTGTTCATGGCAGTGATCACATAAATGATAGAGAGCTATTACTATTTTAGGGAACTTCCCTTCCTAAGCAAGAACATACCCCATTTTATCATAGCCTCACTCCATTTACATTAGTCAGCATCACTTAGAAGCAGTGAGTGGAACTGTGTCATCGGTTAAAGCCAGAAGAAAGGAGTATCCATTGGGGGCTACCTCCCCGTGAGCACCTTTCGTAGTGCACCCTGCACATCCGGGTTACGAAGGCTGTAAATAAGTGGGTTCAGCATGGGACTGATGACAGTATTGAGGATGCCAATACCCTTATCCTTATCGGAGGACTCCACCGACCCCAGCCTCATGTAGCTGAAGACACCTGTCCCATAGAAGATGCCCACCACAGTGAGATGGGAACTGCATGTGGAGAAGGCTTTCTTCCTGCCCTCAGCAGACCGGATACGAAGAACTGCAGCTGCCACATGGCCATATGACACTGTGATGAGGACCAAAGGGACCACACCCATGAAGGCTGCTGCTACAAAGAGCAGCTGCTCGTTGAGTTGGATGCTGGAACACGAGAGCTGGAAGAGCTGAGGGAGGTCACAGTAGAAGTGATTGATTGTGTTGGGGCCACAGAATTTAAGAGTAGATAAGGCAACAGTTTGGGTCAATGCATTGCTAAAGGAAAATACACATGACAGGCACACTGAGGTCTTCTGAATCCTCCAACTCATGTGTGTGTTGTAGGTGAGGGGGTGACAGATGGCCAGATAGCGATCATAGGCCATGACAGTCAACAGGAAGCAGTCTGCCCCAGCCAGGAGGTGGAAGAAGAAGAGCTGTGAAAGGCAGGCACCATAGGGGATATGTCTGTCATTGGAGAGGAAATGCTTCAACATGGCAGGAACGGTGACACTGATGCATCCAACATCTAACACAGATAAGTTCCCCAAAAAGAAGTACATGGGGGTGTGGAGCTTGGGTTCAATAAGGATAGCGGCCAGGATGCTGAAATTGCCACCGATAGTAACTACATAAGCAAGAAGGAAGATGACAAAAAGGATAGGCCGCAGAGCTGGAGTCTCTGTGAGCCCCAGCAGGACAAATGTGGTCACACAGGAATCATTTGCCGAGGCTCCCGGATCCATGACTCTCTTCCACCAGTTATCAGCTGAATGAAGTTCAAAGGTAATAAAAGGATGGTGGCATCTTGGTAATCAACATCAAGCATTGTGATGTCCAGGAGCAGCCAGGATGCGAGGCCATAGCATACACAAGGAAAGAAAGTTAAAGACAAATGCTTAATAAAAAGGTATGATACATCTAGCACTTACTGATAAAAAGCAATGGCATCTGGCAGACTCAGAGACATACACACACTGAAATAACAAGGGGAAGGAATGTGATGTTTAGAAGTTAGAGGGAAAGACTGTTTCCCTGAGGCCACAATTCTATAAACGAAACCACTCTCTTCAGATGGTAACCTGAACAATTTGGCTACACAAGATCTTGTAGCATAAAAGAGAAGCTTCCAGCCCAGTCCTCCGGGCGCCCGGGCGGGCCGCACTTCCTTTGTTTCTGCGGCCTGCCTGCACCAAGGAGGGTAGGCGCTTTGTTTGCTAGCTGCCCAACCAGCACGGAGGCCTGATCTCTCGGCCCCAGGAGAACCAGCGTTGGGGTGAGTTTCTGGCCGCGGCGCCAGCCAGGGACAGGGATCTCGGGGGTCCCTTGGCCTCCTGTCTTTCTTGGGCTCTCTGCAGGACCTCTATTCCCTGGGTACTGCCTCTTTCTTCCTGGCCCACCCAGCTTCCGTCCAGAGCCCTCCCCACTTGCCCCCCCCCCTGCCCTCTTTTGGCGCGTGGCATTGGGAGCTGGATCCCAGTCCTCCGGGCGCCCGGGCGGGCCGCACTTCCTTTGTTTCTGCGGCCTGCCTGCACCAAGGAGGGTAGGCGCTTTGTTTGCAAGCTGCCCAACCAGCACGGAGGCCTGATCTCTCGGCCCCAGGAGAACCAGCGTTGGGGTGAGTTTCTGGCCGCGGCGCCAGCCAGGGACAGGGATCTCGGGGGTCCCTTGGCCTCCTGTCTTTCTTGGGCTCTCTGCAGGACCTCTATTCCCTGGGTACTGCCTCTTTCTTCCTGGCCCACCCAGCTTCCGTCCAGAGCCCTCCCCACTTGCCCCCCCCCCCTCTTTTGGCGCGTGGCATTGGGAGCTGGATCCCAGTCCTCCGGGCGCCCGGGCGGGCCGCACTTCCTTTGTTTCTGTGGCCTGCCTGCACCAAGGAGGGTAGGCGCTTTGTTTGCTAGCTGCCCAACCAGCACGGAGGCCTGATCTCTCGGCCCCAGGAGAACCAGCATTGGGGAGAATCAGCATTGGGACGAGCCAGGGTTGGGCACGGAGATCTGATCCCTTGGTGCCAGGAGAGCCAACATTGGGGAGGCCGCGTTGGGTAGGCAAGGAGACCTGATCTGGTAAAAGAAGATCCATAAGGGAGTATTTGGAAGAAGAGATGGGCAGACGACAAGGCAAGAATTCGCCCAACAAACTGAAAAGCAACATGAAGCCACCAGAAACCAGCGACCTCACAACGGAAGGACATGAACACCTTAATCAAGAAGGAGAAAAGATCGACTTCATGAAAGTTACTGACGCCTTTAAACAGCATGTAAAAAACGCCCTTATAGAAATGGATGAGAAATATGACAGAAAGTTTGAAGAATTGAATAAATCAGTGAATGATACCCTAGAAAACCAAGGAAAAACAATCAAACAGATAATGGAAACAGTTCAAGACTTGAAAACTGAAATAGAGGCAAAGAAGAAAACACAAACAGAGGGCCGGCTGGACATGGAAAATCTAGGTAAACGAATAGAGACTACAGAAACAAGCATAACCAGCAGAATACAAGAGATAGAAGAAAGACTCTCAGATTCTGAAGATACCATAGAGAAAATAAACACACTGATCAAAGAAAACAGCAAGTCCAACAAACTCTCATCACAAAACATTCAGGAAATATGGGACACAATAAAAAGACCAAACCTAAGAATAATAGGAGTAGAAGAAGGAGAAGAAGTGCAGCTCAATGGTCCAGAAAATATATTTAATAAAATTATAGAAGAAAACTTTCCCAACCTAAAGAAAGATATACCTATGAAGGTGCAAGAAGCATACAGAACACCAAATAGGCTGGATCAAAAAAAAACATCCCCTCGACATATAATTATCAAAACACAAAGCATTCAGAATAAGGAAAAAATATTAAGAGCGGCAAAGGAAAAAGGCCAAATTACTTACAAAGGTAAACCTATCAGACTTACACCTGACTTTTCCATGGAAACCATGAAAGCCAGAAGGTCCTGGATAGATGTACTGCAGAAACTGAGAGACCATGGATGCAAGCCCAGATTACTATACCCAGCCAAGCTTTCGTTCACTATAAATGGAGAAAATAAAATTTTCCAGGATAAAAACAAATTCAAACAATATGCAGCCACAAATCCAGCCTTACAGAAAGTAATAGAAGGAAAATCACTAACCAAGGAGTCCAATAATGACCACAATAACTCAAGCATCTAGAGACCCTTCATCAACACAAACCAAAGAAGGGATACACACAAACTCTACGACTAAAAAAAATGACCGGAGTTAACAACCACTGGTCATTAATATCACTTAATGTCAATGGTCTCAACTCACCTATAAAAAGGCACAGGCTAAGAGATTGGATAAGAAAACAGGATCCAACATTCTGCTGTTTACAAGAAACACACCTCAACCACAAAGACAGGCACCTACTCAGAGTAAAGGGTTGGGAAAAGGCCTATCAAGCAAATGGACCTAAGAAACAAGCAGGTGTGGCCATACTAATCTCTAACAAAGTTGACTTCAAACTTAAATCAATCAGAAGAGATGGAGAGGGGCATTTTATATTCATAACAGGAACAGTTCATCAGGATGAAGTCTCAATCCTGAACATCTATGCCCCTAATATAAAAGCACCCACGTACATAAAAGAAACATTGCTAAAATTCAAGGCAGCCATCAAACCGCACACACTAATAGTAGGAGACTTCAACACTCCTCTCTCACCAATGGACAGGTCAATCAGACAGAAACCTAGCAGAGAAATAAGACAATTAATGGAGGTAATGAAACAAATGGACTTAACAGACATCTATAGAACATTCCATCCAAATAGGAAAGAATACACCTTCTTCTCTGCAGCTCATGGAACCTTCTCGAAAATCGACCACATAGTCGGTAACAAAGCAAACATCCACAGTTACAAAAAAGTATTACTAACCACCTGTGTCTTATCAGATCACCATGGATTAAAGTTAGAATTCAACAACAAGGCTACCCCCGGAAAGCCCACAAAGTCATGGAAACTGAACAGCCAACTACTGAACCATACCTGGATTAAGGAAGAAATAAAGAAAGAAATTAAAGTCTTCCTGGAATTCAATGAAAATAAAGAAACAACATACTCAAATTTATGGGACACTATGAAGGCAGTCCTAAGAGGAAAGTTCATAGCACTTAGTGCCCACCTAAAGAAAACAGAGAAAGCTCACATTGGAGACTTAACAGCCCACCTGAAAGCTCTAGAAAAAAAAGAAGCAGACTCACCTAGGAGGAGTAGGAGACTGGAAATAATCAAACTGAGGGCTGAAATCAATAAAATAGAAACACAGAGAACAATCCAAAGAGTCAATGAAACAAAAAGCTGGTTCCTGGAGAAAATCAATAAGATTGACAAACCCCTATCCAAACTAATCAAACGTCAGAGAGAGAATTTGCAAATTAATAAGATCAGAAATGAAAAAGGGGACATAACCACAGACACAGAGGAAATTCAGAGAATCATTAGATCTTACTACAAAAGCCTATATGCCACAAAACTGGAAAATGTAAAGGAAATGGATACTTTCTTAGATAAATATCATTTACCAAAGTTAAATCAGGACCAGGTGAACAATCTAAATAGACCTGTTAGTCGCGAAGAATTAGAAGAGGTTATCAAAAACCTCCCTACCAAAAAAAGCCCAGGACCAGATGGTTTCAACGCGGAATTCTACCAGAACTTCCAAGAAGACCTAATACCTATACTCCTTAATGTATTTCACAATATAGAAACAGAAGGGTCATTACCAAATTCCTTTTATGAAGCTACAGTTACTCTGATACCAAAACCACACAAAGACTCAACCAGGAAAGAGAATTACAGGCCGATCTCACTCATGAATATCGATGCAAAAATCCTCAACAAAATACTGGCAAACCGAATCCAAGAACACATCCGAAAAATTATCCACTATGATCAAGTAGGCTTCATTCCTGAGATGCAGGGCTGGTTCAACATACGAAAATCTATCAATGTAATACAGCATATAAATAAACTGAAAGAAAAAAACCATATGATCATTTCATTAGATGCTGAAAAAGCATTCGACAAAATTCAACATCCATTTATGTTAAAAGTCTTGGAGAGATTAGGGATACAAGGGTCATACCTAAATATAATAAAAGCTATATACAGCAAGCCGACAGCTAACATCAAATTAAACGGAGAGAAACTCAAAGCCATCCCGCTTAACTCAGGAACACGACAAGGCTGTCCACTTTCACCATACCTCTTCAATATAGTGCTGGAAGTGCTAGCAATAGCAATAAGACAACATAATGGGATCAAGGGGATTCGAATTGGAAAGGAAGAAGTTAAACTTTCGTTATTCGCAGATGATATGATAGTGTACATAAGCGACCCCCAAAACTCCACCAAAGAACTTTTACAGCTGATAAACAGCTTTAGTAATGTGGCAGGATACAAGATCAACTCCAAAAAATCAGTCGCCCTCTTATACACAAAGGATATGGAAGCAGAGAGGGAAATCAGAGAAGCTTCTCCATTCACGATAGCCACAAACAGCATAAAATATCTTGGGGTAAACCTAACCAAGGAAGTGAAAGATCTATTTGACAAGAACTTTAAGGCATTGAAGAAAGAAATTGATGAGGATACCAAAAAATGGATGGACATCCCTTGCTCTTGGATTGGGAGGATCAACATAGTAAAAATGGCAATTCTACCTAAGGCAATTTATAGATTCAATGCAATCCCCATCAAGATCCCATCAAAATTCTTTACAGATCTGGAGAGGACAATAATCAACTTTATATGGAAAAACAAAAAACCCAGGATAGCCAAAACAATCCTATACAATAAAGGATCTTCTGGAGGCATTACCATCCCTGACTTCAAACTCTATTACAGAGCTACAGTAATGAAAACAGGGTGGTACTGGCATAAAAACAGAGAAGTCGACCAATGGAATCGTATAGAAGACCCGGATTTTACCCCACAAACCTATGAACACCTCATTTTCGATAAAGGAGCTAAAAGTATACAATGGAAGAAAGAAAGCATCTTCAACAAATGGTGCTGGCACAACTGGATGTCAACCTGTAGAAGAATGAAAATAGACCCATATCTATCACCGTGCACAAAACTCAAGTCCAAATGGATTAAAGACCTCATTATCAGCACGAAAACACTGAACCTGATAGAAGAGAAAGTGGGAAATACCCTACAACAGATGGGCACAGGTGATCGCTTCTTAGGTATAACCCCAGAAGCACAGGCATTAAGGGCAACATTGAATAAATGGGACCTACTAAAACTGAGAAGCTTCTGTAAAGCAAAGGACACTGTCACTAAGACACAAAGGGAACCTACTGACTGGGAGAAGATCTTCACCAACCCCGCAACAGACAAAGGTCTGATCTCCAAAATATATAGAGAACTCAAGAAACTAGACTTTAAAATGCTAATTAACCCAATTAAAAAATGGGGCACTGAACTGAACAGAGAATTCTCAACAGAAGAACTTCAAATGGCCAAAAGATATTTAAGGTCGTGCTCAATTTCCTTAGCAATCAGGGAAATGCAAATCAAAACAACTTTGAGATACCATCTTACACCTGTCAGAATGGCTAAAGTCAACAACAACAAGGATAGCCTTTGCTGGAGAGGCTGTGGAGGAAGGGGTACCCTCATCCATTGCTGGTGGGAATGCAATCTTGTGCAACCACTGTGGAAGTCAGTGTTTCGGTTTCTCAGGAAATTTGGGATCAACCTACCCCTGGACCCAGCAATACCACTCTTGGGAATTTACCCAAGAGATGCTCTATCACATGTCAAAAGCATTTGTTCAACTATGTTCATAGCAGCATTGTTTGTAATAGCCAGAACCTGGAAACAACCTAGATGCCCTTCAATGGAAGAATGGATGAAGAAAGTATGGAATATATACACACTAGAGTACTACGCTGCGGTAAAAAACAATGACTTCTCGAATTTTGCATGCAAATGGATGGAAATAGAAAACACTATCCTGAGTGAGGTATCCCAGACCCAAAAAGAAGAACATGGGATGTACTCACTCATAATTGGTTTCTAGCCATAAATAGGGGTCACAGAATCTACAATTGGCGAACCTAAAGAAGCTAAGTAAGAAGGTGAACACAAGGAAAAACATATCGTTATCCTCTTGGATAAGGGAAGTAGACAAAATTGCCGGGGAGAAAAGTGGGATCTTGGGGGTGGGGTGGGAAGGGGGTAAGGGGAGATGGGGTGTGAAAAGGTAGAAGGGAAGGAGGGGGGACTTGGGGAAATAGGAGGATCGGGATAAAGGAAGGTTGGATAGGGGAGCACGGAACCACAATCCTTAGTTAAGGGACCCACTTTAGGGTGGGCAGGAGAATTGACCCTAGAGGGGCTCCCAGGTGCCCAAGCTGAGGTCCCCAGTTAGTTCCTTGGGCAGCTGAGGATAGGGAACCTGAAATGACCCCATCCTAGCGCAATACTGACGAATATCTTGCATATCATCTTAGAACTTTCATCTGGCGAGGGATGGAGATAGAGACAGAGACCCTCACTGGAGCACTGGACTGAGCTCCCAAGGTCCCAATGAGGAGCAGAAGGAGGGAGAACATCAGCAAAGAAGTCGGGACCACGAGGGGTGCACCCACCCACTGAGACAGTGGAGCTGATCTACTGGGAGCTCACCAAGGCCAGCTGGACTATTACCAAAAAAAGCATGGGATAAAACTGAACTCTCTGATCATGTCGAACAATGAGGGCTGATGAGACGCCAAGGACAATGGCACGCAGTTTTGATCCGACGCAATCTGCTGGCTTGGTGGGAGCCTAGCCAGTTTGGATGTTCACCTTCCTAGATATGGACGGAGGGGGGAGGACCTAGGACTTACCACAGGGCAGGGAACCCTGACTGCTCTTTGGACTGGAGAGAGAGGGGGAGAGGAGTGGGGGGAAGGGGAGAGGGGTGGGAGGAGGGGGAGAAGAGTGGGAGGAGAGGGAGAAGAGTGGGAGGAGGGGGAGGGAAAGGGGAGGCTGGGAGGAGGTGGAAATTTGTTTTTTTTTCTTTATTCTTCTTTTATCAATAAAAAATGTTTAAAAAAAAAAAAAAAAAAAAAAAAAAAACAAAAAAAAAAAAAAAGAGAAGCTTCCAGAGGAGAGGGGACATGGTCCTCTTCCCCAAACTCTAAACTGCACGTGTCATCTACAGTGGCCCCCAATATCTTAGGGAGATACCAAGATCTGAGGGTGATCACATCTCTTGTAGAAGATGAAAGAGTATTTGCATATAGCCTATGCATATCCTCCCATATATTATAAGTCATTTCTAGATGACATACAATACCTTACCCTGTGTCCATGCCACCTAAGTTTTTGTTATTTTATACTGTTTAAGATAGTGACATGGGGGAAGGATTACTCCTGTACTTATCAGAATAGACATAATTTTTCCACTTATTCTTGATACATAGCTGAATTCACAGATGTAGAACTTACAGGCAGATGACCAGTTGTAAGGGATGTTAGTAATAACAAGATACCCAGACCCTCCTATTTTACTACCAAAAAAAAAAGCTGTTTGTCTTCTGTCTCCTGAATTCAATTTCACACCATCTAGCCTGCTTGCCATCACAAGGCCACATCCTGCTATAGAGCCTTAGAGCCATAGATGGTTCCAATACATACAGTCACTTACATGGCGTCCCCTGAGCCTCACAAGATCTTGCCTCACACAGTGATTTGCCTTAATGAAGAGAAGATAATCATCATTTGGGTGCATCCAAATTCACATAGAAAATGGTTAGAGTTGGAGATCCTCAAAGGCAATTGACATGGTCGGAGGAAGACGCCTCCTGATAAACAAAATCCGCAGGTCCCAGTAGGTCAAATGCTATCAGAGGTGCTGAGCTTTTCTATGTGAGCTTGATCAGACCAATACCTCCAAGTCAGTATCTCTAAAACTCAGATGCCTATCATTCCTCTCCATCAACTACAGAACAAACTCTTTTGAGAAGAATCTGGTTATCCTGGCAGCTAGTATCTCCTGCAACCTTTATCTCTTCTCAGCCAAATACCAGAGACTCCAAGGTGGCAAGAGGTGCCATTCCAAAGGCCAAGAATGAAACAACTTGTATGGAAGTACATTTGAAAGCAAGGAGTGAGGGCTCTTGGAATGACACTCACCCAGGGAAGGGGGCAGACACTTCTTGGGCAGAGAGGATGCCAAATAGTCTCCACACCTGGAAGTTTATCAAAGACAGAGAAACAAAGAGACAAACAACTTGGCTGACATCATCTTCCCAATGGACTTCCTCTTTTTCACATTCTCTCTGTGGAGGCTTCTGAAATTAGAACATTCCAGGGGCTGCCAGGGCACCATGAACACCTACCTTCCCAAGACACAAGAATCCCCAGTGCTTTGCAAATGACTTAAACTTTCTCCATGTTTCAAATATGACCTTCATGGATGTGACCAAAATTTCACACATTTATTGAACAAATGTGTCTGCAAACTCACTTTTGTTACAGTTAAGATGACTCTCCAAAAATCTCCACAGCATGCATTAATTGAACATATTAATGGGGCTTGGTGCAATATTCCCAGCATGCACTGATCAAATTCTCCCTTACTACATGCATACATACAAGCATGCAAGCATGCATGTACTCAAGTATCCACACGCACTCTTCCCAATCACTATTCAACCTTAGGAAGATTTTGTAACTTATCTATAAAAGAGAGTGTGCTTATCTCACGACGTCTCCTGTTTCATTCATGTTTCTACAAATGACAGAATTTCCTTCTTCACAACTCCCCAATCCACTGTGCACCTGTACCACATGTTTTACCATTTACAGATTTTCTACCACAATGTGAAGGGCTGAGGATTTGATCAATTTACAAAACTTCTCAGCAACAAACTTTCAGAGTAACTATGAACAGAAACATATTATCTCTCCTTGTTGTTGTGATCCTCACCTCACAGGCACCACTTGCTGGTGGATGTCAGGGTTCTGCAAAATTCTTGGTGGGGTTTTTGAATCTCATACTTATTTTTGATGGTTTCTTAACACTAAAAATAGGATGCATATCTCTTCCTCCAATCGGTGCAGATGTTGCCTGTCAATAAACATTTTTTCTTACTAAAACACACTAACTTAGTTCGATCAATTGGATGACTGTTTCCATTTATATTGAAAATGTTCAGATATAGCAAATTAAAGGCTCTAAAATGCCCTATAATGATGTGGGAGTATCATATCAATCTGTTGCTTTCATTGGTTAATTAATAAAGAAACTGGTTGGCCTGATAGGTTAGAACATAGGTGGGTGGAGCAAACAGAACAGAATGCTGGGAGGAAGAGGAAGTGAGGCAGATGCCATGCCGCTCCTCTCCAGGGCAGACATGATGAAGCTCTGACCCAAGATGGACGTAGGCTAGAATCTTCCTGGTAAGTCACCAGCTGGTGGTGCTACACACATTAATAGAAAGGGTTAATCAAGATGTGAGAGTTAACCAAGAAGAGGCTAGATATAATGGGCCAGGAAGTGTTTAAAAGAATACAGTTTCCGTGTTGTTATTTCAGGGCATAAGCTAACCAGGCGGATGGGAGCCGGGCAGCAGGAACCCAGTCCACAGCTCCTACTACACTATAACATACTCAAATACTTCACAGCTCAAAGTAACTTAAATTATATCTACAATGATTAGAGACCCAGAAAGAATAATACAATCAGCACCTTATCCAATCATCATCGGAGAGGCTTCCTCTGCCCCAGATGGAAACAGATGCAGAGACCCACAACCAGACATTATACAGAGAAAGAATCTAAATTGGATGTCACCTTCAAATCCTTCTCCTCAGAGCTCAGAGAACCATGTGAAAGAGAAGACAAAAGGATTTAAAAGTCAATAGGGATGGGGGAACCAGGAGAATGTGACCTTGTAAATCAACTAAGCAAGGAACATATAAATTCACAGAGACTGAAGCAGCAAGTGCAGCACCTACATGGGTTTACACCAAGTCCTCTTCATAAATATTATAGTTATTAATTCCAGACAGGGTTTCTCTGTGTAGCCTTGACTGTCCTGGAACTCACACTGTAGACCAGGCTGGCCTTGAACTCAGAGATCTGTTGGTCTCTGCCTCTTGGGTGCTAAGTAAGATTAGAGACCTGTGCCACCACCAGTAGCTTAGTATTTCTATAGGACCCTTGACTATAGGAAAAAGTGTTGTGCCCAGTGTGGGGGGGCCCCAAAAGACACCAGGGAGACCAAATCACAGAAATGCAAAAGCAAGATTTATGTGTGCACAATATAAGCTGGCAGGAACCTCATCAAAGCAACTGGTGCAGCAGTGGCAAGAGGAGGTACCCCGCCTGTAATGGATTAAGTAAAATGCTTCAGATACCCGAGTGGCTGCAACAGCAGAAACACTGCAGGTTCCCAAGCAGCAGCAGTGGGCAGCAGGTCCCAAGAACAGCCAGTCCCAGGTAGGGACAGCACAGTTCCCAAGTGGCTGCAGTGGGCCACAAAGGGCAGTGAGTCCCACGAGGAGAGACAGACAGATGGGCACGCCACAAGACCACACTGCAGGTCCAGAAGATGGCTGGTCCCAGGCAAGGAGCCACACTACGGGCAAGAGACAGAGACATGTATAGGCATGCCATGCAGAGTGAGGTTGGATATTTATTTAGTGGGTTAATGAAGGGAAGGGAAGTGGGGCTAAGAAGAGAAAGAGGAAGAGCAGAGAAAAACAGAGACAGAGAGAGAGGGAAGAGGAGGAGAAGTGGGGAGAATGGAGCTGGGCAAAAGCTGCCTCTTCAGGAGAGAGACAGAAAAAAAGAGGGAACTCAAGCTGGAAGCTGAAGATCAGCTTGCTTCAGCAGATGTCAGGGAGGGAGTGGGTATGGCTTGTCTCTTAAAGGGACAGAGCATTACACCGCCCTTCTAGAGGGTGTTATTTAAAGGCAAAAACCAAAAAAGTTACATTAGCAGGATGAGGGGTTACAGATTTCTAGGGTTTATGACCCCTGATTGGCTGACATTTGTCTAGGGGTGTCCTGATGAAAAGCAATGGGTGCATTCTGGCAGGTGATCCTATCTAATTTACAACAGTTAGAACGCTAGGAATTTCCTTTGCATGGTCTGTTCCTGAGTGGTACCTGGGTAATCTCAGTTTGTGATCTTTACAGAACCAGGTATTGCCTCAGGATAAACTACTCAGGCCTCTATTGGGCTTGCCAAGGCTAGGTCCTATACAAGTGGGTCTCTGACTCTATTGCTTGGTCTTGGCACTAATTTCTTCCTGTTTGATTGCCATGTCTAACTTTAATATAAAAGTTTTGCTTCATCTTATTATATTTTATTTTGTCATGTTTGTTTGTTATCTCCTAGAACCCTGTACTTTTCTAATGAAAGGCAGAAAGGGAGTGGAACTATAGGGATATTGAGGTGGGGACAAAATAGGAGGAATAGAGGGAAAGGAAACTATAATCAGGAAATATTACATGAGGAAAGAATCTATATTCAATTAAAAATGTTAAGAGACAACAAATTAAGTGCTCTAAAATGCCCTATAACATACTCAAATACTTAACAACTCAAAGTAAATTTAATTCTATTTATAATGATTAGAGATGCCAAATGATTTTGTTTGGTAAACTCTTGTTTTCAAAATAATACAAAACACATCAATCTCTAATAATGTCAATACTCATGATATTTCATACTTTAAGAGTTGATAAATCTTGATCATAAAAGTATGTATGGTATCTTATAGTACTATTAATTAAACAATATATTTTATTTTATATAAAAATACTACTTTTACTCTTACCAGAGTCCTGTTTCCCTATCAAAACATTAAAATGAAAAATAAGATGTGGTTAGGCCTACAAGACCTATAAAATTCTGATTGCCTAAAAAATAAAAATAAAAAGGTAGCTGTATCCAATGATTCCCTGCATGTTGCCTATCTATCCTATATAGAGCGTCACTGAATGAAACATACAGTGGAATCTGAATCAGATGACAGGGTTCTGCCCCTTCCCCTGACATATTCAGGCACAACTATTTATTACAACAGGAAGGGAGGTGGGATAGGAGTGTGGAATCAATGCATATTCCTTGATAAGGAAATACCCATCAAAACAAAGAACCTCCATTAGAGCTCAGCCACTGTCTCACTGTTCTTCCACTGAACTGCTGAACCATGCCTTGTAAACTATTAAGATGGAAGAGGCAGTGAACTCCTCAACCCCCTGTCCAGATGATCTTCCTGGTCTTTCTTAAGCACTTGTGCATAAATCATTAAGTAATTACTGAGTCAGAAATAAGCAAATGTAAAGTAACAGACCACTATGCCAGGATGTGACCAGCACCCAGCTTTCTCAGGTTCCCCCCACCAAAGACAACACCCATAAATATGCAGGAAGCAGTCTTGAGAATCCACCACCCCAATTCCCTTAACCTGTGGTGTCTAACCTCCTGCCTTTTTATTATAAAAAAGAGGTGGGAATGTAATGATCTGTTCTGTCTCTTTAAGAGACAAGCCACACCCACTCCCCCTATACTGAGGCTAGCAGGTCTTACTTCCTGCTTGCAGCCTGAGTCCCTTCCTTTTCTGTCTCCCACTTGAAGAGGCAGCTTCTGTCTCTTCTCTCTCTCTCTCTCTCTCTCTCTCTCTCTGCCTCTCTGCTCTTCTCCCCTTCTCCCTTCCCCCTCCATAACCCACTAAATAAATATCCAAGAGGGTGCCTGAACTGGCCTTTTCCTATAGCCACACTGATGAATATCTTGCATATCACCATAGAACCTTCATCTGGCAATGGATAGAGATAGAAACAGGGACCCACAATGGGGCACTGGACTGAGCTCCCAAGGTCCATATGAGGAGCAGATTGAGGGAGAACAAATGAGCAAAGAAGTCAGGACCATGAGGGGTGTGTCCACCCACTGAGATGGTTTGACTGATCTAATGGGAGCTCACCAAAGCCAGCTGGACTGGGACTGATGGAGCATGTAATCAAACCAGACTCTCTGAATGTGGCTGACAATGAGGGCTGACTGAGAAGCCAAGGACAATGGCACTGGGTTTTGATTCTACTGCATGGACGGGTTTTGTGGGAGCCTAGTCTGTTTGGATGCTCACCTTCCTAGACCTGAATGGAGAGGGGAGGACCTTGGACTTCCCACAGGGCAGGGAGCCCTGACTGATCTTAGGACTGGAGAGGGAGAGGGAGAAGGGGAGGAGAAGGGAAATAGGAGGAGGGGAGGAGGTGGAAATTTAAAAAAATTAAATAAATAACCCTTTCTTGTACTCAGAAAAAAATTAAATTAAATTAAATAAATAAATAAATAAATATCCAAGCTCACTCTGCAGTCCTAGCTTCTATGGAGACTTGTGGACACAAGGACCTTTGTGCTATGCTCCCAATATCCTCTGTTCCTTCTCTTCTTATAGAAAGTCCATAATATAAGTAAGTATTGGCTCCTTGAATGATGCCCCAAAGTCCCATAGATATTCAAGCCCTTTCATTCTTTTACATTTGCTCCTCTAACAGGGTAATTCTAAATGACCCACTTTCACACAGTCCATTCTTCCTTGTGCCTGGTCAGGTCTGCTCTTGAAGCTCCTTATTGGTTTATTTCATTTCAGTTTTTCTGTGACTCAACTTCAAAATTACTGTTCATTTTCGTAGCTTCTGTTGGGTGAACGTCACATTTTATTTCTGTATCTGCTTCTTGGTTTTGCTGAGTTGTTTATCTGTGCCCTTGTGTAAGTCACTGAACCTCTCGAAAATGACTGTTCTCCCACCTCCCCAGGGGTAGGACGTTAGTTAGCTTTGTGCCACTGTGGCAGAATATCTGAGATAGAAACTTACAGGAAGAACATATTTATATTGGCTCATGGTTTCAGAGGGTTGTTACCCGAAGTTGTGGTCTAGGCCAAGTGTTTCAGGTTCTTGGCTCCTTATTTAAAGAGCTTACACATACTGGCAGAAGCAGAAAGGTTATTCAAAGCAAAATGATAGAACAGGCCAGACACACCCTTGAGGTGTCAGTAGGCACCTGTGTGTTAGTATCAAGTGCTTCAAGTTATTGTTTGGGATTTCCTTTTATAGAGTTTAAGAGAAGGAAGAATTTGGTTACTAAGATAAAAAGTGTTTCAAAAATTCATTTCTTTTGTCGTTGAGTTAACTATATAATCACATCACTTCTCCCTCCCTTTCCTTCCTCCAAATACTCCCAAATACCCCTCCTTGCTCTTGTGATTGCCATACTTCAAATTATGCCAGCCTTGGCCCATTGTGCATGTTCCTTCCTGTAACATATCTGATCTTAATGTATAATGTATGGTCATAAGATGGGAAATAGAGGATTCTCCTTAAAAGTTCCCTTTGAGGACACACTTTGCCCTATTGTGCATGCACCCAAAACCAGCTTAGGTCAGATCATCCCATGGCTCTTGGTTCTTGGATGGTGTTCTAGAAAGAGTTTGAATGCCCATTGTCAGGGGACTGTTAAGGAAAGTAACATGTTCCCATCCTGAAGAAGATTCAGGTGCAGGTCAAAGCAGGTGGGCTCCTACACTGCTAAGGGTTGCAGGGTGCTCAGCGAGATGTATGTGCATAGCACATGCTAAGTGGCATCCCAGGTTTCTAAGCAATGTTGGTGCTTACCTGCCCCAGTTTCAGCCCTGGTCACTTGGCTGAGCTTCTTAGGTAGAAGAGGAGGAGGGAGAAAACTTCTCAGTTCAGAGTGACTTCAAAGCAGGGGAGCCTGATTTTGTAACAGGGTCTTTCCTCATTATCAATGACACATCTATGAATGGGTGGATCTCTTCATGAGGGCTGCATCCTCATGACCCAGCTAGCTCCCTGAGGCTGAACACTGCTGAATTGGGGGCCAAGTGTTTAAAGTGATCTTCTGGGGGGACATTTGAGGGCTAAACAAGCATAAAGATGGTTAATGAAACCTTATTTCATTCTATCTGTTACCATGTTTCCTTGGTTCTTTGAGATCTCCATGGCCTCACATTGGTGAAGGCAATATAAAGGAGGAGTCAATTCTCTCTGTCTTTATAGACTGACTGCAGGGAGTGTGTCTGGTAGTTGACAGGTTCAAAAGAGGAGGCACGGAGTAGAAGGAAGAAGCAAGCCACACCATGATAGAGGCCACTATCTTGTAGCCTGAATGAGTAGCAGCTAGAGTGTTGTTTTATTTATACAGAATCCAGTAATCTGGAATAGAATCATGATGTTCCAAATTTGATGTGGGAGCCCCCTCTGTGTGCTGTGATTACCGTTAATGAAAAAAGAAACTGCTTTGGACCTATAGAAGGTAAAGCTAGGCTGAATGCTGGGAGAAAGTAGGCAGAGTCAGAGAGATGCCATGGAGCCGCCAGACATAGACAGTGGCCGGGAAGAACAGAGGCTCTCCTCTAACACAAATCATTGATCATATCATTTTTGTTTTCAGACATATGTTTAACTTTTGTATATCTGGGGTAGTAAGTTTAGTCATCACTGATAGACCATGTCAAAACAGAGCTATCTTTTACAATCATTTCCCCTCAATTTTAGTCATCATTGATTAACAAAGTTGTCTTTAGGATACTGGGAATCCTAAGACGGGTAAGGGGGATAAAGACCTGGTCCCCACTAGACCTAAGAATCATAAGGCACCCCTCTGTTCCCAGGAGAGGTAAATTGCTTCACCATTCGAGAGGAGGGTCTCTCCTTGTCCCAGTCCCTTCTCCTTTAGATCTGACACCATGGTTGGACTCTGACCTGATGCCCTTCACTTAATAGCTGCCTGTCTTTATAAAAGAAAGGGGGATCTGTCAGGAGCCAATTTCCTCCTAAAATCATTACAGGAACCATTACCCTGGGGAGTCTGCAGAGAACCCCACACCCCTAATTGTGTTAGGAATCAAAGCCTACCCCACACCCAAATTGGCTGTTAATGAGAGCTATCTGTTAGCGGAACCCACCCCGCATTCTAAACTATCTAGAGAACTAGGTGTGTCAACTTCCAGGCCTACTGTGACTTGACCGAAGATAACCTCCTGCCTACGTGACCAACGAGGACCATGTGACCAACGTGAACCACGCGGCAAGAGCCCAGAACCCTGTGCCCATCCCCCAACTCTTTACCATATATAAAGCTGTACCCCATCTGTAATAAATGGAGGCTTTGACAAAAAAAAAAAACAAAGTTGTCTTTTATAATCATTTTTTCTCATTAACTCCATAGCTGAATTTTTAAGAATCTAGAGGCATATGACAGCCAGGCTGCCAGCTTTTGCAGCTTCAAAAATGCCAGACAGAAAAAACCTTTTAAGCCAGCTCAGGCAGAATGCCATGCCCTGAGCAGTGTATTATTAATTCTTAATGGCCAGGGTGCCCAAGAAGAATCCTCAGGCCTAGGCTGCTTCAGTTATATTACTCAGTTTCTGGCATAATACAATGTTCATATGTTATATATTTATAGAATTTGTTTATATTCTAATCCTGGCACTTTTTTCTCCTTGGTCATTTATCACCACAGAACCTCTGCATGTGCTAACTTTTCTAACAAGGGGGGGGGGTTTCCTGACCTTGATTCTTTCGTCATCTTTGCACACCAACTTTTTCCACCAACATAAGTCCCTGTGTAAAGCAGAGGTAGCTTCAGCTAATCTAATTTTGTTGCTGTACATGCTACATAATTGCCTGAGTATATAGTAGGAAGAGGCTTGTAATCTTATCTGAGGCCAACTCTTCTAGCCCACCGAACCTTGTTGACCATTTTAAGTTGACTTGTTTGTCTTCTTCCTGAGAAAGTACAGGGGCAGACATTCTAAGATTATCTCATAGCATCATAAAGAGGCCTCTGGCTTCTTTGTGTGTGTCACAATCTCCAAGGCATAGGGAAGATCTTCAGGTTGATAAGAATATCTCCCTAAAAGCAGGAGAGGTAGTACATTCTAACTTGAGCTTCAGAGTCAGCTATAACATCTTTCTCCCTTTCATTTCTTTATTTTATTTTTCAAAGATAGATTTATTTTAATTGTATGTGTTTGAATGTCTTGCCTGCATGTATATCTGTGCCTGGTTCCCACAAAAGCCAGAAGGGGGTGTTGGATTCCCAGAAACTGGAGCTGCAGATAGTTGTGAGTCATACAGGAACCGAACCTGGTTTCTCTGAAAGAAGAGCAAGTGCTCTTAACTGCTGTCACCTCTTCAGACCTAGAATTTTTTTAATAGACAGATACACATCTTTTTAAAAAACAATCTTATTTTACATACCATCTTTAAATCAGCATGGTAAACATCGCATTTAAAATGATGAATTAGATTCATTTACATGCATTTTTACACATTGATTACAGTTGACTGTGAACTCCACATTCATGCTTACAACCTAGTTTGAAGGTATTAAGAGACACTCAGCCAGTCACAATAGAATGTATTGTTGAATAACAAAGTAACTACCACGTCAATTGAACATTGCTTTCTACAGTCTTAAGCCCTGCTGGATATGTGGATTCATTTCTAATGAATATTTTTCTAAATCACCATAGCCCAACATCCAACTTTCTAACAAGTCAATAATTGCTATTTGTACATTTGATGTATTTGAGACATAAACGATGTCTCTATGTCATAACTGGGTATATCTGGATAAGGCTGAGTATGTGCTCCTATGGTCAGGCACATTTTAAAATCAAGCCTATAATGTCCTAGTATTGGTATTAGTGCGACTTTATTTATTACCAAAGCTGATGAGATGCAAGGGATGCAGTGAGGTACTTACATGTCTTTCCATCACCACATAGGTTCATTCAGAGCCAGAGATGTGTCCAAACACCCCTGCATAACCCATAGGATGATGCTTTGAACATGTTGAAGGATAAACACAGTCCACTTCATTCCCGTTTTCCAAAACAACCCTCATGTTAACCTCTGAATCGGCTTCCTTAGAAGTCTTCCCAGAGCCCCATGCATATCCTTGTTCCTCAGGCTGTAGATGAAAGGGTTCATCATGGGGGTGACCACTGCATACATCACTGTGGCTACCGAGTCTTTCATGGAGTAGGTGTGTAGGGGCTGCAGATATACCATACAAAGTGTCCCATAGAAGAGGGCCACCACAGCCAGATGGGATGCACAGGTAGAAAAGGCTTTGTACTTGTTAGAGGCTGAGGGAATTCTGAGGATAGCTCTGACAATCCAGATATAGGATAGGATCATGAATCCAAAAGGAGCAAGGAAGACGAAGCAGCCTGTGACAATCAGCACCATGTGATTGATGCGGGTGTCAGAGCATGCAAGCCTGAGCAGGACGTACATTTCACAGAAGATGTAGTGGATTTTCCGAGACCCACAGAAGGTTACCTTGGTCATGAGGATGGTGTGGATGAGGCCATAGAGGATAGATAGGGCCCAGCACAGGATGAGGAGCAAGATACAGAGCTTAGGGCTCATGGCAGTAGTATAATGGAGGGGACGGCAGATGGCCACGTACCGATCATAAGCCATTACAGCGAGGATGAGATTGTCCAAGGCTACCAGAGACACCAGGAAGTAGAGCTGAGTCAGGCATCCTGTGTAGGAGATGGCTTTGTTCTGGGACTGAAGGTTCACCAGCGTCTTGGGGATTGTGTTGGTGACAAAGAAGAGGTCAGTGAAGGAGAGGTTGGCCAGGAAGAAGTACATGGGAGTGTGCAGGTGTGAGTCAGAGCCAATGGCCAGGATGATGAGCACATTCCCCACCACTGTGACCAGGTACATGGACAGGAAAGTCCCAAACAGGATGTGCTGATGCTCGGGAACCTCTGAGAGTCCCAGGAGTAAGAACTCAGAGTCTCCACTCTGGTTACTTCCATCCATTTTTCAATATTCTGCAATGTGAGCACCAAGAAAGATTTACCAAGCACTCTTTAGTAGATGGAGAATGAGCATAAATAAATACCAACTGCTTTCTTAGTATTACAGGTGTCTTAGAGCTAGGTGTGATGGCACTTGCCCAGAATCTCAGCTACTCAGAGGATAATTACTTGAGCCTAAAAGGCTAAAGGCCCTTTTCACAACATAACAAGGCCTTGTCAACCCTGTCCCTAAAAATAATCTCAGACCCAGGTTGAATTCAGTGCTTTGTGTGTGCTTGGGTAGAGCTTCACTCATGAGCTCCATCCCCAATTGTATAACGACCCCCTACACACACACAAAATGCAGAAAAGTGTATTGAAAGAGAAAATCATACCAAAATTTCCCCAAGCATATACAACTTCCTGGAACATTTGCTGTTCATATTTTCATTTTGTATCCAGTTATTCTTATTCAGTTAATATGATGAAGAAACATTCCTCAAGTTACTATTACAACTTATTGTATTTTTTAAATAGCAAGTGACTTAATTTTTATACCTCAAGCCTTTCTTCTTTCTTTCCTTCCTTTCTTTATTTTTATTTATTTAATTTTTTGGAAGCAGGATCTCAGTTTATAACTCTGACTGGCCTGAAACTCATTCTACATACAGGGCTGGTCTTGAACTCAGAGATATGCCTGCCTCTGCCTCTTAAGGGCTGGAGTTGAAGGTATGGACCACCACGCCTGCCTCTTTATTCTTAAAAATTATTTCCATCAGGCAATACTTCTCCTTTATTGATTTTGCTGATATCCAATGTTTTTGCATCTAAAAATCATGTCTTCTCTCATTTTAGAACAAATTTATTTCATTCTTTCTGTATTTACTTACTTTGTGGCATTGGGGTTTAAGCTTAGCTCCTCATTCATGTATGCTAGGAATATGCTCTATGCTGAGATGTATCCCAAACCTCTTTCCTTTGTTGAGTATAATTCATACTTTAATTCTAATACCTTATAATTAGCATATAATTTTAGTGAGTCTAATCTCCCTACTGTACAGAATTCACAGCAAATATTGACCTTTCCTTGGAATAAAAAGATTAAACTACTCATGGGAACAGACTCAACAGTTTAAAATAAAAATATTCTAAGTAATCAGCTTAATGTTCCTTTAATGCAAAAGTCTTTCTTTGTATAAAAAGAAAAGTTGAACTACAAATGAATGAGAGCTGTGGCAGGGATGTGGTGTATCTGCCAAAGGGTAGCTCCAGTGTCAAGGAATCCAGTCTCTGTGTGAACATAGGACCATTAAAGTTGGAAATAGATGGGTGTGTGCAGTTGACTTCCGACATGGTGATGTGGAGAGTCCATGAACACTCTTCAGGGAGACTGGTGAAAGTGTAAATGAAGAATGGAAAGACCTGGGAATGATCCTAAGCAGCTACTTCAGTAGACAGATGGGGAATAAGAAAGAAGATGAGGGTGGATGTTAAGAGCAGGACCTCCCCTCTACCACCCTAGCCTTGGAAGACAGTCCACTGGAGATACAGCAGCCTGGGACTCACTGTTCCCTCTTCCATGGCTAGAGTGTGTGTGTGTGTGTGTGTGTGTGTGTGTGTGTGTGTGTGTGTGTGTGTGTGTTTCTTTCCTCCCATTCAGTTACCTCCTACTGGAGTTAAGCCTCAGTCTTTGGCAGTAGAAGAGAGGCAGCTGCCTTCTATTCTGTTCCCTGTGGAATAGAGGCTCTGCCTCAGTGTGGAGTGCTGAGGATTGAGGGGTCTGTTCCTCTTTAATTAGGCTTGAGCCTTTGGTATTGCAGAAGGAAGATAAACTACAGAGCCCAAGAGTGTTGTCTCCATACTCTAAATGCTCTGTCCTTGGAGGAGGGTCTAAAAGAGAGAAGACTGCTTCTTTCACAGCCAGTTCTAGCGTTTTACATAAGAGATTTTTTTTGCCAAAAACAGACAGTTGTTAATTCTTTCCCAAAGGAACTGGCTTCACATGCAATAGAGCATGGTGACTTTGAAGCCCTGTGCTGTTAAGAACAGTGGAGGTTGTGGTGAAAGGCAGGTGCAGGGAGGTTCATGGAATTGGGATGATGCAATCTAGACGGCAGGAATCTAGAGTGCAGAAAGACCACAGAACTCTACCACAGTCAGGACAGGACCATCTATGGCAGCAAACATCCTTTCAAAGATTCAGATTGGATTGGTTTGTTTTTCAGCATCTCAGAGGGTTCTTAAAACAATTGTCAGTTGCAATGAGTGGAAATTGGTTACATGTGTGGTCAGAGAAGGAGAACAAAGCCCTTCTGGTGTCACTAGTGGTAGTTCATATAACTTTGGATGTTAAACAAATAAGTAAATATCAATAACTATCCCAGAAGAGGAGACTGGGACCTTAAATTTCTACAATAAGTTACCGAAAATGTCAATATTCTAACAGAAATTATGAGGTGGGAAAAGAAGCAGGCAAGGGGCTGGGGATGTGAATCCCTAGTGGAAGGAACACTTGCCTAGTATGTGGGACAGATGCTCTGGGTCTGATCTCCAGCCTGCCAGAACAAAGCAGTATGCTGCAGCCTTGGCACTGAAGAGGCAAACACAGTAGGATCTTTGCTATTTAACGCCTGTCTGGTTGACATAGCAAGTTTTAGACCAACCAGGGCTACATAGAAAGATCATTCCTCAAAAACCAAACCAACAAAACCGAAACATCTCCCTCCTAAACAAAACCCAAAAATCAGAAAGAGAAACAGTCAACAAGACAAAATTAATAAAACAAAACACAAAAAATCCAAATGAATTTGTTCTTTTGGTTTTTAATCCCAGCACTCAGGAGACAGAGTGTGTTGAGTCCAGTCAGTTCTACATGCCAAGTTGTAGACAGAATTACACAGTGGGACCCTATTTCAAACAACAAACTAACAAACAAGAAAGCAGACAAAAATGAAAGCTAAGATCAAACAAAGTCTATAAGTATTAGTTCTGTGTTTTGTTTTGTTAATTTTGTTTTGTTGACCCCTGTACTTTGAGAAACACCACTCAGAGTCTACAAGAATTTTAGACCCTGGTGTGGGTGTGGTTAGATGGTCTCAGAGATTTAAGCCCTCTATTCTGTGCTTGGCTGTGTTTGCAAAGAATGTAGGGTGAGCTAAACAAGAACTCTAGGCTTGCAGAAGGAAACAGGCTTTGGCACATCGTCTGTTCTCCCTAGCCGTGTGATGGTGAGTGGGGAGCACACGGTTCTGAGCTTCCTTCTCTCACCTGTGCAGTCCTCCTTGTGGATGGAGAACAGCAGGCAGGGCAGGAGATAGCACTTTGGAGTAAGATCCTATGAGTGAGAAGATGGTGGGAGAGAGAGAGAGAGAGAGAGAGAGAGAGAGAGACTATTTAGATCTTACCCACTGCTCTGTGTGACTCTGGTCTGCTGCCTTCACTTTTCTCATATATGGGATAAAAATTCAGCCCATTTAAAAAAAGAAAAAAGAAAAAAACCAGTACTTTGTGATTTGTCGTATTGGGGAGTACGGGGCTTGTTCCTTGGGTCTTCAGTTCTACAAATCAGGAGACAGAATTTAAGGCTTTTTGTGTTGTGGTTGCTCCAGGGAATCCAAGAACTGATGCTTGAATCTCAGATTCATGAAGGGGCTGAAAAGGGTTATTTATTAGTTTTGGAGAGGCCTTGGGGAGACAGGCCCAAGATAACTACTTGAGATAAACACGGATAATTAATTGCTCCAATGTTAATATCTGCCAGCAAAGGAATTAGGAAATGAATCTTGTTTGCAGGAAGTGAAACAAATAATTATTACACAGAAACCTTCAAGTTTTCTTAGGAGTAAAGCTAAGTCGGAAATAAATGGCTCACAAGTTCTGAAATTTCTTGAGCCCTTGAGTTTAGAAAATCTCAAATACTAGTGACTTCAAGTACTAAGTTAAGGCAGTTTTTAAAAATTAAGGGCATGACTGTAGCTCAGTGGTAGAGTGCTCACCCAACATGTGTGGAGCCCTCAGTTTACTCTAAACAATTTGAAAAACTTGTTGAGTCTTCACTAGATATGGTGGTGCATGCTTCTCATCTCAGCTCTGATGAAGTAGGAGGATCGTGTACAAGGCTTGTAAATGTCACATAATGAGACCTCATAAACAATATCAGGGGAAAAATATTACACAAAGAGGTGATAAAACCACCTAGACCTCTGATTATTTCTGATAAACATAGTATTCAGAGTGCATTAAAGAGAAGTAAACAGATAAGAAAGTAAGATCGCAAAAGCATGAACCAGCGCTGGAAGGTAAATAGGGAATCAAGATGATGTAACTGTGAAATACAGACTGGAAAGCAATGTTTATGAAATACAACGAATCTGAAAAATCAGTGAGGAAGTTTTGTAAAGCAAACAGTCATGAACACTTAGAGAATAAAGCTACAGTGTTAGCATTCTAGTCCTTCCTGGTCACTTCCTTGCTCGCTGAAGGACCAATCATACCAGCCAAGAATTGAAATAGTCTAAGATTTCGTCAGCTCTTTCTAGCATCACAAAATCTGGTTATCAGAGAGGAAATTTCTCAGTTGTTTTGAGATTGAGTCCTCTCTGTACTGCAAGCAAAGTGTGTGGTACCTTCAGGAGTCTTGCCATCTAGTTATGGCAGGCAATCAAGAACAATGTTAGTATCTTGTGTTATTTCAGTTATTCCTGAGGTTTCCCTGACCAAGTACTTGGAGAGAAATGCCCTATGCCTGGTACTGAGATTTTGGTTTGAGAACCCCTGTGTTCTGGAAACAATGCCTGCCTACACAGAGTATCTCTGTTCACATTCAGTTTTTTAAAAGAAATTATGCTTTATAACTCACTTTCAAACTAGTGGGTTTCAATAAGGGATTTTCACGCATGCTATGTTTTGGGTGTATGAAAACAATCTCTTACTCCTTCGTCTTCTCCACTCTTCATCCTTTGACTCCCAGGATTCCCCATTCTTCTTCCACATGCCTGTGCTCTACTATCATCTCTAATTAAAATTTTTTGAGTACTTTCTCTATTGGAAGTGACATTCTTTATCCCTTCTGTTACTTTTGGTTTGATTTTTTTTCAGATATTAGAATCATGAATCATGATGAATACTTGGTTTTGGTTCCATTTGCTTGAGACATATTCCCCCACAATTTACCTTAAGGTTGTACCTATCTTTGACAGTGAACTCTGTTTCTTATAGACAAAAACCATATAGATCAATCTGTATGGCTTTTGGTGACAACATGGGTCATGGACATCAACTCAGAGCCCAGCTACAGTAGGTCCAAAGACACAGATATAGCCCTCAGTGGCAGCAGACCTGAGCATCACCATAACCCCAGGTGGTTGTGAAGACTCCTCATATCCACCTGTTCCTCATTGACATCATGTCTCTAGTTATATCTGTGAGTAAAAGGGTTAGTCAAAGAAACCCACCCTGGCCCTAAAACCAGAGCCAGCCAAAAAAAAACCAACCTTGACCCTGAAACCTGCTCTGCTGCCATTGAAAATTTCCAGTATAGTATTTTTGGCTATATATTTGGAAAAAAAATTGTTGCTGAACAATGAAAAACATCTTCATTCATATACAACATGCTTAAGCTGGAGATTAGGGGACTAACATGGTTTGAATAAAAATGGCTCCTATAGATTCATGTGTTTAAATATTTAGTTCCTAGTTGGTGAAACTTCTTGGAAAGGATTAGGAGGTGAAACCTTGCTAGAGGAGGTATTTCACTAGGGTGGGCTTTGGGGTTTCAAAAGCACACACCCTGTCCAGTTATCTCTGTCTTTCCCTGCTCCATTCTTGTGGAGCAGATGGAAGTTCTCAGCTACTACTCCAATACCATGCTTGCCTGCCTGCTGTTATGCTCCTTGCCCTGATGGTCATGGACCCCAACCGTCAGTAGTTGTAAGATCCTAATTAAATGCTTTTTTATGTACAAGTTGCCTTGGCCAAGGTGTTTTGTCATGGTACTAGAAAAGCAACTAAGACAGGGGGCCAAGAATCTAATATTAATATCACTCCCACTACAATTTCCCCATCCTTAAACTCCCCTTGGGGCCTCCCATTCCATCTCAAATTCATGACCTCTTTTTAAACTATTATTATTATTATCTGTATATATAAATACAACATACAGATCCCATTTAGTGTTGCTTATATAAGTGTGTATTTTAGGGCTGATCATTGGTACTGGATAATCAATTAGGGGATCATCACTGTGGGAGACTGATTTTCTCCCTCTCTTAGCCTGCAGCTCTTTGTCTAGATTTAGGCCTTTGTGAGATTTCCCTCAGCCATGCAAGGATGTCAACTGCTGGTATTGTCATCATGTAGGTCTTGTTTAGGTAGCCATATTGTTAAGATTTGGTGTAACTCCCTGTCATCTAAAGAGGACACTTCTTCACAGCAGACATCCTGGTCCTGTAGCTCTTTCTGATCCTCTTCCCTGAGCCTCAGATATAGGAGTTGCATTGTAGATGCAACACCCTTGGAGATTCGCACCCTAAATTTACTTGTTCTCTGAATTTCAATCAGCTGTGGGTTTTTGTGATGATTTCTGTTTGCTTCTCTGATGGGGAGGGGTAAAAGCTAAAGGTATTTGTGGATATAAGAATAAGAATTTAGAATGCAGTTGGGAATTCTATTGATTTAGGAACTGGTCAGTAGGAGAGTCTCCTCTAGAGTTCATGACATCACCAGCTATGAGTGCACTACCTCTGGGGTTTCAGCAGCTCATCAGCTGAGAGGGTTAAAGAGTTTGAAGGTTGTTTTGCACAGCTGCTGTAATTCCCTCTTCCATCATCTGTATCACTAAGGCTCCCAGCCTCAAACGGCCTGGCCTGAAACCCACACTAGGGAACAACTTTGTCTCCCCCCACTTCCTGTTTTTCCCAGTATAGTGCTTCAAAGGCCTCTCCCAGGATCATTATAGGAATCCCAAAACACAGTCCCTCAGGCCCTCACTAACAAGGTTCTAGGTGGGAACACATTTTATCCTTGAGGATTTGGTTTGGTTGCCATGAGTGTCTTCTGATTCTCCTCCTTTCTTGGGTTTTGCCTTCACCTGAAGACCCAAAGAAGATTCTCTCCTCAATCACAAGATTGAAGATAGCCCTGCTCAGTTCTCAAATCCTGTTTGTGGCAAGTATGAAGTGAGCTGTTTTCTTAGCCTATAAGACCCCCATTGAGTCCTAGTTCCTCCTCCAATTCCATGAGTGACTTTGGGACAGCAGACAGCTCTTATGCCCATCTGCTAACCTGAGCTTTTGTCCTAACTCTTCTGTGTGCTGCAGACAATATGAGGTGAGAACAAAGACAGGAAACATTCTGGGTCCCCAGTGTGATGTGACGCTCTGTTGCCTCACCACGGTGACATTTATTAGGGCTTGTATCTTTGACCTGGCCTTGCCTGTATGCATACCCTCCTCTCATTTCTTGTGACTAATTTTGAGGTCCCAAGAGGCTGACACTATGATGGAAAATTCCCAGGATAGAAATATATATCCTCACTGCCTTCACTGAATTATTGAAGCTGAATGAGTTTGTGTTTCTTGTCCCCTTATATACCCTTCCACTACACTGGTTCCCTGCAATCACCAGGTGAGTTTTCATTGCTCTTTCTCTGTCCTTAAGTCACCTGAAGGGGGACTTCAGCTGTTTCTCAGCAAGTTGACTTTCCTGGCTTTACAGATAAGTTGATCAGTGTCTCAAAAGCAAAAAGGAGACTTGCACCAGATGACAAGTCTTCCCCAAATGAGTGTGAGAGCTGGTTCAGTGTCAGCAATGGTCATCACCAGTGATGGTCCTCCCCAGGGAATATCCTCGACAGGAATGGTCCTCTGAAGAATCCCATCAAGAACAGACACCTGGATGGTAGTGTTAGGAAATTTAAATCATGCTTATTATCTTCTTGGTTGAAAACGAGGCAGCAGCTACAATTCTGTGCCATGGTATGACCAGGTTTTCTTCTTTTTTTATTAGCAAAAAATTTTTTTAGTATGTTCACAAGTTCTTTCTACATAAAGTTGACCACCCACAGGGAAAGTGACCAATCTCAACTTGGTAGGACAGAAGACTTGAGTGCTCTACCTGCCAACTTTTAGAAATTAAAAACTGTGGAAGCTGAGGACATGCCTCAGTAGGTTTTCTTTTTTAAGGAATGACTATTTTGACTGTAAAAATAATTTGTAAAGTTTATATTACAAGGTATCCATGAGGCTGTGGGTTAGTAGAGCTGCAGGTTCCATCTAAAATCATGCCAACCACAGGAAAACCCATGCTTCTCACTCATTTCTAACCATCCTCCTTTCAATGTCCTTCAAAGTCTAATTTATCCAAATTCATACTGGCCCCCTAAAGAAAATCTTCTCATAATTCTCACTAGCCACCAATGCTCTTAAAAAAAAAAACCTGTATCTGTCAATAAGAGTAGCAATTCATTAGTTTGTTAGCTGGTGCACAGATACAATGGACCCATGCATGTAGGCTCCAACAAGAGTGCCAGCCTTCTTTGAGCCCCTTCTCCCAGGAAAATCAGATGCTGCCCTCTAGCAAAAACGGGGATATTTTTTCGTTAGAATGAACAGTGAATTTGACCTGTGATTTGTAAGTGCATTGATCTGATACATGTTATAAACACACTGACACGTAGTCAATCCCAATTCCTCAACAACAGGTTACATTTTTAAAATTATTTCTTATATTTTTTCAGATTATTATATAATTACATCATTTGGAGGGAGGAATGGGAAGGGAGGGAATGATATAAGCTCCTCTTTTAAGCTTCTAATTGGTGAGCTTTCCAGCAGCTGTGATTTACATTTCCTCAATTCATTAAGAGATCTGATTGCTTTCCTACTTGGTTGTTTCTTTAGAGGAACTCATGCAGCCAAAGCCGAGAGCCAATGGAACAACGGTTACTGAATTCATCCTGCTGGGTTTGGTGGAGACACCAGAGCTGTGGCCACTTGTCTTCATACTCTTCCTCTTGGCTTACATGACCACGGTTGGGGGCAACCTTAGCATCCTGGCAGCTGTCTTGGTGGAACCCAAGCTCCACACTCCCATGTATTTCTTCCTGGGGAATCTGTCAGTGATGGACGTGGGGTGCATCAGCGTCACCATTCCCTGCATGTTGTTTCGGCTCTTGGCCCACAAACGTACAATTCCATACGGGGACTGCCTCACACAGCTCTTCTTCTTCCATCTGCTGGCTGGGGTTGACTGCTTCCTGTTGACAGCCATGGCTTATGACCGGTTCCTGGCCATCTGCCGGCCCCTCACCTACAGCACCCGCATGAACCACACAGTCCAGAGGATCTTGGTGGCCACATCCTGGGCTTGTGCCTTCAGCAATGCACTGACACACACTGTGGCCATATCCACACTCAACTTCTGTGGCCCCAACGTGATCAATCACTTCTACTGTGACCTGCCCCAGCTCTTCCAGCTCTCCTGCTCCAGCACCCAGCTCAATGAGCTGCTGCTCTTTGCAGTGGGTTTCATAATGGCAGGAACCCCCATGGCACTCATTTTCACGTCCTACATCCACGTGGCAGCCGCAGTTCTGCGAATCCGCTCTGCTGAAGGCAGGAAGAAAGCCTTCTCCACATGCAGCTCTCACCTTACTGTGGTTGCCATATTCTATGGCACAGGCATCTTTAACTACATGAGACTTGGGTCCATCAAACTTTCAGATAAGGATAAAGCCATTGGGATTTTCAACACGGTCATCAACCCCATGGTAAATCCACTCATCTACAGCCTCAGGAACCCTGATGTGCAGGCTGCCCTCTGGAGGGTATTCACAGGGAGGAGGGCAGCAGCTTAGGATGGTCTCAAGGCTCCTTCCATCTATTATTTTCAAAGCTAAGTGGAGCTAGGGATGTCCTGTATTGTCAAACTCTACAACAAATTGTTCATAACTTTGTCTATTATAGAACTTAATTTAAAGGATAACAATTATTATTCCCCAAAGAAGTTGTACCCAGGTAGACTATTGTGTGTACACAAATCCTCTCTGATCAAGTAAAGGGCTTGAGAAGAAATAATAGAAGCATTAGAGAGGTGACATGGACTACAGGGAGAGAATACAAGAAGGAAAAGAACTCAAAAATGATAAGATAACAAGAGGCTATTAAAAGAGTTGAGAGGGATAACATTTATATGTCAGAGATAGATGGTTTGGACTTTGCATTCTGTGTGGTCCAGCCATAACCAGTTCCTTACTGCCCTGAATCCATTGCTATAGTCCATCATCTATCTTAATTTTTCATCAAGTCGCCGGGCGGTGGTGGCGCACACCTTTAATCCCAGCACTTGGGAGGCAGAGGCAGGCGGATCTCTGTGAGTTTGAGACCAGCCTGGTCTACAAGAGCTAGTTCCAGGACAGGCTCCAAAACCTCAGAGAAACCCTGTCTCGAAAAACCAAAAAAAAAAAAAAATTTCATCAAGTTTTGATGAATGTGCTAGAGTGCCTAGGGTCTCCACTGCATCTCTCTACCCAGAGAGGCTCCTATAAAGTCAAGAAGAATGTCTGCCAGATGAGGAAATACAGCAGGGATGATGAGATGTTGGGTATGAACCCAACAAAGATTGTAAGTAACACCTGGTTTAGATTCCTGCCTTTTGATTCGTTTCTACTAATGTTGTCAAAAGACAGATAGAAAGACGGATCTTTTTTGATCCTTTTTTACTCATAAGACAAACTAGGACACAAACAATGAGCTTTTTACAAGGGTCTAGGAAAACGTCAAGAGTTCTCAGCTCATATCCTTTGCTGTCCGTGATGGCCTTGGCCTCGAGCAAACTCCTTAACATCTCTTGATGTACTTGGAAGGAGGGACAAAGCAATCATCAAGGCTCCCTCACCACTAATGTTGTCTGGTTCTGTTAGTCTAAGTATCTAGAAAGATTCTCATCCTAGTAGTGCAGGGAGTGGTCACTTCTTCCACCATAGCTTCTCACCATCAACAATTAACACCACAATGAAACAAGGTTTGTTTGTCTCCGGAGCATCTGGCCATTCATGACATGCTTCAAGGGTGAGTTTCCTACTGACTTGCCATGGCACTGTCACTAAAAGAAACAGAGCAACTAACATCAGTATCACAAGAAGCACTTCAGGCGATGACTGCCCAAAAAGGTCACACAGTTTCTTAAAAGTTTTCAAAGCCTCCTTCTCCTCTTAAATCTCTCTTGTTATTTTTCTTCCAAACTAGAAATGTCTTCACAATTTAAATTTGTCATTAGCCCTGAAATATATCATGTCTGAAATGTTCAAATGGTGCAGAATGTTACTACTGCCTTTCTACACCAGCAACACAACAGTGCCCCACACACCCGCACACACACACATCAAAACATCACATCGCTTTGTAACTAACTTTCCTCGTTTACATTATATAATTATTGAAATCAACCTAAAAACCCATCTTATTCATTTTTAAAGCTATAAAATGTTGCACTTTATTTATTAACGATAATATGCTTTGCCAACTCATTTATATTTTTTGCTTTTTTAATTGTTAATAATTCTTAGATTGCTATTTATCTCTGCTCCCATATACATGCAATTACCTACACTGGTTACATTCCTACAAGTAATATTTAAGTCTTGGTGTCTGTGCACTAAAGGAAATAGAAATTTAAACTTTGGAAGTATTCTTCTTTCTTTTACCAGAAAAAAAAATGCAGCATTTGAATCTCAATTGGCACTGTGTGAGAAATGCTTATTACTACACACCTGTGTGCAGTATTTTAAATGTATTTTTTATCTTAAACAGGTAAATACAACATTGTTATTGTTCTTTAATTTTAATTCCTCTACAAATGTGGTTAGTTATTGCTAGACAGACAGACAGACAGATAGACAGATGTTGATTTATTAGTTATTTTCATTTCCTTTCAGTAAGTTGTCTGTTCTGGTCTAAATGAGGACTCAGTAAAGAAACAACCAAACTGACCATTCCATGGTTATAGAGAGGATTTTATTAAAGGTTAAAGAGAAAGAGAACAGCCAGAGGCATCTGGAAGAATCCGGAGCAGAAAGATAAAAAAGCAGACTGGACATGGACAGGTCTAGAGAAGTGGGGCATGGAAAAACCAGGTGAGTTATAAGGAGGACAAGTGGCTGAGGGAAGGGAAGACTATGAACTGGAGCAGCCCAGAAGTTAATGGTAGAAGAGACGGTGAGAAGAGCCAGGATTCTAGTGTGGACTTTGAAATGCATTATAGCTGCACATGAATAGGGACCAAAGGTATCTGGAGACTAGCATGGGCTTTGACCTTTTGGGAAAATGTCCTGTCTGGCAAGCAGAAACCAGTTCCACAGGCTGTTGAGAAATGCTGTTTCTTGTACAGCGCTACTCAAGCTGAACCAAGACTCTCATTTGGGGGTTATTCACTGTCTTTGGGAAATTGGGGTTCCCTTTGGACTTGACCTCGTGTTTCTGGGGAATAAGGTGGTTGTCCCTTTGGTTAGTTTGCTTGCCATTTTAAATTTTACTTCCTTCATTATTAAGTAAAACTTACCTGTTAAGTGAAAATTGTACATATTCATGGGATAGCATGAATGAATATTGTATAACCTATGCTGTGATTGGAAGACACTGTTCATGTTCCAAGATGGCACTTTTGCCATGTACCCCGCACACATAACCGCCCAGTCCCCATCTATCTGTACCTTTCAGAGCCTCCACTGCCCAAATTGAGTTTCGCATTTTCATGAAATTTATCATTTTGTTTGTGACAAGCACATAATTAAAGGAATTTCCATTAAATGTTATATCAATGTTGTACCTCTCTGTGTCATCTTTTAGGACTTCCTGGTTTCCCTTCAAGCCAATGATTTGATGTATTTAGTGCTTGTTTCTGTGTTCACGCTTTTTTCTCAATTGATTACAAGTGTCCCATTACAATTAAAGGTAATCTTAGTCACCTGTAAAATGTGTGTGATAAATAGCAAAAGACAAAGCACAGGATAAGATCAGAGCTGTCATCCCAGGGAGAATTTTGTCAGATTCTCCTGATAACAAACTCGTACTGGGGGGGGGGGGGGGAGAGAACCTTTAGGAATTTTACAACTCAGTGACCCCAGAGGGAAACTTTGTACCTCTTACAATTCTAGCAAGAGTCCAAAAGCTGGGGTTCAGATAGACCAAAGAGGCCTGCAGACACTATACAAATGAAGGTATAAAAATACAGGATCGATATGCAACACATTTTCCATCATAGAAAAGCAGCTTAAAGCTATAAGGCCACTGATGTTGAACTTCTAGAAGATTTTGTTCCCTACAGCCTTTAGCTTATTTCCTCACTACAGGAATGTTCTCTGAAGCGTACCAGAGAACTTAAGCAATGACTCCTCTGGTCCCTTGTAAGGTCTCTGCTCCCAGAGTCTTCTGTCCCTGTCCTGAGTGCTCCTCTAACGTGTCTACCATCATCCTGCCTGAGCTTCCACACACATCTCAGGGGTTCATTTGGACGAACTTCAAGCATCTTTGCAAGAACATCCAGTTCTGCAGTGGGGAAAGTTCTTCCATAACAAATAAATCTCTCTAGTCATCTTGTCTAGCCCCACTCCTTGGTCATAACAGTGCTCCCACTTTCTCCAGAAACTGGAGGAATTCTCAAGTCTGGACAAGATGCCTAGACAGTGAATCAAAAGCCTATTGCTACTGAAACACATTTCTGTAAACTGAATGCCTTAAAAGCACAGGGATCTTTTATTTCATCTTTCTAGGCATCAAAAGTCTGAAATAATCTGGTAACGCTAATGTAAAGGTATTAGTGTATACAGTTCATCCTGGATGCCCCTGGAAAAAGTTAAGTCACAACTCCAATTCTATTGGCTCCTGGAATTCCTTGATTTACTGCCACATCCCTTCAACACTCATTTCCAATGACTTCCATCAGCCTGTTCTTCTTCCAGGTTGCAAATATACCAGAAAGCCTAAATCCTGCCTGGACATTTGAACACCTCAAAAGCACCCTTTCTGGGCATCACCAATTCAGTCAGACTTTTAGGTGAAAGCCCTGAGCATTTGTGTTTTCTTCTTAAAGCATCCCATGGGGAATGGAACTCTAGCCCAATGGAGCAGTCAGAATTGAAGCTGCAAGTACAGACCACTACAGCTTTCTAAGATACCAACTGTTTCCTTTGCACCTTCTTTTAAATTATTTTCTCTTCCAAGTTCAAGACTATCAGTCAGAGTAACATGAGGCAGAACTACATATGCCTTAAAAACTAAGGAGATGGCAAGAAAGAACTCATGGCTGGAAGAATCATTCAGAGAAATCCTAAGACAACAGTGATGGGGACCTCTGAAAAGCACTAAAGCCTGGCTGTCACCTCCCTTGACTCCTGGAAAAGTTTGAACATCGAGCCTTTATTGCAGCTCCTATATAATTTTAATGTGGAACCAAGCTAGAGGCTTGCTGCATTGCCGTGCCTGTTACTAAATGCTTTTTGCCTGCTCTACAGTCCATGCTAATGGGTGGCTTTATGGTTTGCTAAAGACTGCATACTCAGCCTGTCTGTGGGGACTTGTAGATGGAGACTGCTCTTTTGTTCCCAGCTGCCCAGACCTGAAATAATCACACAGAAACTATATTAATTGCAACACTACTTGACCAATGACTCTAGTGTATTCCTAGCTAGCTCTAACATCTTGAATTAACCCATTTCTATTAATCTGTGTATTTCGATATGGCTGTGGCTTACCAGGTAAAGTTCTGGTGCATCTGTCTCCTTTGATGGCTACATGGCGTCTCCTTGACTCCACCTACTTTCTCCTCAATCTCTGCTTGGAATTCCTTCCTTGCTCTATTCCACCATGCCATAGGCCAAAAGCAGCTTCTTTACTAACCAATGGTAAATAAAACATATTCATAGAAGGGAATTCCACATCAGGGACTTCTCATTCATCCCTATCTCCTCTACATTTCAGGTCACAGCTAAGACCAGAGTCACCCATGTATCAACCACTGAGCTCATTTACCATTTTTATAAAGGATTTTGAGCATGGTTTTTGTTCCAATTACAATGAAAGATCATGGGGAATTTCAAGCTGTGGGTGGAGTATGTTTCCGGAGCTGAAAGAAAGCTAAGACCCCCTCCCCAAAAAAGTCAGGAAAACTTCCCCAGAACAAAGAGTGGCCTTTACCAGTGTTTTCCCAGGGTCTGTTCTTCAACTAGTCTTTGTATTTTCTGTTCCCTTTTTTTCAACCTTTCATTATTTCATTGCATGAACCTCATAGAGTGTACTGACATAAACAGCAATGGGCAGATCAACCACTCAATATCCTCTTGATTAGGTCAGAGACTTCATAGACACAAGATATGAGTCTACTGATAACAGAACAAAGAACATGGTTTGAAACAATCCCCACTACCAGTGCTGCGTTGTCTATAACCTCAGGAGCTTGACTGTCACACTCTAGCTCTGCAGTGGGTTTGTTCACACGAGTGTCACCACAAGCAGGAGAGCAACGTATTTGTAATGGCAAAGAAAAACAAGGTCACGAGAGGGTAACAATCGTGGTGAAAGAGAGAACAGAAAAGGTATAAGGGCCAGAGATCCTAGAGATCTACAGCAAAATAATGTCTTCTGCATGAGACAGGGTTGTTATGTTCATTAACCTTCAGCAGTTATACTTGCCAGCACACCCCATACAAGCCCACTCCCAGCTGAGGCAGCCAGCTGCTGCGTGAGGAGGGAGAGCAGTTTCCTCATGCACAAACTCTGTGATAGGTTTCTCATGTCCCAGTATTCAACTTCCACGCATGTGCATGTAGGGGACACAAGTTTGACCCAGAAGGAGATATATACATGTGAGCTCATTGTGGGGCGCATACCATAGATGAAGAAGAAATGAATTTGATAGTGAAATGTGACAGACCATAGGAGAAGCTGGATGAGGGAACAATCTGATATTGACAGGGAGGGTGGGGATTATAAAAATACACAGTACTCATGGTTGATATTCTCCAAAAAGTGCATTTTCTTTTGGGCAAAAAAAAATGAATTTTCAGCTCCAGAATAATTGTGCACACAGAAACAATTGTCTATTATGCTGTCTTTTATTGAGTAAATCATCCTTCTGAGAATGAGATCACAAAATAAATGAACAAAGAAACATTTCATAACAAGTCCACACCTAAAGAGAATCTTTCATTTCCTCAAATCTAAGAAACTTGAGTGAGGAGTAAGTGAGCAGGGCTATGACAGAGCATATGTAGGATTCAGAAGGAGACTCTTGAGGTAGAAAATTCTGGAAGATCCTCAGAAGAGGGAATAGAGGACATATTTTATTCCTTTGCAAAAGTCACTGGCCTCAAGAGAAGGAGATTTTGCCCCTGAGAATTCTGACCAGTGCCTCCTTCATGTCTTTGTTCCGAAGGCTATAAATGAAGGGGTTCAGTAAGGGAGTCACCACTGTGTACATGACAGTAGCTGCTATGTCCTCTACCACTGAGTTGGAGGATGAGGATGAGGGGCACAGATAAGCCTTTATCACTGTTACAAAGCACAGGGCCACCACAGCAAGGTGGGACCCACAGGTAGAAAAGGCCTTGAGCCTCCCCTGGGCAGAAGGGACTCTGAGTATAGCTGACACAATGCGGATATAAGACACAAGGATGAGCAAAAAGGGGATTAATATGACAGCACCTCCCAAGAATAGAAGCACAAGCTCATTAATTCTGGTGTCAGAGCAAGCGATCTTCATCAGGGGTCCCAGGTCACAGTAGAAATCTTGGATGACTTTCTTGAAGCAGAAGGAGAGACGGAACATGAGGAAGGTGTGTGTCATGGCAACAAGATTTGTAAGGGTCCAGCAGGCTGTCACCAAGAGTGAGCAACGCCTCAAACTCATTATCATCGTGTAGTGCAGAGGGTGACAAATGGCCACAAATCGGTCATAGGCCATTGTAGCCAAGAGGAAGATGTCCATGTCTCCAAAAGTTAAGAAGAAGTAGAGCTGGACCAGGCATCCTGCATAGGAGATGGTCCTACTCTGGGAGTGGATGTTCGCCAGGGCCTTGGGTACCGTGGTGGAGGTGAAAAGGATGTCATCACAAGACAGGCTGGCGAGGAAGAAGTACATGGGGGTGTGGAGTCGAACATCAGTAACAATGGCCAGGACAATGAGCAGATTGCCAGCCACGGTGACCAGGTACATCCACAGGAAGAGCAGGAAGAGGATGCGCTGTTGCTCTGGCTGCTCTGAGAGTCCCCAGAGGAGGAACTCAAAGGTGCTGGTCTGGTTCCTTCTTGCCATGAGCACAGAGTCAATGAGGGAAGTCCTGAGCTTGCTTTCTGAGATGTTTCACTCTAGAAGATTGCTGCACACACCCTTCTCTGAGCTCTAGAGAAGAATCACAGAGCTTGCGTAGTAACCATCTGGTATATTCATAGGCCACTTAATGCAGCCTGCCCAAGATGCTCTTCCACAATGTTCTGCAAGATGCAAATGATAAGAAGATAAAAGGGGAGGGAGAGGAAAAGAGGGAGTAGAGAAAAATATATAGCTCAATAAAACAATTTTAAAAATGATGAATATGGAATGATATGGTGGAATCATTCCATAACCTGTTGTACTATCTTTTAATACATAGTATGAAAATTTCAAATTAAAACAAAAAAATCAATTAAAATTATTTACAAAACTTAAAGAAAACAGTAACATGTTAGAAAATAAAAATGCCTCAGAAACCTGGAAAGGGGTTAAATGTCTTTAGTAGAGAATTACTAATAACAAAAACATATTTTACAATCTGCATTCTATAAAATACGCAATAGGTGGTTGCCAAGCAGGATTACTGAGTGTGTTGTAGAACACTGTCACTTCCCCCTTAATAACTATGCATTGGGCACTACCTCTGAAATCCACCCCAGGGCTCTCCCTCCCTCTAAAAGTCACTGTTCTACATAAGTTGAATTATCATAGACTACCCATAAATATGTGAAATTATGTGTCAGATACAAAATAAAATACTATTAACTAACAAAATTACAGAATGCCTAGAAAATAATGCTAGCAATGTCACACATCAGAGTCTGTGGAATATTAGCAGCACAGCAAAGAAGAACACACTGGCACAAACACCTTTGCAAAATACGATAACCCATACAATACTCAAGGACAAGAACAAAATGAAGGTAAGCAATGAATGGAAAAACAGTTTGGGTCAAGTTGAAGCTCAACATCAGAAAATCAACAAAAGCAGTTCTTATTATATCCATCAGGTAGTTTGTCTACATGCAAAGGAATTAGTTAAAACCCTACCTCAGAGCATATACAATACTAATTCAGAATGGACAAAGGCCTAACATGTAAGAGCTAAAGCTGTAAAAATGTTTGAAGAAAATGCAAGCATAATTTTCAAGTAAATCAATGGTTTCTTAGCTATGACACCAAAATCCATGTCACACAATAACATGACAGTAAAGAAAACACCATCAAATTACATTTAATTTTAATTAAATTAAAACTTAATATAAATTGAGTTTTAATCCAAATAATTGAAACATTTGTGCTTCAAAGTATAATCTCAAAAATTCAGAATGTAGGAGGTTATTTGTTTTTGAAACAGGATCACATGTAGCAAATCTGTCCTCAAATTCTCTACATAGCAAATGATGACCTAGAACTACTGACCCTTCTGCCTCAACCTCCTGCGTTCTGAGACTATAGATATGTGCCAGTGTGCTCCATTTGGAAAGTAATGTTTAAAATTTTTCTCTAGAATATATAAGCAACAGGTTAGCTAACAGTGATATATTTTAAGCATTGTCCAGCACACACTTTCCCAAGCAACTTTACTGAACCCATATGATGAGATGTACTTTTCTTTGAGTCTAAGGAATTGTTTCCTAGAAGGCATAGCTGTCTGCACTAATGTTTTCATGCAGAAGATATTTTCTGTGGACAACCAACAAAATTGTTTCAAAGAACAAACAAAAAGGAGAGTGAGAAACACAAGCACACAATGAGAAGCCACTTTCCACCTTCTAGGTCATCAAGCCAGTAAGTCAGGAAACATGAACTGTATCCAGGATGAGAAAACCCTGATACCCAAGGACCTGTTGGTGGAATGTGAAACAGTGTGACCAATATGGAAAACAATCTGACATTTCTTAAAAGGCTCGTCATAGGGTTGTATAGCCTCATTACACCCAGGAAAGCAAAAACATGTACATACACTTCTTAACATTATTCATTATAGACAAAAGCCGAAAACAACTCAAGTGCCTACCAATTGGTGAAGGGATCCATGGTGAGACAGCAGTGCCCCTGACTCTAGAGCTCAGATGTCACCAATTTGGTCTGTTCTGCATCAGAGCTGGGGCTGCAGGTTGAGCTCTGATCCTCAACATCAGGACCCCAATAATATCACATGAAGCGTTCCAGCCCTGGGCTGTCAGAGGACTTACCCATGTATTTATTTCCCAGAAGAACCAGTGTGAGACTCCCCATCTCTTGTGGGAAGCTGGAGCTTGGGAATTACCTCAGGACTCACACATTCCCTCAGGAGCAAGTTCTTGAAAAGAAGAAAGATGTGGTCCAGTAGCACTGGACGTCTTTCAAAAAAATTCATTAACTGTTTCCTAGACTGAACCAGAAAATGATACCCCATACAACTAAATAAAAACTCCTTTGGTGTATAACTTTGTACACAACCCCCTTAAAATAAATCAAAAGCTTTTGTTTAAATTGTTTCATTTTATGGAGATTTTGAGACGGTAAATATATTATGTATAAATATGTTTGTGTGTGTGTGTGTGTGTGTGTGTGTGTGTGTGTGTGTGTGTGCAATCTGACCTAGGTGAAGTTGGTAGTTCCTACCTTAATTTAATACAGATATTTTCTCTATTTGATTTTTACATTTTTGCCTTTCACGATCCTTTAGGAATTATTTTTATGGTTTATTTTTAAGGTCTAAGTAATCAACTTTCATGTGATTCTATATAAGTCATACGTTCAAAAACTCTTCATCTTTCTCAGGCTCCTTCAGTCTCTTAGGTTGATTAGTTTGTCATTGCTTTGTCAGTATTATCTTAAAAGCTGAGCTATCTCTTCAGTCCCCAAGTTAGTTTCTCTATGAGCCAAACAGGAGATCATGATCAGAAAACATTGATTCCGGTTGTCTCAAATAACATAGAAGCAGCAACATGAACCCTTATTAATTATAGAACAAAATCTCACAAGTTAATGAATTTACCAAGTGCATTAGTGAGGACAGAAAGTAAGTAGGTTGTATCAAAACAGAGAAAACTGCTATAAGTTTCACATGATGCTTTTAGCTTTTGAACTCATGGAAGTGAGTCTCTTAGGAACATATTTAAGGACTATGTATTTGTCAAAAAATGTTAGGTCAGATACAGAAATGAACAATGGATGGCTATTAAGAGACCTAGGTATAGTAAAGATAATTTGACTATGGATACTCAACACTCCAACTCTAAAATTATCAAGTTTTGATCAAATCTAAGAAACTTGACATGAGGAATGAGTGAGCGAGGCCATGATAGAGCATCTTTAGGATTCAGAAGGAGACACTTGAGGTAGAAAATTCTGGAAGATCCTCAGCAGAGGGAGTTGAGAACACCTTCAGTTTCTCTGCAGAAGTCACTGGCTTCAGGAGAAGGAGACTTTGCCCCTGAGAATTCTGACCAGTGCCCCCTTCATGTCCTTGTTCCGCAGGCTGTAAATGAAGGGATTCAGGAGTGGAGTTACCACTGTGTACATGACAGTAGCTGCTGTGTCCTCTACCACAGAGTTGGAGGATGAGGGGCACAGATAAGCCCTTATCACTGTTCCAAAGAACAGGGCCACCACAGCAAGGTGGGACCCACAGGTAGAAAAGGCCTTGCGCCTCCCTTGAGCAGATGGGACCCTGAGAACAGCTAGCATAATGCGGATATAAGATACAATGATGAGTAAAAGGGGGACTAATATGGCTGTACCCCCCAAGAAAAGAACCACAAGCTCATTAATTCTGGTATCAGAGCAAGAAATCTTCATCAGGGGTCCCAGGTCACAGTAGAAATCTGGAATGACCTTCTTGGAGCAGAAGGAGAGCCGGAATATGAGGAAAGTGTGTGTCATGGCAACAAGATTTGTAAGGGTCCAACAGGCTGTCACCAAGAGAGAGCAACGCCTCAAACTCATTATCATCGTGTAGTGGAGAGGGTGACAAATGGCCACAAATCGGTCATAGGCCATTGTGGCCAAAAGGAAGCTGTCCATGTCTCCAAAAGTTAAGAAGAAGTAGAGCTGGACCAGGCATCCTGCATAGGAGATGGTCCTGCTCTGGGAGTGGATGTTCACCAGGGCCTTGGGTACCGTGGTGGAGGTGAAAAGGATGTCAGCACAGGACAGGCTGGCGAGGAAGAAGTACATGGGGGTGTGGAGTCGTACATCAGTAACAATGGCCAGGACAATGAGCAGATTGCCAGCCACAGTGACCAGGTACATCCACAGGAAGAGCAGGAAGAGGATGCGCTGTTGCTCTGGCTGCTCTGAGAGTCCCCAGAGGAGGAACTCAAAGGTGCTGGTCTGGTTCCTTCTTGCCATGAGCTCAGAGGTCAATGTGGGAAATCCTGAGCTTGCTTTCTGAGATGTTTCACTCTAGAAGATTGCTGCACACACCCTTCTCTGAGCTCTAGAGAAGAATCACAGAGTTTGCATAGTAACATCTGGTATATTCATAGGCCACTTAGTGCAGCCTGTCCAAGATGCTCTTCCAGAAAGTTCTACAAGATGCAAATGATAACCATTAAAATAGTTCTTGGGTGTTTTTCTACATATCATCTGAACAAGGTAACTTTGCTTGAACTATATATAGTTTTACTTAGCAAAGCTCTAAGTATTCAAGATTTGTCATCCACTTAATATGTTCTATAGGTACTGAATACCAACCCTGCACCTGGTTCAGTGACAGATTACTAACACAGTAATAATCCATAACTCCAGACAGTCTTCAATCTCAAGATATGGGCACAATTATCTATACTGAAATCTTAGACTATTTGGATTCAGTCTGCCAAACCCACTCAAACCACTCTTGAATCTATATGCAACTGTTCTGATCCAACAGTGTCACAAACTTAATATCTGAAGACAACAGCTCATGCTTCCCATTCTTCTAGAAATCATGTTTCTCCAGTAAGAAAACTACTTAGTAAAGACTTGTGATATCTAGACTATTCTCAGAGATTCAGTGAAACAGGAAGAAAAGATCAAAACCACTGTTGTCTAGAATTGCAAAACTGGGGAGGCACTTGTGATTCTAGCTCATGGGATATGGAGTTAGAAAGATCAACAGTTAATGGCTAGCCTTCTCTATGTAGTGAACTTGAGTCCAGCCTGGGCTACATGAGAGGCCATTTAAAGAAATGGAAAAATGTAAAACGCTAAACAAAATAGTAAAACATATATGTGAATATGTACATTATCACTCTATTTCCAGTTATGCCCATGAAAATATTTTACTTCCAATTTTCTACTTAAATTACCAAATATATACTGCATACGATGATAGAACTAAACCCAATCTCAAAAAACTGATAATGAATCAATTTTATGACCTCTCATAAAAATTCAATTAAAATTAATTTACAGGACTTAAAGAAGACAGTAGCAAAATTAGAAAGTAAACATGCCTCATCAATTTGGAAAAAACCTAAATGTCTTCAGTAGATAATTATTAACAACCAAAAAGGCATTTTAAAATTTTGAACTCTATAAAACATATAATAGGCTATTGCCAAGCAGGACCACTGACTGTATTGTAGAACACTGTCATTTCCTCCTTATTAACTACGCATTGATCACTCCCTCCCCAAGATCTCTCCCAGGACTTCCTCCCACTATTCTACGAGCATTGAATTATCATAAGCTACCCATAAATGTGTGCAATTATGTGCCAGTTACAAAGTTAAATAATTTCAACCCTCTAAATTATTGACTGCCTAGATAATAATCGTAATAATGTCACACATCAGAGTCTATGGAATACTATTAGCACAGCAAAGGAGAATACACTGCCTCAAACACCTTCGCAAGATACAATAAACAATATAATACACAAGGACAAGAGCAAAGTAAAGAAAAGCAGGGAGAAGGAAAAACATTTAAAGTGGAAATGAAGCTCAACATCAGAAAAATAACAAAAGCATTTCTTATTTATATCCATCAGGCAGTTTGTCTACATGCAAAGGAATGAATTAGAACTCTACCTCAGATCATATGCAACACTAATTCAGAATGGACAAAGGTCTAACACATAAGAGCTAAAACTATAAAAGTCTTGAAAGAAAATACAAACCCAAATCCAGCAGGTCCCTGATGCCCAAACTTCTAAATCTTAAATCTGCTCAGAGGAACTAGCAGACCTCACTGCATCCTGTGCTGAGCAAGGAAGGTAACGGTCATGAGTTGCCTGAAGGTCACACATGAGAAAACAGCAGAACCTGGGTGTGATCTCTACTCTTATTGATTCCAAATGGCCTACCGTGGTGTGGTGTGCTTTAGACAGAACAATAGTCTTTCAGAGCCCATGCTTGAACCAAAATCAGTCAGTTGCTCTTGGCAGCTGTTGTTCAGTGACAGGGACTTTCTACCATGGTGGTCTAACAGACTCTGCTCTGTGACTCCCCAGTTGTCTTTCTGGACTAGCTCTGTCCAGGTGGTCTCCTAGGGACCCAGCCCTTATCTTTTTCACAAACAGTCCCACCTTTGTTGTGTGTGCACTGTTAGTCAAGTGAGATAGTTTTCAAATCCTTAGCCAAGAGGATTTTCTGCCAACCCATACCTGGACTTCAGGTGTGGATTTTCCACTCACATTCTTTGGGAATGGGATGATCCTTCAGCAACCTCTATCCCATCACTTCATTAAACTTATACCAGTTCCCAAAGACCTTAAAGCCTTTCTGCACCTACATGGCTAGACAGAAATTAAATTTCACTGCCACTGTTTAAACAGAATAATTAATCACTATAATTGCTAACTCCATCTTCACCACCACATGAAAGGCCAGCCCCTCCCTTTCATTTCCACTGCGATACTGCAGTGCCTGAGCTGATGTCAGGAACAAAGAGATGTTCAGTATGTACATGAACATTGGGCACACAGAGCTCTGCTGCTCCTTTCTGTCCTCAGAAAGTACGGCACATGAAACAGAAACTAGTCACCCTGATTTCATGAGAAAGAGTTCAAGGAGGGACTTTCTACTGGCCAGAGAGACAAGAAATTTCAAACTCTATTCTGTCTGCAGTTGTGTTTAATGGGCCAAGTACAGGTTTGCGCTGATGAAGATCCTAGCATATAGGATCCACCCCCAAGAAGAAACTTCTCAGGCAAAGCATGTACTCCATTCCCCCTAGAATATTCTCCGTTCTGAATGTATGCTCTAGGGTGAAAGTATGAGACTTACTTCCAGGCTGAAAGATGCACCAGAAGTTCCTCTACATGAAGAAGGTTTATTTCACCTGCCTGCCCTCCTGCCGGCAAAGATGGCTCTATCTCACCTCATGATCCTTGCTCACTGACCCTTCACTGGCTTACCAGTCTTAGGGCTCCTCCTTCATCTGCTCTCCCTGCGGCCCGTTTCCTGGACCCTTCCACTGAAGTGTTTGTCGAGGGCACCAGCTTCCATGGGAATCCTGTATTTTGGAAAGATTTGAAGTGTATCTCATCTTTCCTCCCAAGCACTGCAGTTGTCAAGACTTTCACTGTCTGGTGATCATACATTTATTTCCTCTTCTATTTGCTCTTTTGGAAGCAAATCTTATATTTTATTCCAATGATAAACAAGTGTCCTTTAAGGATGGCGTTCCACCCCAATTGTGAGCTTACCATAGTGTCTGGGTGTGTTCCAGTCATCCTTACAATGACATGTGCCCTCTTCTTCAGTTCTCTGTGTTGATCAAGGTAACATGAAAAGTTCCCTGAGACTCTGAGGCTATTTCTCTTTCAAATGGAGTCTAATAAGATCACATCCTGAAGTCTCCTTTGGTGCTCAGGGGAGCCCTACACAGCCCCATGCAGCAAGACTGCAGATTGAGTTCTGTACCTTAACATTGGAATCCCAATAATATTGCATGAAGTGTTCCAGCCTCAGGCTGTCAGAAGACTTACCCATGTATTTATTTTCCCTAAACAACCAGTGTGAGACTCCATCTCTTGTGGGAATCTGGAGCTTAGCAATTGCCTCAGGACGCACACATTCCCTCAGGAGCAAGTTCTTGAAAAGGAGATAGATATGGTCCAGTAGTATTGGACATCTTCCAAGAAAACTCATTAACTCTCTGTTTCCTAGACTGAACTAGAGAATGCTACCTTATCTAACTAAATAAAATCTCCTTTGGCCCAAGACTTTTTACATGCCCTCCTGAAAGTAAATCATAAGCTTCTTCTTTAAACATGTCAGAGAGTAAGACCCCGAAATTGGTGGAAACATACCAAGAGACAAAGACGTCATTTTGAACAGTTTTTATTGGTTATGTCTTGGATAATAGAACAACAGAGTAATGATACTAATGCATCATAACTAAGTAAAAAGTTTAAGATAAGCATATCTCACTGGTACATGTTGATGAATGAGGGGAGGGCGAGGGAAGGAAAGAAAAGGAATGGCAAACCAAGAAAGAATGTTCATCCTTAGGATAGAATTAAACTAATAAATTTTATATTTGAAAAGGCAATACTGGTGAAATGTGACAGCAGTTTTTGCAAGCTACTTATTAACAATGATAGAAAAGTACCATACATATTTCTGTGTCAGTCACCCTTTACGAATGATCAAAATGGCATGCCTTCATTTGGACAAATCATGTGTCCTCAAATATGATGTACTACAAAGGATAAAAAGTGGCTTTTGTGTATTCCTGGACAGATGTATATGTAAACCTATGCAAGATGCTAATCTAGGATTTCTGGCTTTGTTCCCCAACAACAATAATGTCCAACAACCCACGGAAGAAATCACTCATAACATGTTCCTGCTGATGTCCAGTAAATACACCCCAGGAACTTTTGGTGTGTACAGCATGGTATTTCCTTCCAAAGAAGCTTCATCTCTCCATCTCAATGGACAGAGGCATGAAGGGGTTAGGAGGGTGTCCATTGAATCACCACAACTGTGAGCATTGACTAAAGGCTTTTCTTCAAAGCACAATGATTCTCTCCCACAGTGAGCATGAGCCCCAAGACAGCAAAGAAGTTGCATAGTTACCAAGGTAACTTAAAGACTAGAAATTTACCAGTGCTGCACTCCAGGGCTGAGGGATTCCATTCCTTATCAAAGAGTCCCATGTCCTCTCCAGTTCCATTCTCTAATCATGACATTGGAATAACTGAGCACTGAAATGTGTTGCAAATTTAGGGCCTCACAATCAGATCCAGCCCAGACTGTCAGCCCATTTGTCTCTACAGAGGAATGGATGACCCTCCATGTGCCTTGGGGGATTACTGGTTTTTTATCCTGTCATAGATTATGACTTTAACATTCATAGCTGTCAGTGTGTCATTTCCCTACATTAATTCTCAGGACATCAATAAGAATCCGCTGATATTAAACCTTCATATTGTTGTTGTCTTCATGGCTAATAAATGCCATAGCTACCACATACCCCAGCACTGTGCCTCTTACTGCATTTTATCATGAGGTACCTCTGATGATCTTAAGAATAATCTTGTCACTGTATTTTGTGTTACTCTTTTTTTTGGGGGGGGGCGGTTTCAAGATAGGGTTTCTCTGTGTAGCTTTGGAGCTTGTCCTGAAACTCACTCTGCAGACCAGGCTGACCTGCCTCTCCTTCCTAAGTGCTGGACTTAATAATGTGCACCACCACTGCCAGGCCCTGGTGTTACTCTTGAACCAGTCCTCCAAGAAGGAGCTTAACCGTGTCATACACAAATTCCAAACATCCTAATACTATCATCCCATTAAGGTCTCATTTCTGACTGTGTAAATGGAGCTTAAGGGCAGAAGCTCAGTCTATAGCAGCCCTAACAAGCCAGGCCCCGTCACCCAGATCCCAATTAAAGACATGACCAGTGGGCTGGGCAAGGTAGCATACACCTTTAATCCCAGCACTTGAGAGGCCAAGGTAGGCAGATCTCAATGAGTTCAAAGACAGCCTCATCTGCATATGGAGTTCCAGGACAGACAGGCTGGCATAAAGAGACCCAGTCTCAAAACAGTCAAACAAGAAAAATATGAACTATGGAAAAACTTATCAGTGTATAGGACAAAGGACAAATGAGGTTACTCAGTGACCCCCAAGCTCAGAGGTACTGGTATGAGCTTTAAGTTTAAAAAGAGGAAGAACTGGAGTGAAGAAACAAGAATTTATGCATTTTAGCAACCCTAGTCAAGATATGGTCCTATCCATCACTTGTTCAGCTCTGGTTCTGCATGGTAATGCAATAAATGGTTCATCTGTAAACTGTTGTCATTGCTCAGAAAGACCAATTTTGGTTCCTCTAGCATTTTCTTTAACCAAGAACAAAGCAATAACTTAAATCTTCTTCATGTAACATGAGAAATAGGATGTGTTTTTCCTAGGTAGGGAGATTGTTCAGTCAATAAAGTGCTGGCCACGCAAACAGAAAGACCTGCTGAGTTCATCCCCCAAAACGTACATTTAAAAAAAAAAAAAGCCAAGTGCAGTCACACATGCTGAAGATTTTTGGCCAGTACGCCTACTTGAAAAGTTACAGGCCAGTAAGCAATCTTGTTTCAAAAGATAATATGGATACCTCTGGTCACAAAAAGCAGAGAAGTCAAGATGCAGATGAGTGGAAACTTTTTTTTTTCGGCTAACCCTCCTATGGAACAGAACCTACTTCTTGTGGGAGAATTGTCATCAAAGGTCTCATTCAACTGTGGGACCTACATGTAACATTAATAACTAGCGAGGCAAGACGCACCCCTGGTGCAATGGCGGCAGGTCTGTTGCGAGGGTAGCCGACATCTTTCTGACTGGACATGAGGCCCATTCCTGTTGCGGGATATTTGATCACACTGTGAAACTCTGAGACTGCACTAATAATATTAACCTTAGACCAGGGCAGAGCCAGCCACTAGTTGACAAGAATTAGCCATAGAGAGTGTGGAGGACCAGTGAAGACTGATGTACAGGAAGGAGTAGGGAGAGAATTAGAGACTTGTGGACCTTTTTGGTTTGGGATGGTGTGGAGAGATGTTCTCTTGCTGGGTTTTTAGGCAAAAATGAAGGTTAGCTGGTTGCTCTCAGCTTCTCTGAACTAGTGGGTTTTCATCCCAATATATGACTCCCAAGTCTTTAATGGTAAGGAGAACAACTTAGATAAAAGCAACATTTGGCATCCAACGCGTGGCAAGAGATCGCAAGGCAGCTTCTGAAGTCGCCACGTCTCCCCATTGATGCAGCCTCTCCTCAAGCAGTTCCTTCCACTATGACCCCCCCTGTATATGCGCCCTGGACCCCAGTGCCTCACAACCCCACCACCATACCTGCTAGCACTACAGTACCTGATGGCGAGTGCCTCACAGCCCTGCCACCACACACATCACACCAGATTTGGTAAGACAACTGGGAAGTTCAAAGAAAAAAATCTTTCCCATGTTAAGAATGAGAAACATCACAGTGCAGGAAGTGAAGACTCTGTATAGTGCCACAATGGATGGCCTGAAAATGAAAAAATAAATAAAAGAAGGAATAACTGATTAGCTGGGACTGACATAATACTGATTATAATTACTATCAGTTTGGTAATTTATATTTTATCCTTAAAGGTTGTTTGATAACTGTGTAAAATATAAAAATTCAACTGATAAGATGCAAGCCTGAGAAAGACTAACTATGATAAGATACAAGCTTTAGGAAGATCTACTAATTAAAATTAGAAAAATACTCAGAATAAAAGGAATTTAGACAAGAACCGACTGCATCACTACATGATGAAACTGAAAAGGGGCAGCCCCAGGTTATTAGAGAACCAAACTCATCCAATTACTATATAATAATGACTGTTAGATGATAGGGACACCCAACATTATGAAGAAGTTTAATGGAATCCTATAGAAATATTAGATGTGAGGGGATTTAAGGAATCAGTTATTTCATATGATATGCATTCACCCTATGTAAAACAGATGTTAAATGCATGGGCAACTCAGATCAGAATTATCCCCAAGACTTGAAAGATTTAACTACAGCAATATTGGAAGCTGGTCCTCAGATACAATGGAGAATGTGATGGAAAGAGGAAGTTGGGGGCCATAAAACAACAAAATAGGGCTCGAGGTACTGATATTATCCAAGACCAATTTCCAGGTGAAAGACAATATCCTGATGTGCAAGGACAATTTGAATTTGATGATCACACCTTGGCTCTATCTTGTTCAGCAGCTTTGAATGCTTGAGAAAAGTCTGAAGAATCAGGGAAGAAGTCTAGGTCATTTACTAAAATTATACAAGACCCAATAGAAGCCTTCACTAATATTTTTGCAAAAATTAACTTCAACTATAAATAGAATAGTATCAGATCCAAAAGACAGACAAGTATTAATTGAATCTTTGGCTTTTGAAAATGCAAATTCAGAATCCAAATGGGGTAATTGGGTCTTTAATGGCAAGATCAGATCAGCAACAATAGATAAATGGAATAGAAATACGGCTGATCTGAATCTCATGCTTATTATACTACTTTGATAGAAGAGATTTTTTAAAATTTTTAAAAATTTAAAATGTCAGATTTTTAATTGTGGTAAGCAAGGTCATCTGAAAATGGATTATAGGCAAGGCAATCCTAGAAACAGTGTTTTTTTTTCTACAGATAATCCAAATAGAAGCCCCTAGCCTTCTGGACCATACAGAACATGTGGCAAATGCCAGCATTGGACTAACGAATGCACATCAAGAAGGGGCATGCATCCCTTGCCATCAGGAAATGCCTTAGGGGTCAGACTTAAATACCAAATTTGGTCCAATCATTTCCTGTCATCATTAGAGAAATTCATCTACAGAGCAACTAAAAGAATTAATTCCTATTGTTAAAATCCATTTTGCCCCAAAGGTGATCAATGACAGAATAGCTTCAATAGATGAAACAAAAACTTTAGAAGGCCATAAAACAAGTATGTTGGCAAACTTCTATAATCTATCAAGGACCAAAACAAAAATACAAAGAAATGGTATTGTAATTGAAGGGTTACTGGACACAGGTATAGATGTAACCATAATCATGGCATCCAGATTGTCCTCTTCAGGAGGCAAATATATTGCTTTTACACACTGGAATTTTATCTCAGGTAAAACAAAATACAAGGTGGGTCAACTGTACAGGGCCGTAAGGACAGATAGAAAAATTAAATCCATATGTGGCTAATGTAGCTATAAATTTATGGAGAAATGATTTGTTACAGCAATGGAAAACAGATTAACATTTCTCTAATCTAAGAAACAAACCATAAAATAAAGAATGCTTCTGAGAGATAATAAAAGGTATTATCAAGAATAGTCACAGATGGTTGAGGTTGTATGTAAGCAGGGCACAAGAGATATTAGTCTTTCAAAGGTACCAACAGCCCTACCTTTAAAATTGTTAACTGACAAATCTGTGTGGGTGGAACAATGGCCTTGACATCAGAAAATTTATAGGCATTGGAACAGCTGAAACATGAGCGATTAAATGTTCAATATATTGAAGAATCAACCAGTCCTTGGAATTCTCCTATATTTGTCATTAAAAAGAAATTTTGGAAAAAAAGAGAAAGGTAACAGATCTGGGAGCTATTAACAAAGTGATCCAACCAATCAATGGCCACGTATAATAATTCTTAACTTGTTAAAAGGTACCATTGGAAAATTCTTCCACAAGGAAAGTTAAATATCCCCTCCTTGTGTTAATATTTTACATAATAACCATGGGAAATAATTCATAAACAAGTTCCTCGATCTATAATTTGCCATTATATAGATATCTTACTTACTGATTCAGATGGAAATACCTTAGAAAAAAAATGTCTGATAAAGTAAAGAGAACTTTGCCTTGTTGGGGATTACAAACTGCTTGTGGAAAAAAAAAGGATGATATTCTATTAATTACCTAGGATATAATATAGGTTTACAGAAAATTCAACCCCAGAAAATACAAATCAGGAGAGTTCAATTACAAACTCTTAATGATTTTCAAAAATTTCTGGGAGATATTAAGTCACTGAGGTCCACAATTGGATTAGCTACTCAAGAGCTAAGCAATTATTTTAAACTTCACAAGGTTATGAGGACTTAAATAGTCCCAGAAATTTGTCTGCTGAGGCTGAGAATTGGCTCTGGTAGAACAGAAATTATAAGATGCACATGTGAATCATTTTGATCCAGAGTTTGATTGTGTCCTAATCAAACTAACTTCTACCCATTCTCCTACAAGAATTTTTACACAGAAAGAAGATAATTTCTTAGAATGGATCTATGTAGAAAAGGTTTCTGAAATGATCCTGAAAGAGAAATTGAAACAAGAAATTATAGAAAGATCTAATCAGACTTTAAAAGACATATTTAACGAGCAGAAAGGGGCAGTAAAGACCTCAGAGACAGACTACACAGTGCTGTACTAACTTTTAAATTTTTAATTTTTGTTTTTATTTATTTATTTATTTTGGTTTTTTGAGACAGGGTTTCCCTGTGTAACCTTCCTAGCTGTCCTGGAAACTAGGCCAGGCTGGCCTCGAACTCACAGGAATTCACCTGCCTCTGCCTCCCAAGCACTGGGATTAAAGGCATTTGCCACCACCACCTGGCCCTAACTTTTAATTTTTATTGCTAATGAGAAAGCAACAACAGCTATAGAAAGATGTTGGATAGTAGATTTAATCTAACAGTCTATCTCAATGCAGAAAAGAATCAGGAACAGACTGCAAGAGATAGGCTGTCATCGCCCAGAACACTGATTTTCTGGCATGAGTGTCTGTTAGTATTTTTTTTCAGAAACACTTTTGAATTCTGTCTTGTCTGTTCATCTGTACTGTGTAGTGTAAATTCTGACTAAATTTCTGTTGAAAGCTGTTTCTATGCTTCTTATTAAATTCTATCTGCTGTTTCAGATTGGTTTCATTTTTCTCAAAATCTGATCATTTATTTGCTATTGTTAGATAGTTTTGACTGGACTCAGATGTAGAAATGGAAGAACCTTGTTTACCATTCTCACCATTGACTCAGACCACATACCCTTCACTCTTCCCACATCAGCAGCAGCTACCTCTGTAGCCGTGTGCTGCTCATAGGATGGACAAAACTTCCTTCATCCTCCACTTCAATGAGTTTCTGGCAGTTGGTGGCTAGGAAGGAGATATTCAGCTTCATCCTGACAGTCACACCAGTGTAACAATAAATGCAAACTACTTTTACCTCTCTTCAATTGCATTTCTGCTTTGCTTCTAGGTACTTAACATATTATTGCAACTCTCTGTTTCTGTCAAAATGTTCCATAAACCATTCCTCTTTCTAAAAAGCATTCAATGACAAAGAAAATAGCCAAGCTGGATTTTCTTTTTCTTTAATTTATTTATTTATTAAGGATTTCTGCTTCTCCTCGCAACCGCCTCCCATTTCCCTCCCCCTCCCCCAATCAAGTCACCCTCCCTCATCTGCTCGAAGAGCAATCAGGGTTCCCTGACCTGTGGGAAGCCCAAGGACCTCCCACCTCTTTCCAGGTCTAGTAAGGTGAGCATCCAAACTGCCTAGGCTCCCCCAAAGCCAGTACGTGCAGTAGGATCAAAAACCCACTGCGATTGTTCTTGAGTTCTCAGTATTCCTCATTGTCCGCTATGTTCAGCTAGTCCGGATTTATCCCATGCTTTTTCAGACCCAGGCCAGCTGGCCTTGGTGAGTTCCCGATAGAACATCCCCATTGTCTCAGTATGTGGGTGCACCCCTCGCGGTCCTGAGTTCCTTGCTCGTGCTTCGTCTCCTTCTGCTCCTGATTTGGACCTTGAGATTTCTGTCCGGTGCTCCAATGTGGGTCTCTGTTTCCTAGAGACAATTACATTTAGTCTCCTTGACCTGAAGGAAAGCTCCCAAGATTTATTTTTTTCTATTTTGGGAGGAAAAGATGGCCAAGATTCTGTACATAAGCCAGTAAAGCCCATGTTCAGTGCCCACAGAAAACGCTGGTAATTATTAGAAGATTAAAACATCATTTTCCTCTTTGACACTAGATAATTTCTTCCCTTCCGTGAGTATTTCAGCGATAAAATGCATAGGAGACTCTGAGAAGGATGCCAACACCCTTAAATGTGTTTACCAAGAAAGAAACACTCGTCATTGGATACCATAGTATCTGTGACTGTCCATGCACCAGACATGGGAACACAGTCTAGATATTCAACAGACAACAACAGAGTCACCAGCATGGTGTGATCTCTTATTTATCTATAGGTATATATCTATAGGAGAATACCATTCAAAGTGTTTCAATATTGATTATATATACAGTTTGATATAGTATTTAGAAAACAGTCACATGACCATTAGTAAAATAGTAGGTGAATTCTTAGTATATTATATACAGATTTATGTAGTAATAATGTAATAATTAGGGAGTTGAGAATTTGGCTCAATGTTAGAGCCCTTCTACATACAGCAAGTGTATGACCTCACCTTGGGTGCAGTCCTCATCTCTAAAAAACATAAAGTAGTAAAATAATCTAATACATTCTAAGTGTGAACTAAATACCATGAACTATTTTAAGAATTCATATAATTTAAAATACATACTATTTTAAGTATTACAAACAATTCATTCATTATTTCAACTTCATTAGGATGTTATTATTCTTATTACTGTTTCCATAGCAAACGTTGACCCAAGGCAGCTATCAAAAAATATGCATCAAAGTCACCAGCTGATGAGCCAGCACTGACCACACTTTCTGATACAGGAGGTACTGAATCACAGGGCAACAGTCATTATTAGGGTTACTAAAAGGGTGACATATGTATATAATAGTCTAGATTCTGTAGACTCCTCCCATCTCCCAGAATCTGGAAAATCTGGAGACCTGCCATCAGCATGCTACATCAAAGAAAGCATAACTGCACTCTGATGCTTCTCTGGTCAATCCTAGTGAGAAGATGAGCTGTGATTCTCTTTCTTTGAGACACCAAACAGCAGGTAGACCTATGTATAGGCTTGCAGAAATACCAGATCTCAGTTATACCAGGGGCCTTGCAGCTCCCAAGTGTTGTTCCTAATAGAGTCTGAACAGCAGAGGTAGAGAAATCCCAACAGAGAGGATGGAATAGGTCAGCCCAGAGTTTAAACCTTGGAGATGCTCCCTCTAGGAAATTCCAAATCACTCTTGAGAGGCACTGTGTCCCCTAAGGGCACAGGCAGCGTTTACATGAGTCTCAACAATTACTAAGACTTGAATGAAGACCTGGGAGAGTGATGTTTCAAAAGACTTTATAGCCTTTTGGCGATTTCCAATCTCTCTCCGCTAAGATATGCAGCTGCCATTTGAAAGAACCCTCTTCCTCCGGCTCCATTCAGGACAGCATTTTGTGTTCCTTCTACTCATGGACCAGACACTGGAGCCCATCTCAAACACAGCACTAATATGCTTCTCTACAGCATGCCCGTCCCTCTAAAGGAATGCTAGCAGGTGCTAGGTCAGCTGCCAGGACCCTTTAAAACATCTGATCCAGTAGGGCAGGGGACTCTGAAAAGCATGTCTGTTACTGCGGCTTAAAGCAACAGAGCACCAACGTCTGCATCACCATCATCCTCTCCTTTACCCTCACAAAGCTCCCCCAAGGTAAGTGGAATTAGGACTTTTTAATCAGAGGTCCTTCATCAGGTGAAATGAAGTGCCAGAGGCACTGAGCGGCAGCAGCAAAACTGGCACACAAATGTCAGCCTCACCCTAGAATCTGCATTCTCAAGATCTGATGGGCAAAAGGCAGCATGAGAGAATGCCATCTGACGACACTTCTCCTGGCCTTTATCCACACTCATGGGACTAAGAAGCAGCAGAATTTGTAGTTTGTTTCCCATAGTCCTACGCACTATCTGTCCCTGGAAGCAATGTTGTCTGTGTTGTATGTCATGAGCATAGGCACTCACACAAGCCCATGGTTTTCAGGGAAAAGCTGCAAAGACACCTTCTACTCCGTCACATCAGAACAGAGGCCTAGCAGTGGGCCTTCACAGAGTTCTGACATTGCATTGTCAAATACTTAGAGGCTGACTACTAGGGAAATCTGAGTGGCTCATCTTGGACCTTGTCTGTGAGCCTTCAGTGAAGCACTTGGATTTGGGTGACGCTGCGATCTCAGAGCGCACTTTCTAGGGAAGGGGTATGTAGCAGTCAGCAATATATAGGACTCTGACCTCCTTCAGGCAAGCTTAGAACTCTGACTAGCCTGGAGCTTTCCCCTGTGGGTATCCAGATTTCTTTTCCTTGAGCTAGAAGGCTGTTCATCTTTCCCGATGAAAACAACGCCTCCCTGTAGAAAGCAGTCTACTTCCCTGCTCCGCCCATCTCCATTCTGAAGTTCCCATGCAAGAAGAGATCCTGTCTTCTTGTCTCACTACTTTCCCCATTGATTGTAACAGCCTCCCCTCTGACACCAATTTTCCTTATATTCTTAAGCTTTATTTTTTATCTTTGTAACTGATACCAATCGCATGTTGCCACTTCCATAATCACTTCACAAAAAGATCAATGTCTGTTTTTTTAAAAAGGACTGGATACTTTTGTCTCCAGAAATGGGAGTAGAATCCGCATCCACAATTTCAGTATCTAATGAGAAGCTGCCCTTTCATGGGGCCGAAGTCACACACACTACCAAACCTACTGTAGAGTCTAGGCTGCTGGATTCCTGTCCCCTGACCTGTGCTATATCCTCTTCCCCAGATGAAGATGCATAGCACATTTTGTCTGTCTCTATAGCCTAGGGCTCAAACATTTTATCATTGAAGATCAATCCACAGTAAAGAAGCTGTTAATTTTTGTGTTGAATGAGCCAACGGTTTGGGAGTAAAACATCTCATCTGTACATTACAGACATATTTCTTCAGTCCTGTGGATAGATCTCTCTATGAAATAGGTTGGCTCAGAAGGGAAGACTAGACATGAGAAAAGGAGTGCTGCTGGAGTAGATCAGAAATCTAAGTGGTTGGAAGGACGGCAGTGCACTTGCCGGTCTGCAGGAAAGAACTGTTGTTGAGCTGCAGAGATTAGAGAGGATTGGGCATGGATGGGGGATTGAGGATTGGGGATGGAGAAAAGTATCTGAGAAAATGTGCAAGAACAGACAAAGGCTGACCTGACATGAAGATGTTCTCACCGTTGTGAGAAATAAGACAGATGTAGACACATGGAAATGATATGTACCAGAGAGTGATGAGGAATGCTCTTTTTATAAATTTGGGATTATCAATGTATTAATTCTTCAACTAGTTTTAAATGTCTTTTTGTTGAGATAACTTCTGAATTCCTAATGCTCTCCATGACTACTTTGATTGAGGAATCTTTCTTGAAACTGTATTTTCTAACATACTTTCATAGAAGTATAAGAACAAGATTTTTAATTAGTTTAGAGCAAACCAACAAACAAAAAAAAATATGACTGAAATCTCTTACAGTCCAAGAGTTTCCCTTGGTTTCTCTTGGGAAACAATCACTGTTTTCTGGGAATTCTATCCTTTGGTCTTTTTTTCCCGAACTCATGCCTACATGGAAAAATTCTTTCTGTTCTCTTTACATTCTTAGGGAATTACTTCAACTGTTTAGTGCAGACACGATGAATTCCTGTGCTTCATTGGATCTCTGGACATGCCTTTTAAACCTACGGCCATAAAGACCACATCCCGGCTGCCATCCAACCATACCCCTGGTTGGCATCCTGAGGGGCTAATGCTGCACAGAAAACAACTTAAGGTTTTGTTCTGATCACGCTTCGGGTTCTGACATTAAGGTATTCCCCTGTGATTTTTTCAAATTATGCCATACATTTTAAAGCACTTTTTTTCTATAATCATATAACTTCTGTGTATTTTCATGGAAATAAGACAGGCCAACATCACCTCAGTTTGTTATATTGTCCTCAAGCCTCACTTCTGAAGTCTTACGCCCTCCCCCTACTACAGGAACTACCCACAGTTTCGACCCTCTGGGTTTACTAAACTGTTTGAAACACGAGATATCATGAATTTGTATGAAGAAGAGGGAGGGTATCTTCTTTTTTTGGTGTTTTTTTTTGTTTTTTTTGTTGTTGTTGTTGTTGTTTTTTTGAGATAGAGTTTCTCTATGTATTAGCCCTAGCTGTCCTGAAACTAGCTCTTATAGACTAGGCTAGCTCAAACTCACGGAGAGTCACCTACTTCTGCCTCTTGAGTACTGTGATTAAAGGCATGCACCACCACTGCCCAGCTGAGGGAGGGTACTTTAAGAGACCAAGAGAAACCACTTTCAGTGTAGCAAAGAGAAGCAATATAGTCATTAGCTATGAAAAGAATAATAAGACATCTCTGTATCTACTACATAATTTGTGTAAGAAATACTGAGATTTAGTGATTGAATTAGTCACATATTCGATTAATGTTAATAGAAGTCACTTTATAAAAATTAGTGAACTACATATGTCTCAACTACTGAAGCAAAATGACCATAAACTGTCAATGACTAACAAGAATAAAAGACTATTTTCCACGAGATAAAAGTACAAGTGAATATTTTTGTTTGGTGTATCTCTACTGTATGACAGATGCTACTGACACAGGTTCATACCATAATTGGACCCCAACATTCCATTCAATTTCTTCAGCATTTCCAGTCAGAATAGCGTGTGAAGGAAGCCCACAACTTTAACACAAAATTGGGTGAATAGACCTCAGTTACATAGCTGCACCTCCCTGCAAGGGAGACTGAGAAATACAGTTAAATTTGTTGAGCAAAAAGACCAGACTAGCACAGATGTGGCTGAGCAGTTAGTAGTCCAGTCATAATTGGTATGGCTAAGACTGCAAGATAAGAGAGAAAGGAAGAGGCTAGTTAAGCAATTAGGGAAATATGGTAGCATTTCAGGTAAAAAAATCACGACTGTTTAATCTACTAAGGCACTGAGAGAGAACTTATAAAGGCTGAGTTGTGCAGTAATTGTTTTATATAAACAATCAACAATAACAAATGTACATTCAAGAGAAAAAAATTAGGCACTTGCAAGGAATAAAACACTAGGCAGCTGAAGAAACGTGGATTGGGAATTGATTGTTGTACCCTATGAACAACGAAAGCGTGAGGACTGATTTTAGATCCCTAGCACCCACACAGAGAGCTGGGTGTGACTGTGCACACCTGTAACTCCAGCATTTGTGCACAGAGACAAGCAGTTATGTCAGTTCACTGGCCACCGTCCTCGCCCAGTCAACAAGCTTCAGATCCAATGAAAGAGCTCGCACATGAAACCTTCACACACTGAATTAATTCATACATCTTGCTTCTCCCAAAATTATGACTATTTCTTCTTAGGCTGGATATATAGTAAATGAGGTTTAGCCAGTCATGTGGGCAAGATGCCTGAGCATGAAAATGTGGCAAAAAAAAAAAAGAAACCTGCAAAAAAAAAAAAAGAAACCTCTGTAAACAGATCGAAGAGTTTAGTAAGCAGCAGGGCTAATTCCAGTGACTGTCATGGTTAAAGTCCTCAAGTGCCACTACAGACACTGTTATCTTCTTGGATGGTAGGCTGGTTGAGTGCTTGGTTGGTGCAACTACACATTTCAAGTTTAGCACTTACACTGACGGGCTGCTTGCATTGAAATACTTCGTTAACAGCCCCAAAAGGCTACCTGTCCTTATATGTATAATAAATTTGTAATTCTAAACTCTTGACAAAAGGAAAACTGTTTTACATGCTGAATGAGCAATTAATGTTTAATTTCCCCCCAGCTGTGCACTAGGCAATGGAAGACACCTTTTAATTATGAAGGGATCAAATCTTACATGGGTGTGTAAAGATGTTGATGAAGAAAATGCAACTCAGAGTTGCTCACTCACTACTTAGATGAGAGGGTTCAGGAGTAAATGACCACCTTTGTCATGGACCAACAAGGATTTCCCCAATCTTAGTCGTTCTGAATTTCAAGGACACAGGTATATGTAGAAAGAGAGCCATTGGATACAGAAAGTGCTAATATATAGATAATCATTGTGCTAATGATTCTGGGTTCCTGTCCAATTTCATGTTGAAGGAGCCATGAGAGAAGAAAACGAGTCTTTTACCACAGATTTCAACCTTCTGGGAGTTACCAGGCAACAAGAGCATGAAGATTTCTTTTTCATCCTCTTCCTGTTCATTTACCCCATCACAGTGGTTGGAAACATGCTCATCATCCTAGCCATTCACTCTGACAGTCGCCTTCACAACCCCATGTATTTCTTCCTTGCCAACCTCTCCCTTGTTGACATCTTCTTCTCCTCTGTAACTATCCCCAAGATGTTGGCCAACCATATGCTGGGCAGCAAAGCCATCTCCTTTGGAGGATGTCTGGCACAGATGTATTTCATGATAGCATTGGGAAACACAGACAGCTATATACTAGCTGCAATGGCATATGACCGAGCTGTGGCCATCAGCCGCCCACTTCATTATGCAACAATCATGAGTCCACGGCCTTGTATCCTGCTGGTTGCTGGGTCCTGGGTGATTGGAAATGCCAATGCACTGCCCCATACCATACTCACAGCTAGCTTGTCCTTCTGTGGCAACAAGGATGTGGCCAACTTCTACTGTGACATTACTCCTTTGCTCCAGCTGTCCTGTTCTGACATCCGTTTCAATGTGAAGATGATGTACCTCGGGGTGGGGGTTTTCTCTGTACCACTGCTGTGCATTGTCATCTCCTATGTCCGGGTCTTTTCTACAGTTTTAAGTGTTCCATCCACCAAGGGCTTCCTCAAGGCTTTGTCTACTTGTGGCTCTCACCTGACAGTGGTGTCTTTGTATTACGGAACAGTCATGGGCATGTATTTCCGTCCCCTGAACAGTTACAGTCTGAAGCATGCATTAATCACTGTAATGTACACAGCAGTGACCCCAATGCTGAACCCTTTCATATACAGCCTGCGGAACCGGGACATGAAGGCTGCTCTGAGGAAACTCTTCTGTCACAGTGCCTCCTCATCCCCCATGTAAGACCTCCCACTGCAGACACTGTGGTCCCTAGTCAGAAGCACTAGAAAATCCAGCTCCAATATCACCCCTGCAGGAGTTGCCTGTCATCTTTCAAGCTTGAAATTCTTTTCCAAGAGCCTCTGATAGCCTGAGGGGGCAACTGATTTCTTTACATTTCTGCTCCCATGACTAGCTTGCAGCACAAGACTCTGTGTTCAGATATCACAGTCTACTGACCAGCAGAGTCTCTGGGGAAGTCTAAGCATTGACTTTAACACGGCAAAATCAGACTAATGCTATCTGTCCTGCCTATGCCACAGGCTGTAGTCACGGTAGCTCATGCTTCAAAGACTGTAGATCACTGCATGATAATTTTTTTCTATCTACTAGCCTTGCAAGCCTGTGAGCATAAGATCTGTCCTAACATATGACTGTATCTTCACAGTCTCAGTCATGTAAATCACATCACATAAATATGAATGGGGATATGAGTATATAATATCAGTATGGGTGATGTAAATATTAGTTTCTGAAGTTTAATCTAAACATGAACAGAGGTTACCATATTACACACAATTTACTTACCCTTATGTCTTTTTTGTTTTGTTTCTTGAGACATGGTCTCATAAGTAGCCAGGCTGGCTTTGGACTCTCCATCTTCCTCCCCCGTTTTCTAAGTAATGAGACTGCAGAAATTTTCCATCTTGCCCAGTACTCCATCCTTAATTTAAAAAAAAAAAAACTGTACTGGGAATGGATTTCTATTCTACATTCATATTTAATTAAAGCAGACTGTTCCTAAGGATACTCTTACCAAAGTCTTATTCAGATGACAGTAACTAGCAGGATTGTTATCATTTAAGTTACAAAAGTTCTTATATGATTAAGATAACAAACTGCAAGTTTAATTCAGTACAACCTGAAATGTAGTGATCAAATACTTGGCCTTCATATAAATCAAAGGGAAAGAACAGTATAGAAAATAACGTGGCCACCTTCCTCCAATGTGGCCCAGAAAAGGTGAGAGTCAGCTACCTGTCCTAATCACAGGCTGATATTCCCAGAAGAGGAAAGTTAATTCAGAGGTCACTAGAGAACTATGGTGGAACTCCAATATACCCTCAGTAGATTCTCCCATTGATAAGATAGTTATTGATATTTTAAAAAAGTTTTCCCATCTAACAGTGCACAAGCTGCCTTGCTAATTATGCAGAAAATATAAAATTATCATCTTCTATAGGTGAGTCACACTTCAAAACCTTATCTTTGGATGACTGAGATGATGTTTCTCATGTTTGCAGGACTCTAATGCACCAAACTGGGAGTGATCTAAGGATCTGGCTATGAATAAATACAAATATGAGTGATTGACCAACTGATGGGAAAGAAAAGATACTTTATTAAGCCAGGTGGTGGTAGCACACACCTTTAAGGCAGATCTCTGTGAGTTTGAGAACAACCTGGTCTACAAGAGTGAGTTCCAGGACAGGCTCCAAAGCTACAGAGAAACCCTGTCTCAAAAAACCAAAAAGAAAAGAAAAAAAGAAAGAAAGAAAAGGTATTTTATTTAGGGAATTTCCAGGACAGGGCGATTAAAGTACTTCACATGCAGGAGGGTCTGCATTTGGATCCCCAAAACTCATGTAAAAAAGCTGGGTATAGCTGCATGATCTGTAATCCCAGAACCGAGGTGTGATTGAAAGGATCCCTGGGAATGGATGGCAAATCAGTGAGCTCTGTGTTCAAAGGAAAAGCTTTTTTTAGAAAATAACATGAGGGCTGGAGAGATGGCTCCATGGTTAAGAGCACAGGCTTCTTCCGGAGGTCCTGAGTTCAATTCCCAGCAACCACATGGCGGTTTACAACCAACTATAATGGGGTCTGATGCCCTCTGATGGCATGTACGCATACATGCAGATAGAACACTGACACATAAAATGGATAAATTAATATTTTTTTTAAAAGTTGAACAGACACTTTAAAAAGAAAATAAGGTGGAGAATGACAGAGGAAAACATTAAACTTTAACCCCATTATTCCATCTACACTAGCACATGATTAAATGTGCACTTATTCACAAGTGTGCACATACACACATAAACACCCCAAAATAAATTATTAACTGTCTTCAAATTTCTACAAAACAACATAATACATAGGAACTCCTTAGCAAAATTCTAACAAGCTGAATCCCAAAATGAATACAAGGTGAATTCTGTTTTTATGGGTCAATCTAACAAGATCAAATAGAACTAGATATATTTCCTGTAGAAAAATAGTAAGTGCCAAAGAGAAAACCACAAAGGACATTTGAGAATTTCTGGAGTCTCGGGACAGCTCCAATCCCCCTGACTGCTAAGCTCACACTGACACAATTCCTAACACAGAGCTAGACCTTCCCTCATTTCCTTTAAGAATCTGTAGGGATGTTTATAGGTATAAGAGCAAACACAGACTATTGAAGTTATCTCTGAAGTCACTATCTCAGTCATCCCCCCCAATGCAGTAATTCATGCTGTCCTGGAGTGACATTAACAGAACCACTGTCCCACTGTCCAAGGGCTAACCTGGAGTGATATTAACAGGACCACTGACTGAGGGCTAAGTTCAGAAAAGACTACGGCATTGTTTACTTCCCTTATTGCTCTAACAAAGTATCTGGCAAAAGCAGTAGAAAGAAGAGGTGATTTGGGCCCACAATTCAAAGGCAAAATCCATCATGGCAAGGAAGATGGCATCAGAAGTGTGTGAGGTCACCTTTCATTCACAGTTTGGAAACAGAAAGAGCTTGCTTTCTCCTTTTTTATTCAATTCACAGCCCAAGTCCATGAAATAATGCTGCTCACATTTAGGGATGATATTCACCTCTCAACAAACCCAATCTACAGACTACCTCAAAGGCGTGGTCAAAGCTTTATGTCAGGTAACTCTAGATCTTGTAAATTAGCAAGCAATATTAGCTGTCACAATTATATCACAATTACATGTGCCAAGGAGTATTACTTAGTATTCAACCAGGGAAGAAAAAAATCACACATGGTAAACTTAAACCAGAAATCTTTAATATGAAGAATTTGATACAAAGTCATATTTGGAGAAAGGGTAAACAGGAAAATAATGTATGTTGAGTCACCCAGGGATTATTCCTAGTAAAAGGAAGTCATGTCCCCTGGGCAGGGAGGACAAAGGGCTTGGAGGAGGGATGGCACACATCTGACCCTTCTCTGCAGGGAGCTGTGAGCAGCTGCATCCCATTCCACATTTGGAGAGATGACCCAAACTGTCACTTTCAGAGGTGTGAATTCTCAGTGGTAGCTTGTTTGAGCAACACTGTGCTGTTTTTATTTACGAAGCGGAGACATACTATGAAGAGACCACACATAGATCTGGATGTCTTCTTGGTCCCTTCATGTAGACACATCATAGTACCATTGGTGGTACAACAGGCAAAAGAGGAATCTCTTGTTTTTCCTGAATGGCTCCCACACAATACAGTTTTGTTAAACATTAGCAACAAACTGGTAAGTACAAAAATGTGAATTTTAAGGGTTACAAGATGACTCAGTGGTTAGGGACACTGGCTGCTCTTACAAAGAACCAATGTTCAGTTCCCAGTACCCATACTGTGGCTCACAAACATCTGCACTCCAGTTCTAATGGATTTAACACTTTCTTCTGGCCTCTGTGGGCACCTGGTACTTATGTGGTGTACACCCGTATATGTAGGCAAACACTTACACACATTTAATAACTTAAAAAAAAGCCTATGTTCAGCAGGTTCTCATTCCTTTCTCTTTTTTTAAAACAGAATTTCCTTATTGAGTCTTTGGGAATTTCACAGCATGTACCCCAGTTCTGCTCATCTCCTAGTCCCTCCATATTCTCCGCTCACCTCTGCAGAGCCCCCTCCAGAAGAAAATTTTTAAAAATCAAACTAAAACAAACCAACACATACAAGAATAAAACAAAACAAAACCTCTTCACCTTTCCATCTTTCCCACCTCTCCAGCACCTCATGGCAGTGGGAACATAGCAAATGTTATTACGATGAGTAATGACCAGACCAATGGGTCTGGTTCAAGGCTTCTAGTTTCTGGCACACTGTTGTCACTGGATCCTCACCAAAACTCTTCTATGACCCTACTGCAGCCAGGGATCATGGTTGAAGGAAGGAAGATATAGAATAGAAAAATGGGGCTACAGGTATCGTTATTTCCCAAGATTAGTTTCTAGGTGAAGGTCAATATGCTAAGATACAAAAACAAGTAGACCATGATGATACCACCTTGATGTTGGGTCACATTGCATCTTTAAGTGTTTGGGATAAGGTAGATAGGAGAAAGATCTAAACCATTTACTGAAATTATACAAGATCCAAAGAAAGCATTCACTGATTAATTGACTTTAGAGATTGACTTTAGCTGTAAATAGAAGAGTATCAAATTCGGAAGCTAGGCAAGAATTAATAAATTCTTTGTTTTTCAAAAATGCTGAATCTGAATGAAAAAATAATAATCTCTAAAGGCAAGACCAGTGTACCCATAGATGAATGGGTTAGAAAAATGACTGATATTGGACATCATGCCTATAATATTACTCTGATAGGAGAGGTAACTTCTAAGTTTTAAGAAAAATCAATAAGTCAGATGTTTTAATTTTGAAAGTGAAGTTATTCAAAGGGAGATTGAAGGCAAATGATTCCTATAAACAGTGTTTTTTCTAGAGATTATCCAAACAGAAGCACCAGCCTTCTGGAGAACACAGAGGATATGGCAAGGCTGGCACTGGACTGATAAGTGCAGATCAGTAATGGAAAACAAGGTAACCCCTTGTCAGGAAATCTTAGGGTACCTCTCACAAGCCCCAATATCAAATTCAAGTCAGTCATTTCAGATCAGCACTGAAGAATCTCATCCACAGAGCATTAAACAGCACTGTTCTAGAGATAGTCATTAATAACCCAAATACCAAAATCAAAGCAGCTACAGTAGATAGAAAAAGATCAGGAGAGACCAAAAAAAAAACAAGTATTTTTTTCAAGTTGCTATAAATGATCAGAGGCTAAAACTAAAAGTATTTATAAATGATATTATAATCTTACTAAGTATCTTAGGATAGCCTCAAATTCTCAATTTATCCTACAGTGGCCTTAAATTCAAGGTCATCTTGTCTAGCGTTACAAGTGCTGGGGACAAATGTGTGTGCCACCACTTCAGACTTTCTCACTTCTTACCAGACACCCAAGTCTTTAGTCTTGTACCTTTCTTTCACATTATAATTAACCAAAAGTTCCATTAAAGTAATTAAAACACATAATAATTATTTGTAAATATAATAAATATGATTGCTATAATTTTGGTAAGATTTTATGGAGTCTGGTGAGCCTTAGAAGTATATTAAATGTAAAGGAAACACAAAAGTAATCTCCCAGACTTGGTTCTTTAGAGATTTATTGGGACAGATAAATAATGCCAGGTCTACTTATCTCTAACCATAATCACAAACTAGTACTTTCATCCATTTATATCACATGCATTAAGAGCTATTGATGCACTTGGTATTCCAAGACTGTAAAGAAATTGCCATATGTTGACACGGGCAATGTTCACACATGCTTGTAAGCCAAGCAGTGAGCAAGCATAATAGATAAAATGTGCATGCAAACAGTGATCTCTAGTCTTTAAAGCATGAGCTACTGTGAACTCATCCCATGACACATGTAGAACACAGAGTATCAGTCCAATTTTGTCCATGTTTAAGTCTATGCTTATACCCCCAACTGCACTCTTCTGGTAAAGTAGGTTGGTGACAACTGTACCCAGTGCTATACTCTGCCCAAGGGAGCAGAAATATATTGAAATTAGTGTATTCCATGAGTCGCATTCTCAGACCATCAGAAGGCTCCTGAGAAAAGGAATTTCAAGCTGTAAAGATGACAGGGTGATATTGGAGCTAAATTTATTAGTGCTTCTGATGGGGGGGCACCGTGTCTACAGTGTGTGGTCTCACATGGAGGATGAGGAGCTGCGGTGGAAGAGTCTCCTCAGAGCAGCCTTCATGTCCCGGTTCCGCAGGCTGTATATGAAAGGGTTCAGCATTGGGGTCACTGTCGTGTACATTACAGTGATTAATGCATGTTTCAAACTGTAACTGTTCAGGGGACGGAAATACATGCCCATGACTGTTCCATAATACAAAGACACCACTGTCAGGTGAGAGCCACAGGTAGACAAGGCCTTGAGGAAGCCCTTGGTGGATGGAGCCCGTAAGACCGTGGAAAAGACCCGGACATAGGAGATGACAATGCACAGCAATGGCACAGAGAAAACCCCCACCCCGAGGTACATCATCTTCACATTGAAACGGATGTCAGAACAGGACAGCTGGAGCAAAGGAGTAATGTCACAGTAGAAGTTGGCCACATCCTTGTTGCCACAGAAGGACAAGCGAGCTGTGAGTATGGTGTGGACCAGTGAATTGGCATTTCCAATCACCCAGGACCCAGCAACCAGCAGGATACAAGGCCGTGGACTCATGATTGTTGCATAATGAAGCGGGCGGCTGATGGCCACAGCTCGGTCATATGCCATTGCAGCTAGTATATAGCTGTCTGTGTTTGCCAAAGCTATCATGAAATACATCTGTACCAGGCATCCTCCAAAGGAGATGGCTTTGCTGCCCAGCATATGGTTGGCCAACATCTTGGGGATAGTTACAGAGGAGAAGAAGATGTCAACAAGGGAGAGGTTGGCAAGGAAGAAATACATGGGGTTGTGAAGGCGACTGTCAGAGTGAATGGCTAGGATGATGAGCATGTTTCCAATCACTGTGATGGGGTAAATGAACAGGAAGAGGATGAAAAAGAAATATTCCTGCTCCCGCTGCCTGGTAACTCCCAGGAGAGTGAATTCTGTGGTAAAAGACTCGTTTTCTTCTCTCATGGCTCCTTCAAGGTGAAATCAGACACAAACTCAGAACCATTATTACAGTTATTATCTATATGTTACCACTCCCCATATCCAACAGTTTTCTCTATATGTACCCGAGTCCATGAAATTCAGAGCCACAGAACTTGGGGAAATCCCCATCAATCAATGGTACAGATCATCATTTGTCTATAAAGACTAATCTGTCTAAGAAATAAGGACTGTGTAATCAGAAGTGTTCATTTTTCCGAACAGCATCACCACAGCCCCATCTAAGTTTGATTATTTCATACTTAAAGTTCATATTGCATGATCTAGAGTCATAGTTTGGTCTCAGAGAAAAATCACAAACATGGGACAAATATGAATTATTTCTTTTTGTTCAACATACGGAACATAGCCTTTGTTCCTAGAGCCTCACAGTTTCAGGAAAATCCAGAATCACACCCATTTCACTAACCATCATTAGGATACTCAATCATATACTCATATTCAAATGCTCTCTTGGAAAAACTAGCCTAGAATATGTCACTGTTCCTTTGACCAAACACAGTGATCTCACACTCCGGTGCTTAGAGTAAATACAATGGAATAGGAAGACTGTAAGTCTTAAGGATCTCTAAATTCAAGTCCTACCAACAAAAACCCTGTGAATGTTCCTCCCAGATGTCCCATTCACAAGGTAGACTGTGTCCTTCCTATGTTTTCCTTTGGTGGCTTCTTGTTTACACATAACTTCATGCTTCTCTCGAGTCTTTTGTCCCTATTCTTAGTTATTTATTCTGCTACCACCAGTGCCTCACAAACTCCCTGCACTCCAGTTTAGAAATGTTGAAGAAGTTGAATGGGATGGAACAGTCACCTAATCACACACACACACACACACACACACACACACACACACACACACACGGGCTCTTACATGGGAGAAAATAGTTTCTCATTTTTTAAAAGCCATTTAACCATTTGTGATCAGTTTGCTAAGGTTATCTTCTGTATAGTTTGTAGTTCACAAATTTTTCTAAAGTTATTTTAATTCAAAAGCTAAGCAATGGTTATTCTTTCACCCTTTTTTTGTTTATTTTAAAAAAATTTCCACCTCCTCCTCGTTTCCCATTTCCCTCCCCCTCCTCGCACACATCACCCCCTCCCCCTACACCCCTACCCCTCTCCCACTCACCCCCACTCCATTCCCCCTCCCTCTCGAAAATGAAGAGCAGTCCAGATTCCCTGCCCTGCGAGAAGTCCAAGGTCCTCCCACTTCTATCCAGGACCAGGAAAGTGAGCATCCAAACAGGCTAGGCTCCCACAAAGCCAGTTCATGTATTAGGATTGAAACCTAGTGCCATTGTCCTTGGCTTCTCATCAGCCTTCATTGTCTGCCACGTTCAGAAGAGAGGCCCTATCATACAACAAAAGTATATGCTCAACTATGTTCATAGCAGCATTGTTTGTAATAACCAGAACCTGGAAACAACCTAAATGCCCTTCAACGGAAGAATGGATGAAGAAAGTATGGAATATATACATATTAGAGTATTACTCAGCAGTAAAAAACAATGACTTTGCGAATTTTGCATGCAAATGGATGGAAATAGAAAACGCTATCCTGACTGAGATATCCCAGACCCAGAAAGATGAACATGGGATGTACTCACTCATAATTGGTTTCTAGCCATAAATAAAGGACATTGAGCATATAATTTGTGATCCCAGAGAAGCTAAATAAGAAGGTGAACTCAAAGAAAAACATATAGTCATCCGCCTGGATATGGGAAGTAGACAAGATTGCAGGGAAAAACCTGGGAACTTGGGGATGAGGTGGCATGGGGCTAAGGGAAAATGGGGAGAGAAACATGAGAAGGGGAGAATGGGGGGAGTTTGGGGGAATGGGATGGTTGGGATAAAGGAAGAGTGGACACGGGAGCAGAGAAATATATATCCTAATTAAGGGAGCCATCTTAGGGTTGGCAAGAGACTTGACTCTAGAGTGGCTCACAGGTGTCCAGAGAGATGTCCCCAGCTAGTACCTTGAGCAACTGAGGAGAGGGAACCTGAAATGACCCTATCCTATAGCCATACTGATGAATATCTTGCATATCACCTTAGAACCTTCACCTGGCGATGGATCGAGACAAAGACAGAGAACAAATTGGAGTACCGGACTGAGCTCTTAAGATCCAAATGAGGAGCAGAAGGAGGGAGAACATGCGCAAGGAAGTCAGGACCATGAGGGGTGCACCCTCCCACTGTGACAGTGGAACTGATCTATTGGGAGCTCACCAAGGCCAGCGGGACTGGGACTGAATAAGCATGGGATGAAACCGGACCTTCTTTCACCCTTTTTAACACAGCAATAGAACAAGGTCAAAGATATACAAATATGAAAGGGTGAAATCAAAGTATCCTTCTCTATAGATGGTAGATTATATGACTCTATTCATAAGTGACTCTAAAGATTTTACTAGAAAAGTCCTATAGCTGACACACTTTCAGAAAATTATAGCAAAACACAAAATTAACTTTATAAAATCAGTATCCTTCCTGTATACCAGTGACAAATTCTGAGAAAGATATCAGTGCGGAAAACCATCACAACAAATTCAAGCAAAATAGAATACCTTGGAATAAATCTAGCTGAAGAAAAGAAAGACAATTATTATGCAAAACACAAAGAAATAAATCAAGATGGCACTAAAAGATCAAAAGACCTCCCCATATCATGGATCAGAAAATGTGATATTGTGAAAATGATAATCATTCCTAAAAGCAGTCTGAAGATTCACTAGTCTCACAATTAAACATGCAACTCCATTCTTTTTTTTTTTTATTTTTTTTTTATTTTTTTCCATTCTTCACAGAAAGAAAAATAATAATACAGAAATTCATATGAAAACACAAAAGAATCTCATTATCAAGAAACCCTGAGTAGTAAGTATTTTGCTGAAGGTTTCACCCTATCTAATTTCAAGTTATACCACAGAATCATAGAAATAAAAACAATACAATACCATCACAAAATCAGACACATAAATGAATGGGATAGAACTGGGCACCCAGACAGAAACTCACTCAACTACAGCCACTTGACTTTTTGCAAAGAAACCAAATATACACACTGGAGAAAAGAGCCTTTCCAACAAACAGTGCTAGGAAACACTGCATCTCCATATGTAAAGAATCAAACCAGATCCTGCTCTCTCACTCTGGAGTGTATATACCTTCAGTCAACAATAACACTTCCAGTAGCTCCTAGAAAGCCTTGGCATGTGGTCAGTTGTAGGATGGGACTGCCACATGAGAAACTTAGAAATCGCCTGCCCATGGAAAGTGTGCTTTCTCTTTAATAAATTTTAACATAAGGTAATATATTGGTGTGCAGCAAAGTATAAGGCCTGGGTGGAAGGTACTTCCAATGAGATGGGGAGTAGGAGCGGGAGGCAGGAAAATAAAATTTGGGATGGGAACAAAGAGAATTCCAAGTGTATCTATAGTATCTACTTTAAAAGATTAGAAAAGACTTTCTATTGTGGCAGCACTTCTATAACCCCAGAACTCAAAATTCTGAGACAGGAGGATTGAGAGTTCGAGGCCAATCTGGGCTACACATATACCTTGTCTGAAAAGCAAATCAAACAGAAAAACTGGAGCAAATACAAAACAATAGTCTAGGGTCTTTGCCATGGTACTCTCTAGACACTCTGGCATTTTAACACCAGATTGGTAATAACAAATTGGATTTCAAGTAAAGATAGTACCTGCAGGTGATGATTTAGTTCAGAGCCACCATGGAGCTAGTGGTTCAAGATGATATTTCATGGAAGCTAGGAAACAGAGAGAATTCTTTGCTGAGAAGTAGAAAGTGAATCCTATGTATTTATAGTTGGATAGGGGTCCAGGGTCCTGAATCCTGTCAAGTAAGACAGGATCAATGTGAGACTCAGGTGAAAGGAGTAAGAATAGCTTGGATGATCTTTAGCTAATGTCATTTAATTCTCAAATGTTCATCACCCAGGTTAATAATTTCCTGTAAACTTCATCTTCAAGTCATGCTTCATGATAATTATGACTAGGTTATTTATGGTCATGCTGATTTATAGCTTTGTGGAATCTCAGTTTATATAATTCAGTTTTGCCATTTTTACATCTACCTTCCAGACACTGAGTTGACTATCTATGTCCTCTTTCCCAAATATACCACCCTCAGACAGCATTCTATTTTTCCACTGTCTTCTCCCAGCACTGCCAAAGGGTGGTGGGAAAATCACAAAGGCTTGAGATTAGAACTCTTGAGGCCAGATCCCAAGCAGACCTGTCAACTCTTCATCAAGCGTAGCTAACACCTATGGAAGTCCATCCACACCTCTGTCACTCCCACAGCCCAGCATGATACCCAAATACTAGACTCATCATTGATTATCTTATCCCATTAAAAAAAACAATTTCTTAACACGCTTTTTATGCATGTCATTCCCACGTCTCTACCTCTATCTTGTCCCTTTGCTCCTAAGGGGAAAAAGTATCCATGTATCAAACCCAATCTCGTTCTTATATTCTTTCTGTTTTCTCAGCTATTTCCCTCCATCTACTGCTTTGCCTGTTCCGTAGGATTATAGCTGTATGTACTGCCTACTGACTAACAAGTACAATGTAGCCTCTACAAACCTTTTAGTGAACCTTCCTTGGTCTGGTAACCGTTTCCAGCAAACATTATTCTTTATTCCTTGTGTTCTCCTTTTCTTGACCAGGCTCATTTGCAGAGGTGGCTTTTTATAGAACTAAAAATATGTTCATAACATGCAGGTGTGATTGCATACATGGAAGAGTTGTTTTTCCAACTAACTCACTCTAACCATTAATTCATAGATGAAGTCCAAGTTTATAATTTTGGAAAAATCCTTGAGGACAGAAATTCAGACTGTAGATGGTAACATTAGCCAATCAAAGCAAGAGTACAGTGATATTGTGGACTAAGAAGGAAGTTACATAGAAAAAAAGTCTGTGTGTTTGTCTTGTAGAGGGTTTTGAGTCAGGTCAGTAAAAGGGCTTTATTCAGTAACTTGCTATTTATAAGTATTAGCACACTGAATGCAGCTCCCACTAACCCTTTCTGAAAAGAGATATTCAACCCTTTATTTGATATAAATATAAGTATTTGAGTATATATGCTAAGTGACTACTGAATGTGGCAACATTTTGATGAATGGTCTATTGCAAAAAAAAAGTTTGATTATAAAAATACAGTTCAAGAATATAAGGCAAAGTTGCAACACAAAAGTTTTGGTATAATAAACAGATAAACAAAAATATATAAAGTAAAAGAAGAGTGGTTTGTGAGCATAGGGGCTAAGCATGGAGGTCCATGGTGTCAGATGTTAGAGTTCTGTCATGGGGGAGATATGATTTCTGTGGAAAGCCAGACAAGAAGCAAAAATAACATTGTACTGTTGAGAAGAAGAGAGGGATATACATCAAGAACAGGCCTGGGTTTCCTGGAAGGCATTAGTCTCACACACAGCCCACCACTCATATCTACACCCCTGGAGAGTGTTCGGGCTTTGACATGAGCTGTGGTACTGGGACAATTTTTCAAGGGCAGGTGAGCCCAATTGCTTACCCTTCTCATCTGGGTACAAGAGACTAGGCCAAAGAAATATGCCTCGCATGTTTTTAGATTTCTGCAGTAGTCCCACTCCTTGTGACTCTGACTCTGCAAAGGGACCACTGCCAAGTCGCAAATAGTGGGAGCAGACACGTCTTTGTAATTTCTCTCTTAAGATCCTGCATTTGCATGGACTGCACATGTCCATAACACACAACACACATGCAACACAAGTCAGGAGATAGAAATTTCTTAGACTGGGGTAACCAAATTACAACTGCCTCTTTCCAGCCCTGTGTTCATGGACAAAGCCCCAGGAATCGAGTGGTCAGAGCAGGAATTCTCTCAGTCTGTCTTTTATATATTACATCTTCAGGACTTAGGGTTTAGAGTCAGGCTGAGATTTGTGTCCCTCTAAACTCTCTGTATAATATTTGGTGGCTCATTTCACCTAGTATATGATATGATAAAGAGTTATGACAATTCTATGTAAGTTGTGGGGACTTTATGAGGGTCCAGGAAGAGCATGGTCATTGTACAGCTGGTGCTGCTATGTGGCTAGATCAAGCCATTATAAGTACTCTGTCTTCAATGTCCTCAGACCTACCTGAAGTCAACAGATATTGTCATAAGACATCCTGGACCTGTAACCTTCACCCCTGTTCCACAAGTAGCTTTTTACAAGCAGCTACACTAGCACCTGGGTCCAGGTATTCTTGGAACAGCATCCTTGTGTTCTGCTTAGATGGAGAAGATAGGAATGGGATGGTTGAAACGTATAAGCTCACAGTTTCTGGTCCATAAGCAGAAGGAGCAAAAAGTGCTGTCCTGGATGGAGCCTGAGGAGGAGGTACCTTCCAAACAGCAGCCAAATGGGTCTTAGCAATAAGATTGGGAACCTGCCAGTAGGTTATAAAGTCTCCTTTATATCACTCTCTCATTCAGATTCAAGTCACAGTAATTGTTGAGACTCATGGAAACTCATCTGCTTGTGCCCTTAGGGGATATGTGGATCTCAAGAGTGATTTGGAGACTATTGAAGAGAATGTCTCCAAGGTTCAAGCTCTGGGCTGACCTATTCCATCCTCACTGTTGGGATTTCTCTGCCTCTGCTGTTCAGACTCTATTAGAAATTACGGCTTGGGAGTTGCAAGGACCCTGGTATAATTGAGATCTGGTATTTCTGCAAGCCTATACATAGGTCTATCTGCTGTCTAGTGTCTCAAAGAAAGAGAATCACAGCTCATCTTCTCACTAGGATTTGACCAGAGAAGCATTAGAGTACAGCCATTCTTTCTGTAATGTAGCATGCTGATGGCAGGTTTCCAGATTTTCCAGATTCTGAGAGATGAAAAGAATCAACAGAATCTAGACCACCTAATATATGTCACCTTCATAGTAGCCCTAATGATAGTGGTTTCCCTGTGATCTAGTAGCTCCTGTGACAGAGAAGTCACTGCCTTCTACAGAAAGTGGTGGTGAATACTATAAGTCCAGACTGGCTCACCAGTTGCTGGCTTTGACATATATTGATTATAGCTGCCTTTGGCCAACATTTCCTAACTGAAATGGAAACAGTAATAATAATAAACGCATCCTCATGAAGTTAAAACAATTGAATAAATTGTACGTAATCTTTTTTAACTTTTGGTCCTGGTATTTTACTTCATTTTATTTTTATTCATAATTTTTATTTATTTCATATACCAACCACAGTTTCCCCTCCCTCTGCTTCTCCTATTCCCTCTACCCAATTCCCTTTTACCCACCCCATCCACCCCTCATTCTTCTCTATTTAGGTGGGGTAAGGGCTCCAATAGGAATCAACAAAGCATATCATATCAAGTTGGGGCAGAATCAAGCCCCTTCCCCCTGAAACAAGACTGAAGAAGGCATCCCACCATAGGGAATAGGTTTCAAAGAGCCAGCTCATGCATCATGGAGAGGTCCTGGTCCCACTTCTAAAGGCTCCAGAAAAGACCAAGTTACACAACTGCCACCCAGATGCAGGGGGTCTTGGTTGGTCCCATGCCAGCTCCCTACCTGTCCACCCAGAGTCTGTGAGATCCCACCAGCTCAGGTCAGCTGTCTCTGTGGGTTTCCCCATCATGACTTGACCCCTCACCTTACTCATATAATCCTTCTACCCTGTCTTCAAATGGCCTCCCAGAGCCAGGCCCAGTGCTTATCTGTGGATCTCTGCATCTCCTTCCATAAGGTACTCAATGAAGACTGCATGATGACAATTAGTGTAGTCACTAATATGATTACAGGGCAAGGCCAGTTTAGGCCCCCTCTCCACTATTGTTAGGGGTCATCCTTGTAGATTCCTGGGTGTTTCCCTGAAACCAGGCTTTTTCATAACCTCATAATGATCTCCTCTATCAAGATATCTCGTTTATTACTCTCCTCCTCCTTCCTGCCCCTAACTTAACCATCCTGATTCCTCACTTTCTCATGCCCTCTTCCCCTCTCTTCTACTCCCTCATCCCAGTTTACCCATGACATCTCATCTATTTCCTCTTCCCATGGAGATCCATACATCCTTCTTGGGTCCTTCTGAAACCAAAAATCTTCTGTAAGGCAAAGAACACTGCCAATAAGACAAAACAGCACCATACAGAATGGAAAAAGATTTTCACCAACACCATATTTGACAGGGGACTCATATTCAAAATACATAAAGAATTCAAGAAACTAGACGTCAAAATACAGAATAATCCAATTAAAAATGAGGTACAGACTTAAACAGAATTCTCAATAGAAGAATCTCAAATGACTGAGATACACTTAAAGCATTCAACACCTTGCTATCAGGGAAAGGCAAGTAAAAAGCAATGAGATTCCATCTTACACCTGTCAGAATGACTAAGACCAAAAATGCTAAAGACAGCTTATGTTGGAGAGGATGTGGAGTAAGGGGAACACTCCTCCACTGCTGGAGGAAATGCAAACTTGTACAACCTCTTTGGAAATCAGTATGACAGTTTCTCAGAAAACTGAAAATTAATCTACCTCAAGACCTAGCAATACAACTCTTGGGCATATACCCAAAGGATGCTCAACCATATCACAAGGACATTTGCTCAACAATATTCATAGCAGCATTATTCATAATAGCCAGAACCTGGAAACAATCTAGATGCCCCTCAACCAAAGAATGTATTTTTTAAAAAATGTGGTATATCTACACAACGAGTATTACTCAGTGGGAAAAAAAACTATGACATCATGAAATTTGTAGGCAAATAAATGGAACTAGAAAAAAATTATCCTGAGTGAGGTAATACACACACAAAAAGACAAACACAGTATACAAGCAAAGGATAGCCAAGCTATAATCCTCAGTACCAGAGAAGCTAGGTGTGTAATTCTTTAAATAGTATATATTTTTTAATTATATGCATTCTTAAAATATCACACAGTACATAGTTCACACTTAGAATGTATTAATTTATTTTACCATTTTTATTTATTGAGAAATGAGGACTAAACCTGAGGCCTTGCACTGGCATTGAAGTGCTGTAACACTGAATCAAAATGCCAACTGACTTATTATTTGGTTATTTATATGTTAATCTGTGCAAAATTTACCATGTGTTCTTCTATTTTTCCTAATAATTATGTTTGTTTGTTCTGAGACAGGGTCCTTTTATGTCAGCATGGCCATCCTGGAATACTTACGTAGACTCACAGAGATCTGCCTGCCTCTGACTCCCAAGTGCTGGGATTAAAGGTGTGTGCTGCCTCACTCAGTACATTAACCATATCTTTAGTATGGGTCTGGGTGACTGAGCCTGGCATATTGGGACGGCTGTAGATTGAGCTTCCATCCTTAAACTCCACTTACACAGGCAGAAATGAAACTTTTAAAACTGAATTATGGGATCAGAGTGTTTAGAAATTTGTGTATGACCGGGTTAAGCTTCTCCTTCGAAGACTGGATCAAGAGTTACACCAAAACAGTGACAGACCATTCTAAAGATCATTGTAGGTCCCTCGTGGTAAAGTGCAGGAGGAGACACCGTGCAGAGGTATCTGGTGGCTGTTGGCATTTACTCGTCATGAAAACAATGATTTTAAGGTTAGTATCAGTGGGTTCTTCTTGATGTCCTGGCAATTAATGAAGGAAACTTGCACACTGATAACTGGCAATATTGAAGTCACAATCTAGGAGCACACAGGGAAACCCAGGAATCCCCCCAGGGCACATGGAGGGTCATTCATTTCTCTGTAGAGATAAGTGGGCTGAAAACCAAACTAGGATCTGATTGTGAGGCCCTAAGTTTGCAGCTCATTTCAGTGCTCAGTCATGCCTATGTCATGATTAGAGAAGGGAACTGGGGAGGCCATGGGACTCTGTGATAAGGAATGGGATCCCTCGGCACTGGGGCACGGCACTGGGAAGTTTCTAGTCTTTGAGTTGCCTAGGTTGTTCTGCAACTTCTTTGTTATCTTGGGCCTCATGCTCACCGTGGAAGAGAATCATTCTGCTTTGAAGAAAAGCCTTCAGTCAGTGCTCACAGCTGTGATGATTCACCTGGACACCATCACCATCCTCAACCCTTCATGCCCCTGGTCCATTGAGATGGAGAGATAAGGCTGCTTTGGGAGGAGATTCCATACTGCACACACCAAAAAAGCCTGGGGTATCTTCAATAATGGACATCAGCAGGAACGTGTGTATGGGTGATTTCTTCTGTGAGTTGTTAGATCACTATTGTTTTGGGGGGAGCAAAGCTGGAAACCTCATAGATCACATCTTGTACAGGTTTACACACACATACACACACACACACACATTTGGCTAGGAATACACAAAGCCTCTTCTTTTGCCTTTGAAGTACATCATATAGGAAGACATAATTTGTCCGAATGTAGGCATGTTATTCTGATCATTTGGAAAGGGTGACATGTACAGACATGTGTAAAGATGATGCTACTCTTCTGCTATCATTAATAGGCAACTTGTAAAAGACGATTACTATGATATTACACTAGTATTGCTTTTTCAAATTTAAAATGTATTAGTTGTACTCTTTCCTAAAGATGAACATTCTTTCTCTCTTTGCCTGTATTTTCTCCTCTTACCTCCCCTCTCTTCAGTCACCAACATGTACTAGTGGGATATCCTTACCTTCCTTTATGCACTTAGTTATGATGCATTCGTATAACTATTTTGTTGTCCTATGATCCAATATGTAGCCTATAAGAATGCTTCAAATTAGCGCCTTTAATCTTGGGGTCTTACTCTTTGAACTCCTTACAGAACCAAACAATTACTGGAGTGACCTTAGAAAGACTGAGGAAAAATACACACTGAAGGGACAATGACAATTATTTCATATGTGTGTGTTATATGTATGTATACATAAATTATATATTATATGTTTACTGTTTTAAAAACTCACACAATAAAACAATTTCAACAGAAGCTTGTCATTTACTTTAAGGAGGGCGTGTAAAAAGTCATGGGCCAAAAGAGATTTTATTTAGTTAAATGAGGTAGCATTCTCTAGTTCAGTCTAGGAAACAGAGAGTTAATGAGTTTTCTTGGAAGATGTCCAAAGCTACTGGACCACATCTATCTCCTTTTCAAGAACTTGCTCCTGAGGGAATGTATGCGTCCTGAGGCAATTGCTAAGCTCCAGCTTCCCACAAGAGATGGAGTCTCACACTGGTTCTTCTGGGAAATAAATGCGTGGGTAAGTCCTCTGATAGCCCAGGGCTGGAACTCTTCATGTGGTATTGGGGTCCTGATGTTGAGGAACAGAGCTCAATCTGCAGTCCTGTTGCATGAGGCATGTAGGGCTTCCCTGAGCACCGAAGGAGGCTTCAGGATGTAATCTTATTAGACTCCACTTGGAAGAGAAACAGCCGCTGGGTCTCAGGGAACTTTCCATGTTACACGGATCAACACGGAGGACTGAAGAAGAGGCCACAGGCCATAGTGATGGTAACAGGGACACACACAGGCAGTATGGTGAGCTCACAACTGGGGTAGGGCACCTTAAAGGACCGCTGTTCACCACCACAGAAGCAGAATGTCAGGACCTGGGAGAAAGCGTAAATAAGGTTTGCTTCCCTTCTCTGAAGAGCAAGTAGAGGGGGACAATTTTAATCACTGGACAGTGAAAGCGAAACGTAGTCTTGGCAACGGCAGTGCTTGGGAGCAACGATGGTGTGCATTTCACATCTTTCCAACCAAAAGGGGATTCCCATGGAAGTCAGTGCGGTCAACAAACACTTTGGGGACAGGTTCAGGAAACAGGCTGCAGGGCGGGCAGATGAAGGAGGAGCACTAAGGCTGGTGTAGCCAGTAAACGGTTTGAGAACAAGGAACATGGAATGAGGTAAGCCGTTCCTGTGGGCAGGAGGAGAAGCAGGTAAAAGAAATCTTCCCCTTCACATAGGGGAGACCCTGAGTGCATCTTTCAGCCTGGCCAGAAGTCTCATGCTCTTTATCCCAGAGCGTACATTCAGAATGGAAAGTATTCTAGGGGGAAAGTGGGTCTCTGCTTTGCCTGGGAATTTGCTTTCTGGGGGTGGATCCTGTATGCTAGAATCTGCATCAAAGGCAAGCCTCTACATGACCCATTGAACACAACTGCAGACAGAAAAGAGGCTGAAATTTCTTGAGCTCTCTGACCATTGGACAGTCTCTTCTGGAATTCTTCCTTGTGAAGTCAGGATGACTGGATTTTTGTTTGTTTTACTGTCTTCTGCCCCAGTTTATGAGGGCAGAATGGAGCAGCAGAGCTATGTGTGCCCAATGTTTATGCCTTCCTGGCTCCATTCTGATCATCTCTTTGTTCCTGACATGAGCTCAGGCACTGCAGAATCGCAGTGGAAATGAAAGGGAGGAGCTAGCCTTTCATGTGGTGGCGAAGGTGGAGTTAGCAATTATAGTGACTAATTATTGTGTTAAAGTGGAGGCAGTGAAATTTAATTTCTGACTAACCAGTTCCAGAAAGGCTTCACGGTCTTTGGGAACTGGTATGAATTTAATGAAGGCACAGGATAGAGGTTGCTGAAGGAGCTCCTATTTCCAAGGAATGTGAAGAGCAGTTTCCAGACCTGAAGTCCAGGTATGTGTTAACAGAAAATCTTCCTGGCTAAGGAACTGAAAATTATCTCATTAAACTAACAGTACACATATAACAACGGTGGGGCTGTTTGTGGAAAAGATAAGGGTTGGATACCTAGGAGACCACCTGTACCGAGCGAGCCCAGAACGACAGCTAAGGAGCCACAAAGCAGGGTCTGTTAGACCACCGTGGAAGAAAGCCCCTGTCACTGGACAACAGCTGCCAAAAGGAACTGATTTTGGTTCAAGCATGGTTTCTGAAAGGCTATCGTTCTGTCTAAAGCACACCACACCACAGCAGGCCATTTAGAATCAAAAAGAGTAGAGATCACGCCCAGGTTTTGTTGTTTTCTCTTGTGTAACCTTCAGGCAACTCATGACCCTTACCTTCCTTGCTCAGTACAGAACTGCAGTAAGGTTTGCTAGTCCCTCTGGGAGGATTTACGATTTAAGAGTTTCGGCATCAGGGTCCATAAAGAACCCATTGCATTCAGGTCTGCTGCCTTGTGTTTTGCTTTTTGGTTTGGTTTTGTTTTGTTTTCCTATTCTACTCAAGTCTCAACTGAGGCACTGGCAGGAACACGCTGCTCAGTTTTCCAGAAAGTGTCCCCTTCCTCAAGTTTGGGTGATCTTTCTTTGCTCTTGAGCTCTCAGGTCTGGCACAGCCAGGCTTCAGTGTAATATGTTCTGTTCTAGTCCAGGGGAGGAGCTGTCCTTTCAGATCCCAGACACCCTGAAGTCTCTCCCTAGCAGTTCAGAATCTCACTTGTCCTTTCCACCTCCACCCTGGTCTGGTACTGGTGGCAGTGAGTGCACATTCCCTTGGACACAGAAGAGCTGCAATGTTCTGGCTGCATTAGCATCATATGCTCCAGGAGTGTGCTGTATGTCTCTCAACCACAGCATGTTACAAGTATGTATTGTGTTTTCAGTCTGGATGAACACACAAAAAAATCTAAAACAGGGAACTAAGGAATGCTGAGATCAGGAGAAATAGTCCTCTCCAGGGAAGAGCACACCAGTTGGTAATGAATACCAAATGGTCAGCCCTGAAAACATGATTACAAAGAACATTATACTGAGCAGGCTGTATCTGTGTGTGTATGTATCATAGTATATATGCATAAATGTGTGTATACATATATATTAATATAACAACAATTAGTAAAAAAGAATCCATGAATTTGTTGAGAACAAGCTGAGATGTATGGGAGGTTTTGAAGGGAAGGGGAAAATGATGCAATCATATAATCTCAAAAGATGATAGAAATAATACATTTTTAAAGGCATCAAAAGAAGAAAACAAAACAACATTAGCCTATATAGAGTGTCATGTGAACCCATCATACCATCAGGTGAATGGTATAATGGAGAGGAACCAGGGTATATAGTTGGATCATTGTTTATTATTTGAAGTTAGACTTAAGAATTTCCACTAATGATTTAATTGCAATTGTATTATAATCACATTTTGATTTGAGTTCACCCAAAAACAAGAGAGAAGAGTCAAACTGATATGGTCCAGAAAAGGTCCAAATTTTGGAGTTTGGGGAAAGTTTCACAGTGTGTTAGAAAAGATCTCTGAGCACCAGCTACCTCACAAGCAAATGGAGATAAATGGTCAAACAAAGCAAACTAGGTGAACAACTGTGAACAATATCTCAGAATATTCTCAAAAGATGCTTGCTAGTGTTAATAGAGTTCAGTGAATGAATCTTTGACACTAAAAACTTTTAGGATATATGGTTATTCTTAATCTTTAAAACTACATGCAGAATCTAGGAAAGCAGTTATGTTTATAAAAGCAGGGTCATTCCATCTTAGTAGAAGTTGCTTCAGCTTCCAGCACTTTACTTCGTTTCTTCCCATGGGGTTTACAGATTCTTGAAATGGATCTTCGGATTTTACTTTTTATTCCTGTAGCTCCTTTTTCCATTATTTTATTCTCTTTGACTTTGGCATCTGAATTTGGAAAGCGTATCTTAAGGTTTAATTGCACAAAATAGGTTCTTATTTCTAGAACACCCATTTAATATTGTCTGTATCCATGTAGGTTGTAATAACTCACATCTTTATGTCGACATATGTCAAAACAAATTATAGCTACTGTGGTATTACACCCCCAAAAATTCAGTCTATATCTTAAGAAGAAGCCTCTTACATATCCCCTAAAAAGCATTTACAACACCAATTTAATTCTGTTCTTCCACTGGCCCATATTCAGATTACTCTAAATATTCTACAAACTTTTCCTTTTGATAGAAGTGTTTAAATGAGGCTTGTCCAGGACCTTGCATTTCACATGGTTGCTAGGATTCCCAATGCAGACTTCAGTCATTAGCAGCTCATTTTGTACAGCAAGGACTGACTGAGGAGGGTACCATGCCCTCCCTGCCCAGCATCAGCATCACCTGGAGCTTGTTGGAAATATGAGTCCCTAGGCTGCAGCCCCAGTTCTGATGCAGAACAGATCAACTTCCAGGCACATGTTGACATCTGTGCTCTAGTGTCCAGGGGCACTGCTGTCTCACCATGGATCCCTTCACCAACTGGTAGGCATTTGGGTTGTTTTCAGCTTTTGTCTATAATGAATAATGTTCAGAAGTTTATGTACACGTTTTTGCTTTTCCTGGGTGTAACGAGGCCATATAACGCTATGATGAGCCTTTTGAGAAATGTCACATTGTTTTCCCTATTGTTCACACTGTTTCACATTCCACCAGCAGGGTCCTAGGACCTCAGCGTTTTCTCATCCTTGATACAGTTCATGTTACCTGGACTTACTGGCCTGATGACCTAGAGAAGGCGGGAAGTGGCATCTCATTGTGTGTGTGTCTCTCACTCTCCTTTGAAACAATTTTGTTTCTAGGTTGTTGACAAAAAATATTTTCTATATGAAAACATTAGTGCAGACAGCTATGCCTTCTAGGGGACAGCTACACAGATTGGAAGAAGAGTACATCTGACCATATGGTTTCAGTAAACTCGCTTGGGAAAGTGTTCACTGGAAAATGCTTAAAATATATCGCTGTTAGCTATTGTCTCTTTATCAAGTTGTAACTGTTGCTTATATATCCTAGATAAAATTTTAATCCCTACTCCCCAAATGGAGCACATTAGTACATGCCCAATATCTAAAACTCAGGAGATGGAGGCAGAAGGATCAGTAATTCTAGGTTATCCTTAGCTATGTAGAGAATTTAAGGACAGAACCTGTCTCAAAGAATAAAAGCCCTCACACTTTCTAAATTCTTGGGAATATCCTTCAAAGTACAAATGTTTTAATTAGTTGGATTAAAGCTATATTCAAATTCATTTTTAATTTAATTAAAATTAAACGCAATTTGATGGTGTTTTCTTTAGTGTCATGTTATCATGTGACGTGTACTTTGGTGTCGTTTCTAAGAAACCATTCATTTACTTGAAAATTGTGACTTGTATTTTATTCAAAAACTTTCACAGTTTTAGTTCTTACGTGTTAGGCCTTTGTCCATTCTGAATTAGGGGTGTATATGCTCTGAGGTAGGGGTTCTAATTCATTCCTTTGTGTGTAGACAAACTGTTAGATATAACTAAAAAATATTTTGTTACTTTTCTGATGTTGAGCTTAATTTTGACTTTAAATGTTTTCCTTCTTCCTGCTTTCCTCCACTTTGCTCTTGTCCCTGTGTATTGTATGGTTTATTGAATCTTGTGAAGGTGTTTGAGGCAGTGTATTCTCCTTTGCTGGGCTAATAATATTCCATAAGCTCTGATGTGTGAATATTATTATGAATATTTTTAGGCAGTCAGTAATTTACATAATTAAAATTACTTTATTTTGTAACTGACACATAATTTCACATATTTATGGGTAGTCTATGATAATCCAACACATGTAGAACAGTGACCATTAGAAGAAGGAAGAGTCCTGGGATGGATTTGGGGAGGTAGTACCCACTGGATCTCTGAGAATAGTCTAGATATCACAGGTCTTTACTAAGTATATTTCTTACTGGAGAAACATGATTTCTAGAAGAATGGGAAGCATGAGCTGTTGTCTTCAGAATATTAAGTTTGTGACACTGTTGGATCAGAACAGCTGCAAACTGATCAAAGAGTGGTTTGAGTGGGTTTGGCAGGCTGAATCCAAAGGGCCTAAGATTGCAGTGTAGATAATTATGTCTGAGGTTAAATATTATTACTGTTAGTTTTCTGGCACTAAGCCAGAATGCAGAATTGACCTTCAGTGCCTATAGAACATATAAGCGTGGGTGAGCAAATCTTCTTAGATCCTTATAACATTGCTAAATAAAATTATAATACAATCAAAGATATGGTAGCCAGATGAAATGTAGAAAAGCAGCCAAGAAGATTGTTTCAATGGTCATCATTTGCATCTTGCAGAACTTTCTGGAAGAGCATCTTGGGCAGGCTGTATTAAGTGTCCTATGAATAAACCAGATGGTTACTATACAAACTCTGTGATTCTTCTCTAGAGCTCAGAGAAGGGTGTGTGCAGCAATCTTCTAGAGTGAAACCATCTCAGAAAGCAAGCTCAGGACTTCCCTCATTGACCTCTGTGCTCATGGCAAGAAGGAACCAGACTGGCACCTTTGAATTCCTCCTCTGGGGACTCTCAGAGCAGCCAGAACAGCAGCAAATCCTCTTCCTGCTCTTCCTGTGGATGTACCTGGTCACCGTGGCTGGCAATCTGCTCATTGTCCTGGCCATTGTTACTGATGTTCGACTCCACGCCCCCATGTACTTCTTCCTCGCCAGCCTGTCCTGTGCTGACATCCTTTTCACCTCCACCACGGTACCCAAGGCCCTGGTGAACATCCACTCCCAGAGCAGGACCATTTCCTATGCAGGATGCCTGGTCCAGCTCTACTTCTTCTTAACCTTTGGAGACATGGACATCTTCCTCCTGGCCACAATGGCCTATGACCGATTTGTGGCCATTTGTCACCCTCTCCACTACACGATGATCATGAGCTTCAGGCGTTGCTCACTCTTGGTGACAGCCTGTTGGACCCTTACAAATCTTGTTGCCATGACACACACCTTCCTCATGTTCCGTCTCTCCTTCTGCTCCAAGAAGGTCATTCCAGATTTCTTCTGTGACCTGGGACCCCTGATGAAGATCGCTTGCTCTGACACCAGAATTAATGAGCTTGTGCTTCTATTCTTGGGGGGTGCTGTCATATTAATCCCCTTTTTGCTCATCCTTGTGTCTTATATCCGCATTGTGTCAGCTATACTCAGAGTCCCTTCTGCCCAGGGGAGGCGCAAGGCCTTTTCTACCTGTGGGTCCCACCTTGCTGTGGTGGCCCTGTTCTTTGGAACAGTGATAAGGGCTTATCTGTGCCCCTCATCCTCATCCTCCAACTCTGTGGTAGAGGACACAGCAGCTGCTGTCATGTACACAGTGGTGACTCCACTCCTGAATCCCTTCATCTACAGCCTGCGGAACAAGGACATGAAGGGGGCACTTGTCAGAATTCTCAAGGGCAAAGTCTCCTTCTCCTGAAGCCAGTGACTTCTGCAGAGAAACTGAAGGTGTTCTCAATTCCCTCTGCTGAGATCTTCCAGTAATTTCTGCCTCAAGTGTCTCCTTCTAAATCCTACATATGTTCTATCACAGCCCTGATCACTCACCCCTCACCTCAAATTTCTTAGATTTGAAGAAAATAAAGGATTTCATTTGCTTTGGCTTGTTATGAATTTTTTATTTCTTCATTTATTTAATAATTGCTTTCACTAGAATAACGATTGCTGTGGGATAATGCTCTTGTACACCGTAAGATTTGTCACTCATTAGTTTAATAAAATGTTGATTGGCCAGTAGTCAGGCAGGAAGTATAGGCGGGACAACCAGGCAGGAAATAGAGGTGGGGCAATGAAAACAGGAGAATTCTGGGAAGAGGAAAGCTCATTTCCTCAGTTGTGACCCAGCCACAGAGCAAGCAAGATGTGATTGCTTCACTGAAAAAGGTACCAAGCCACGTGGTTAACAGACAAGAATAATGGGCTAATTTAAGTTATAAGAGTTAATTAAGAAGCCTGAGCTAATGGGCCAATAAGTTTTATAATTAATGTAAATCTCTGTATAATTTCTTTGAGACTTACTGACAGCAAGATCTGGGCAGGGCAAAAACCACAGACAACAGAAGAGCACCCAACATGGGGCACCAGATGAACTCCTACAACTCATAAACGTTTTCAGTAATGTAGCAGGATACAAGATTAACACAAAAGAACCGGTAGCCCTCCTTTACACAGATGATTAATGGGCTGAGAAAGAAATCAGAGTAACATCACCCTTCACAATAGCCACAAATAGCATAAAATATCTCAGAGTAACTCTAACCAAACAAGTAGAAGACCTGTATGAAAAGAACTTTCAATCCTTGAAAAAAGAAATTGGAGAAGACACCAGAAAGTGGAAAGATATCCCATGATCTTGGGTAGGTAGAATTAACATAGTAAAAATGGCAATCTTACCAAATTATAGATTCAATGCAATGCCCATCAAAATCCTAGCAAAATTCTTCACAGAACTCAAAAGAACAATACTCAACTTCATATGAAAAAGCAAAATACCCAGGATAGCCAAGACAGTCCTTTACTTATGGGGGCATCACAATTCCTGTCTTCAAACTCTACTATAGAGCTACAATACTAAAAACAGCCTGGTATTGGCATAAAAACAGACAGGAGGACCAATGGAACCAAATCAAAGACCTAGATATTAATCCACACTCCTACAAACACTTGATTTTTGACAAAAAATCAAAAAATAAAATGGTAAAAAGAAAGCATATTTAGCAAATGGTTAACTGGATATCATCATGTAGAAGAATGATAGACCCATATCTATCACCTTGCACAAAACTCAAGTCCTCATGGATCAAAGATCTCAACATAAACTAGCCATACTGAACTTCATAGAAGAGAAAGTGGGAAGTACACTTGAACACACTGGCACAGGAGACTACTTCCTAAATATAACCCCAGTAGCACAGACACTGAGAAAAATAATTAATAAATGGAACCTCCTGAAACTGGAAAGCTTCTGTAAAGCAAAGGATACAGTCAACAAGACAGACAAAACAGCAGCCTACAGAATGGGAAAAGATCCTCATCATCCCCACGTCAGAGAGAGGATTGATCTCCAAAATATACAAAGAACTCAAGAAAATGGTTAACAAAAGAAGAAAAAATCCAATAAAAAAAATGGAGTACAGAACTAAACAGAGAACTCTCAACAGAGGAATCTAAAATGGCTGAAAGACACTTAAGGAAATGCTCAACATCCTTAGTCATCAGAGAAATGCAAATCAAAACAACTCTGAGATTCCATCTTACACCTGTAAGAATCACCAAGATCAAAAACACTGATGAAAATTTGTAGTAATAGGGGCGACGGCGGGGCTGCGTCCCCAATACCCCAGCCGCCTGCCCGGCTAGCTTTATCCGAAATAATTACACGGACACTGTATTCTTTTAAACACTGCTTTGGCCCTTTAGCTCTGGCCCTTACTGGCTAATTCTGATATCCCAATCAACCCATCTCTAACAATCTGTGAGCACCGGTCTTACCGGGAAGATTCTAGTTCAGAGCTTCATCGCGTGTGTCTGCGCGGGAGCGGGGCATGGCATCTCTGCTGAGGCATCTGCTCCCGAGAAGGGAGCTGTCGAGTCTGACCTCACTTCCTCTTCCTCCCAGCGTTCTGTTCTGTTTACTCCTCCCACCTATCTCCTAACCAATGAGATGGGCCAAAGCAGTTTCTTTTAATTTAACCAATGACCTTCCTCCATCATTTCCCCTTTTTCGGTTTAAACAAAAAAAAAAAAAGGAAGGCTTTAACATAGCAAAATTACATATAACGAAACAGTTATCAAGTAAAAGTTACAATAATCTTTATCATAACTAAGGAAAACTATAACTATAACTAACTATTCTTAACTCCATCAAAGACTCCAGAAAGATACAATAAGCAAACAAGAAAAAAGCAACTTTTAAAACTCTAGAAATGACAGAGACATCTCGCTGCCTGGACAGTCACCCAAAGTTCCTCTGTACCATTGGGGCATCTATCTTCAGCCTTCAGGCCCATGGTATCCAGAGACATTTCCATAAAGCAGGAAAATTCAAAGTCAGTTCAGTCACTATCTGTTGTGTCCTGCAGAATGTCTCGCAGACTCTTTCATGAATCAGGAACCCCGAAAGATCATCTCACCTTTAGGCAAGTTCAGTAGTCCTCTCTCTGCGGGTTCTCCGTGTCCAGTTTATGTAATAGTCCAGGAAAGAACAGTTTCTTGCCCAAATGGCTATCAAACTCCATAAGGATCCTCTTCGATGCCCATCTTCCTCTTGAAGTAGATTGGTGCTGCCAGGAGCAGAGTGTCTCATTGTCATGAAAAGTCCTCAGTGATTAAAACATTTAATGTCCTATTCTGTAATCTTTGAAAGACATGAAGAATGTCTATCTAAAATATATCTCTATATATCTAGAAAATCTAACATGACTACAAGCTTGACTATTACTGATGATTATCCACTAATCTATATTTCTTAATTATACATTACATTTTTAAATGAACTACACAATCACAATATCTTAATCAATAGCAGAAATATGCATATACATATAACAAAATTGACCTTAAAATCCATACTAATGCAAATTATTCATACCTATATCATTTCCCCCTTTAAATGTAAAAGAACATTTATAAACCATATTTTGGGAACATGGGCGCAGTTTTTTCTCTCCAAACTGCTTCCTGCTGAATGGGGGTGTCGTTAATTAGGTCTTTCATGGTATAACCTGTGTGCTAGTTTCATCTCAGTTGGCAGTTGAGCAAAGCAATTTTCTGAAGATGTTCACAGCAACCCTTCAGGAGGACGTGGTCCATCATACCAAATCGGGATAAATGCAATCCACAAGGTCTGATCCTCTGTGAAAACAAAAGCAGAATCTCTTTTCCAAAGTATCATATCCTTAGATCCAAATTTTGAAATCATACCCTCATGATATCCGTTCTGGTTCCACTTGGCAGCCCATATAATGAAATGTCTCTCTGTACTTAGCTCCTTCACAGTCAAAAATTTTAAAGAAAACACAATGTACATAATCCAGACTCTCTGTGAATTTTTCATTTTTACATGGCTTATATTTATATCTATAACTATCTGTACTCTGTCTCTTTAAAGACTTTACTTTTACTTTTTTCTTTTTAAACCATTAACTTTATTCTCTATATTCTTTTTCTTCTCTCTCCCAAGCCTACGTACATTCATGCAACAGTGTGACTCATTTAGTGGTCTGAATCTGTCCTATTGTGAATCTGCAATTTTTTACTATCCAGGAGCACTTTTGATTTGCGCCTTTAAATCACTAGGCACTTAAGAATCTAAGCTGTGACATTCCTAGGTTAACTTTTTGCTTTTTGAGCGCATATCTTTGACCTGAAATAACCCTGTAGACCAGGCTGTCTTTGAACTCTCAGAGATCCGCCCGTCTCTGCCTCCCAGGCATTGGGATTAAAGGTGTTTGCTACTACTTGAACTCACAGAGATCTGTTTGTCTCTGCCTTTTAGGCACTGGGATTAAAGGCGTGTGCTGCCACACCTTGAAGTCACAGAGGTTTACTTTAAGAATTTTAACTTTTAGTCTGCATATATTTTTAACACACAGTAAACCATTTAGAAATTTTCATTGTCTTTGAATCTCTCTTTACTGTATATCTCTCTTTTTCTGACCACATGAGTCCTTAATTTAGCAAGCAATATCAGTAGAATTAAAGCCATGGCTTTGCCAGCTAGATCCAGTCCATTCCTTAGCTTTCCAGCCTCATGGCTGAGGTACTGGCTGTAGCCATGTTTATGGCCACACCTCTATGGCATTTCAAGGTCCCTGCCAGCCAGCAAGCTACAACAGACAACACTCAAGTCCTCTCTCGGTAGCCGGCCCTCCTGCCTCAAACAGTCAGAGTTTGCCCTGGCAGGATGGCCCAGAAAGCCGGCATTTTAAAACAACACAGGTTTGTTCCTGCTGCTGAGTCAGGAAAATTTCAAAATGGAGGACGTACCATTTTGTGCTAGCTCTGGGGCTACCAGGTAGGAGCGGCACTCAGCACTTTAATTCTGAGACTGAGCGTGCAACACAGAAATTCTTTTCATCCAAGTAACATCCAAATCTGACACGCAGAGCACTGCGCAGTCTAAAAACACGTCTCTGTATGGCGGCAGGAATCCGCCATGCTCTTCCGCCTGCCTAAGCCTGATTCTGCCTTCTGCCCAGGAGCAGGCGGGGAGCTCTGAGTCATCGTCATGGTCTCAGAGCACTCTCCTTCCGATCCCAAGTGGGAACACAAACATAAAGCCAGAGTTTGCACTGGCGGCACAGCCCCAGGAAGCCACGCTTTGAAATGACACAGCGTTTTTTCTGCTGCTGTTGCCGAATCAGGAAATCTCTCTACAGCACGCCACCAACAAACAGCAAAAATCTGTGTTAAACTCTCTCTCCCTTATTTTTAAGCCTTCTCAGGTTTGTTAAGTGGGTTTAGTCCATCACGTGGGTGCCATTTGTAATAATAGGAGCGGCAGCGGGGCTACGTCCCCAAAACCCCAGCCGCCTGCCCGGCTAGCTTATGCCCCGAAATAATTACACGGACACTGTATTCATTTAAACACTGCTTTGGCCCATTCCTATCTAGCCTCTTCTAGGCTAATTCTCACATATTAATTTAGCCCATTTCTAATCATCTGTGTAGCGCCCCTAGGTGCGCTTACCGGGAAGATTCTAGCCTGAGTCCATCCTGGGTCGGAGCTTCATAGCGTGCGTCTTCCCTGGAGCAGGTAGCATGGCGTCTCTCTTTGAGGTGTCTGCTCCGGAGAGGAGAGCTGTCGAGTCTGACCTCACTTCCTCTTCCTCCCAGCGTTCTGTTCTGTTTACTCCTCCCACCTATCTCCTAACCAATGAGATGGGCCAAAGCAGTTTCTTTTAATTTAACCAATGACCTTCCTCCATCAAAAATTTATGCTGAAGAGGTTGTGGGGTAAAGGGACCATCCCTGCATTGCTGGTGGGAGTGCAAGCTGGTACAGACCCTTTGGCTGTCAGTATGGTGATTTATCAGAAAATTAGGAAACAACTTCCTCAAGACCCAGCAATACCACTTTGGGTATGTACCCAAAGGATGCTCAATCATACCACAAGAGCATGTGCTCAGCTATGTTCATAGCAGCATTGTTTGTCATAGCCAGAACCTGGAAACAACCTAAATGTCCCTCAACTGAAGAACGGATAAGGAAATGTGGTTCCAGGGACAGGGTTGTTGCAGTACTACACACCAAAAAAAAATAATGACATCTTGAAATTTACAGGCAAATGGATGGCTCTAGAAAACATCATATTGAGTGAGGTAACCCAGACCCATGAGGACAAATATCATATGTACTCACTCATAAGTAGCTTTTAGACATAAAGCAAAGAAAATCAGCCTACAAATCACAATCCCAGGGAACCTAGACAACAATGAGGACCCTAAGAGAGACATACATGGATCTAATCTACATGGAAAGTAGAAAAAGACAAGATCTCCTGAGTAAACTGGGAGCATGGGGACCTTGGGGAGGGTTGAAGGGGAGGGGAGAAGAAGGGAGGGGAGCAGAGAAAATGTATAGCTCAATAAAATCAACTTGAAAATAGGAAAAAAAAAAAGAAAGAGAAAGCACCAGCATGATCTACGAAAGTCCTGGAAGACTTTCTGAACACACTGAAAGTTGGGCTAGACTCCTGTAGATTCCATGATTTAAGGGAGGTAGAGGATGAGTTCCAGGGACAGGGTTGCAGGGAGTCATTTATGTTTGTGAGACCATTTGGTCTGCAGTCTACATGCAAACGAACTCTACAGACAGCCTCCAGACAAAGTCTATATTGGGAAGAACCCACCTTACAGATATGTCTAGAAAAGCAACAAGATGACTCCTGCCACACTGATGAACATGCAACTTACATAATGCCACTGGGATTCATCTGAGCTGCCTACAGCGTATCCCAGAGTCACCTGAGCCCACTAGGAGCCCTCTCGTGAATCTCCTCTGAGCAGTGACAGTTCCCCCTTGGAACTCCCTGTGATGAAAATCCCTCCTTACTCTCAGTGGTGAAGAGTTCAACACAGAAATTTTGCAGGATATCTGATGCAGAGGAAGTAGGAGTGGGCAGTGAACGAACCCCCGCATGCTCTTAAACACAGAGAGAATATGCTTCTTAAGAATGAAGAGGTCAGGGGAAAGGGGACCAGAAAAGGAGCCAGGTTCTCTGAATCACTGTCCTGGTTCTTCCCTTAAGTGGATTCTCCCTTCCAGCAACATTGATAAACCCTGTATGACACCAAGTTTGAGGTGATAACAGACATCCCTTGTCTTTTTTGTAAGAATTGAGGATGAACCTGTAACCATACTCATCTAGGCTGCACATCAAACCACGGAGGTTTCATGAAAGAGGTTGAGGAGCTGCACACACTCTACTGTCCAATGGGGGGGGGGGTCTGCATGACTGGGGTATAAGTGAAGAAAAAGCAAGCTGATATCTCCTTTGTCGAGGCGGTGTCATGCTCTGGGAAGTCAGAAGTTGGCCTTTCTATAAAAAGTAGGAGGATTAGGAAAAATATGTAAAAGGAAATATCTCAGCCCTTAACACAGCCACAGTGTCTCATACTTTCTGACATTTAAGTTTTCTCACGCAGGTGGAGTGAAGCCGGATGCTGTCAGTCCCACTGAAGGATAGGGCCACTGAGGGGTAGATAATGTGACTATGTCTTTATTGGTCTTCCTGGAAGCAAGAGATACAGTTGGGAACTAGAAGAGGCCTTCCCAAGATGTCTCCTTTCTCAGATGTCATCCCAGGGCCTTTGAGCAGAGAGGAGTCCATTTTCAGACTGAACTTGAACCTGGAAGCAAGATGTCCCGGGAGGGAGGCAGTTGTAGAGGGAAAGTCCCTTCAGTCTCAGCTCCCTAATGAGTCCACAAGAATGTAGGTCTTTCTCAGGGGAGCTCATTAGAGAAGGCCACTGGGAAGAGGGTTCGGGATCTGAACACGATTCTGGAAGTGGTGGGTTGTCCTGGAAGTGGTGGTGTAGATCGAAAGGAAGGTATAATGTTGATATATCAGAGACAGAAGATTTGGGTTTCTCATTCTGTATGGTCCAGCAATAACCAGTTCTAACAGCTCCAAAGTCATTAGTGTAGGAAAAAGGCAACAGGTTGATGGAAGTTATTGGAAATGAGGGTTGGGGATGTGCCAGCTAGTCAAGGAATGCCAGGAGCCAGTACACCTGGAGACATGGAATAGTATCTCCTCTAGGGGCCTCAAGGAAGAACCATCCCTGTAAGGCCTTTACATTAGTTTATTGGACTTGTTTCAGACTTTTGGCCTCCAGAGTGATGAAATAATAGATTTCTGTGGTTTTAAGGCATTTGGTTTATAGAAATGTATTTCAGTAGCACTAAGGAGTTGACTCAATGTCTAGGCATCTTGTCCGAACTTGAGAATTCCTCCAGTTCCTGGACAAAATGTGAGCACAGTTATGACCAAGGAGTGGGGCTAGATGTGATGGTACAGAGAGATTTATCTGATATGGGGGAACTTTGCCCACTACAGAACTGAATGTCCTTACAAAGATGCTTGGAGTTGGTCCTACTGAACCACTGAGATGTGCGTGGAAGCTCAGCCAGAACAATGGCAAACACATTAGAGGAACACTCAGGAAGGGGCCAGAAGACCCTGGGAGCAGAGACCTTACATGGGACCAGAGGAATCATTACTTAAGTTTCCTGGTAGTCACCAGAGGACATTCCTGGAGTGAGGAAATAGCTGAAGGCTAATGGAAACAGAATCTTCCAGAAGCTCAGCATCGGTAGTCTTGTGGCTGTAATTTGCTTTTCTCTGAAGACCAATGGTGTTGTATATATATCCTGGATTTGTACATCTTCCTTTGTAAAGTACCTGTTGGCCCTTTTGTCTATCTGAACCCCATCTTAGACTTCTGTTAGAACTGTAAGAGATACAAAGTTTCCCTCTGACATCACTGAGTTTTGGAATTCCTAAAGGATTTGTTTGATTTCCTAGTACATGTTGATTATCAAGCAAAAATATCTGACAAAAGTCTTTGTCCACAGCTCTGATCTTCTACAGCATTTTTTTCCTTTGCTGTTTATCACACATGTTTTATAGGTTACCAAGCTTACATTTAATTATGATGGAACACTTGTAACAAATTGAGATAAAAGTTAGAGTGTACACAAAAGTAAGCACTAAATATATCAAATACTTGGCTTGAAGAAAAACCAGGAAGGCCTAAAAGATATCACAGAGAGATACAACATTGATACAATGTTTAATAGAAAGTCCTTTTATTATGGGCTTCACACAAACAAAGATAATTCATTTAATGAAAATATAAAACTCAATTTGGTCAGATGAGGCTCTTAAAAGTAAAGGCAGGTGAGGACTGGGGGATTATGTGTGTGGGGTACATGGCAAAGGTGCCATCTTGGAACATGAACAGTGTCTTCCAATTAATACAAAGGTTATACAATGTATATGGGTATGAAAGAATGCTAACCCATGAATATGTACAATTTTCACTTACCAGATAAGTTTTATTTAACTAATAATGAAGAAAGTAAATTTTAAAAATATATACAAACTAACCAAAGGGGCAACCACCCCGCTCCCCAAAAATTTGATGTCAAGTCCAAAGGGAATTACCTAAAAGTCAGTAGATAACTCCAAAATGACAGTCATGGTTCATCTTAAGTTGTACTATACAAAGAGCGGTATTCTTCAAGAGCCTGTGAAATGGGTTTCCGCTTGCCAGACAAGGCCTTTTCTTACATATCAAAGCCCATGCAAGTCTCCAGACACCTTTGGTTCCTATTCACATGTACCTGTCATGCATTAAGTCCACACTAGTAGCATCCTGGCTCTTCGCAACTCCTCCTCCACCACAAACTCCCAGGCTGCTCCAGTCAACAGCTTCCCTTCCCTCGGCTACTTGTCCTAATTATAACTCACCTGGTTTTGCCATGTCGCTCTACTCCAGACCTGTCCATGTTCAGTCTGCTTCTTTTCTCTCTGCTCTGGACTCCTCCAGATGCCTCTGGCTGTTCTCTCTCAAACCTACAATAAAACCCTCCCGCTAAGTTAGAGAGGTCAGTTGATTGTTTCTTTACTGTATGCTCAGCTACACCAGAACAATTTGCTGACAGAACAGAATATGCAAATAACAAATATATCAATATCTATCTATCCTTCCATCAATCCAACCATTTATAGATAACTAACGACATTTATAAAGGAATTCAAAGTAAAGAACACTGCAATGTTGTATTTAATTGTTGAAGACAAAAGATATATTTATAATACCCAGTGACCTCAAAGATGCACAGTAACAGGCATTCTCACACAGTGCCAATCAATACATAAAATGCTGCATAATTTTTGGCAAAAGAAAGACAGAATACTTACCAAAATTCAAATTTGTCTTTGTATTTCCTTTAGCACATACACACACACTTATATATTACTTGTAGAAATTTAACCAATAGAGGTCATTGCATATGCATGGAAACACAGATAAATATTAATCTCAGAATTATTAACACTTAGAAAAGCAAAAAGTATAAACGAGTTGGTGAAGTAGACCATTGTTAATATATAAAGTAGAATATTTTATAGCTATTAAAATGGATAAGATATGCTTGTATATTGATTTCTATAATTATATGATGTGAAAGATGAAATTTAGTTGTAAAGCAATGTGTTGTTTTGAATGCGTGTGAGTGGATGTGTGGAGCGTTGGTGTGGTCCTGGTGTAGAAAGGCAATGGTGACATCCTGCACCGTTTGAGCTTTTACAACACGGTGTACTTCATGTCTCATGGCAAATTTAAATTGTGAAGAGATTTCTAGTTTGGAACAAAAATAAGCAGGACATTACTTTCAAAGGAAAAAGAAGCTTCCAAATTGTTCAAGAAACCCTGTGATGTCTCTGGGTAAACAGAGAAGTGGGATTACTGCCTAAAGTGTTTCTTTGTGTTCCTGGTGTCAGTTGTTCTGCTTCACCCAGTGACAGAGCCATATCAAGTCACTAGGCAAGTCACCCTTGAAGCATGGAGTGAATAGCTATATATAGGGAAGACCTGAGACTCCAGGGACTTGAAGGCAAACAAGCTGTTTCACTGCGGTCTTAAATGTTGATGATGAGAAGCAATGGTGGAAGAAGTGACCACTCCCTGCACTAATAGAATGAGAATCTTTCTAGCCACTTAGACTAACAGAACCAGACAATATTAGCAGTGAGAGAGCCATGAAGATTGCTTTGTCCCTCCTGCCAAATGCAAGTCAAGAGATGTTAAGGAGTTTTCTCGAGGTCAACGCATCATGGACAGCAGAGGATATGAGCTGAGAACTCTCCATGTTTTCCCAGACCCCTGGAGGAAGCTCACTGTTTGTATCCTGAAGTTTGTCTGATAACTCAAAATAGATCAAGAAAGACGCATCTTTCCATCTGTCTTTTGACAGCCTTAGCAGGGATGAATCAAAAGGCAGGAATGTGGACCAGGTGGTAGTCACGATCTGTTGGATTCATGACCAACATTGCCTCATCCCTGCTGTATTTCCTCCTCTGGCAGACATTCTTCCTGACTTTATAGGAGCCTCTCTGTCTAGAGGAATGACAGGTGAGTCCCCAGGCATCTAGCACATCCATCAAAACTTGAGATATTGCTTTCTTAGGACAGGGACTGGACAACAATAACAGCTTCAGGGCTGTAAGGAACTGGTTGCTGCTGGACCACACAGAATGGGAAGTCCAAATCATCTATCTCTGGTATACAAATGTTATCCCTCTCAAATCTTTCAATAGCTCCTTTCTATCTTATCATCCTTTGAATTCTTTCCCATCTCCTATTCTCTCCCTGGAGCCCATGCCACTCTCTCTAATGTTTCTGTTATTTCTTCTCAAGCCCTTTACTTGAGCTTCTATCCTGATTTCTCCTTATTTCCTCATCATTTAATTATATTTTCCCACAAAAGCTCTACCTCCAATCTTGTTTTATGTCCCCCTTCCACACCCTTCCTTTCCATCTCTATCTTAGCCATCCCCCAATCTGTCTAGCCACATCAAATATCATGGAGTTGTGAAGCCATAGATTCAGGTCAAAAGAAAGTGTTGGAGAAATAAATTAGAGAAGTATCAACTAGACAGTAACACTGTCAGAAACAAGTAATTAATCTAAAAAACACGTAGAAGGAAGATACACTAAGCAATGACTAGATTGATGACTCGTAAACAGAAAACAGGATGAGAGAACACTCTAGGTTAGGACCATCTCTCACTGACAGGGTGAGGCATCACAACGCAGTCTACATTCATACATAGATTTACGGTTTGGAGGTTTATGGCAAAGAGTGAAAATTTAGAGAGGAGTTTAACATTGAGTAATAGGGGGTTGAAATGTTTAAATGTTTAGATTAGGAATTCTTATCTTTTAGAGGTTTAGAAAATACAAGCATGGTAATTGAGGGAAGCTCATTTTGCACCATAACTTTTCTTACATGTAAGTGGAGTTTTAATATTTACACTCAGGTCTGTAAGCTGCACCCAGATACTAGGTTCTCTAGAATGACTAGGGTATGTGAAACTACAGAGAAAGCTGCCTTGCCATTTCCTCTGAACCTTGTAAGAGTTTTATAAGAGGAAGGAGCTTTTTTCCTCCTGGGTTAGGTGGCATAGACAGACCACCTAGTCTAGAACTTGAGGAATAAATAACACTCCGCAGAAGGATGCTTTCTGAGACACTTTGGGAACTCCAGCTAAAGGGAAGATACAGTGACTAAATGTAGAAGTCATCAAAGGGCAGACAGGGGAGAACCATGTACACACCATAGTCTACCTGGGTACAACTTCTTTGGGGACAATAACTATTATCCCTAAAAAAATAAAATAAAATAACTATTATCCCTTAACTTAAGCTCTGAGATGAAAAGAGTTCTGAAAATTTTGTTGAAGTTTCTGACACTACAGAACACCCCGTAACCCCAGGTTTACTTTTAAAAGTAATGGATGGAAGGAGCCTTAAGACCTCCTTAAGCTGCTGCCCTCCTCCCTGTGAATACCCTCCAGAGTGCAGCCTGCACATCAGGGTTCCTGAGGCTGTAGATGAGTGGGTTTACCATGGGGTTGATGACAGTGTTGAAAATCCCAATAGCTTTATCCTTATCTGAAAGTTTGATGGACCCAAGTCTCATGTAGTTAAAGATGCCTGTGCCATAGAATATGGCAACCACAGTAAGGTGAGAGCTGCATGTGGAGAAGGCTTTCTTCCTGCCTTCAGCAGAGCGGATTCGCAGAACTGCGGCTGCCACGTGGATGTAGGACGTGAAAATGAGTGCCATGGGGGTTCCTGCCATTATGAAACCCACTGCAAAGAGCAGCAGCTCATTGAGCTGGGTGCTGGAGCAGGAGAGCTGGAAGAGCTGGGGCAGGTCACAGTAGAAGTGATTGATCACATTGGGGCCACAGAAGTTGAGTGTGGATATGGCCACAGTGTGTGTCAGTGCATTGCTGAAGGCACAAGCCCAGGATGTGGCCACCAAGATCCTCTGGACTGTGTGGTTCATGCGGGTGCTGTAGGTGAGGGGCCGGCAGATGGCCAGGAACCGGTCATAAGCCATGGCTGTCAACAGGAAGCAGTCAACGCCAACCAGAAGATGAAAGAAGAAGAGCTGTGTGAGGCAGTCCCCGTATGGAATTGTACGTTTGTGGGCCAAGAGCCGAAACAACATGCAGGGAATGGTGACGCTGATGCACCCCACGTCCATCACTGACAGATTCCCCAGGAAGAAATACATGGGAGTGTGGAGCTTGGGTTCCACTAAGACAGCTGCCAGGATGCTAAGGTTGCCCCCAACTGTGGTCATGTAAGCCAAGAGGAAGAGTATGAAGACAAGTGGCCACAGCTCTGGTGTCTCCACCAAACCCAACAGGATGAATTCAGTAACCGTTGTTCCATTGGCTCTCGGCTTTGGCTGCATGAGTTCCTCTAAAGAAACAACCAAGTAGGAAAGCAATCAGATCTCTTAATGAATTGAGGAAATATAAATCACAGCTGCTGGAAAGCTCACCAATTAGAAGCTTAAAAGAGGAGCTTATATCATTCCCTCCCTTCCCATGCCTCCCTCCAAATGATGTAATTATATAATAATCTCAAAAAATATAAGAAACAATTTTAAAAATGTAACCTGTTGTTTTTGAGGTATACCCCTTAAAGGAACATGTGTGTCAATATGTTTGTAACCTGTATCAGACCAATTGCCTAGTGCACACACAAATCACAGGCCAAATCCACACTGCATTCTAAAGAGAAAACAGCCCAGTTTTGGTCCTGTAGAAGAGTGAGCTTTGCTAGAGGACAGCATCTGATTTTTCTGGGAGAATGAGGGCAGAGAAAGATGGCACCATTATATTTAATTTTACAATACTTGTAGCATTCGCAACACTAATCCTGAGAAACAAGCAACAAAAAAAAACAAACAAACTTTGTATGTTGGAAAGAAACTCTAACAGCAAAAATAAAAGAGCTCTCAAGACAACAGGAGTTAAAATTTTAGAAGTCCCTATTTACTTTTATGATACCAGTGTATGCAGACAGGAAACTACGTTCACTACTGTGTTTTCCTTAAGAAGCAAAAGTCTCATGGTATGTTATGAGAGTATAGCAGAATGTGGGGGGGGGGGGGGGAGAAAGAGAGAGAGAGACTAAAGGAAATTTCAACCTACCAGTGACTTTAACTAAGGTGGCATTTATTTCCTTGCTTGTTTCAGCTTTCCCCATTATCTACAATTGACAGAGTTTTAAATGCTATTTAATGCCACACCTGGTGATGTGAACCTACTAAACACCCCATCACAATGACCTAAGGGAACAAAAGATAAACAGAGCTCTCTTTCTCTGCAGCAACCAATGCCTTTGCTGTGGACAGTTTTCTTGGGGCATTCTCTGATAGCACTCCCAGATGAGGTACTGGGAAGCTTGCTCTAGGCTAGATTCTATTCTAAGGACTTTACATGCAGCACTTTATTAATTCTTTCAGCATCACTGTAGAATGAGTACTATTTTATTCCTTGTTTTACATCAAGAAAAAACATGAGCATGTATAAAGCAAGAGACACAGGCAGGGCAGGTTGAACCCACCACAGCCCCTGCTCTTAGCCTCTGACACTCCCGTTAATCCCAGGATCTCAAGGGCTCAAGGCCCTTGCCTGTCTTAGATTCTTCCTGAAGCTCTCTGTACCACTCTTGTGATTCAAAATTCCACTTATAATCCCTGTGGCTCAACTCCTGCACTCCGAGATCTTGCCTTAGAGACAAGTAATTGAAGTTCAAGTGAACGCCTTAGTAAGTCATAGCCACAGCAATCTTTCGTCTTGATTTCCTGCATTATCATCATTGCTTCTGACAGTTTCTCTGCATAGAATGCCCTTGAAGTGCCCTATGGTCACATCTCCATGACCTCGTGGAAATGATGCTATTTCCTGACTACAAAGTGGCATTTGTGTCTTCAAATTCCTAATTCACTGCGATTATGTTCTATATGTTGCTTACCTTATAGAAATCATTTAACTATTTACCTAATCAGCCCAGTTTAACTCAAGGTAGAATCTATATTTATTTCTCTCTATAATGCATAGATCCACTATATCTATGCACCACTTCACAAATAAGTGGATGGCTGCACTGGTTGACAAAAAAAAAGGAACATCAGTGGCTAGCAAGAATTATCAAAAGATATTTTTAAGAATTATCACAAATGTGAATGTGGACAAGCTAGACTTTGAGGAATTTTGAAAGGAGGATGGACAGAGTTGAGTGAGAAGCACATGTTTTCCTGCAGGTAGGACAATTATCAGAAATATCTTTTAATATAAACTTTAGAAATCATTTTCATAGTCAGAACAGTTATTCTGTAAAAAGGAAAACCCAATCATCCATGGCACAGAATACTAGCTGCTGCCTTGACCTCAGCCAAGAAGAGACCAAGCATGCTTGCAGTCACACAACACTACCATCCAGATGTCTGTGGTAGGTAGGATCTTGAGAGGACCATCGCCGACACTGAACCAGCTCTTACACTCATTTGCGGAAGACTTATCATCTGGAGCAAGTCTCCTTTCTGATTTTGAGAGACTGATCTGTAAAGCCAGGAAGGTCAACTTGCTGAGAAACAGCTGAAGTTCCCTTCAGGTGACCTTAAGGGCAGAGGAAGGGCCACGAAAACTCACCTGTTGATGGTGCAAAAACCAATGTGGTTCTGTGGGAAAGGATGTGAAACACACAAACTCACTCAGCTTCAGTGAAAGAAATAAGGAGCTATATATATAAAGAGAGAGAGAGAGAGAGAAAACAAGACAAAGAGAGGTTGAGGCATCTCTGTCCTGGGGATTTTCCATCATAGTGTCAGCCCCTTGGGACCTCAAAATTAGTCCCAAGAAATGGGAGAAAGGTGTGCATACAGGCAAGGCCAGGTCAAGGAAACATCACCGTGGTGAGGCAATGGAGCATCACATCACACTGGGGACCCAGAATTGTTCCTGTCTTTGTTCTCACCTTCACTTTGTCTGCAGCACACAGAGGAGATATAGCAGGCGGGCATAAAGAGCTGTCTGCTGTCCCAAAGTCTCTCGGGGAATTAGAGGTGGAGCTAGGACTGAATGGGGTCTTTAGGCTAAGAAATCAGCTGCTTTACATGCCTGCTACAAACAGGATTTGAGGACTGAGCAGGAATGACTTCTATCTTGTGGACAAGGAGAGAAACTTCTTTGGGTCTGGGGATGAAGGGAAAAGCTAAGAAAGGAGGCGAATCAGAAGACACCCATGGCAACCAAACCAAATCCTCAAGGATAAAATGTGTTCCAACCTAGAACCTTGTTAGTGAGGGCCAGAGGGACTGTGTCTTGGGATTCCTGTAATGATCCTTGGAGAGTCCTTGGAAACACTGCGCTGGGGAAAACAGGAAGTGTGGGGATGGGGGAGCCAAAGTTGTTCCCTAGTGTGGTTTTCAGGCCAGGCCCTTCATGCTGGGAGCCTTAGTGATACAGATGATGGAAGAGGGAATTGGAGCAGCTGTGCAAAGTGACATTCAAACTCTTTAGCCCTCTCAACAACTGGGCTGCCCAAACCCCAGAGGTAGTGCACACTCTGTGGGATGGAGAGACTTGTCCTCCATTTCTTAGCAACTGCTTATCCCCCTTGGGCCTCAACTTTCTTATCTGTAAAATGCACATGATTTTCTTTCTTAAGTTTTCTGTAAGAATAAAATCCAACAATCTATGCAAAGTTCCTCCTAGAGGGTGGCCAATACTTTCACTAACTTAAGAACAATCATTCATCACATACTCGCTATATTAGTATACCAAGATCTTTACATGGGATTAATTGGGTTCCAGTCATCTTTCCAGTGATTCTGTCATGCACCTGTATCCCTCCCTCACATTTTACAGAATTTTAAGTTGAATTTCAAAGTGAGTCAGTCATTTTCTTATAGCCACACAGGAATCTGATGACTAAGCAGTTCAATATGCATTTGTACCATTCTAAGGGACATAGTCTCAACAGATATGCTATGTGGCACCCTCTCTATCTCCCTCTAAAAGATCCATTGGCCACACAGTGTATTATTTTAAATCTATTTTTGTGTGTAGCATTAACCTTTCTGTTTATCTTATTTAACACTTTTTTAGAATTTCATACATGAGTACTATGTTTACATCATTCCCACTGCAACTTCCCCTCCTTAAACTCCCCTTATGCCCTTCCATTCCTTCTCAGATTCATGACTTCTTTTTAAATGTGTGTGTGTGTGTGTGTGCGTGTGTGTGTGTGTGTGTGTGTATAACCTACTGATCCCATTTAATGTTGTTTGTATATGTGTATGTTTAGGGCTGACCACTTGGGATTGGACAATCAGTTACATCCCTGTGGAAGACTGATTTTTCTCCCTCTCTTAGCAGTCATTAATTGCCTGTAGCTCTTTGTCTAGGTTTAGGGCCTTGTGGAATTTCTCTCCATCATGGTGGGATGTCACCTCACAGCAAATGGCCTAGCCCTCACAGTCTTTCTAACCCTCTTCCTTGATGTTCCCTGAACCTTAGATGTAGGAGTTGGATTCTAGTTGAATCAGTTGGAGATTGGCACCCTATGGTCATTTGTTCTCTGCATGTGACCATCTGTGGATTTCTGTGATGGTCTCTGTCTGCTGCAAAGAGAAGCTACTTTGATGAGGCTTGAAAACTAAAGGCACTTGGGTATATAAGGATAAGAATGTCGAATACAGCTGGTAGTTCTACTGGTTTAGGAATCAGGCAGTAGGAGACTCTCCTTTAGAGTCTATGACCGCACCAGGCATTAGTAGTTGACTAGGTCATAGTACAAGGCACAAATTCCCTCCTACTAAGTGGATCTTAAATACAATTATACAGTTGTTGGTTACCTCCAAGATATAAGTGCCACTATTGTACTCTTGAGTATATCTTGCCATTCTGCCCATTGTTGGGGTTCATAAGCTTGGCAGCTGGGTAGGACTTTTAATTGCCTTTCTCCATTGGCAGCTTGCATAGCACCTTTGAATACTATTGGTAGTTCTGATTTTTGTGATGATTATTAATGCCTATGTAGGATAAACAGGAGATGATCTCAAGACATCCTAATCCTTGTAATAGCAATCTGTGTTCCAAGGAGATTTATGTATGCTTTATTGAGCACACAGGAATGAATTAATTACCACGAGAAAAGTTTTTGCCAAATTGTGTTGTGATGAAATATGCCTAAAATAAACTACTTGGGGTCAGATTTCTGAAGTTTGAATCAACAAACACCAGCTAATAAGTCATGCTGAATTGAGATGTCTTCTTGCCTCCCACAGATTGTTACTCTAATAGCCATGAAGGTCACTTAGACAGCCTCATCCCCCACAATGACAGATAGTGCTGGATGTAGTAGCCTAATCTGGCAGCTTTACTCTTTCAGAACCAAAAATACAACCTTCTGCCCCTTCTGGGCTCTAAAGTCTCCACTGAAAACTGGTTTACTATTCTAATGGGCCAACTTTGCATATGACTTTGCCCATCTGTTTGTCACTCCATTGTCTTCCTTCTAAATACTTAGTGTTTGACTGTAATATGATGTGGGGAGTTTCTCCTCTGGCCCTGTTTAGCATTATTTGTGTCTCTTGTACCTAGATGTTATCTCTTGCCCCAGATTTGAAATCTTTTTCTTTTATTGGAAATATTTTCTGTGTCTTTGGTACCTAAGTCTCCTTCTTTATGCATATACTGTATAAACTGAGTGTTTTACTGTGTCTTACAGATCTCATTTGTTCCTGCCAGTCACATTTTTGTCACTGACTTTAACCAAATGGTCTAATTCTTCTCCTTCATCTTCAAACCCTAGTATTTCATCCTCCATGTGATCCATTCTATTGGTGATGCCTTCCACTGACTTTTGTATCATTTGATTTATTGAATTTTTCTTTTGGAGAATCATTGCTTTTTCATCAGTATTTCTATCCCTGTTGAATACTATTTTTATCTTGGATTGACTTCCTTATTTCATCTAACTATTTGTATTATTATGAAATTTATTCAGGATTTTTCTTGTGTATGTTGGGGGGGGTTCCTCTTAAAATTCTTTCACTGTGTGTGTGTCCTTTTTGAGCTCTTGGATATAATTATATCATTTTTTTCAATTATCTGCTCAGAATCTTCTAAGTCATTGTCAAGGCAGCCATTGCTATGGAACTAGTAGCTTTTGGAGGAGACATTTTATCATGAGTGTTCCTGACACTAGTGTTTCTATATTGAAATCTATCCATCTGGAGTACTTATTGGTTATTACTTTCTGCAAAACCTGTGTAGGATTTTTCCCCCATTACTTGATAGTGTACCTGCTTTGTGGACTTTTGCTAAGCTCATTATTGTTAAAAATTCAGTCATGGAGAGACTTGGTATTGATTCACCTATAGAATAGTCAAAGGTGATCTCATCTGGATCTCAGGGGCCATGGTTTCTGACCTCATAAACCAGATTCCATGCTGTTTGGTGAAGGTTGTTCCAGGGACAATGGCTTTATGCATCCTCCAGGCTCAAGAACTGGAGTTTGTAAATGCTTAGGAATTTATATGAGTGTTAATTGCATGAACTGGAATGTGTGTGGGTATGTGCAGCATTGTGGTTGTGCACCGTGAGTGGCTCATAGAATCTCCTGCTTTCCTACTTGGGGAGTGTGCACTGGGATGTGTACTGGAAACAAGGCATCACAGGTGGTCATGCATTCCCAACTTCACAATCTAGGGTGTGCGCGAGGTAGAAATTGTGTGAGTGTCAGTCCCAGAACACCTAGCGTGCTTGGCTAGGGTGAGTAACTGAGCATCAGAATTGTTTGTATGGAGCAGGAGGTCTGGCTGGGGACCTCTTGCTAATCGGTTCAGGTCAGTTCGACAGGGGGAAGTCATGCCTAGTACTAGGAACCTACTTAACCACCTGGAGCTAGTGATGTCATAGATCTTTGAGGAAAAGCTATCACTGCTACAATACTAAGCCACCATAATTTCCAACTTCATTTTAAATATATATCCTTATACCAGTAAGCGTCGCCCCCACCTCTCGTTATAGAGGCTTCTCTGTACAGCAGACTGAGACCATTACAGAAACTACAACCAGTCAAGATGCAGAAACGACTGACCTTGGAATGCCCAGGCCTGATGGATACATCTACAACACAGTGCATGCACCTCAGGGGCCATCACAGAAGAGGTACTGGAAATATTGTACAAGCCAGAGAACTGAGAAGTCTACCATCGATTTTTGTCTCCTAGAAATTACAGGGAAGCTACATCCTTAGTATCTCAACAAATGGGCTGCCTAAGCAAGATGTGAACAATAATAATACCCATTGACATGTTATCATGAAAAGGGGAAACCTCACAGAATCCCGCAGTCTAGACAAAGAACTTCAAGAAAGTAAAGGTTGCTGACAGAGGGAGAATAAGTCTTTCCCAAGAATGAGTCCTCTAACTGGTCATTCAGTACCAAGTGGTCAGCCCTGCAATCATATACATACAAGCAGAACTTAACGGACACAGCAAGTGTATTCATTTATTTATACATTTATGTATCTGTAACAATACCAATAAGAAATCATGAAATGGAGAGGGAGGAGGCATGGAAGGTGTTGGATGGAGGGAAGGGAAGAGTTGAAATGATGTAGTTACATTTTAACTATTTTTTTTTTAATGTTCAAGATCCAGTTGCTGCCATGGCTGGGTTCTGATGAAGTTTCTTCTCTTGGAGTCAGACAGTCACCTTCCTACTGCATCTTCACATGTCAGGGAGCGAGGACGGTTGAGGGTCCTGAGTCTCATGAGACCCCCTCATTGGATTACAACCCCACCACAACCTCATTTCACAGTCATCACTGATACCTTTTTTTTTTTGCTTGAAAATAAATATTTTTCCAGGTTCTGGCTTTTATAAATAATGCTGCTATGAACATAGTTAAACAAATGCTTTTGTAGTATGATAGAGCATCTCTTGGGTATATTCCCAAGAGTGGTATTGCTGGATCCTGAGGTAGGTTGATTCCCAATTTCCTGAGAAACCACCACACTGATTTCCAAAGTGGTTGCACAAGTTTGCATTCCCACCAGCAATGGATGAGTGTTCCCATTACTCCACATCCTCTCCAGCATAGGCTATCATTTGGTGTTTTTGATTTTAGTCATTCTGACAGCTGTACTATCCTGAGTGAGATAACCCAGACACAAAAAGATGAATATGAATATGTACTCACTCGTTAGTGGACTCTAGCCATAAACAAAGGACATTAAGCCTATAGTTCGCAAGCCTAGAGAAGCCAAATAACAAGGTGAACTCAAAGAAAAACATATATAGATCCTCCTGGAAATTGGAAGCAAACAAGATTGCTGGGCAAAAGTTGGGAGCATGGGGGTGGGGGTAGGGGTGGAGGTGGGGCTGGGGTAAGGGAAGAGGGGGAGAGAGAGGGAGAAAGGAAAGACTGGAGAGAGTTTGGGGGAGTGGGAGGGTGGAGATGGAGGAAGGGCAGATATAGGAGCAGGGAAGAAAGTATCTACATTAAGGGAGCCATTTTAGAGTTGGCAAGAACTTGGCTCTTGAGGGGATCCCAGCTAGTCCATGGGGATGTCCCCAGCTAGGCAGCAGAGCAGAGGGTGCCTGAACTGGCCTTGACCTACTATCACACTGATGTTTATATCTCGAATATCACCATAGAATCTTCATCTGGCTATGGATGGAGATAGAGACAAAGACCCTCATCAGAGCAACGGACTGAGCTCCCAAGGTCCAGTTGAAGAACAGAAGAAGGGAGAAGATGAGCAAGGAAGTCTGGACCGCAAGGGGTTGGTCCACCCACTGAGACAGTATGCCTGTTCTAATGGGAGCTCACCAAATCCAGCTGGACCAGGACTGAATGAGCATGCGATCAAACCAGACTCTCTGAATGTGGCTGACAATGGGGGCTGACTGAGAAGCCATTGATAAAGGCACTGGGACTTGTTTCTACTGCATGTACTGGGTCTTTCACCAGATCCTCAGAGTGGTCCTTCCCTCAGGAGGAGACACCTAACCCAAGGAACAGTCGAGACCACTGGCTGCAACAGCAAGAGGTTATTTATTGAGCAATGCACAGGTACCTGCAGAGTCAGAGTCTCTTAGGAAGACTTGCATGCCCTCAGGCTGGGCAGGGGGTCTTTTATATGGAAATGGGCAGGCAGAGCAGGCATACAGAAATAGAAGCATGGTTACAGGAATCCCATTGGTCAGTTCGGATGGGGCGATGGGTTCACTTGGGGACAAGCTCCACGGGGGACTTGAAGATATGATAATAGCTGACTTGGCTCTATCTAGGGCACATGTAGTTTTTCCCAGAACTGTCCGTTCCCCTCCTAGGCCTGGTGTCTGACCACAGATATCCTGTTTTGGCCGCCTAGGAGTACCTACTTTACTTTGAACTTACACTTGTTTGTGTGAAAGCCTTGAAAAATGGCATTACAGCAGCTAAGCTGGGGTCTTTCACTGGCTTTTTGGGACCCTAGTCTACTTAGATGCAAAGCTTCCTAGGCCTGCTTGTAGGGGGGAGGGCCTTGGACTTCCCACAGGGCAGGGTTTCCTGCCCTCTCTTAAGAAGGGAGGGGGAGGGAGGAAGGTGAGTAGGGGAGGGGGAAGGGAATGGGAGGAGGCAAGGAAGTGTAAATTTTTTAATGGAAAAAAGAAAGAAAGAAAGAAAGAAAGAAAGAAAGAAAGAAAGAAAGAAAGAAAGAAAGAAAGAAAGTATTTTTTAAACTGTTGAGAGTTTCATGTGTATCCACAATTATTTTAATCATGTCTACTTCCATCGCCCCTGTGGGATTCCCCCTGGAGTCCTGCCCCAGCACATCTGCTTCCCAGTTACATGTCTTCTTTTCCTTTTAGAGAAATATCCCACTGTGTCTAATCAAAGTGCCTGAGGTGGGGTCACCCACACCTGTGGGAGCACATTTACTTTCTAATCACCGCATCTGCAAATAAGTCACATCGTGGGTGGAGGCGTCAGGGATTCTACAGATGAATTGGGAAGAATTGCTATTTGAGTCATATCATGAAAAATACTTACTTGAATATAATCAAACTTAGGTGAACCTCCAAAAACTGCATCTCAAGACAGCAATTTTTAATGTAATAATGATTTTTTAATTATTTACAGTTAAACATTAGAAGACTTTATTTATAACTGCTACCAAATATTTGGAAAGAATAGTTTCATTTACCATTGTAATAATAAAATAGTGTAAATTGTATGTAGAATGTGAGAAAATATACATCTAAATCACAACTTTTATTTCATTCAGCTCCAAATTTGTATTTATCATAACTTAAAGAAATACTTTTGGGAAAATAAAACAAATCTCTAAGGAAAAAAATCTTGTATCGATGTTTTTTTTTTTTTACTTCCCCTTGAAACAGGTCATCGTGCAGCATAGGCTGCCCTCAGAGTTGCTGTCTGAATTTCGCATCCCACTGCCTCCATCCTCACGTGCTAGGATTACAAGCATGCACAACCATGCCCAGTTTATACTATGTTTTCTTCCCTCCTGATCAGCCTCATGCCACGTCTCGCTTCCCTGTCAGGACCCTTCTCAGGGCACCCTGCACATCAGGGTTCCTGAGGCTGTAGATGAGTGGGTTCAGCATGGGACTGACGACAGTGTTGAGGATGCCAATGCCCTTGTCCTTGTCTGAAGCCTCCACTGAACCCAGCCTCATGTAGCTGAAGACACCTGTCCCATAGAAGATGCCCACCACAGTGAGGTGGGAGCCACACGTGGAGAAGGCTTTCTTCCTGCCCTCAGAAGATCGGATTCTCAAAACTGCAGCTGCCACATGGATGTAGGAGGTGACGATGAGAATCACAGGTGCACCAGCCATGAGGACCCCCAGACCAAAGAGCAGCAGCTCATTGAGCTGGGTGCTGGAGCAGGAGAGCTGGAAGAGCTGGGGCAGGTCACAGTAGAAGTGATTGATCACATTGGGGCCACAGAAGTTGAGTGTGGATATGGCCACAGTGTGTGTTAGTGCATTGCTGAAGGCACAAGCCCAGGATGTGGCCACCAAGATCCTCTGGACTGTATGGTTCATGCGGGTGCTGTAGGTGAGGGGCCGGCAGATGGCCAGGAACCGGTCATAAGCCATGGCTGTCAACAGGAAGCAGTCAACGCCAGCCAGCAGATGGAAGAAGAAGAGCTGTGTAAGGCAGGCTCCATAAGGAACTGAACGCTTGTGGGTCAAGAGACGACCCAACATTGAGGGAACGGTGACACTGATACACCCCACATCCAGCATGGACAGATTCCCCAGGAAGAAGTACATGGGAGTGTGGAGTTTGGGTTCCACCAAGACAGCTGCCAGGATGCTTAGATTGCCCCCAACTGTGAGCAGGTAGGCAAAGAAGAAGATCACAAAGATGGCTGGCTGCAGCCCTGTTGACTCTACCAAGCCCAGAAGAATGAACTCAGTAACTGCTGTTCCATTGCTCTCAGATTTGGACTCCATGAATTCCTGTGATAAGACATTTCAGAGTAGAAACGATCCATCTTTACTACAATTAGTTAATAAGAATGCACAGGTACGTTTTCATACGCTATGCCTGAAGGTAAGCTTATGTGTGTCCCAGCGCTAGTGTGGTAGCTTGAATGTAATTGGCTTCCATAAGCTCATAGGGAGTGGCACTATTGGGAGGTGTGACTTTGTCAGGGTGGGTATGGCCTTGTTGGAGGAAGTGTGTAACTGTGGGGGTGGGCTTGGAGGTCTCTTTTGCTTAAGCTTTGCTTGGTGCCACAGCTACTTCCTGTTGTCGTTGTCTCCCGATCAAGATGTAGCCAGCACCACGCTCTCCACCATATGTTAATGGACTAAGCCTCTAAAGCTACAAGGTGTCACCTCAATTAATTGTTTTCTTTTATAAGAGTTGTCATAGTCATGATGTCTCTTCACAGAAATAAAAACTCTAACTAAAACAGCTGTTTTCTCTCCTCTGGCCAAACCTTACTTAATATCTCCAGTTCTTGACTTTTACCTTAAAACCTAACCTTTTCATTGCCTGATGGTACCATTACTTCAGACATTTCTCCACGCACCATGAGAAGTAGTTAATGGATAGAGAAGATGTGAGATATATGCATATATATATATATATATATATATATATATATATATATATATATGCAATGAAAAATAAAACAAAGCCAAAATTGCCTACTGTGAAACTGTCTAAGTAAAACTCAAGAGGGAGACAAAAACTCCGAATTATGAGAAAATTAGTAAAGTAGGAAAGGTAATTAAAGTCAGTCATGATACATGAAGGAGGTTGATTCAATTTGAAGGCCAACCAGGCAACACAGTGAGAGGAGAGACAATGGGAGAAGGAGAGGCAGGGAGAGGAGCTACCCATAAATCAAGAATTTTTAGATAAGTATTTTCAGAACGTCTACCTTCTATTTAACAAGCAAATGCCTTTCTTTGACTTTACTTTCTGTGAATTTTTTGTTTTTTCAATTGCAAATGTATTTGTTTTCTCACCTTTATAACTCTTTGAAGATGTCATATAATGTGTTTTGATTATATTCACCCCTACTCCCACTCCTCCCAGATCTGTGCCCCTTCCCTACCCAGCTTCATGTCCTCTGCTTTTTTTTAAGCTATCTAGTACAGTTTGTGCCACCCATATGCTCCTGGATGTGTGGCCTCCGCTGGGGGGTGGTCTGCCTACCGGGAGCCATACCCATGAAAATTTAATTTTTAATCATCTATGTCTTCATTAAAATTAGCTTTGATACACTCACTTAAATTTCTGTCTTATTATTGGTGCTGTTGTTGTTGTGTGTTCTTTGAAAGGTTCTTGGCACCACACATGGCGGTTTTTACTTGGATGCTGGGAATCAACCTCAGGCCCCCATGTATATTTAGCAAGCCCTAGACTGACTGAGCCATGTGCCAAACCCCATATTTATAAAATGCCTGGTTTTCTAACTGGAAAACTTATTCTTTCTAGGTGTGCTTTTGTGTGATTGCTATAAGGCTGTCAGAGGAAAGATTTGTACAAGGAACCCAGCAATATGTCTGATGATCCGGCCACTAAAGAGAGGTCCTTCTAGCCAGGTGCCCAAGAAGAACATCTTAAATCCAGGCATTACATACATGCAGAATAATGAAACTGAATCCCTTTTCCTCACCATATATGTAAATGATCTTTTCAAAATGTACCAAAAGACACAAAGAAAATATAGGAAATTGCTATAAAACAATAGGGGAAACACTTCAAGACAGCAATATTGGCAAGGTGGTTTTATGTAAGGTCCCTTAATCACGTTCATCAAAAGTAAAATAGACAAGTGGGATTATATTAAAAATCAGAAGCTGCAACATAGCAAAAGAAACAGAACACACAAGAAAGTCAACAACTCAATAGCAAACACAAAAGTCATCTAGTTTTTTGCATTATTTCTCTTAGGAATTATGCCTCGAAGTACAGATTTTAGGTTAAGAACTATCAGCTGAATCGTAAACATAGGCCAATTAAAAGTGTAGCTAAGAACTAGCAAAGGTGGATCTAAATAAAGACTATACCAAATAAAACCAAACCTGGAAACAGTCTGAACAGGCAAATCTTAAAAGAAGACACACGGCCAACAAGGTTGTGAGACAGACTCCCTTCTTGGCGGCCCATGTCGGTCAGACCATGACTAAAAAGCTCAGAAAGCATGAAACGTCCCGCTGCTCATGCAACAGGAACAGAGACTCACTGTTAGAAAGCTAACTTGGCACGTTGGGAATTTTCTTCTGAGCTTGTTGAGGATGGAAGGTGATGAAATGTGAGTTGCCTCGTACGTTCAGGAGAGACACCAGCAACAGGTGCAACTCCCTGAGTTCTGGTCCCCATGTGCTACCCCGGCAAAGCTGTTCCAATGTTGCTAAAGCTAGTGAACCATGATGCAAGGAGGCCATGGGACCAAATCAGTCATGAAGCTTTCCTGGTGCATAATTGCATGCGCATCTCAATACAAATGACTTTGGCAATGGTTTTTTTTAAAAAAAAAAAAACTAAATGCTTAAATTTTGAAAAAATATTTAGTCATTTGTAATGATGAACATTCATGTGGACATACATGTGTGCCATGGCTCGTGTGTTTTTGTGTTATATACATAGGTCAGGGGAGTCAGTTCTCGTTCTCCTATTCAACCATGTTAGTCCTGGGAATTGAACTCAGGTCATTGAGCATGGCAGCAAGTGTCTTTGTGTGCTGAGCCATCTTTCTGTCCCACAGAGAGCAATCTTAATGACATATAGCTAAACATGTCCCGTTTCTTTTGTGAAGATAAATGATGGCTGTTGGTACGATGGCTGTTTATACATGCGTTAGTGCTATCTCTAAGTAGAGGTTTTCCTTGCTGACATCCCACTTCCTTTTCAGTTCTCTCTGGGGCAGGTCCGATTCTACCCCACTGATGCAGCAGACCCTCTGACCACCTCTTCTCTACCAGCCAACAGTGGATCCTCTAAAAACTGAAGACATCCCCTGCCTCCACAGTTAATTTTCTGTATGCAACTTAGGCAGAGCAGCAGCAAATATAGGCACTCAGGGATAGTTGGCAGAGTATCAATCAAAATCTCAAATGCCCACAATATAGTGACTAGCTGCTCTGTGTGTGAGTTAGGTGGGGGACATTCAATTTGGTGACCCCCTTAGGCAATGGTCACATTCATTGTGTCATCCTGTAGGTCCTACGCATAGACCTAGAACTAATTCAGTAAGTGTCATAGGAATCGACAGATTCATTGGAAAAAGACATCCACAAGGCATGTCAAATAACCAAAGAATAAAGTCCTCTGGCTCGCTCTCTCCAATACAAGTTAACTCAAGCTGTAAAGGTGTTGTGCTCTTTAATCTCCTTTCTCCACAGCTTTCTCTGACTGTTTTGCCTAGAATGATTTCTTATTCCAAGCTCTAAACTTCTTTGCCTGAATGAAAATACACTTGCCCAATGGGGGTCATCCTGTTTCCCCCAGCTCTATCTGCTCAACCTAGTTCAATCCTACCTCCCGACTCTACCTGTGCCCTTCCCGAGTCTCTGCTATCCACTTCTACGCCGCTGCTCCAGAGGGCACAGCTGCACTCCACTGTGGCTTGTGAGAAGAGCTCCATCTGGTTTAGCTTCACATTTCCAATGCCTGACATCATAGTTTATATGCACTGGGCTTTCCATATTTCCAAAACAAATGCAGAATGAACTTAGGAACTAAAGCCACAAGACCAACATGATTTCAGCAAGGGGGCATTGAACTGGACTGTAGGGGCTTGGAAAGACTGTTGGATGAGCCAGAAGCTGTGTATTCTCATGCATCCAGTCTAAGACACAGACTTTCTTAATTGAGCCTTAACATATTTCTGATGTTCTAGCCAAACCCTATGGGTCTGATAATAAAGTCTCAGGCCCTCAGATGAACCAAGATGGCTCCTTGAGATACTGGTCCAGGCAGAAAGGCTGGATTCTCTGAATGTGCTCATCTGCCATTAGCAACCATTAGCAGGTTTCACCCAGGGAATTCACCCAGATGGCAGAAGGGCCTTGGCCAAGGTCACCCTAGCTCTTTCTTTCATATGATATATTACCTGAACAAGACTTTCCCTACTGAATCCTCTGAAATAAGAGGTCTTCCTCATTTGGTAGCAGATCAAGTGACTTCTCAAGGAGCAGAAGGGAGCTCCCAGGAGAATTTACTCACCTGCTGGATGTGCTGAGGTGAGCAAGGCTTCTCTGGAAAAGAAAGGAGAGGGGGAGGCACTGTGCAGGCCCTAGTCCCAGAGATCAAGGCAGGGTCATATATAAGAAAAGGAGTCAAAAGGGGATGAGATCATCCTGCCATGGGGCCCCATCCACTGAGGAGTCACTCTCCAGGGAACTCAGAAATTAGCCACCCAGGAAGGAGTTTGGGGAACTGCGATCCAAAAAGTAAACCAGGTCTTTAATGAGCCAAATAATGATGTTTTGTGGTTTTTAACTTTTTTTAAAAGGTCTCGCACTCAGTTCTCTAGACTACCCTCGTATTAGTTCCGGGATCATAACAAGGAAGTTTCCAATCCCATTTTTTACACGAGAATAATGAAGTCTCGTTTATTTATCATTTTTCCTTCAGTGTGGGACTTATGGTGGTGCCCACTGTGCTTTTATTCTGGCTCTGACCCCAGTGTGTACTCTGAGCAGAGAGAAACCAAGTCTCAGTCTTTTATTTGACCTGGAGATGAGAAAGGGGCACAAGAATAAGGGGCTTCTTTGAAACTCAGATGCCTATTGAGTCCTCATGAGTGCAACGCCTTTGCTCTCAAGGCTCTGTTAGTAGAGGATCCTGAGGTGTGTGGAGGGATTTTATAATGGCATGACAGTACAAGTCCTGAGTTAGAAGAACCAAAGCTAGAGATGCCACTACACACTATGATTCTCCAGGGCCTTGGAAGCTGAAGGTCCTAATGATGAGATTAATAGCAGATGGCATGGGCCTTGGCAAGCCCTCCCTCCGTGCTCCAATCTCAGTTAACAGGAATTTCCAGCCATGATGGAGACTGTGCCTTTCCCTTTTTATGACTTTCTAGTGCAGCCTGGTGTAAGATGAAAGCAGTGATGTAGCAAACAGACCTGCTCATCTTCTCAATGAAAATACAGCAATATTTTCATCCACCAAGAGTTGGTCTGCAACTTAAATTAGTCATACATAAAGTACCTATTAAGATATCAGCAAATACTATGACTGATAAAATAAAAAATGATAGTTATTTTGTTGTTGTATATTACTTAATCTTCCTGAAAACTACCTAATAGCTTCAATATTTTTCCAACTACAGGGAATAAAACAGGCTCAGCAGTGCTTTAGTAGTTTGCCAAAGTTGATGTGGTGGAGCTGGCACTCAAATTTTCAAACATTTTTTAATGGTTATAAGGGGAAACTCATGCTACAAGAGTGGGAGGTCTGACTTCCTATCTGTCCGGCAGAAGCCATGCATAGAGAGCACACACCTGGGTCCTCCCAGTTTTTCTTCCTGGGCTCCAGGTAGACACACCTTAACTAGATGTGATTGGTTGACAGAGTTTTCCCATCAGTATGATTGAGCATCTTTTGGGTATATGCCCAAGAGTGGTATTGTTGGATCCTGAGGCAGGTTGATTCTCAAGTTTTTGAGAAACTGCCATACTGATTTCCAAAGTGATTGTACAAGTTTGCATTCCCACCAACAATGGATGAGTGTTTCCCTTACTCCACATTGTCTCCAGCATAACATCATAATATAATATCATCATAGCCCTTCTGAGTGGTATAAAATCATATCTCAGAGTTGTTTTGATTTGCATTTCCCTAATGACTAAGGATGTTGAACATTTCTTTAAGCGTCTTTCTGCCATTTGAGATTCTTCTGTTGAGAATTCTCTGTTTAGTTCTGTACCCCGTTTTTAATTGGATTATTTGGAATTTTGATGTCTAATTTCTTGAGTTCTTTATATATTCTGGAGATCGGTCCTTTGTCTGATGTGGGATGGTGAAAATCTTTTCCCAGTCAGTAGGCTGCCTTTTTGTCTTATTGACTGTGTTCTTTCCTTTATAGAAGCTTCTCAGTTTCAGGAGGTCCCATTAATTTATTGTTGCTCTTAGTGTCTATGCTACTGAGGTTATGTTTAGGAAGTGGTCTACTGTACCCATGCATTGAAGGCTACTTCCCACTTTCTCTTCTGTCAGGTTCAGTGTGGTTGGATTTATATTGAAGTCTTTAATTCATTTGAACTTGAGTTTTGTGCATGAGGATAGCTATGGATCTATTTTAATTCTTCTACATATTGACATCTAGTTTTTCCAGTACCATTTGTCGAAGATGTTTTCTTTTTTAGTCTAAAGTTTTATACCTAAAACACTTTCTATCATAACTTGTATTACTATCCTAAAAAATATCATTATAGACCTTCAACTTCCTTAGCTATCAGGGAAACGCAAATCAAAACAACTTTGAGATACCATCTTACACCTGTCAGAATGGCTAAAATAAAAAACACCAATGATAACTTATGCTGGAGAGGACTGGAGTAAGGAGAACACTCATCCATTGCTAGTCAGAAAACTCAGAAAATTGGGAGTCAACCTATCTCAGGATCCAGCAATATCACTCTTGGGAACACAACCAAGAGATGCCCAATCATACTACAAAAGCATTTGTTCAACGATGTTCATAACAGCATTATTTATAATAGCCAGAACTGGAGACAACCTAGATGCCCCTCAGTGGAAGGATGGATAAAGAAAGTGTGGCACATCTACACAGCGATAAAAACAAAAACAATGACATCTTGAATTTTGCATGCAAATGGATAGAAATGGAAAACACTATACTGAATAAGATAACTCAGACCCAAAAATATGAATATGGTATATACTCACTCATAAGTGGATTCTAGCCATAAACAAAGGACATTGAGCCTATAGTTTGTGATCCTAGAGAAGCTAAATAAGAAGGTGAACCCAAAGAAAAACATATATAGATCCTCCTGGAAATTAGAAACAGACAAAATCGCCAGGCAAAAGTTGGGAGCATGGGGGTAGGGGTAGAGTTGGGGGAAGAGGAGAGGGGGACAGAGAAAGGAGAAGGGGAGGGTTGGGGAGAGCTTGGGGGAGTGGGTTAGAGGAAGGGTGGATATGGGAGCAGGGAAGACGATATCTTAATTAAGGGAGCCATTTTGGGGTTGTCAAGAGGCTTGGTACTAGAGGGGTTACCAGGTGTCCACGGGGATGTCCCCAGCTAGGACCCTGGGCAGTGGAGGAGAGGGTTCCTGAACTGGCCTTGTCCCGTAGTCAGACTGATGACTATCTTGAATATCACCATAGAACCTTCGTCCAGCAACAGATGGAGATAGAGACAGAGACCCACATCAGAGCACTAGACTGAGCTCCCAAGGTCCAGTTGAAGAGCAGAAGGAAGGAGAATATGAGCAAGGAAGTCAGGACCACAAAGGGTTGGTCCACCCACTGAGACAATGTACCAGATCTAATGGGAGCTCACTAAAGCCAGCTGGGCTGGGACTAAACAAGCATGGGATCAAACTGGACCCTCTGAATGGGGCTGACAATTGGGGCAGACTGAGAAGCCAATGATAATGGCACTGGGATTTGCTTCTACTACATTACTGGCTTTTTGGGATCCTAGTCTATTTGGATGCATAACACTGCCAGTGATCCCTCAATCTGCCCCAGCCATACAACTGTAAACTGTTTGAAGAAGTAAAGAAAATTTTGCTTGTTGGGGATTACAAATTGCTCCTGAAAAAAATACAAAGAGGAGATTCTACCAGTTACCTAGGTGATAAAATAGGTTTACAGAAAATTAGACCCTGAAAGGTGCAAATTAGTAGAGACCTATTACAGACTCTTAATGACTTTCAAAGAATGCTAGGAGCCATTTTCCATTTTAGGCACACTATTGGGATAGGTCCTGATGACCTGATTAATTTAAACAAAACCATAGATGGTGATAAGGACTTCAGTAGTCCCAGGGAATTATCAGCAGAAGCTGGGTGAGAATTGGCTTTGATTGAAGAGGAATTATAGAAGGCACATGTGGATCATTTGGATCTGAATCTTAACTGCATTCTGGTCATATTACCCTCCAAACATTCCCCTACAGGAATTTTAATGTAGAGGGAAGATACTATCTTGGAATAGATATTTTTACCACATAAACAGAGACTTTTACATGGAAAAGTCTCTGAGTTAATTCTAAAATGAAAATTGAGACTTTGTCAATTAGCAGGAATAGACCCAGAAAAAATTATAGTACTTTTTAATAATGATGAGATTGACAAATTATGGGAAGAAAGTGAACCCTGGCAAAGAGCTTGTAGTAATTTTTTGGGAGATTAACAACAACTATCCCAAAGCAGGAGAATTCAACTATAATGAGAACAAAGTGGATCCTTCCTCGCATTGTATGGGACACACCAATAACTGGAGCAATATTCAATACTGATGCAAATCAGGAGAGACAGGTTACAAATCAGAAAATTTAAGTAAAGTGAATCAACACACTTATGATTCTGTCAAAAGGTCAGAATTATATGCTATCCTCATGGTACTAAGGTATTTTAAAGAACCTCTTAACATAGTTACTGATTTGCAATGTGCAGAAAGACTTGTGTATATTAAAACCACTGAGTTTATACCAGATGATACAGAATTAACTTTTTTAGCAAAGATCGATTTTATTTTTTATTATTAAATTTATTTTTTAAACTACCTTTTCTCATTTTACCCACCTATCCCAGTTCCCACTCCTTCCCCTCCTCCTGCTCCCCCCTCATTCCCCTACCCCAGCTGTAGTGCAGAGCCCACACCCTTCTTATTTCATCTTCTGAGAGCATTCACTCCTCAATATCTACTTTCTCTATATCCAGGAACCACTCTGCTTCTATAACATGACAATATGTGGAAGAATAATTTAACTGGATTTACAGTTACAAAAGGATAAGGGCCTTTGATGGCAGTGCACCAAGCCGTAGCCATGGCAACAGAGCAAGAAGCTAAGGGCTCACTCTTCAGCCACAACCACAGAGTACTGAACTCGAAATGGCACACGTCTCTAAATTCTCAAAGCCTGCTTCCAATACATAGTACCTCCAACAAGGCAACACCTCCCAAACCACCCAAATAGCACCATCAATTGGGGATCAAGTATTCAAATGCTCAAGACTATGAGGAATATTTCCTTCAAATCACCACAAGTATTGCCAAAATCTCTCCATAGTGTTTGAAGCCGAGTATAGTTGAGCTGAGTCTCAGTTAACACTAAGGAAAAACCAACAATTAAGAGTTTAGGGAAGAGATTTGGGGACAGGAAAAAAAGCCAAGACAAAGTCCTGATTGTTTATATTCCACACATGAGGTCACTCAGTACTTGTCTGACCATGCCTTGTTTCATTTAATGTAACTCCAGTTCCATCCACATTGCTGCAAGGGGATAGATTTTCATTTTCTTTAGCCTAACAGTATCCAACAGTGAATATGGACCACATCTTCTTTATTGACTTATCAACTGATGAACTCTTAGAGTATTTTCAATTCTTGGCTGCTGTGATAGGTTCTTCAGAAATAAGAAAGTGACCAGGAAGGACTAGAATACTAATGCTGTGGTTTTATTTTTCTATGTGTTCGTGACTGTTTGCTTTATAAAACTTCCTCACTGATTTTTCAGGTTCATTGTATTTCATAAACATCATTGCTTCTCAGAGTGTCTGGCAGTTACATCATCTTGATTCCCTATATGCCTTCCAGCGCTAGTTCATGCTTTTGCGACCTTTCTTTCTGTTTATTTCTCTTTTAATGCCCTCTAGATACTATGTTTAAGAGAAATAATCAGAGATCTAGGTGGTTTTATCTCCTCTGTGCACAATATTTTGCCACTGATATTGCTTATGAGGTCTCTCTACGTGACTTGACAGGCCTTGTATGTACTCCTGCTTCAGCATCATCAATGTTGACCTTGCAAGCATACACCGCCATATCTAGCAAAGACTAAACAATTTTTTCAAAGTGTTTGGAATCAAACCGAGGGCTCCATGCATGCCAAGTGAGCACTCTACCACTGAGCTACAGTCATGCCCTTGATTTTTTAAAAACTGCCTTAACTTAGGACTTAAAGACACTAGTGTTCTGAGACTTTCCAAACCTCTGACGGCTCAAGCCAATTTCAGAACTTGTGAGTTGTTTATTTCTGACTTAGCTTTACTCCTAGGGAAACTTGAAGGTTTCCGTGTAATGATGATTTGTTTTACTTCCTGTAAACAAGATTCATTTCCCAATTCCTTTGCTGCCAGATATTAACGTTAGTGCAATTAATTATCCATGTTCATCTCAAGTAACTATCTTGGGATTGTCTCCCCAAGGCCTCTTCAAAACTAATAAATAACCCTTTTCAGCCCCATTCTTCATGAATCTGAGGTTCAAGCATCAATTCTCAGATCCCTGGAGCAACCTCAACACAAGAAGTCTTAAATTCTGTCTCCTGATTTGTAGGACTGAAGACACAAGGAACAAGCCCCTACTCCCTGGTTATAGCAAATAGGACAAATCACAAAATCCTATTTTTAAAAAAAAATGGGCTGAATTTTTATCCTATGAGAAAAGTGAAGGCAGCAGACCAGAGCCACCACACAGAGCAGTGGGTAAGATCTAAATAGCCATAGCCTGCCTCTCTCTCTCTCTCTCCCTCTCTCTCCCACCATCTTCTCACTCATAGGATCTTACTCCAAAGTGCTATCACCTGCCCTGCCTGCTGTTCTCCATCCACAAGGAGGGCTGCACAGGTGAGAGAAGGAAGCTCAGAACCGTGTGCTCCCCACTCACCATCACACTGCTAGGGAGAACAGACGATGTGCCAAAGCCTGTTTCCTTCTGCAAGCCTAGAGTTCTTGTTTAGCTCACCCTACATTCTTTCCGAACACAGCCAAGCACAGAATAGAGGGCTTAAATCTCCAAGGCCATCTAAACACACCCACACCAGGGTCTAAAACTTTTATAGATTCAGATTGGTGTTTCGCAAAGTACAGGGGTCAGAAGTACCCAGTGCTTGCTTAAAGGGACTTGGTTCTCAGTACAGAAACACTGCTGCAAGGGAAGGGGCTCCTTTCACTGGCCAGTTTCAAAATTTTCTCCTTCTTCCTGCTGGTAGTCTCAGCCAAAACAAATTCGCAACACAGAATGCCAACACCCCAACCTCTCTCTGGCTCATGTCTGCCATCCAATCACCAAGTGACCTTAGGCAGTCACAGCTCAGACACTGTCAGGCACTGTCAGGCACTGTGAGACCTACCTGAGCAACCATATGGGCTGCAGAAAGCTGTGGCAGTGTCTGAGCAGATCCAAAAGACCATCCTTCCCCCTCCACAGTTAGATACCTCTCCTGTAAACGGTCTTGAACATCACTACTCCACTTTAAACATCCTATGAGTTTCTGAGGTTTCTCTGGGTGCCTTCCAGGATGAGGAATCTCCTGACTCCCCAGGTCTCTGCTGGCACAGTACTTGTTGGGGTACCTACCTCCTTCTGACCCCTTGTCTCCTGGTCCGGACATCTCCTCCCTTGTGTGGGAAGTCCAAAACAGTTCTCTCCCATACTCCTCTCTACTGTGCAGCTGCAACTCAGGGTCTGTAATAGGCTAGTTGCCACCTCAGCATCCCAGGTGTTTCTCTGCAAACAGGATGAGAGGAGGCTGCTCTTGTCTTAGGAGAAAGCAGAGCCTGCCCTCAGACAAAGAGGGCCTGCAAACCCTGTTGCTTCACCTTTCTCCCACCCAGAGCAGAGTTTCCTACTAAAATTGGGTGAAAAATATCAGAGAGTTGTACTGGTTAAAAACAGGTAGCCCTTAGACCTTTCCGTAAAGACCTCTTCAATTCATAATGGCATTAGCTTGGAGAGATGTGTCCACGTATGGCGTTTCAGCTCTTTGTCCAGAACTCTAGGTGAGGTAAACGCATTGGCCTTCTAAACAGTTCTGTCACCTCATCTGAGAGACAGAAAAAAAATGCCTGTTGTAAACTAAGGGACTTAGCATCATCTAGCCAAATAGAAAGTGGCAATTTGTATTTTAGCAAACTAGAAACTTTAACAGCAAATGTGTGGTTTTTTGTTTTTTTCACCAGTGCTTTTCTGTTACTTTTGGAAGCTTCCCCTTTGGTGTGTTTAACCCTTTCTCTCCTCTCCATCTATTTCTGGTTTTGTTGTTGTTGTTGTTGCTTGTTGGCTTTTGTTTTTGTTTTTCAGTAAAATCTGTTCTCACGGGCTATTTCTGATATTAGATTTTTTTTCTCTTTACACCTTACACTTTTGGCTTTCATTTTTGTCTGCTTTCTTGTTTGTTAGTTTGTTGTTTGAAACAGGGTGCACTGTGTAATCCTGGCTGGTCTACAACTGCCATGTAGAATAGGCTGGACTAAACACACTCTCTGTCTCCTGAGTGCTGAGATTAAGAGCCAAAAGAACCAAACCAGGTGTCTTGGCTCAGTGTTTTGTTTTGTTAATTTTGTTTTGTTGACTGTCTCTGTTGCTGGTCTTTGAGTTTTGTTTCAGGAAAGAGATGTTTTGGTTTGGTTTGTTTGGTTTTTGAGAAATGATCTTTTTTTTTTAATCAAGATGATGTATATAATGTAAAGGTTTCCTCTTATTCCCTCTCCCAGGTCTCCCACTTCTTCCCTGTTTTATGAGTCTCCAGAGATAATGTGAACCTTTACAGATGCAAGCTTGTATATGTATAGCATATTCTCCTTTGCCTTGCTGTAGTTACTGCTATATTTGTGTATTTTTCCTTATTAGTGTGCATAAAGCTACTGCTCTATTAAGGCTATTAAAAGTGGGTTGTTCTCTGGCACAGAGTTACTGAGGGAGAAGATGAGCAAGGAAGTCAGGACCACGAGGGGTGCACCCACCCACTGAGACAAGGGGGCTGATCTAGTGGGAGCTCACCAAGGCCAGCTGGACTGTGACTAAAAAAGCATGGGATAAAACCGGACTCTCTGAACATGGCGAACAATGAGGGCTGATGAGAAGCCAAGGACATTGGCACGGGGTTTTGACCCTACTTCATGTTCTGGCTTTGTGGGAGCCTAGCCAGTCTAGTTGTTCACCTTCCTAGACATGGACGGAGAAATGATCTTTTTACATAGATCATAGGTTGGCTTAGAACTTGTTATGTCAACCAACAGGCCTCAAACAGCAAGGATCCTAGCGCCTCTGCCTTGTCAGTGCCCAGGCTGCAGTATACTGCTTTATACTGGCAGGCTGGAAATCAGACCCAGAGCGTCCCACATACTGGGCAAGTGTTCCTTCTACCAGGGATTCGCATCTCCAGCCCCTTGCCTGCTTCTTTTCCCCCAGCTTGGTCTGTAGAATGAATTTCAGGACAGCTAAAGTTGTAAAGTGAGAACCTGCCTCAAAAAAAAAAAAAACAAATATTGAGTTACTCGATATTTTTTAAATGGCAATAAATTATAATATTAACTTAAGGAATGTTTCCCCATCACATTAAGTGGATAAGGATAATTGGATAAAATGAAAATAGGAACACAAAACGTTCCAAGGAGGTTGTATTTGGTTGGGGGAAATTATGGTATGATTTTCCATCATTTTGAGGCACTGTGGGGGTGAGGATCATTATACAGTTGGGCCTGGAGCTCATAACTAAAGCTCCAACCTAGCACACACAGACACTGGATTCAATCTGGGTCTGAGATTATTTTTAGGAATGGGGGAAACAAAGTCTTGTTATGTTGTTAAAGCTGCCTTTAACCTCCTAGGCTCAAGTTATGATCCTCCGCCTCTTGAGTAGCCAAGACTATGGGCAAGTGCCATCACACCTAGCTCTAAGACCCTTTTTGAAATACTTATTTATTTATTAGGTATACAGTATTCTGTCTATATGCTTGCCTGCGCCCCAGAAGAGGGCATATGATCTCACTCTAGATGGTTGTGAGCCACCATGTGGTTGCTGGGAATGGAACTCAGCGTCTCTGGAAAAAGAGTCAACACTCTTGACCTCTGAGCCATCTCTCCAGCCCAAGATACTTTTAATACTAAGAAAGCAGTTATTTTTGTTTATGTTCATTCTCCATCTAATTAAGAGCAATTGTAAGTATTTCTTGGTGCTCACATTGCAGAAATTTGGGAAATGGATAGAAGCAACCAGAGCAGAGACTCTGAGTTCCTACTCCTGGGACTCTCAGAGGTTCCTGAGCATCAGCGCATCCTGTTTGGGACGTTTCTGTCCATGTACATGGTCACAGTGGTGGGGAATGTGCTCATCATCCTGGCCATTGGCTCTGACTCACACCTGCACACTCCCATGTACTTTTTCCTGGCCAACCTCTCCTTCACTGACCTCTTCTTTGTCACCAACACAATCCCCAAGACGCTGGTGAACCTTCAGTCCCAGAACAAAGCCATCTCCTACACAGGATGCCTGACTCAGCTCTACTTCCTGGTGTCTCTGGTAGCCTTGGACAACCTCATCCTCGCTGTAATGGCTTATGATCGGTACGTGGCCATCTGCCGTCCCCTCCATTATACAACTGCCATGAGCCCTAAGCTCTGTATCTTGCTCCTCATCCTGTGCTGGGCCCTATCTGTCCTCTATGGCCTCATCCACACCATCCTCATGACCAAGGTAACCTTCTGTGGGTCTCGGAAAATCCACTACATCTTCTGTGAAATGTACGTCCTGCTCAGGCTTGCATGCTCTGACACCCGCATCAATCACATGGTACTGGTCATTACAGGCTGCTTCATCTTCCTTGCTCCTTTAGGATTCATAATCATATCCTATATCTGGATTGTCAGAGCTATCCTCAGAATTCCCTCAGCCTCTAGCAAGCACAAAGCCTTTTCCACCTGTTCATCCCATCTGGCTGTGGTGGCCCTCTTCTACGGGACACTTGGTATGGTTTATCTGCAGCCCCTACACACCTACTCCATGAAAGACTCGGTAGCCACAGTGATGTACGCAGTGGTCACCCCCATGATGAACCCTTTCATCTACAGCCTGAGGAACAAGGATATGCATGGGGCTCTGGGAAGACTTCTAAGGAAGCCGATTCAGAGGTTAACATGAGGGTTGTTTTGGAAAAGGGGAATGAAGTGGACTATGTATATCCTTCAACATGTTCAAAGCATCATCCTATGGGTTATGCAGAGGTGTTTGGACACATCTCTGGCTCTGAATGAACCTATGTGGTGATGGAAAGACATGTAAGTACTTCACCTTGCATCTCACCAGTTTTGGTAATACATAAGATCACGCTAATGCCAATACTAGAATATCGCAGGGTTGAGTTTTACAATGTGCCTGGCCATAGGAGCACATTCTCAGCCTTATCCAGATATACCCAGTTATGATATAGAGACATCTCTCATATCTCAAATACATCAAATGCACAAGTAGCAATTAGTGACTGATTAGAAGGCTATGGTGATTTGGAAGAAATCCTTTAGAGATGAGTGAACAGAGCCAGTAGGGTTTAAGACTGAAGAAAGCAAGGTTCAGTTGATGTAGTTACTCTGTTATTCACCAACACATTTTACTGGGACTGGCTGAGTGTCTCTTAATACCTTCAAACTGGGAAGCAAGCATGAATGTGGAGTTTATAGCCAATTGTGATCAATGGGTAACATTGCACATAAATGAATCTAACTCATCCGTTGAAATGCAATGTTTGCCATGTTGATTTAAAGGTGAGTATCTCTGTCTGTTTAAAATAAAAATTCTAGGGCTGGAGAAATGACTCAGCAGTTAAGAGCACCTGCTGCTCTTACAGAGGAGTAGGTTAGATTCCCACATGACCACTCACGACCCCGGTTCCAGGAAATCCAACAGTCCCTTCTGATCTTTGTGGGAACTAGGCACAGATATACACTCAGAATCTCTCACTGGGCTGGATGATGAAGGAATTTTCCTGTCATGTATGTTGCTACAGCCACATCTGATGGGAACAACAAAAGTTGTAAAGCCAGCACAGCTGCTTGGCAAAGATCCAGCAAAGCCGAGCCACATGATGGACACCGTGCCTCTTTTAGTTTTGATCCCCGCTTGTTGCATGCTTAGGGGCTTTTAATATTTGTACAATTTAGAGATATTGGATTTGATGAAATTTTTTATGAATCATTCGTGCCTTCTCCCAGGAGTACTGCTCCTAAGTTTCCCCAGGGAAGTCCCCAGCATAATACTCCTCCCACTGTCAGGGAGCTATTCTTATCCACTTGAAGATAGTCCTTACACCTTGGAGGCTGTGACACATAAAGAACCAGAAGTCTCTTTATGAGGCTCTGAGATAGTCTTAAAGCACATGCCCTGTACTTACTCAGGAAGAAGATAATCAAAGCAAAGTGAACTCAGATTTGCTGGGCTAGAGGAGTTGGCTGCAGGTCAGATCACAACCTCTTCCACTGTACACTCAGGCGATCATGCGGCATGTACAGCAGCAAAGTCAGATTAGCTGAAGTGACCTCTGCCCTACACGGGGACGTATGCTGATGGACGAAGAATGGAGTGGGAAGGTGGTAAGAGAAAAGTTAGCACATGCTAACTGAGAACAGACTGTCATGCGACTCTAGATTCTTAAAATTTGGGTGATGGGATTGATGAGTAAAAATGATTATAAAGGATAACTCTGTTTAGCAATGATGACTAAACAGGGGAAATGATTGTAAAAGATAACTGTTCTGTCATGGTTTATCAATGATGACTAAACTTATGACCCCAGATATGCAAGAAAAAATATGTCTGAAAACAAAAATGATATGATCTGTGGTTTGGAACAACATGAATCTATCCCAGATTACTTAATTCTGTATAAATAAAAAAGTCAGACTGCATAATTGTTGCCACCACCGTGACCTAGCTCACTTCTTCCTTCGCCTATCCCTTGCCTCCTCTGTGGAATCTGTCAATCACCGGGCACACCCCCAGTGGTCAGTCTGTAAAGACAGAGACAAATGACTCCTTCTTTTATATTGCACTCACCAATGTGAAGCGATGGAGATCTTGAGGAACCAAGGACACGTGGCAACAGACAGAATGAAACGACATTCCAGCAACCATCTTTATGCTTGTTTAGCCATTAAATGTCCCCCCAGAAGATCACATTAAAGACTTGCATCATCAGTGTTCAACCTCAGGGAGGGAGCTGGGTCATGAGGACTCCGCCCTCATGAACAAATTCACCCATTCATGGATGCATCATTGATGAATAGTTAGGAAAGACCCTGTTGCAAACATCAGGCTCCCCTGCTTTGAAACCACTCTGAACTGAGCAGTTTTCTCCCTCCTTCTCTTCTACCTAAGCAGCTCGGCCAAGTGACCAGGGCTGAAACTGTTACAGGCAAGCAGCAACATGGCTTAGAAATCCGTATGCCATTTAGCTTGGGCTATACACACATATCTCTCTGAGCACCACACAACCTGTTAGCAGTGCAGGAGCCCACTTGCTTTAACCTGCACCTGCACCTGCACCTGCTGTAAAGGATGGAACAAGTCATTCCCCTTACAGCCCCCTGACAATGGTCATTCAAATGCTTCCTAGAACACCGTCCAAGAACCAAGAGGCATGAGCTGGTTTTGGGTGCATGAACAATAAGGCAAAGTGTGTCCTCAAAGGGAACTTCTAAGGAGAATCCTCTATTTCCCATCTTATGACCATGCATGACAGATTAAGATGTGTTACATCAGATGTGTTACAGGAAGGAACATGCACAATGGGCCAAGACTGATATAATCTAAGTATGACAATCACAAGAGCAAGGAAGGGTAATTGGGAGCATTTGGAAGAAGGAAAGAGAGGAAGAAGTGGTGTGATTATGTAAGTATCTCAAAAAAATAAAAGAAATGAATTTTTAAAACAGCCTGTCTCTTAGCAACCAAATTCTTCCTTCTCTTAAACTCTATAAAAAGAAATCCGGAGCAATAACGTGAGGCCCTTGATACCCTCACTCGGGTGGCCTGCTGTCACCCTCGAGGGTGCGTCTATCCTGTTCTATCACTTTGTTTTGAATAAGCCAGTATGTGTGAGCTCTTTGAATAAGGAGCCAAGAACCTGAAACACCTGACCCAGACCACAGCTTCGGGTAACAACCCTCTGAAACCATGAGCCAATATAAATATGTTCTTCCTGTAAGTTTCTATCTCAGATATTCTGCCACAGTGGCACAAAGCTGACTAAAGTCCTACCCCTGGGGAGGTGGGAGAACAGTCATCTTCGAGAGGTTCAGTGACCTACACAAGGGCACAGATAAACAACTCAGCAAAATCAAGAAGCAGATACAGAAATAAAATGCGAAGTTCACCCAACAGAAGCTACAAAAAAGAGCAGTAATGTTGTAGTTGAGTTACACAAAAACTGAAATGAGATAAACCAATAAAGAGCTTCAAGAGCAGACCTGACCAGGCACAAGGAAGAATGGACTGTGTGAAAGTGGGTCATTTAGAATTACCCTGTTAGAGGAGCAAATGCAAAAGAATGAAAGGGCGTGAAGAATACCTATGGGACTCCGGGCATCATTCAAGGAGCCAATACTAATATTATGGACTTTCTATAAGAAGAGAAGGAACAGAGAATGTTGGGAGCATAGCACAAAGGTCTTTGAACTCACAGTTCTCCAAATAAATTAGGAATGTTAAGCATATAGAATTGTCTTTCCAAGGGGGAAGATGACAAATCTGTTCTTCCAGCCAAAAAGCTGAGAGTTGGGAGTTATTAACAGCCTGGTGATTGCTTTATCTCTTGGGCCAGGCCATATCAGACTCTTACAACCAAGACTGGGCATGGCTAGCAATCTAAATGACCTGAGCCTCTCCCAAGCTTCTACAACCAGGACCAGAGCTGGATAGCAACCCAAATGACTTCTCTGCTACCTGTATGACTAAGATAAGACCAGACAGACCCTTTAGGCCCTTAAGCTAGTACAGATAGCCTATCTCTAGAACACATCTCTGCTCTACCAGCCTATCAGAACTCCACCGATCAATGTTAAAACTCTGTGTCTTTGAAATCTTAGTGTAAAAATAGCATAGAAGGGGAAAGGAATTTGAAACATTTCCCAATTTCATATACTTTAAATCACTTTCTTATACCTTTACAGCTTCACTTATACATCTTAAATCATTTTTTAGACACTCAGAACTTATTCAAGTTTCCATATCCTCAGGCCTTTATATACTTTAGAACATTTTTAGAAACCTAGAAACTTGCATGGGCTTTAATAAATCTTTTCTTGAATCAAATCATTTACCAGAGATATGAGTAGTTATTAGTGAGACCAGTCATTGCATTGAGACCAGTCATTGCAAGGCACATTCCTTTAGTGAAAAGCTACAACTGAAACCTGTTTGTCCTTTAATATGAAGCCTGTTAGCAAGGCAACCCTGTCTGCCTTTTCTTAACAAGAGACCTTGTAGCTCTAGAAGAACTAACAAGGTAGTAACAGCCTTTGGCAGAAGAAGCTGGTGGCCTGGTGCTACCAAGCTAACAGAGCCACAGTTAGTCTAGCCATCAAAGGCATCAGAGATCTCAGAAGGATAAATTACAGCAGGGGTATAATCCAAATGGCTTATGTATCAATTAAAATGGCAGAGACTAGTCCATTACCTAGACAGACATCCCAGACTCCTGAGTTCTCCAGGGTGCTGGAGAGCAGAGATACCAGGACAGCATCAGTCTTTGGCTTCTAGGCCCAGAAGATGAGAGGCTTCCCTGTGGAGGAGGAATATGAGGGGACTAACATCGCTTTGTCAGGTGAAGTGGAGCAATCAACTCTCCAGTGTCCTGGTTTTTCAGAGTTTGGTCCTGGTGGCAGATGAGGCATTGGGGCAGTCTTGTCCAGTGGTCATCATTACCACAATCCAGGTGGGGTCATTGTCGTGTCCCATTATCTTCTTGGAAACCTTAGAGGTCACTGCTAGGATCTGGGAGTCTATGTCATAGTAAGTTTAAACATCTTAAATGCCATGTTCAGCAGACTCTAACGAATTTGAAAACCATTAGCTGTTAATTATATATTACCTAAAGAATCATTGCTTGGCCGGGCAGTGGTGGTGCACGTCTTTAAGCCCAGTACTCGCAGCCTGGTCTACAAGAGCTAGTTCCAGAACAGGATCCAAAGCTACAGAGAAACCCTGTCCCAAAAAAAAAAATCCTTGCTTGGAGAATAAAGCTTTTTCCTGTAATTAATTGCATTAGTACTTAGCATGACTGCAAGTATAGTTCTGACCATAATAAATTAAAGCTTAATCATCTTCAACAGTTTATAATAAAAAAATACAAATTTTTAATTGAAGCTCTTTTCACGAATTCAGTCCATAGAGAGATTGACAAGTCTATTTTCTTGGTCCTTACATAGTGTACCATTATAGAATATAATAGTTTCTTGTACGACTAAGTCTACCAAAATAGCTACAGCTTAATGATTTCAGTAAAAACAAGGAGGTTAGACATACATTCATAAATAAGGCTCTGTTAGCCTGAACAGAACTTAGGTAAGAAGAGACCCTTTGCCACACTGCTTAGGTCACTGTCTTGCTGCATCATAAGTAAGAATACCTCAGCCTCTAGTGTTTGGTGCTCATAGCTGTGGCCCTAATTTTTAGTCTTTTATTTATCTGTTTATCAAGATCACATATTAATAGACATCATAATAAAATATTTTATAACTATAGAATGCACCATAGCCTTATAAACTTAAAGTATTTTTAAAAGCTGTTCCTAAAATTATTTAGTTATTTTTATTTAAATTTTCTTTAAAACTCCAAAATTTTTCTTTTAAAGAAGCTAAAAGCCAGGTGGTGGTGGCGCACGCCTTTAATCCCAGCACTCGGGAGGCAGAGGCAGGAGGATCTCTGTGAGTTCGAGGCCAGCCTGGTCTAGAAGAGCTAGTTCCAGGACAGGAACCAAAAGCTGCGGAGAAACCCTGTCTCGAAAAAAAAAAAAAAAAAAAAACAGAAGAAGCTAAAAATCTCTCAAAATAAAATACATTTTTATCTATTTCAAGAGTGAAGCCACAGGGAACAATCATAATTTGCAGAAGACAAAGCTGATCCCCAACGATACAAGGTCTCTAAAACCAACACCATGTGAGTGACTTTTACTATAAAGTCTGTCTGCCAGCATGGTACATTCTTGTCTATGTATGCGGGAAGGTGCATATTGAATACCTCATTAAAAGGCATTGTTTTTAGGTCCTATCTTTCAATAGCCTTGTTTTCAAGACAGGGCAGGAACAGAAAGGCATCCCAAGTCAAAAGCATGTTTGGAGATCTGTTGTCACCTTGGTCCCGTACCACACAGCTGCCCTTAATCAAGATGGTAGTGACGCCACAGGACATCTTTCTTTTGCAGCCCTCACAAAGATGACTGCCAGCCACATGATTGCCTAAGGCAGCAGGCCACGCACGTGTTGCTTATATCCCTGAACAGAATCATGGCACGTGGTTCCTTTAAGATTACCTTTGCACAGACTTTCAACTATCAACCCCATGTTATGAGTTTTAAGTTAATGTTTTGTTACAAATATTACAAATTTTTAACCAATAGCCAATAAATTTGCAAATCCCATGATACAGAAAGTTCATAATAGGTTTTGGCAATTTAAATGAGACCAATAATCCCTTTAGGGGTTCTGCTTTTTCTTTTCTCCCTGTCACACTTTTTCTCCCTTGGCACGGAGACTTTAAAAGAATGCCTATATATGAAAAAAAAAATGGCAACTCAATTCCAGAGCCAGTCTCTTAAGAAAGTAGAACAGCATAAAACAACATTAATATTCTTGATACCCAACTGATATTTGAATCCCCATTACATCAGCTCCAATGCCAGAGAGCCCAGAGATAAAGTCTGAGTTCCTAGGCCATCACTGGCTGCAACAGTAACAACTGAGCTGTAACAAAGAAACACAGAACACAGTAAGCTCACACATTCAAGGGAGACCAGTCAGAAACAAACATACAGCGGTCAGGTTCATACATTCAAACAAACAAAACTTTCCATACCTCCCCCAGTTCCAAAGGAGAGAGGGTAATGGAACCTTCTGATATGGCCGCAGCTTGTGAAAGTAGCAGCTGGGCAATTTCCTGAGCCTCGCAGTCAGCGGCTACAGACCATGGCACTGGAATTGGCTCTCCAGGCTGTGCAGGGGAGCTTCAGGGGGGCTCATCCAAAGTGGGGGGGCTCCTGCTGGCTTCTGTATGAGGCCCTGGGTTTTTCTTCAGAGCTGCACCCCAGCCCCCAGTACTGCATTCTGCCCCCGACACATCCTACTGTTGAACCCCGTTCTTCAAAAGCTCCACTGTTTCCAGAGAGACATCTCCAAGAGAGCGATTTGGTCCTGTCATTCATCTATCCAGTCACGCCACGTCAGAATGCATAACAACAGGTACACCCCACAAGACAAGACACAGAATCAAAGCCACAACAGAAAACACAGAACCAAATAACAACAGGAAACGCGGGATAGCGTTTAACCCTTGGAGTCCTCTGCTTCAGAGGTCCAACAGTCTGGCCAAGAGAAACTCTCTTAACAAAATAGGAGATCACTTTTTTAAACAGTTCCCTTATAACCCCAGACTCTAGGAACCCACCAGAGGCTGGGCCTCTCTGAGTTTCCTCAGCTCCCAAATCCTTGCTGGGCCTGTCCAAATTCTCAGGTTGGCCGCCGGTGTTGTGAAATGCCCTATGGTTCCTCAGTTCTGTTGTGTAGCCTGGGTGTTGAAACCCTGCTGACAAACACCCGTGTTCCAGGGCTCTCTGAAACGCTTGAGCATACTGGCCCCCAGTGTCATTAGAGTGCTCTAAAGGAAGATCAAAAGAAGGAAAAAACTAGAGACTGGCTAAAAACCCCCAATTAACCAGAATTAACCAGGGGGTTGTGAGTTGTCTCCCTTTGATCTGAATGGGGATGCATAGACCTCATCAGATCAGATCCTCCCTCCTTCCAGATAGAGTACCCTGTAACCAAAATCCAGAAACCAGGCAGGAAAATGTCACCGCTGTAAAAAAAAAAAAAAAAAAAAAAAAAAAAAAAAAAAAAAAAAAAAAAAAAAAAAAAAAAAAAAAAAAAAAAAATCTATGACTTACCAAAAAAGAGACCTCCATTAAAAAAAGAGAGAGAGAGAGAAAGAAAAAAAACACTCTTACTATCTATCTCCTTTTTTGAGCATGGAGCCAAGAGCCTAGCTCCAGAATTTGGACTGGGAGGGTCTTTTTTATCTTGCTGGGGACTGCAAATGATAATTCTGAGATTCACAAGAGAAAACCCAGCTCCACAATTTTTATCCAGTTGAAGCAAGCTTTAATTAAATACTGATAGGGATAGACTTTGGTTAGGACCAATCTCTGGAATTCCCAGCAAGTAGCTATGAGACACGTGTTGTAGGGACTTTTAAAGACAAAACCATTAGGCATCTTATTTTCCCATGTGGCATTGTTGTTTTCCAAGAACTACAACTCCCAGCATTCCAGGAAGTTACTGGGTCCTTTGACAGGTGGGGCTTACAGGTTGACTTTTGGTCTTACATAGTGCTAGGGGCATAACCGACCTATACAGCCAAACATGTGGCTCCCAGAAACTTTGTGCAAAGTTCAGTGTGTCTTACATACCTAGCTAATCAGCTTTATGCCCAGTCTCAAACCCCACTCCAAAGAAAGAGCGACCCAGGAAGCTTTGCCTTATGGTAGACCCCACAAGTGGTCCAGCTGGAAAACGGAGCCCAGCCAGCAGCACCATGCTGACCTCAGGATGGAGCTTCACTACAGCAAGTGAGAGAATCCACAGTAAACTATGCCCGCTGCATCATTATCGCATGATACCACATAAACTTGTATAGTCAAAATAATAATGAAGTCAGTTTCAGAGAGCCGACGACCTCCGCACTAGCTCCCAGAGGAACTGTCCAAAGAGGCAGGGCCATCCTGACCGACAGCCTAGCCAAAAGCAGCCAATGAAAAGCCGGGAGCCCAATGATTCATTCTCATTCCCTCCCTCCCTCCCTCCCTCCCTCCCTCCCTCCCTCCCTCCCTCTCTCTCTCTCCCTTCCCCCCTCCAACACCACCACCGCCACCACCACCCTCCTGGCAATTTTTCCTCTCGTTCTACAGTCTGTGTGCGCCATCCAGCGTCGACATTCGGAATTGCGTGCGCTTTAGACAAAATCCGCGGCTGGAAATTTTGTGGTTTTCCTCAGTTCCAGAAGGTCATCTCTGTTCAAGGAAAAGACAAATAGCCCCGGGTCTCCTACCTTCCCTAAATTAAGTCGTTCCCTAAATTAAGTTGCCACGATGGCAAGCCAGTGCCGGTTCCTAGCTTCCTGCATTCCCATTTGCAAAAGCATTTGATGCAAGGATGTAAAATGAAATCCTAGATTAATTCTAGAATGACGTTGAAAGAATAATATACAACCACGATGGCCTATCAGTCCCTAGACGACCAAAATCATTTGATAAAACATCACTGATTACTGATTAAAAGAAAAGACCAAAACAGAATCTCTGTAAATGAGGAATTAAAACAGTAAAAATTTAAAAAAGAAATCGCAGATCACACACTTTGAAACACAGCACACTCCTATTCAAATCTCTGACTCTGGATAGTTTTATTTATTGCAGAGTCTGAGAGAGTTGTAAGAGCTTAAAGGGGTGGATCATTTAATCTGGGGGACAGGGTGGGGAAAACAAAACAGCATTGTCTCGGGCACTTGAAAATTAAGAAACGTCAAAAACTAGAAAATTAAGTACATTATTCAGAAGGAAGATAAGTTTGTATGTGGGATGTGTTGAATAAAAAAGGAAGGTCAAAGAAAGGGTTGCCTGTGTGCATCGGAGACAAATGAGAGTCAATAAAAGAATCATTGCTAATACAGAACAAGACCAATGAATGCAGCAAATATTAGGGCAGTCAATCGTGTTTGGAAAACTGGCTGCACATCTAAAACTACATGATTCTCTATTTCTCTAGTCCTATATCACCAAATTCCAAATAAAATGAATATTTAATTTAAAAAAATGAAACCAGGAGTTGCCAGCTGAGCATGGTGGCCCATGCCTGTAATCCCAGCACTCTGCAGCTGAGCACAGTGGTCCATGCCTGTAATCCCGGCACTCTGGAGCGAGCACGGTGGTCCATGCCTGTAATCCCAGCACTCTGCAGATGATCAGGGTGGCCCATGCCTGTAATCCCAGCACTCTGGAGCTGAGCACACTGGTCCATGCTTGTAACCCCAGCACTCTGGAGCTGACCACAGTGGCCTATGCCTGTAATACCAGCACTCTGGAGCTGAGCACACTGGTCCATGCTTGTAACCCCAGCACTCTGGAGCTGACCACAGTGGCCTATGCCTGTAATCCCAGCACTCTGGAGCTGACCACAGTGGTCCATGCTTGTAAATCCCAGAACTCTGGAGGTGGAGTCAGGAGGAGATCAGGATTTGCAGCCAGCCTCAGCTACATAGGTTTCTAGACCGTTGTGAACAACATCTGATCCTGCCTAAATTAACAAGTAAATAAACAAACCATAAAAGCCAATCTTAGATCAAGGATAAATTAGACTTTAAATTACAAAGAAACTAATTTGGCAGGCACTGTTGTCTACCTAATATGTATGTTTCTTCTCCCTTACTATTAAACCTCCTGTTGGAGTCATTTTACAATTCTGCAAGTTTCCGATAAACCATAGCCAATAATTATAGTCCACAGGCATCCAAATGAATTATGTCCAGTTGAAAGGACACCTTTCTCCCTTTGCCACAGTCTCCCAAAGAAAGTTTACATGTTCATTCCAATGTTTCTAATAGTAAATGTGGCTATTGTTTAGATTATAACATCTTGGTGAATTCACTAAATAAAATCCTTAATACCTGTCTTAGGGTTACTATTGCTATTATGAAATACCATGACCAAAAGCAAGTTGGGGAGGAAATGCCTTGTTTGCCTTACACTTCCACATCATAGCCCATCATTGAAGGAAGCTGGGACAGGAACAGAGGGAACTGATGGGGTGTGGGGGAGAGAGTACTGGAAGAATTGAGATGCATATCAGAGGCTAAGTAAACACCTAGTGCAACGGAAGCCCCCAGGGATCTGTGAGGGTGACCCTAGTGAAAATTCCTAGTAATGGGGGATATGGAGCCTGAGCAGGCCATCTTCTGTAACCAGGAAAGCCTTCCAGTGGAGGGATTAGGACACCAACCCAACCACAAAACCTTTGACCTACAATGTTTCCTGCTTGTAATATGTGCTGGGGTAAAGGAACTCGTGGGAGTGGCCAACCAATGACTGGTCCAACTTGAGACCCGTGCCACTAGAGGAGGCTCACCATGACACTGTCTAGAAACCCAGGAACCAGAGTCTGGGTAGCCCAGAGACCTAGGAGAGAGCCAAACACACTCAGAAAAAAAACATTGTCAATAAAATGATTCCCAATGATACTCTGCTAACTTATAGACCAGACCCTGGCATAACCATTATCAGAGAGGCTTCATCCCGCAACTGATGGGAGAAGATGCAGAGACCCTCAGTCAATCATTAGGCAGATCTTAAGGAATCCTGCAGAAGAGGAGGAAAGAGACTTGTAGGAGCCAGAGGGGTCAAGGACATCATAAGAAAGTGGCCCACAGAATCAACTAACCAGGGTTCACAGGGACTCACAGCCTACATGGGACTGACCTAGGTCCTCTGCATATATGTTATGGTTGTGTAGCTTGGTGTTCTTTTGGGACTCCTAACAGTGAATTGTGAGGTGTCCCTGGTTCTTTCACCTGCTCTTGGGACCCCTTCCCTCCTGTGGGGTTACATCACGCAGCCTTAATATGAGGGGATTTGCCTACTCTTTTTGCAATATGATATGCCATGTTTGGTTTATATCCTTGGGAAGCCAGCCCTTTTCTGAAGGAAAATGAAAGAGAAATGGATCTCTAGGAGAGAGAAAAGGGGGGTCTTGGAGGAGAGGAGGGAGGGGAACTGTGGTCAAGATGTAATATATGAATGAAGATTAAATTTTAAAAAACACAGCAGACTGGGCAAGCCATGAGGAACAAGCGAGTAAGCAGCTCCCCTCCATGGCCTCTGCCTCCAGGTTCCTGCTCTGATTGAGTTCTGTCCTGACTTCTGTTAGTGGTGAACAGCAATATGGAAGTGTAAACTGAATAAACCCTTTCCTCCCAACTTGGTTTTTGGTCATGGTGTCTCATCACAACAATAGAAACCCTAACTAAGACACTTGTCTAGCATGTATGAGCACACGTATGCTTGATCCCAGGGGCATGTGTGTGACTCGTTCATGCACACACATAGGTGCAAGCACGCACACGTGCAAGTACACAGATGCACTTTCACCGGTGTCTGTCTATATAAAAGCCGGAAGTCAATGTTTGGCATCTTTCTCTATTGGTCTTCCACTTTTTTGAGACAGGGTCTCCTGCTAAACCTGGATATGGTACTTTAGCTCAGCTGGATCCAGCCCTTAGCCCTCCCCCTCCCCCAGTGCTGCTGTTACAGTCTTACAGGGTTACCCTTGGCTATTTATGATGGTGCTGGGGATAGTAACTCAGGTCAGCATACTTGAACGGCAATTATTTTACCCACTGAGCCAGTTCCCCTGGCCAAAAGCTTCTTCAGAGAGATGCTAAGAAAGCTGGTCTACCAGCCTAGGCCCTATCACAAGAGAAAACCCTCATAGTAGCCTAAGGAGGGAAGGTTTCATATAAAGAATTTTTTGTTGTTGTTGTTTTTTGTTTTTCGAGACAGGATTTCTCTATAGCATTGGAGCCTGTCCTGGAACTAACTCTTGTAGACCAGGCTGGTCTCGAACTCACAGAGATCGAACTCACAGAGATCTGCCTGCCTCTGCCTCCCAACTGCTGGGATTAAAGGTGTGCGCCACCACCACCCAGCTATATAAAGAATTATTAACTATAAACTTGAAGTATGGTCAGAAATGAATATAGAGCCACTAACCCTAGTGTGAGAGAGGATGCCCCAGGAAGAACTGTCCCACTCAAGGACTAAGGACCAGCTCTGCCTGGCTTTGCTCCTGGATGGCTAAATCTCTGTGGTTCTACACCAGGGGTGTAGACTCTCCCACATCACAGGGGGGTGGAAGGTATTGGAAATCTCCTCTGTTCCCAGGGAGGCATCTCACTACCAGAATGCCTAGCCACTGAGGATGTAAAGACAAGGAGAGGGTTTTACAGGGTCAGAGGGTCAGCGAGGGCTGCTGGCCACTGTGTACTGATGTGGAATTCTCCTCTGTATGCTGTGAATATGATTGGTTAATAAAGAAAGCTGGCTTGAGCCTATGGCAGGGTGGAGCAGAGGTAGGTGGGGAAGACAGAACTGAATGCTGGGAGAAAGAAGGGCAGAATAGAAAGAAACCATGCAGCCACACAGGAGCCAGATGGAACTTTAGCCGGTAAACCACAGCCACGTGGCAATACATAGACTAATAGAAATGGGTTAAATTAGGATGGAAGAGTTAGCCAATAAGAATCTAGAGCTAATGGGCCAAGCAGCGACTTGAATAATATAGTTTCTATGTGATCATTTCGGGGCTGAGCTTCCGAGCAGCCTGGAACCAACAAACGCCCTTCTTACAACAGTGTGCTGTGGGCACTGAGCTCTGGAGAGGCTGCATCCATGGCCAGAACCAGACCTGAAGAAGGTGCCCACATGGTAGTAGCTGCAAGACCCTGTCACAGAAGCCTAAAGCTCTCTAAGTAGCACACGCAGACAAGAAAAGACCCCTCCCCTTCTGCAGGGCCTCATGTGCACCCCAGCTTAGGACATGGAGCTAGCTAATGGACCTAGGCATGTTTTCACAGTTTAGACAGTGAAGAGAGAATTTAACACCAAGTCTAGCAGAGCTGGACTTGGGGCTAGGATAAAGCTAATATACAACTGCATACATACCATATCTAACAGCGCTTTGTAGCTGTCAAAGATCTGTAAAGGAAAAGCCAACGACTCAATTCAAACAAAAGAACAGAGAAAAATCAAAAGCAGAAATAAGGGATGAGCAAGTGAGAGGTCACTTCTGTCCTCTTAATGCAGAGAGACACTCTATCTTGTTAGCAAATGGTAAGGACTTAAACTAGTTCGAGCTAGTTTTGGTACCTGTCACAAAACCATCCTACTAAATACCAGCTGTTGATAATGAAGTCCTCAAATTGAAGTTTTAAGTAACAATATTCTCTCTCTCTCTCTCTCTCTCTCTCTCTCTCTCTCTCTCTCTCTCTCTCTCTCTCTCTCCCACTGTATGTATTCATTATTGTGTTTGAGGTATGCAGCTAAATTTCACCTCTACTCCACAGTCCACTTTTCTGGAATTTTCTTCACATTGCTTATTAGTAATAATTTCTTATAAAACCTAAAAAACTGGTATTCCAATATCTTTTACATGTTTTAATTTAGCGTACGCAATGCACACCCATGCACTCATGCATGTATGCCTTGGCACATGCGCGGCAGTCGGGAGACAACTTGCAGAAGTCAGTTCTCCCCTTCCACCAGGTGGGGGACCCAAAGACCAGACTCAGTTTTATCAGGAGTGAAGGCAAGCACCATTCCTCTCTAAACAATCTTGCCCTTGCCTGGCTGCAAGAATCCCTTGTTGGCTATACACACACACAAGTGTGTGTGTGTGTGTGTGTGTGTGTGTGTGTGTGTGTGTGTGTGTGTGTGTGTGTGTGTGTGTATGCAGTGTCTTACAAGATCGTTAAAATCCATCTGATACCCGGCACAAACTTTCTGCCGTCTTCTCATGTGTGCCCGTGCCAGTCCCGAGGCAGGCTCGCCAGCATCTGCTTCATTGTTCTCACGTGACGCTGATTCAGGGCAGCTTGCGTTGATGGCTTCTCTTGAACGGGCTGTTTTGTGTTCTCGTCCCACTTAATGGGGCCAATTCACCAGCTCTGTTCTTAAGTCTGCCTCCCTCTTTTCCTTATCCCGCCTCTAATACCACGAGCACGAGGGAACACTTGACCCGTGGGTGTGAGCATCCCCTCTCCCCAGCAGCTGTTTGTTCCGTTCCTGGGACCTCGCATCTGCCTCTCCTCTGATGTTTTGATTTGGAGCAGGAGGAAGCGCAGCTGCTTTTCATTTATAGAACTTCCCATCCTTTCAACCTCGGGTTTTCCGCCTCACCGAGTTCTTGTCCATCTAGTTCCTGATGGTGCCTCTCTTTCCTGAGAGCATCTCCCATTCCAGGGTGTCTTTGTCTTTCCTGCAGCTGCCATTCATCTTCTTAGTGAATTGCTTCTCTCGAGCTTCCTGTTTTATGACTCGTTCTGTTCCATTCTCTCTGGTAATTCCCTTTAATTTTCCTATAAATTCTGTTTTATAAGATATGTATTTCTTTCCACCTGCGCAATAATCAATTGTAAAAAAAATCCCCCTAAGTGGGAGACAGGTTTTTTCTTCCCCTTGTAAGTTGGGGGACAGAATTCTCTCTTCCATGTAGGTGGGGACAGACCTCTGAGCCTGAGACTGCACCACCGGAAAGAGATTTCAAACAGAGACTGTCAGCTGAACCCATGGTTCCCAAAGCATAGGACTACATCTGAATTCTGCATGTGCTCATCTAAAAATGCACATCTTAAGGAGAATCGTGGTGTATACCTTTAACCCCAGCCCTCGGGAGGCAGACACAGGTGAATCTCTAAACTTCAAGGCTAACCTTATCTACATAGCAAGTTCCAAGTCATCCGTTGCTGCATAGTGAGATCTTGTCCCAGCCTCCCCTTTTCAAAAAGTGAGGATTCCTGAGCCTTACCCCCAGAGCAACTGAGTTGAAATATCTCAAACAATACCTGAAATCAATATTTTTAAAACTTTTTTTGGTTAATTTTTATGCAGCCCAAGGCTGAGCGGCCTGAGAATGTTTCCCTGTGCAGAGTTATGCCTGGCACAGCCTCTGTTCTGAGGGGAAGAGGGTGGCCTAAAATTGAAAAATGTCTTCTATAAGGTGTCTGCACAGCCTGAAGCTTTGGGTGTCATTTGCACCTAAGGAAAGTGGACAGAAAGTCCTGCCTCTTAGATCACTGCCCTGAGGTGACTGATGGGTCTCAGATTTCCTCTCAGGAACCTTCCTCCGGCTCCCTATAAGGAGCCTCTGCCATGGGAGCAAACATGCACCCTTAGATGACCAGGAGAAGATTCTGGAATGGACGATGGTAATGGCTCACCAATCCCACACTTAAAATCCAGAGGATTCCTGGACTCACTGGATACAGGCAGAGCCTCAAAAACTGTGCAGAAATGAGCCAGCAGGATGAACAATAAAAGCAGCAACCCACCTCCCATACACACACACACACACACACATACACACACACGGCAACACACACATACACACACACACGGCAACACACACACACACACATACACACACACACACACACACACACACACGGCAACACAAGAAGAATGGCTTGATGAAGACTTGTGACTAGGAACAGGTCAACATGACTGGGCTGAGGAACACCCAGAAATCATATAAAACCCTCACTTTGGATGTATCTATGAAGGGCATACAGAATCCATTGATTGGAAACTGTAGATTGAATAACCAGCATGCTCAGCATGGAAATGGGAATCTTACAATCCAGGGAGGGCCTGGAAAAACCAAGGTAAAGGAAGGCCAATGTTCTCTGCTCCAGCTGGCCAACATCAGTCTTTGCCTGTCCTTGAACATCAGTTCTCCTGGTTCTCGGGTCTTCAGATCAGGACTAGACCTATGGCATCAGCCCAATAGACCTTGAGTCTTGGATTTGTGTGGCACTGTAGCCAGCCTTCCCACAGCTGTTCCCACCCAGGGCCTGTTTTCATGTCAGGTGGTAATTACAGGATCATTCTTCAATATGCGGGGCTCCTACAGCGGACAACTTGACTGGTGACTCCCCAGATGGCCTTGAAGATGTCTTGTAGAAGCTCACTGTCCAATGGCGGCTGTCCTGGCCACTTCTGTCCCACCCTCAACCCCCTCCCTCTCTCCTTTACGCGTCACGTGACACCTGTCCAACCTTCACCAGCTCCCGCCCCAACCTGCCTCACGGGCCTCTTCCCTAATAAATGCGGCATTCCTGTCTTGCTATCTAGGGAAGGACATTAGTGGGAGGGCAGACCAGCCCCTAAGCAAAGAAAAATTGCACCCATCAAACAAAGGAGACTTTATTCGAAACTGTTGCAATAAGGAAATGAAGTTGAACCCAACAGCAAACATGACAGAGACCAGTGGGAATTTGTAGCCAAGTTTTAAGGTGGGGAATTTTCTCAAGTGGAAAATTACCAAGAGGAACTGACTAGGTGTCGAGACTGAAAGTGTCCTTAATGGAGGCTGAGGGCGGGAATCCTTAACTGGTTTAGAGTTAGTTTTGATTTGGATGAGGCCTAGTCAGAAAGTGGGCTCAGAGGAGCAGGGAAAACATTTGGTTATCAGAGACCACACAACCCATGATGCCAGCCTCCGCCAAAGGGTTGGTGAGATGAACTTTGAACTGAATGTTAGTTTTTAAACAAGCTTTGAATCTAAACTGAAATGGGGTTGTTTTAATTTGTTACTACGGCGTCATATAACTGGACACGGAGACTATTATTGGACCCCACTAAGCCCTCCTCCACCTGCTGCATAGTGGGGTCCAATAATAGTATCAGTGTACAGGCAAAATAATGGACCCCAAGATGTCCAAGAATGCTCCAAGCTATCGGACCTGGTGGGTGGGGGTGACAGGTTTCAAGAATCCTAAGCACTAAGCCTCTGTGCTTTCATTCTCTGAAAGAGAATGAAAAGGAGCAGGCATTTAGAGTAACAGCTGGACGCCAGAGTGCCAGCAGGGCCCAGAAACCTGAAGGGACAGTAATTGGTGCAGGTTTATGGCATCCACGCCTTGTACGCACTTTCTACACAGGAGATAACTCAGCTCCCGCAAGACTCCATCTGAAGTGACCTCCCTATCCTGTTTCCAGGGAGAGGAGTTGAGCCCAAGAAGTACCCAAACCATGAGGTGCAGAGAGGCATCAGATGCTGTGTGAAAGAAGAGGAAGCCAGCAACGACTATGGGAGAGGAGGCACTGCCTAGCATGGTCTGCAGCCCCCAGTCCAGGAGACTGCAGGGATGGGGCTCCACATGGGACATGGAAGCCAATTACAGTGACATACAGAATACTGGCTGTCCCCCGGTGCATCCGGTACTCCCAGTCATCTAGAACTCACCTTCGTGTTGTCTTCAGCCTTTCAGACTTGGGTCCTATAATGAGATGTGATTCTGACCCCTTACATGGAATAAGAAACAACACCAGTCTCAATGTCTATTTAAGGGAGCTAAATGAGATTAGAATCAATTCTGCCCTAAGACTTGTCTTTAAAATGTAAATTTGGTCCTATGCAGTTGATATGATGGGGGATAACATTCGTCTAAGACAGCTTGGACCTCTGCTTTTGCATTTTTGTCCATGAGAAATAGGAGAGGCATACAGGCAACTGCACCCAGCTAAATCAGGACGCGTGGGACACATATAAAACGCACGACATACCCAAACATCTGTCAGCTGCCTCTGTGCAGCCCGTGTGCTCTGGACCCCATCCGTTCATCTAGATTCAGACTATGGTTCCCCTACCGTCTCACAGTTCGTGAGTGGCAAGCCTTCCAATGCTTGCCTCCACAAGCAAACTTCAGCCCTGTTTGAGGCTGATATACGTTAGTCATGTAGTGTGCATTTAAGCATTGGCATGCATAAATTGTTACCAGTTTTATTAAGCTTATATGTCTTCATTCTTGTCACAAATAGTGTATTTGAGTGTCATGCACCTAGCCCATCTTCCCCATCAGCCCCATGGTCGCATGGTTTCCCATGGTGTATTTTTAGGGACTAGAAAGTCATGATAGCAAACTCGCTACCTAGGTAAACGTCGGTTGCTGCTATTAGGATTATCGTTCTTATTGAAGCTCTGAGACTAAACAAAACTTTTCAAAGCTTTTCCTCAATAAGTTCATTTTTATCCTCATGCTTTCCACAGGGGTTATATTTATGATAGCACACAAAAGAAAATTCAGGCCCCAGGATACTGAATGACTAGCCCAGGATCACAAAGCAAGCCCCTGACAGGGATTAAACCCTGCCTCTTGCCTTCAAATCCATGCCCGAGCTGTAAAGCAAAGCACATAGGTGAGTGCGGCCATTTGCGAGTCAGAGCAAAGTAAGAAGAAAGACATCTAGTCACAGGAGCATCCAGGAACCGAGATGCTGAAGAGGAACTCGGAGGAAGAGGAAAATTGCAGGAAAGAGACGAGTCATTAGGTAACAGGGGTCTCATCTCGAGACTACAGAGACTAAACAAATAACAAGACTGACGGGGGTGAACAATAAGAAGAAGGGGGGGACGATGGGAGACTCAGGGCCCACCAAAAGGAGTTCCAGCCGGCTCTCGCCAGTCCATGCCGAGCAGATCCAGTCTGATATTTTTCAAAATGAGAAACAAAGTGTGTGTGTGTACACATGTGTGTGTGCATATGTGTTGCAGGTGCGTGTGGTACACACATGTGAGTATGCAAGCTTGTACTCATGTACATTCAAAATCCAGAGCAGGACATGATCTATCCTCCCCTTCACTCTTGGCCTCACCGCCCCGAGACAGGGTCTCTCACAGAGCAGGAAGCTTGTCATTTTCCTTTGACTAACAAACAAGGTCTCCATGTCTGCCTGTTTCTGCCCCTCCCCCATGCAGGGCCACAGGCATGTGCAGTCATGCACAGATTTTCGTAGGTGCTGGAGATTCGAACTCAGATCCTCATACTTGCAGAGCAAGCAATCTTACCCAACAAACTATTTCCCAGCACCAGGTTCACCGATTTGCTTGTTCATCACATGATGGCATGTTTAAAAATCCTGAAGCAGGCTCAAGCCAGCTAATGCCCAACCCCCAACGGGAGGCCCTGCTGAAGTCTGGTGCCCCACTTGAAGAAACATGAACTCTGATGGACACAAAATATGTTATTATTTATTGTCAATTTCTGCAAAGACACATTTAAGCAACAAAATATACATTTGTCAACCTTTTAGAATTTGTTTTATACATTAACAAATACAATGTGCTACCATAGCAATAAATTAAATGTACACTATTTACATTACAGAGGCAGTCGGGATCTACAAATCACCTCCTCGCTGAGAGGAGGCAGAGGAAAGTCATCGTCACGGGGTTCACTTCCAGACTACACCTCATGGGTTCTACCTCACGTGGAGACGCTGGCACCCTGGGAGCTGGAGGTCAAGGTGACATCACGAGGAGGAAGAGGTGGCAAACACGCTAAGGAGCAAGAAGGGGAGTTTCAGCCTTCTGAGAGGAAATGTCACAAAACCAAAGACAATGGCGACTAACTCCAGGCTTCCAGCCAGGCACAGCCTCCCCAGAGATGATGGCAAGGCCCAAGCCAAAGCCGCCTTCCCAGCTGCTGCTCTCTAGGCAGACTGCCCTTGGCTCTGGGGGGAGTTGTCTTTCTCCTAAGGGAGCACACAGCCCAGCTGAAGAGACGTGGGGTTGGTGTGGGCAAGGGGCTAGAGGTGAAACAGACAGCAGAGCTTGCTTGGTAGGCTGCCTCCAAGGCCTTCTACCAAGTGGTAGGAGTGGCCTTGTTTACTGTACCTACTTGTCCTTTTTGATTGAGGGGTAACTAGAAGCTAGAGAAGGAGCGTGGGGCCCAGAGCATGGCTGACTAACCTGGTCCCTGCTGGCCCAGAAGTCAAAAGCTCCACCTGAACCCCAGACACTCCCCTACAATACAGCTGTCTTTGCAGACTAAGAACAATGGACAAAAGGTAATGTTTGAGTTGGCACCTTAAAGGGTCAAAGGGAAGAAAATGAAACTGCCGGTGTCCCGCCTAGTCACCTGATCTGGGATTTTATTACCCATCTCCGGCTTCAGAACTGGAGAGGCCTGGGGCATAGCTCAGAGGCAGGGTACTCACTCAGTGTGAGCAAGGCCTTGGGTTCCCAGCACCACCAGAGAGAGGAAGGGAGAAATGGAGTGAGGGAAGAGAAGAGAGATGGGAGAATTAGTTCTTCTTACCACTTTCTGTCCTGATCTAAAACAAGGAAGCCAACGGTGGCTGATGCCTCTTTCTCCGGGTCACTTTGTCCCTGTCACTCAAGACCCAAGCAGTACTTCGCTGGGTTCCTCCCCTTGGTTTCCTTCACTCAAGCTCCTCCCTGACCAAGACTTCTCATGATGACAACCAACCACGGCTGAGGCCCTATCAGCATCCTCCAACCCCGGCATCTCTCTGCCAGTGCAGAAACCCCGGCTAACAGGCTTTCCCCAAACCCAAGTCCAGGAAATGCAACCCTTTGCTCCACCCCACCAAAAGTAAGTACAGTTGGTGCAACAGGAAAGGGCCTGGGGCTGTGGGTGTGGTAACAGCTTTGCCCACTGGGTGGCAGTGTGGCCCCAGGCAAGTTCTTTCTGCTCATGAGGATGACATGGTTGGTTGAGATGCAAGCAGTCCAGAAGGCCTGAGTACCACAGACGGTGCCCACAAAACTGAACCACGGGTTATTTTCAAGAAGCGCCATTTGACATGCATAATCCCAGACAGAAACTCTGTCAAAGGCGTTCTCTATGGAGCCCTCCCACATCTGCTTTGATGTATCAGCAGAACTCCAGGCATCTGGGTGCCTATTAACACCTGCAAGATATAGTTCCTTCAGTGAGTCAGGCAGTCCCTGGAGCTAGAGTTGTGGCCAGGAGAACCCCTTGTGGGGGTAACTGTGGAAATGTCTCCAAATACAAACAGAAGCCTCAAGCCCAGTTACATGAAGGAGCTTCAGCAAGACTCTAAGCCCTAAGACTGGGAACAGCCCCAAAGGGAAAATTGGATCAGAGTGCAGGAAGAGCAGCCTCCAATCCAGAGAGAGCTTAGAGAAGGTTGGGCCCTGCCATTACTCTCCTGCTTGGCAAAAATCTCCGTTTGGGCTGGTGATACACACGCGGGAAGCCACAGGATGGATCTGCTAGATAGAGAGAGGCCTGGCCAGAGGGCAGGGGCATCTCAGGTCCTGCCAAGAGTACCTATCAGCAAGCCAAGGGTGAAGACCACAGCCCAGGGCCTCCCAGCTCCTCTGTACACAGTCATCCATCCTGTCCACTGGCCCAGAGGCAGAGGCAACACCTGGCCTAGAGGTAATACCTGCAGAGAAATAGCCAAAGCAGTGGAGACAAGACTTAGCAGGTTCCCAGCTATGACCGTGGGACAGCCTGGAAGATCCTGAGGACCCAGACCAAAATGCAACATAGCACAACCCCCGAGCAAAGGTAGACCTGTCCTACCTAGAGGAGGGCGCCAGAGTCCTGCAATAGTTTCAAAGAAAACAGTTTGACCTTTCAAGTTCAAGCAGAAACCTGCCAGCAGAACACTGCCAGAATCCACCCGCCTCTTCCCTGCAGTAGATGCCACTGTGCTGGCTTTTATAAAAGCTAAACAGATAGTCTGTTGACCTTCTAACTAGAGCAGATCTTACCAGACTAGTATTTCACGTAAGCAAGTTTCCCAAGTGGAAGTAGGGAGAGGTACCCCTCCCTGGCTGCGGTAAGTGTGTTGGGGATGAAGAATGAAAATTGTGCTCAGGTGACAAAAGTCGTGGGGACATAGTTACAATACCAGCCCCAAAGGCTGGGTCACCCTTCTGTACTTTGGCTTGGGAATAGAAGCCTAGGCAGACAAAGCCCTTGGTGGGAAATCTAGTCATCTGCTCACTGAAGCAGGAGTCCTGTGCCAGAGACCTGTGTGTACTTAATGGGGCAGGATCTTCAAGTGCCTGTTGCTTGGACCCAGTGTTTAAACTGGCAGGTGCTCCACCCAGCAGCTGAACCGCCATGCAAACCTGGAAGGCTGGGAAGCCAAGGGGAGCTTGTCTGGGTGAGCGGGCTCACCCAGAGAAGGTGGCCACGGCAAGGAGTGCAGACGGTCTGTGGTGTAAAAAGCACGGGCTCACGGGGTCTGGCTTCCAGGAGCCCTGCCGAGGGGACAACTGCCTGGAACCCTGCAATTGGAGATGGGAAGAACAGGACTGGGAACTGAGCCCCTAAGTAGGACTGGGCCCCTCACAGATGCCGGGAGCAGAGGTAGAGGGACACCATACTACTTCCAAAACTAAGTTCAACTGCCACACACCAGCCTGACTGAAACTTGTCAAGTCACCCCGCCCCCAACTGCATCTCTCCCATCTCTCTCACCTGAGAGATGGCTTGAACTACGTCTTTTCTGGGGTCTCACAAAAGTGGAGAGCTGGACCCCAGGTGAGCCTGACCATCCAGAAGCTTTCCTCACCTCCCTGCGCTGGCCATGTGATCTCTAGGCTTCCTCACACTCCTGGATACCCGCTTCTTCGGAGGAAAACTATCTGCTCCAAGGAGAAAAAGCTGCTGGGGCTTCTCTCCCCACATGGATGGTCAGCAGCGCTTGTGTAAAATTAGAAAGGAAAAACACCTTGTGACTACGGTCAGGGAAGCATGCAGCCAGGGCCCGCACACACCCAGCTCTGACTCTGAGCTTCCACCAGCCTGAGCCCTCCCTAAGGGCAGCCTAGCAGCAGGAACAGAGGTCCCTAGGCCTGGGCCAGCAGATGTGTCAGAAATGCCTATCACGGGAGCCGTGAGATTCAGCCCGGAGGACGCTGGGAAATTCCTGGAAAAGCAGCCCTTCCACCATGTCCAGGAAGGCACTGTACCCAAGACAGACAGCACCCACAAACCACTCTGCAGCCACTTCTGCCCCCCACCACCCAACCCCCTCTGTCTCTGGGAGACGAGCTCCCCAGCCTCTCGCTGAGCCCCCTGGGACCCAGAATCCCCCATGTCCAACTCTTTGCCAGCAGGTAAAACAAGTTGACAGTTGACTCAGATAACCGGTCACATCAGGAGGTCAGGAGTCGAGGTTGGGACTTTCAGGTCTGTTGGAGAAGGAGCCAGCAAGATCATGGCCAGGTCAGGACATGGAACAGACAGCTGGTCTGCTGGGCATGGGGCCAGTGAGACAGCAGGCCTGGACGGTCAGAGTAGTGGACGGCACCCCCAAACGGCTGGAATAGGAGCCTTCTGCAGGCCAGAATCAAGACTTCCCTGTGGAGATAAAGAAGGGGAGATGGAGAACAAGCTCTGGGTAAAAGAGGGGAGACAGCAGGCTGGAGTGGGAATGGGGAGCCTGCTTGTCCATGGCTATACAAGGAGGATGCCAATACAAAGGGGATTTAGCCCCAGGGGCCATGCGTAATTTTTGTGCTACAGAAGCATCCGAACATCACAGATGGTGGAGGCCGACACCACACTCCCATTTTCTCACGAACAGGTTTAACACAAAGTGGGCTCCATTGTGTCCCCCCCTTGGTTCCAATTCACGCATACTCCTGAGATCCATAATGGTGGGGGTTACAATGGGTCTCAGGTGACTTCACTATCAGGAGTCCAGGAGCAGAGACCACCCTAAGGGTATCCCTCACAGCAATAATTGGGTAGGGGCATCTCATGTCATATGGGGAAGATATATACCAGCCTGGAACCTTGGCCAAAAATACAAAGAGAGACAGATTGCCTGCAAACAGGAAAGCAAGGGGTAAACTGAGGAATTCCTCCCTCCAGGGGAGGAAGTGACCTTTCGGCTACTTCCCCTTCTAGCTACTACTATGAGCGTGGGAATCTGTCCCAATGCCACTGCACAAGCCTTCCCAGGCCCTGTTCTCAGTCCTCCCTAGAAGGCCTGGAGATGTCCATTAACAGCAGTTCTCAGTAACCTTCTGCTGACAGTCTCTCTGGCCATTCTGGGGCCATAAAGTCACAGATGCCGTGTCCTTAAGGGGATAGTCCCTCTCGAGGCCACTGTGAGACACTTACCTTGGACAGGGGAAGGACTCTGCTCTCCCCTTAGTGACCCTGTTTAAGAAACACACAAGAATCAATCACCCCCACCTGCAGCTTCTGAGCACTCACCCATCTGAGCTCTGGAAGGGACTTGGGCTCCCAGGGCCAGCAGAACCCACCTCACACCTGGGCGCGGCTGTGTGCAAGGACATGGCCCTATTACAGGAGGAGCGACAAAGGTGGGCGGCTGGTGAGCCCCCAGCCTGGTGTCTGCACCAGGTAAGAAGGGAAACCACCACCCCCAGGTCTGGCGGAGCCTCCTTCCCCACCTGCCTCAGGGAGCCCAGTGAGCACTCTCTGAGATGCTCTCTCCAGACCGCTGCTACAATGACTGGCTATGGGGGTCCTGGAATGTGGGGCTCACGGGGCCCTTCCCTGGCTGCCCGCACCATCCTTACCGCACTGGAGCTAGCATGGCTGAGTTTATCAAAGCGGAATTTCAGGTTTGACCTCGGGGAGTTTCTGTTTTTGGCATCTGAGAAAAAAGAAAGGACAGGAGCTTAAGGAATTATTCTAGCAAAATCAGAATAGTGAGTAGGGAGGCTGGGGAAAGTGGACCTGCTCACTCACAGGTACCCCTCACCACAGCACTCAGACTCGGAGAAACAGTGTGCTCTAGTTACCAAACACAGGTCACCTTAAATATCTTCAAAATTAAACTATGGAAGTTTCTAAGTAAGCAGGCCATATTCGCGGAAGATGACGGATACTCAAATTTTGCCATTTCCTCATTATATTGCCATGTTTCGCTGTAATCTGTCCCTCACAGCCACTGTGCCCTTATGCGGAAATTCACTGAGATGGTAAGCTATGCATCTCTCCTCGACCCCAAGGGACGTCTCGGTGGGAGCCTGAGAGCAATCTTGATGGGAGTATGAAGACTACTGAAGTTGGCAATGACAAACTGGGGCTTGGCTTACAGGTTTTCTGTCTAGATGTAAGAAGCCAGTGGAAAATAATGATACATGAACTAAGGCTGGAAAGGGTGGTACCTGCAGCCACTATATTGTGAAGAACAACAAGACCCCCAGTGTCTGAGAAGAACTACCAAGTTCAAGAGAAAGGCTATCTGTACCACTGACGAAATGAATGCGGTCTTCCTAATGTAAAATGTCAACGTAGGCAATAATCTCCATCAACGCCCACATGGGAAGCAGATTTGACTGTCATCTGCTGCCTTAAACCGGCTTACGGGTACCAGAGTTAGGTAAGTACCAGTGAAACTGTCCTGTTAGAATCTTATAGAGCATCAGACCCTTAATAAAGCATGTGGTATATTTTGCCATTATTTGCAAACTGTGTTTCAGATCCATCATATTGGTAAAGTTTACTGCATGTATAATGTGTGTGTGCATGCACATACACACACATGTATACACACACAGGTACATGCACATACACGTACAGATGCACGCTATAAGACCCTCCCTGAATGATCCTCATGATTCCCTTTTTGTTCCCGGAAGCCGGAGTATGAATGGCCGATGACAGCACCTGCGATTCCAGAAGACTCTCAGGCCATCTTCCTCTCAGTCTTTCCCCCACACTCACTGGAGCCTCCAGAAACAGGTTTCCAGACTTCCAATCCCACCCAGTGCTGGAGTTAGGGGTCAAAAGCAGATTATCAGAATAATACAGCCTGGGGTGCACCTCCTGGGGTGAGGTCGGCATTGGGGAAGATTCCACATGTTCCACATTTCTTCCTGCCCTGAGTGACCTTAACCCAGTTTCAGACATTCCCAAAGCCTCCCTCCGCTCAAACCCTTTCTGGGAGAGCAGGCTGGCATTCATTCCTTTTGGTATTTATTTGGTGCCAAAAGGGACACGGTTTGGTGATAGATTGTCTTGTTCACTCCATTAATTTTTAACTAAGTTTTAAAAACATCAGGAAATGTGTCTGACTGCTCCATTTTACAAATGGGTAAACTGAGGGTCAGGAGGTAAGCTTGCCAGTTGCCAGTGCTAAAGCTGGGGTTAGGATCCCTCCTGAGATCTGCATGACCACAGAGCTGAATGAAAGGAAGCTGCGGACTCCGTTAACTGGGAAGCCTGCCACAAAGGGCCCTTTGCTTTCACCCGGGTGTCCCCTCTCACTGCATCCTCCTTTTGACATTGTTTGCTCTCTACCCAGTGATACAGGAGAATACCACCCCCACCCAGCTACTGTGAAAACCAAAAGTAACTGTAGATACTGCCAAAGCCCCAGGGGAGCAAGATTACCCCTAGCTGAGACCTGGCTGGTCACACCGCTTTATTGCAGTCCCACAACACACAGTTAGGTTAATAGCTGTGTGATTTTTTTACGAAATATGCTCATCAAATCTTTGCAGGGGGCTGAGAAGTCCTGAGTGAATGTATAAACCACAGATGAAGCCCTGAGTGAGTATTGTTGATGCAGACACAGCCTTGGGGCCCATGGCAATGCCAAAGATTCCTCTCCTACCATGGTGAGGCTCAAAGAGATGGTAAAGCCCACCAGAGTGTGGATGTTGACAGTGTGTGCAAGTAGAAGTGTTTACAAATGATTGGCCAGTGTGTGCAAAAGCTACTCACTGCCCTTCCTCTTCCTGGATGTTCACAGCCTGACACTGCTTGCCTACAAATACCTTCTCCTGAGACTTGCTAGCCCCTCCCCACAGTGCCCACCTGGGTAAAAAAATCATCTCCCACACTCAGTACTTGGTGAACCCTGAGGGATGACCCCTTTCCTTTTCCTCCAACCTGGTTCTTCCTACTCTGCTCAACTGTAGGGGTCTTAGAAACCGGAAAGACACAGGCCGCCACCCTCTCTAAGTCCTCACTACCAACAACTAAATTCTACATCCCAACATGCTCTGCCATGACCCTGACTCCCCTAGGTGCCCACTGTGCCTCTGCTGGTGCCTCTTCCCCAGCCCCCACCAGTCCTGGCTATACTCAGCATGCAGCTGCCAAATGGTCTTTCTCAATGCCAGGTGGCACTTCCAGAACCTTCAGTGGCTTTTACCAACAACACCTGAATCTTCACCAAACCTCCTAGCAGCCCACTCATGGTCCCCATAGTGCCTGTCCTCTCTCTCTCACATCCCCATGACCCCGCACTGCACTGAACCTCACACACTCCTGGACACAGTCTTGCCTTCCTCCAGCCTCCTCCACTGCTTCCTCTTACTGCCAGGTACGCAACATCGCTGCTGTGGCACTGGCCCTGGGTGGTGACAGGGTAGGGCCAGAGGTGAGCCGATTATGTTCAGCTTTCTAACCACTCAATCCTAACTCCTCCACCATGGAATCATCATGAAATCATTCAGTTCTCTAAGCCTCAGTTTCCCCATCTATAAGAAGATAAGAATATGAGCTTTTTACGGTGGACAGAGTAAGCTAGTAGAGGTGAAGGCAGGCCCTAAGGTCTAGGAAAAGGAGAAGTTGGCCAGTTCGGCACGCCTGGAGCGCATGCCCTTTGAATAGCAGTCAGGGCGCAGTTCTGCCTTCCAACTCCGTCATACACATCTTCTCATGCCACTGACCTGTGGGACTCCGGCTCATGATGATGGGGGTGGCGGCAGCCCCCAGACTGGGGTTCTCGCTGCTCGGGGACGGGCTGTAGACAAACACCTCCTGCTTGAAGGGTGAGGTTGTGGATGGCTGGCTACTCTGGGGAGAGAAACTGGGTGAGCAAGGCCAGTGTACTCCCAAGCAGTCCCACAGCTGTCCTGAGAAGGACCACGCAAGCCACTGCCTCCAACCCTACATTGGCACTTCTGCCTCAGCCATGATAGCAGCCTTTCCCTGACCAGTCGGCACCCTTGGCACAGACAACCTCCACTGCTGCCCTTAAGCGCTGTGCTGAGACAGAGTCCCCTCATGCACTGCTCTCATTTGGAGTAACAGCTGCCTCGGCCACACCTTCTCCATGTATCTTAGAGCACAGTATAACCAGCTGGGCCCAGAATGTGGCTCCTTGGTTGAACGAGGCATACTTACCCCACTGTCACACTCCTCCATGGCCTCACCCTCCCCTGCGGTGCTGCTGAAGCTGCTGGTGCTGGAGGAGGAACGGGAGATGTTGGCGCGGCCATTCTCCTTCAACTTTATGAAGGGCCTATGGGGAACGGGAAGCAACACCAGCAGGCAGTGAGGCAAATCCGCCAGAGGATCGAGCTTGCCTACAGCTGCTCCCCCAGCCTCTGCCTGGTGGTCTTTGTGTTTCAGAGACTTCCAAAGCTGTCTCTCTCAGCTTGCCTTGAGGCAGGGCACATAAGCCAGGACTCCCAGTGGTAACATCCAGCATTTCCCAAACCCCAAGTTTCTTACTTTTCTTTGTTGGGACAGATTTCTGGAGAGCTGGGATTTGACGAGGTCTCGGACTTTATCTCCTGAGAAGAGTGTCCACCATCTGGGGTTTTGGGAGTGCTAGAGGCACTGTCACTAGGGGGAAGAGAATGAAGAGAAGTGAGGCCTAGGAGCCAGGCCCTTGCCCTTGTCCACCCCTGAGCCTAGACAGAGTTCAGGCTGTGGGAGCCAATACACAGAGTGCGGCCACCTCTTCCCTCTCCACCTGAGCCTCTGCTCCCTACAATAAAGGTCAATCTGAACTCATGGAGGCAGTCCAAGGCCACCAAACAGGGGCCCTGACTTGATGGCCTCCAGTCAAAGTCTACCCCTCTCCCATGCCCATCCCAGCTGGCAGAGCTACAGATAAAGAGGTCACACAGGGAACTGAGTGGGACCCATTTGGGAGCCAACCCAATACCCATGGATTCCTGAGAGATGCCGGGTGGGGGGCACCTGTTGTAATGACTCTTGAAGACATCCTACATGTGACAAGGCAGCCCTGGATGGTGGGGAGTGAAGGGATATTCTACATCCAAGGGTCCAAGAGCTCAACAGAGACCACAATTTACCCAATAGCAAATACTGGGATCAGGTCTGCTCGGTCCTCAATTCACTTGTTTTCATTAATATTTCTGAGTCCCATGACCACTGACTTCTGTTTGCTTTGTTTTTAAGAGTTATTTATTTATTATTGTTTATTAATGTGTGTTTGCCTGCATGTATGTATATGCACCATATGCACGCCTGTTGTAGTCATGGGTCTGTAGAGAGCATTGGACTCCCTGGGACTGAAGTTAGGAATGGTTGTGAGCCTCCGGGTGGATGCTGGGAACCAAACCTGGGTCTTAGGCGAGAGCAGCCAGTTCCTGTAACCTTCAGCGCACTTTTTATAGCAGCAGAAATAATGAGGCCTATTACACATGCCATACAATTCATCTTTTTAAAGTAGACAATGGAACAATTTTTAACATGTTCATTGAATTATGCAGCCATGGCCACTATCTAATTTTAGGACATTTTCAGGCCTCTTAAAAGAAACCGGGGCTCATCTGCAATCACTGCCCGCCCCTACTCTTAGCCTATTTCTCTCTGTCTCTATGGGCTTTGCCTAGTCTGGACATTCCATAGAAACGGGACTTGACAACATACACGGTCTTCACATCTGGATTCTACTAGCTTAGCATTTTCAAAGTTTGTCCACATTGTGGCTTGCATCAGTATCTCAGCACTTGCTGTTTATTACAATATAATAATACGTCATGTGATTGCGCTGGTTTCATTTTACTTATCTAGCCATCAGATGATAGGCCCTTCAGTTGCTCTGTTTTGAGGCACCATGAATAATAGCAACCTATTAAAGGTGATGCTGGTGTTGTTATGGACGACTGTTGTCAATTCTCATGGTCTCTCTCTATACATACACCTAAGGGTGGGGTTGCTGGATCCTATGGTAACTCTATGCTTAGCCCATTGGGGGCTGCCAGTCTGTCTTCCTAAGCGGATGCACTATCTCACGTCCCCACCAGCAATGTGCAAATGTGCCGCTATCCCCGCATCCTTGCTAGCACTTGTTCTTTACCTTTAAGATCACAGATGCCCTACAGGGGTTAACGGCTCATATAGACTGTGTGTGTGTGTGTGTGTGTGTGTGTGTGTGTGTGTGTGTGTGTGCAGCAAACGCATGTGTGCATGTACGTGCAGGTGCTTTCCACTGCCTGTGCCTTACAGAGGTAAGAAGTCAACATGGGTGTTTTCCTCCACAGTTCCTACCTCATTTTCTGAGCTGAACCTGAAGCTCACCACCTGACCTGAGAGCCCAGGGGCCTCCTGTCACCACACCCAGCTTTTTATACAGATGCTGGAGATTCAAACCCAAGTCCCCATGCTTGCCCAGCAACACTACACACTGAGCCATTTTCCCATCCCCCATGCACTTTTGGTGACCTCCTACCAAACCACAGGGCTGGGTCCCTACAATGCACTTCCCTCCATGACAGACACAACAGGAATCTCTCCCCTCCTATCTTTGGAGACACACACACATACCCTGTGCGTCTGTACTCTCTTCCTTCCCAGCTGTCTTTGCCAGCTCTTGCTCTTCCACTTGTCTGTGGACACTGGGGCTCTACACACCCTCTCTGAGCAGTCAGACAGATCCATTCACTTTCTTTGCATCAGCAGCTCTCCCCATCACTGCCCAGCTCTCCCAACCAGGGACTCTCTTCTAAGCACAAGTGACAGGAGGCACAGGTAGTGAGGCCAGGGCTCAGGGGAAGCCTGACACTGGGAAACCTGTCCCCATGCTTGGTCACCTGACTGCTACAAGGAGGAGAGAGCTGACAGGCCCCATATCTGGATGGAGTCCAGGCCCTGACAATTACCATCGTGTCCGGCTGTCCCCCTGGCCTTCAGAGCCCGAGTGCAGGCGGGGGAAGAGTCCCGACCGCCGCTTGATGGGGCTGCGTGACTGGTTCTTCACGGTTGCTGCGGCCACCGGAGGCTGCCAATAAAACTGCCACAGTGAGTGTGCGTGCCCACCCTTCCTTCCCACCCCTTCTCTGATCTGCTGAGACCCCAGAAAACACCTAGGAGCTGAGACCCAAACACCTGAGCCACTCACAGCCAAGTCTGTGGCGACAGGTAATGACCCAACATGGCCAAGAGCTTTTGAAGGACCACAGAGTCACCATGGTAGGGCCAGATGCTGAGCTGGCTGGGGCGATTTAGGGAATCACAGACTAAAAAAAATCTAGAGAGTCCTTGGAGTGGTCAGCTGCGACCTTTCACCTTGCTATTGAGAAAGTCAAGAACCAGAAGAAAACAGAGGGATGTGTCAAGGTCAGCTATCAGTAAGGACCCAGGGCTCCTGACTCCCCACCACTGCTTGTGAATAAATGGACCCAGGCAGGAGTTGCAATAACAAACCAAATAAAAGCACTGAGCACTGGCTTTGTGGGAGCCTAGGCAGTTTGGATGCTCAACTTACTAGACCTGGATGGAGGTGGGGGTTCCTTGGACCTCCCACAGGACAGGGAACCCTGATTGCTTTTCGGGCTGGGGGGGGGGGACTTAAATGGGGGAGGGCGAGGGAAATGGGAGGTGGTGGCGGGGAAGAGACAGAAATCTTTAATAAATAAATAAATTTATTTAAAAAAAAAAGCACTGAGCCGAGTTCACAAGCACTGATGGCAGTGGGAAGCTGGTCAAGGACTCTGCTTGACAATTCCCAGACTCATGATGGGAAGGGGACACAAAGGTAAAAGTTTGAGCAAGAAGGCATAAAAGCCTGGAGCCTGCTAGGTTTCTAACTCCGACCCCAATGCCACTTGTACTGTGTCACTTTGGGAGAATGGTCAAACTCTTAGGGCCTCAGTTTCCCCATCCACAAAAAAAAATCACCCTGTTCTGCATCACCCTGTTCTCTCATAACCTTCTGATAGAAACAAGACAGTAGATGTGGAAAATATTAGGTAAATCAAGCCATTGCTCCAGACCATTTATAATAAAGCTCAGCATCTCGGTGAGTCTATTCTGCTGCTTAGAATTTTTTCCAAAGAAAATTCCAGTTCGTCCAGGTCAAAAGCCACTTGCCTTATTAACGGCTGGCTATGTGGTTCCCTCATGGGCCCTTGGTGTGAGTCAAGAGTCCTAAGCTCACACACCCATGGGGCTGTCTCTCCCTGAGAACTGAACACACAGTATGAAGAGCTAAACTTTGTATCAAGAAGTCCTGCATTCAAACCCCAGACCTTCATCTTGGCTGGGTGATTTTTGGTAAGTTAGCTAGCTTCGCTGAGCCTCCTTTCCCTAAAGTGTGGAAGGGAGAGTGTCCATTCATACAACCGTGATAGGGGTCAGATAGGGTCTCGTATATCAGTCACCAGCTCAGTACCTGGTGCAGAGTAAGCTGGGTGGCCACTGTTGTCATTAACAGGGTCTCCCTCGTGAGGACCCAAGCTCGGTTCTTAAACAAACTCAGAAGACAATTCATAGTACAAACCAACCCCAGGGGCAACCTGGCATGGAAATGCCACAGGACCACTGTCATCTAGCAGAGGCTGGGTAGGTGACCTACAGCTCCTAGCAGCTTCAGTGCCCCCAGCCCATCGTCCAGCTTGCGTTGCCCAGCCCAAACCTTGGGTAGGACAAACCCTTCCTCCCTAATCCTCTCCCCGCACATGCTAGCCCAGGATCCAAAGTACTCACCGAGAAAGTGGTCTTGGTGACCTCCATGCTGTTGTGGACAATACCCCCACTGAGGCTGCCAGGAATGTTCCCACCATGCAGCTTCCTCTGGCTGCCCACCATGGTCTCCATGGAATGGCTACGCACACGGATGGCTCTCTGCAAGGGGTGGGAAGTGACAAAGGTCTGAGAGACCTGGTCAGTACCTGATCCCTCGGGACTAGTCTGTCCTGGCCTCACATGTACACATGTATGTATATACTAGCATGAACACGCAAATAGTCACAAACCCACTCCTCAGTACTGGGTGTTTGCAGAGTTCTCTAAATTCTGCCCAGGCAGGGTCAGTGGTACAAGGTGGGCCAACCTAGTATCCTCCGTTCATGGGAAGCGGAAACATGGCCTGGAGCTCACCAAACCTCAGAGATACTGTCTAGCTAGCAACTCAACATCTCTTAGGGTTTTCTTGCCTGTAAAATGACTGTCACATGTTCCACACAGGATGGGGACTGAACTCCAGTGCCAGACTGAGCACTGATCCTTTTTATTTTGACTTTTATGTTTTGGTGTGGCATTGAGGGATAGATGTAGGATCTCCCTCGTGCCGGGCAAGAGCTCCACCACCGAGCTACATCATCAACCGCACAGCAGTTCTGTGTTCACAAAGCTAAGCTTCCCCTCTTAAGTGTGTACTGGACTTGCCCTTCCCACTGTCACCACAGGTGTGCCTTGTGTAGCTACAACCGCCCCTGTTGTAGAACCCTGGAACAAGTCCCTGAGCATCTATGCATTGGAGCTGCAGCTTGCCCTCACTTGGGCTTGCAGAAGCTGAAGACATACTTTCCCGATCAACACTACAGGCCTGCAAGGCTGTTCAAAGAGACATGGGCTCAGACTGGGCACAGGCAGGGGCTGCTGGGGTTGTGGAACCCTGCATTCACTTGTGGCCAGCCAAGAGCAAAGGGTGGGGAGAGAAGGGGTGGGCTGGGTATTGGCAAGCTGTCAAGTATCGGGCTGACTACAAGAAGGACAGTCAGGTTTGTCATGGTGCATGAGAAAAATGAGAATAACTAAGCTCTAAGAACACTAACTGAGCCCCTGGAAGATCTGGACCTGGGTGGCAATCTCTCCCCAGAGTTCTCTGGAGGGCAATGCTGTTCTGCACATGACCAAAGAGGGGTGTTTATGATGCTGGAACTCAGCTCCATCTAAGAGAGGATTTCCAGGCAACAGAAGTACGACAGGATCCTGGCTCTCCTAAGGATAACACTTTCTTTTGCTACAGAGGTGTTTAAAGCAGAGGTATATTGAAGAGGTTTCCTCCAGTGACCCCAACCCTCCATCACTGTCCTCTGATCATCTCTCTAGTTTCTTAACAAGATGGTCAGACAACACAACTTGCTGGTCAAAAGCACAAAAGCCTTAGCTGGCGCTGCCAGGAGTAATTCCTGGCTGGGCTCTCTGCTGCACTGTCTACTAGCTGGGGACCCTGCAAGTTGCTTAGCTTCTCTGAGACTTGTGTAGAATGGGATAGGATGTGTCTACAAAGGAGTAGCAACGAAAACATACAAATCTCTTAAGAGAGAGCGCAGTGCATCACAAATGTAGTTTCTCACGTTGTTAATATTAAGCACAATGTGTTTCCTAGGTGCTCAGCACCATGTCAAGTGCTAGAACTGCTGGGTTGAGGCCAAAGGGGCACTGCGTCCAAAGAGCGCCCAAGAACACACCTGAGAGTCGGCTATAATGCAAGATCCAGTGCCTGTGATGATGGTCTCTATGTGTCAATCAGCTGCTCTAGGCCCAAAGAGCAAAGGCTCCTGGACATCTGCACTATTAGTGCCTCAAGTACAGGTACCAAACTCCAGTTGGCGAACCAAGATCCAGTCCAATGCCGCCGTCGCCTCCTCCTCCTCCTCCTCCTCCTCCTCCTCCTCCTCCTCCTCCTCCTCCTCCTCCTCCTCCTCCTCCTCCTCCTTGGGATGCAAAGTACCCAGGCTCAGTCTAAAGCACTCATTTAACTCCTCCCTTGCTAGATTAACAGGAAGAATGTCTGCTGGTGGCTTTGGGGGAAAAGCAGCTGAAAGCACAGGAGCCATTTGGGAATTCAAACCTGATGACAAGGCTGAAGAGCCCAGGACGACAGAGGGGAAGCAGGGAAAGAGTGTGAGCTTTGCCTCACTAAGCCAGTTGGAATCACCTGGACTTCTCACTACAGTAATTAGTGGATTTTCTTCACCATGGCGTGAGCCTGTCACCCTAACGTCAGGAAGCAGATATGGCCAGAGTTACAACCCACTCCTGCCTTTTTGAATTCAGGCATGCGCTCACCCCATGAGCCCAATATCAGATATCTCCAGAGGAAGAGCAAAGCCCCCTTCTTCCCGCGGGACATCCAGGAAGAGCTCCAAGTCGGCACAAATACTGCTCTTCAGGACCCTGGGGACACCTTTGAGACCTGGGACTGGTAACGGGCCTCATTCTACATGCCATTCCCTCCTGACAAGGGACAGAGACTCAGAGAGGCTGCTGCTAGATGTAACAGCCCTCAAGACAAGCCACCAACAAGGAAGTGTGAGATACCGCCTCAAATTGACATCGTTTAGCCTCTATTGTCTGAATCAAAGATGTCCCCATGAGGGATGTCACCTCTCCCCTCTGGACCACAGAAGAGTTGCCTAGCAACGGTGTTTCTGGGACATGGTTGCAGGAGCCAGCATGTTTGATTCATTCTACCACTCCAGCGTCATACAATCATGTACTCTTTGGAATCTGAGGATATCTGACATGTCTTGGGTCAAAGAAAAAGGGTCCTTAGGTGACATCAATGTTTCATAAATGCCAGCATCTTTATATGCTTGTTCCCTTTATGGCCACTACCAGTGTCACCAACATTTCACACTCTTCCTTCGTGTTCTGATCTAGTCCTCACTGTCTCTTTCTCAGAAGGGATCTAAGTGTGAATAACAAGCCCTGTGCCGCCGGGTGGTGGTGGCGCACGCCTTTAATCCCAGCACTCGGGAGGCAGAGGTAGGCGGATCTCTGTGAGTTTGAGGCCAGCCTGGTCTACAAGAGCTAGTTCCAGGACAGGCTCCAAAGCTACAGAGAAACCCTGTCTCAAAAAAACCAAAAAAAAAAAAAGCCCTGTGCTGTGTATCTGGTCTAAGGAACCTTTATACACAATCTTATTGAATCTTTAAAAGGCTGAGGTATAGGAAGAATAGAAAATCTCCCAAGTAATAAATAACTGTCACGCACTAATAAGAGATAGAGCTGAGATCCAAATCTAGTATCCCAGGTCCTAGGATTGAAAATTCAAAGCTGGAAATGGTAGTGCATGCCTGTAATTCATGCAACTTGGGAGACTTGAGAGGTTAAGGCCAGCCTCGGCTACATAGTAAGACCCTATCCCCAAAAGAATCAGGGGAAAGGAAAGGAGAAGAGGAGGGATGGTAAAAGATGGGAAGAGGGAGAGAGGTGAGAGAAGGAGAGAGTGAGGAGATGGAGTCAAAGGTCAAGATGGAGCGACTCACTGATTAACTAAAGATGACTAGGAAGCAGAAGGTTGGGAATCCTACTCTCAAAAAAAAAAAGGCCAGCCGGGCGGTGGTGGCGCACGCCTTTAATCCCAGCACTCGGGAGGCAGAGGCAGGCGGATCTCTGTGAGTTCGAGACCAGCCTGGTCTACAAGAGCTAGTTCCAGGTCAGGCTCCAAAACCATAGAGAAACCCTGTCTCGAAAAACCAAAAAAAAAAAAAAAATACAAAAAAAAAAAAAGGCCAAAGGCTGATGTGAGGGAGGAAGGTGGCTTCAGATGCCCATGTGCCACTGTCTGAGTCAACAAAGAGAACCTGAGGAGCTAATCACTGACAGAATTCCAGAATTCCAGCGCTGGACAGGTTGTCAGTCACCTGCTCTCCTGCTCTTGCGGCAGGAAGGGTGGAGTCCTGGTCCGCCCATGGTGCCTGCCAGGAGGAGCTGTCACAAGGATGAAATGAGACCGTGTATACCCAACACCTGGGATGAGACCTGCCCACTCAGGCTAGCTCTCCTGCCCCGATCCTAGCGTGAAAGACAAGTGACATCATCACTAAGATCCCAAACAAGGCTTGCTTTGAATGAAACTGTCCAGTGACATCTAAAGAATTTCACATCACAGCACAATGAGCAACTGAATGGAAGAGCTGGCCCACTCAACCTGGGCAACAGAGTCAGAATATGGAGGGGGGACAAATGGGGGAGACAGAAAGGGGCAGAGGGGACTAGCTAGACCGGCTTGCACCTGGCTCACCCCTATCTGGCAAAGCGCACCCGACCCCAGGGACTGTCTGCTCATTCTAGTAGTGGGTAGCCTGACCCATGGAAAGTTCTCGGGTATACAGAACTGTATCTCACCTCAATTTCTAAACCTTGAAGCCTTGAACTGGCCTTTTCTATCACGTCCTCCTGGCCAACCACTCTGACTCCACCAATCTCCCTCAGCCCCCGTGGCCCCCCAGCCTCTCAGCACACCGCACTGCTGCCTTCCACGGAGCTCTCCTGTGAGGCGTGAGGACGGATAAATGCACCGCTTTCTGACTGCCCACATGTGTCACCTCATCTCTGCCCCAGCTGGCATCTCAGAACAAGTCGCTTTGACTTGCAGCCACCAGCACCATCGCCTCCTTACAAAAAGTTTTATGAGATGTTCCAATTTAACAATGTCGACACCAGGTCAAAAGTCAAGGAGATGAGCCCCACCAAGTGGGGCGTGCCCATCCGAACCCCAGGAAGGAACCGAGGCAGGGGCCTCTGAGACAAAGCCACTCATCTCCTGCCTGCTGAGAAGGCTTTAGTCAGGGTCCTCTGTTCCTCTAGCAGGAAAAGGATGGCAACTTACAGTCTATGGCTCCAAACCATGAGCTGAGCAGAGCCACGCCCAAGGCCTGAACAATCCCCCACCTCCACCCACCACCCTCCCCTGTGCATGCATGCGTGCATGTGTGTGTGTGCATGCATGCATTAGTGCATCTCACTGTACCACCAAATGCATACAACCATTCTGGTACCACAACTTCCCCTCCCAGGAGAAAAAGGGGTGACAGAGGTGTCAAAGGTTGGGGCCTGTGTCTGTCCCACAGTCCTCCCTCCACAACCAGTGATATGACTTGGGCTGCCCCTGTCTGTGGCTACAGGACTCCCCACGACTTTGCCAGAGATGCCTGTGACCACTCCTACCACCAAGGATCAGGTGAGACCAAAGCACCGCCTATACTGGTTCCCAGTTCCTCAAATGCTAAGAGAAATTAGCCTGCTTCCTCCCTGTTCCTGGCTGTCCTAACTCTGTCCCATTGTCTTCTACTCCTGTCTCGGCATTATGAGGTCAGTCAAGGTTTCTCAAATCATGGTCCGTATGTGCTGCATGCTTATCACACAGACGAAACAATTGTCACTTACTCTTTTGACTTCATTACAGACCCGCAGTCTAGGGATAAGTACCTTCTAAGAGGGAGTGAGACACAGCTCCTTTATCACACAAGGCCGGAAGGCTCCCTCTGTGTGCCTGACCCTGATGGCCCCTTTTACTTCTGCCTCAAAGGCAGGTGTGAACTCTGAATGGAAAAAAGCAGGTCCGTTCTCAACCACAGAATTAAAAAGAATACTGGCTCGCTGGACAGTCATAATAGAGTCTTGCAGCATGCTCCCTCTTGAAAGCCTCTCTAGGAAAACCTCAGACACCCTGTGGTGACGCTGCTACTACTCCTAACAGATGCAAAAGACTGGGCGAAATGGCCTTGGGCCACTGTCCTTTAGATCTGTCACCTGCATTTAGCTGCTAGGCCACCTCATCCATTGAACCCCATGGGCAGAATGTCCACAGCCTACATACAGTGTTACATAAATATTTGAAACCTGAAAAAAAACCAACACTGCTCTAAAGTATAAAGGGAACCTGTAAAGCTCAAAGCGACAAATACTTCATAAAATGTCTGCAAAACACAGCATGGTGCTAGCTCGTCAAGTGTAGCTCAACTCCAATTGTTCCATACAAATTAATGTAGTGTGGGAGGTGGAACACTTTGATAGGTGTGATATGAGGTGGGACAGAGCCCCCAGAGCCTCAGAAGTCCTCTAAGTGGCTGCTCCTCTGCCTCCCCAGGCCTAAGCCTGTTCCCTACGACCTAGCCTCACATTCACCCTCCTCTTGGCGAGGCTCTCTATCCACCATGACGCCCTCATCTTTCTTTGTTCCTTTTCTCCTCTACCCAAAGGCAAACAGAGTCTTACTATGTAGCCCAACCCATCCTTAAACACAGCATGCTACTGCTTCCCAAATGCTGGCAATACGGGCATCCACCTCCAACACCCAGCTCCTTTTACATCTAGATTCCCCCGATTTCTCCTCTTCCCTGGATACTTCTATCAAGACTAAACCAGAAGCCCCAGGAATCTCCTACCAGCCTGGACAAGCAGCTTGGCTTCTCCCACCCCCAGGAGGAATCTCAGCAGCTGGCTCTAGCTAGGGCCAGCAGGGCTATGCCCTGCTCTCACTGTCCAGCTGGGCAGTGCACAGCTGACCCAGACCTGCCCAAGCCTGGCCGGCATGGGTGGAATCTTCATGGTCAGAAACCGGGAGGGAGTATCACGTAGCTGGTAAGAATTTGGGAGACCTGAATTCAACTCTGTCTCCAGGGTGACCTGCGACAGATTATTTCGTCTCTGTGTCTTTGTTTCCTTGCATGTAAAACAATATTCACAATCACTAAAATTGAATGTGAATTATTATGCCAAAATTATTACATCCATAAAACCAGCCTTCCCCACAGAGCACTAATGACAGCTGGGAGGTTTAAGATTATAGGCAACCTGTACAACACAGTTTATGTGTGCCCTGTTACAACAGCTAAGGGTATTTACTGTGTCACGCGCAATCTGCAATTTCTGGGCATTATTCCAATGAACTCTCATGACACAGTGGCAGAGGTCCAGTTTATTATCTCTGGGTCCTTAACAAGAAAACTGGAGCTTAGGGACTTTAAAGAACTTCCCTAGTACCCTATAGCTGGGGTTTTAAAATACCTGTAACCCCAATCCGAATACCAGCCTCTCAAAACGTCATGTTTATATATCTCTCTGATGGGCGACAGACCTGGCAGAACCTGGAGAAAGTCTAGGTGGGAACAAAGTCCCACATCTGAGGTTCGGCTGAGACCCTATGGCCTCTTGTACCTTGTCCTCCAGCCCCACCACCCCACCCCATGTTAAAGGAAATACTGAGAAATACTATGTAGCTAAATGCAAACCATTATAGTCAGGTTTAAATCAGATGCCAATGTAAACGCTATGTGGACCAACAAGCACTCAGCCAGAACATGGCAATGAAACCAGTGCTCCTCACTGGTTCTGTGGCCACCCAGCCTCCGCCTGAGTACAGGCGACAGGGGACAGGAAGCTCCTTCTGGATTAAACTTTTCCCTTTTCAATGCTAGAGAGACTTGGCTGCGGCTCCACCCACCCTCCCCAGCCAGGTCCCAGGGCTTGGCCAGCAAGGAAGAATTATGCAGCATCCCACCCAGCTGCTGAAGACCCCTAGAGCTTGTGGCCTCACTCCCACCGTTCTTCCCTGGGCTCCCGGACCACAGAGGGAGCAGGTGCAAACAGCGAGATTCCTAGTTCATGTGGCCTCCTCTCCTCCGCTTACTCGCCTACCTGCCCAGGGGATTCCTGGGCTGACGATGGTCCAGGCCAAGAAAGAGCATGGAGGTCACTGTAGTCCTCATCGGTTGCTCCAACCTCATACACAATGCCCCAGCCCTTTGCAAAGACCACCCTAGCTTGTCACCCCTAACTGGCCCTTGGGCTCTGAGGCCATATTCCCAGTAACTTAGCTGCTTGCTTTCTTTGCCCTCTGCCACAGCAACCCCAAGTCATACCTTAAAAGACTCCAAGAATCCTCCATGGCCTCCATTCTCAAATTTGTCCTCCTCAGGGCCCAAGCCTAGCATGACCTGTGTGTGTGTGTGAAGTTCATCGTGAAGGTTGTCCAGGAGAGCAGCCCGGGTCCGGTCCTAGAAAGGAAGGGTATATGCAGTGTGCAGACACCAGCTGTGCACTTCCCTCTGTGCTCCAGATGCCTGGTCTGAGGGTTGTCATTCTGTCACCAGCTCCTGACCATAGTGCGGTCTTAGAGGAGACTAAATTTCATGCTCACTAATGCCAGAGTTAGCACAAATTTTCCAGGTCAACCCCTGCTCTCTCTCCATGGCCATACCACCTCTTCCAAGGCTTGCCCTAGGGATGCCCAGGCCAGATCTCAGACCAAGATCTATATCCACAGCCCTTGGCCCATGGCTCTCCAACAGTCAGGGATCAGCCATAGACATGCATGCAGCCTCCAGGGGGCTCCATTTACACAGACTGGACAAGCACTTTCAGCAGGCCACAGTCCCAAGGAAGCTCCTCTCCTAATAGTCTCCATGTCACCACAGAGCCTAAGCTCAAAGCCCGAGTCACCCTATAATCCCACTTTTCCCACCCTAACTTCTAGGAGTGTCTTCCCAACCCTGACTTTAGAGGAACGTCTAACGTGTTGACATTATGGCACAATGTTGTCATCTATAAGAACAGTCAGGTCACTGGGAGGACAATTCATAATGTTTTATACTTACTCGTCTATGATTTTGTCTTGGAACACATTCAGGGTTATCCTGGGGCACATGTGGCTTGCCGGCCTCTGGCTGGACACACCTACCCACAGTTTAAACCAGTACCTCCTGTGAAATCTTCGCCTCTGTTGGGTCTCTTAGACTCTAATCATTTCCAATTGGCCAGTTTCCTGTCCTAGCTCCCTTCCAACCCCTTCTCCTCCCCTAACACCCGCTGGCTAATGGTGCCTCTAACGTGCGAATCAAACACTGCTTAAACACTTCATAGCATCCATCACCTGGAAGCCCCAGGCTCTCTCCATCTAATGCAACCGCCATCTGCAGCTGAGCCCCACCTTCCAGCCACATGAGCTGCCGTCACATCTCCCACCCCAAAGCATCCGATTCTGTCTGGCCCTTGACTATTCCCTGTGTCTGGAATGACTTTCCAGACTCTCTTGCAGCTCAAAGGCAACCTCCTCCAAGAAGCCCTCCCTGAACACACCCTTTGTCTTCCCTAGCAGAAGCAATCACTATCCACTGGCTCTATCACAACCCAGAGTATAACACAGCACACGGAATTATAAACCACAATTTCTCTTCAGCAAACGTCTGTGCACTCATAGCAGCAGAAGAAATGTGTCACTTATCTCTGATAACAGAACAAGACCTGGGCATAATACATGTTCAGTAAAGAACCAGGGATTGGCTGGTGAGATCTAGAGTCTATGTGAGTTCCTAAGAAGAAAAAAAGAAAGAATTCCCAAAGCAACACAGAGCTGAGGGCTTTGGAGGGAGCAAAAGCTCCCCTATTGAACGAGCACCATGGTGAGAACCCTGAAAGACGCTAGAGCAAGTCCAGAGAAGACGTTCAGTCCAGCGCTCTCACCTCCAGCTTGGCGAACTTGTCCGACTTGCAGCAAGCATTCTCTGCGTTTGTGAGCTTGGTGAGCAGAAACTCCCGGAATTCTGCGCCCTGAAACAGATAAGAGGGCTCAGAATTCTCCCAGCCTCGGCTGTAGACAAAATGCTTCCAACCACTGTAACAGAAAGAACAGGGGAGGATGGGGACAGCCCCTGCAAGAGCTCTTCTCACATCTGGTCATATCCAGCCAAGGCCAGCCCCACCTGCTAATATACCGTCATGGAAGCCAGCTGCCCCAGTACTGGGAAACCCACCCTCCACATGGCACCTGGCCTGGAGCACAGTATGGAAGTCCTGCTCCTCATAGGAAGGCAGTCCCATCATCAATGTCCCAACAAGGGCCAGACTGGCCCCAAAGGGTAAGGCAGGGAGATATCCAGGAAGGAGAGAACCCTACAGCCAAGACTTCCCTGGCAAGGCTCACAGTTGGAAGTCCTCTTCCAACCACTGATGCTCAGGTGGGCAGACCTGGGGTCCCGAGTACGGCAAGAATAGTAGAAGACGTTTTTACCTTTTGGAAAACAGGTGGGCTTGGCAGAGGGGGGCCAAAGGCAGGCACGTCCTCCCTTGCAGTGACTGATACCTGCGTGGAGAGGTCTGGCGTGAGCTGAGACAGAAGAGAAATCCCACTTCTAACAGCCCAACTCACGCCTCCCCCTTTCCAGGACACAGAATGTCTGCGCGAGCATCACCCGCAAGCCCCAAATGATGCTCCTATAATGGGCTGGATGAGATGGGAGCTGCATCCTTCCCTCTGCCTTGCTAGGGGTCAAAAGCAAGTTTAGCAGGGTGATGCCTTGGGATGTGGAATGGCTGGGACCCTGATCACAAGACAGTACAGGTGGCCAGAAGGTTTATTTCATTACCTCATTGTAAGTGTTCGTCCCGGAGAAGGCAACTGAGAATTACTGCCCATTTTGTTGATGAGAAAAGAGATGGAACCAACAACCCAAAGCCAGAGAAAGGAGTACAGAGAATCTAGACCACACAAACATAGCTGAGGTTTGCCCCCACTGTAGTGACCCCCAAACCTGTTCATATATCAAACTCACTTTGGGTGTTTAAAAAGTAAATACTGGGCCAGGGAGATGGTGCCACAGGTTAAAAAAAAAAATCCTGCCACACAAGCCTTAAGGTCTCCAGAAGAGAATTGACTCCCAAAAGTTGTATCTGTGGTTCTCCCAACACATCACACACACACACACTCACACACACACACCAGCAACAATTACTGTAACAACAATAAATAATTCAATTTTGGGGAAAATGCAAATACAGGTTGCAAGGACAAGAGCTTGGGGCTCTTGGGAGCTTTGACACAGTCAGGGGACCCAGGTCTGGAGCCTGGCTCTACAGAGTCAGTCAGTCTGGCTGAAGCTTGAGCACAGATACCAAAGGCATTGACTGAGAATGAGGATGTGGGCAGTCAGGCTCCAGCCATTTGCTGTGAGACCGGCTGTAAGAACATCCGAGGACTTTGCATAAGGGTGATCCTGGAAGCAGGCAGCTTCCACTCACCTCCTCTCTGCATGCAACTATCTTGGTCTTACCTGCTGTCGGCCCCTAAGGCTACAGGGCTCTGGGGAGGCTGCCCTATCCCTTCCCTAGCAGTGGCTGACGTGAAGGCCCTGGCATGCTGCCAACCGCTCTGGCCTGTGAAGTAGGGCAGATGCAATAGTCTGCCAGACTGGGTGAGCAGGCAGTCTGGGGCCCAGCCAAAATAAGGCCCTGCCAGGTCCGGGGGGGGAAAGAAGCAGAGCCTCGGTCAATGGGGCATTCTTCCTACAAGCTCAAGGCTGTCGGCATGGCCCAAACTGAGGTACTCAGAGTCAAGAAATGGTTTGTGTTCACTGACAAGATTTTGGCTGAGCCCCAGGTGCCAGGCATAGCCCCCCCCCTCCATCCACCTACCATGCACCGGTGGCCCAAGTCTAGTGTTCCATCTTGGAGCAAGAATTTGGCTGCCTACCGTGGGTATCTGGGACACTTGGGACAAAGCACAGAGGCTGGCCCAGCTGTTTCCCTGGGCCCCTCCCCCTCGGGCCTGCATTAAAGTAGTCTGTGCTGACAGAGTAAGGGGCTCAGATGTGCCCTGAAGTCCACGGGTCAGCAGGGGCAGGATCCAAGTCCTTTCTGGTAATGTCCATCCATCGCCCATCCTCATCCCAGCTCCTCCTCTGCACTCAGTCTTACCAGGCAGCTAGGCCTTTGTCACCCCCTCCTCTCAGCTCGCTTCAGAAAGCAGAAGCACTGAATTTACCTTCCTGTATCTAAAGCGGGCATGGGCTGGGAGAAAGCAGGGCAGGTCACTGGGGGAAGCATCTTTGAAGCTAGAAGGAGCTCAGTATGGGGACAACCAGAAGCCTATGGGAACTGAGAGCATAAGGCCTGGAGACCCAACAGTGTCCAGGTATGGCCTGCCAACCAGAAGACAGGCAGGGTTGTTCAGAGAAGCCATGATGGTCAGGGAAGCAGCTGCCTGCTTCACAGAAGAGTCTTGGAACCTCGGCAGAACTTCTGGAGTGGGGTGGAGTGGCCCCTGGGGGTAGGATGGGGGAATCCCATTGATTGCCAAGCTGGTATCCCTTTCCAATCTAGAGTGATGGGAACTAAACTCCTACCTGGAAAGTAATTCAGTCACAGTTCATGCACACTCATGGAGCCAGCTTCTCACCTGCCCCAAAGGCTCCTGGGAAGACTTCCAATTCCAGGCTCCCTGACTCAGTGTCCTCAGCAGCAATCAGTCTCAATCTCGTCCCTATGAGCAGGCTAGTGGGACTTGTTAGGCTTCAAGACTATTCCAGGGCTAGTGAGATGGCTCTTCGGGTAAAGGCACTTGCTGCTAGACCCAACAACCTGGGTTCGAGCCCCAGGGCCACATTGTGGATGGAGAGAACCGACTCCTGTAAGTCGGCCTCTGATTTCCATATGCACACACACACACACACACAGACACACACACAGACACACACACGCACACACATACACACACACACGCACGCACACACATGCACACACACATGCACACTCACACACATGCACACTCACACACGCATGCACACTCACACACAAATGAATGTAGAAATTGACTGCCGTAATGCAGAGCCTGGCAGAGTGGGAACCACCATTACTCAGGTTTTTTGTCTTTACTTATCCAACCAGACAACATGTACAAAAGGGCACCTTAAATACAGAGCTCCCCAATGCACCTGGCAGACCACATCTCTGCTTCCACAAGTGGCCGGGGCTAGAAGACTCCCCGAGGTTATATAATCCAACTTCCCGGTTTTGCAATGATAGAAATAGAGGCCCAGAGATGACAATCACACAGGCACAAAGAGACAGAGCAGAGGCAGAGATCCCAGGCTGCTGTGCCACTCTGTCTGGGGTCCCTCCCTCCTTTACTCTTCTTCCTTGTTTCTTGTCTTCCTCCTGTAGGGTTCAGCTAAAGCCCAGTGTCACCCAGTCCTCCTCACAGTTTGAGTCACCCATGGTGCTTCTGCGGGGAGGGGGGAACTGGGTGAGCAGCACTCTGGAGAGCACCATGGAAGATACAGGCATGGGTTACGAATCCAAGCCTTCCTCAGTAGGAGCAGGGTGGCTCTTATGCTGCCCTGACTGAACTGCACTCACTGGCTCCTCTGTCCCTTGCCTGGGGTCAGCAAAGCCGGTTCTGCCTTGTTTCCCAGTGTTCCCAGCACACAGAAGGCACAGAAGAAGAAACCCGGTGTCTAGCAGTGACAGTAAACTGAATGCCCATTTCAGTCAAAGCAGGCTAGATTGTTCTGTGTCAGAGGGACACACACAGCCACACACATACAAAAAGCTCATGGACCTCAACAGGAGAGGTGTGCTTGTCATAAACTTGTTAGAGGAGGGGGATGTGTTTCTGCAGAGGGGAGCATGTACGTATGTGCATATGGGGGTAGGGTGTGCGTGGAGGTCAAAGGACATTTGGGGAGTAGGACTCCTCACAGGTAGTGAGTGGGTCCCAGTGATCAAACCTGGGTCACCAGACTTGTGTAGTAAGCACCTTTACCCACTGAGCCATCTACATGTGCTTATTATTACTGTTATTTTGTTGTTATTGTTGTTGTTTGGTCTTTGTTTGTTTAGCAACGGGTTCTCTGGAGCCCTGGATGTCCTGGAATTCATGCTGGACTCAAACTCTCAGCGATCCACCTGCCTCGGCCTCCCAAGAACGGGAATTAAAGGTGTGTGACTGGTCCTACCGTATCTTTTAAGACAGGGTCTCTCACTGAAACTTTATTTAGCTGAACTGGCTGACCTGAGAGATCTTCCTGTGTCTGCCACTCCAGTGCTGGAATTACAGATGCAACCAGCTTCCTATATGGGTGTTCAGGATCTGAACTCGGGTCCTTGTGCTTGGACAGCAAGCACTTTACTGACAGCCACGTCCCCAGCCCGAGAGTTCTTTCTTTCTTTCTCTTTCTCTCTCTCTCTCTCACTCTCTCTTTCCTTTTGCTTTTTATACGTCTCATACTTGGTTTTAAAAGTTGACAAGACTTTTGCACTTACTACATGTGGTTCTAAATTGACAAAGCAGAGGAATCACCATTGTGAAGGCATTGAAGATGGCTAAGCCACAGCAAGCCTCGGAAAGCCGAGAGGGCCTGGGTTAGTATCTAGTACACATTCCCAGCCTCAGTTCTCCCATTTGCAATGGCATGTGCATTTCTCCTTCTGCTTAAGATGCTGATACCCAGCATTCTGTGATGTAGGGAACACTCTGGGAATCTGAGCTCTGGTCTCTCTTCCCAGGAAACAAAGAAAAGCAGAAACTCGCCACTTGGTGACCACCTAGCCCTCACCCTAAAGTTTCTGACTCAGCCTATCTCCCATGGATCCCAGACCCCTCAAACCAATGGAACACAGAGATGTGCTGCCCTGGTTAGGAAAAAGCAGGGAGGTGAAGAAGCGGCCAGTGAGGAGCAAGGGAACTTTCTCTCCGGTGTGTCCTGTCTCTCCGATGCTGAGGGCTGGGAGCCAGAACAGTCTAAGGCATTCCACACACCACCTCCCATTACAGCAAGTGGCCCTTCCTTCTCTCTTTTCTTTAATTAACATGTATTGATTATATTTATTAATGGAGTTTAGTGTATGATTTCCTCACATGCATACAATATGCACTGACTAAATCCAACTTTCTTTAATCCACCTTGCTTCCCACACCCTCCTCATCCTCTTTTTATTTTTTACAGGGTCTTTGTTGACCAGGCTAGCTTGGAACTCTCATGCCCCGGGACCCTGCCCCCACATCTGCTGGGATCTGGGGATTATAGGCATGTATCCTCACCAGTGGCTAGTGTGACATTTCTAGTGTTCATGGATCTTAGAAAGAAAAACTAAAAGTCCCCCAGTCAGGAGCATCACCAAGGTCTTGCATTCTCATAGAAATCTTCCAGTTAAAGCCATTCATTTGCTCACGTTATCCAGATGCAGGGGCCAGGGTCTGTGAGTCCCCTCTAGCCTTTGTCTTCCCATTGTCCCTCTTTCTCTCCCCTTTCCTGGCCATCCTCTCCTCTTCCTCAGACTTCCTCTAGCAAATGCTATCACCACATCCAAAGCTCAGCACTCGGGGCTTCTGGACCACTGAGTGAGAAGCTGAAGAGCTAGAGGAAGGATGCAGGAGATGATCGTGGAAGATGCTTTCCACCAAAGGCCAGGCTCCAATCTCAGAAGCCCATGGGGATTGCAACCATGGGGAGTGCAATACTTTTAAGACCTGGTGTCTTTCCTGAAACTTGCTCTGTAGCTTAGGCTGGCCTCAAACTCAAAGGTCCACCTGCATCTGCCTCCTAAGTGCTGGGATTAAAGCATGCCCAGTTAAGACCTAGTGTCTTTTGCTGTCGCTGAGCCCACCATGCCTAGGGATGTACCTGGGCTCATGACTGATATCCCCCCCACATGAGGCTTTTTCCTTACCTTGTAGGATGGCGTCTCTGTGCCTGGGCTCTCAGCCTGAACAACAATGTAGGCATGTAAGAAGTTTGAAGCAATCATATCTGGGACAAACGGTGTGTTTTCTTCTTGGAAGATGATGGCCACAATGTCATTCCCAATGTGCCGCTTTCTCTGCAACTACACAGAAAGTATTTTGTTGTTACAAGAGAGTTAGGAACCTCCCTAAACAGAAGAGTTTAGCAGCAAATCCCTCTTTCTTCCAGCTTTCACAAACCCTGAGCTCTGAGGTCCAGCTCTTTGGGGAGCTGCTTCTCTCAATCTGTGGGTACGACCAAGAGGGAAAGGGAGGAAGATGGCCATGTTGTTAGGTAACAGCTGGCCTGCCTGAGTGTAACTAAACTCAACAGCATACAGAGCCTGGACCGAGGACCATGGAGAGAATGTAGGAATGTCAGGCCAGTCATAATTGATCTAGAAGAAACACAAACATAGGAGAAGCCACCTGAACCCACTAACCAAGCTGCCAGCCAAGGGTAATGCAGCTGCTCTCTGGCAGAAAGTGCCTGGCAGCTTTAGGAGCAGAGAGCAGGTGGCAGCAGAGGGCATCCTGAAAAACACGGGCAAGATTGGCGAGGGAATGCGGACAGAAGAGGCAGGGCACAGAGCCCTCCACCAGAGGTGAGGGCACTCCGAGAAACGCAGGTCAATCGACTAGGGGAGACCGAGAGGACAGAACCCAACAGTGCCAGGCACTCTGCCATGTGATCTGGGTTACAAGCCCCTACTATGTGCCTGGGACTGCGAATGCTGTTCGCATGAATGATTACAAATGTTAAGGTTTTCCTTTACCTAGGCCCTGCCAGTCAACGTCTGTGGTCCTTTACTAAATGCACACTCAAAGTGGAACTTGTGCTCAGCTCTTTCAAATAGGGTTTCTCATTCACAGAGTGTCTGCTCTGAACATTGTACTGGGTGTCTTTATGCAAACTGTCTCGCTTATTACACACACACACACACACACACACACACACACACACCTCTAGCGCCCATTTCTTAAGAGGAAAGAACTGTCTTTGATTTGGTTCCTGCCAAGAGCCAAGCTCTGCAGCACACCCAGGCTGAAATGACGCTGAGGTAATGAGCCTCAGACTAGGGCAGTAGGTGAGGGAGGCTGAAAGAAAACAGGGACCAAAGGTGAGGCTCCCAGGGAAAACCCACTTTGGCTACACAGGAATCACACACCCACTTGTCTCTAGAACATTCAGTTATTATTTGGGAGCCAAATCATAATTTGCTTGCCAATTTCTTTTATTCCCAAGAAACCATGCACAGTGTTTATGACTTTGCATCCCCACTCCCTTCCCAGTGCCCTAGGCAGAAACAAACAGGTCAGAGCTTGGGGGACACCCTTCTGTGTTCTCTGAAATAGGAAGGAGGAAAGAAGTGGGATAAGGTGATCAAGGTCACAACAGCCAGAATCAGCTGCAAGAGCCAACCCCTCCAGAAAGATGTGCAGCTCAAAGCAGCTGCCCTGGAGCAAGCTGACAAATGCTGGGGTCACAGGTCTCACAGAGTCCCCAGGCTAGGGACAGGCAAGGAGGCTGCGAGGATTCTCCTACAAACCTCATACTCACAGGGCAGCAAAGAGCAGAAAGGCTGAGTGGCCAGGACAGAAGTTCCCCAAGAAGCAGGCATACACCAGCTGTGGCTCACAGGAGCCAGCTGTTCGGCAACCCACAGAACCCTCTAACACAGACGCCACTACACATGTTCTGAAGCCGCGAGGCCACCAACGGGCTGAGAGTCACGTGCTTTCGGCTTGCTCTCCCAGCTTCCGACTCCCATCGGCAGAGCGGCCGGGCGGCCTTTGCCAGCCAGCACTGTTTGCTTTGCTCCTAGCTCAACCCTTCATTGACTTCCTGGTGCTAGCTTCTACTTTCGGTGCTAGAGACATAGTCCAGGACCTCCTGCATGCTAGGAGCTCCACGGAGTCTCAAGGAAGTGTTTTAACAGGCCACCCCAGGCTGCAGTGTCCCATCTGTCAAGTGGAAGCGACCTGCAGCTTGGCCCTGTCTTCTGTCCTGGTTACCTGCTGAGTATCACCATCCGTGAAGGGCAGCTTGGTAGAGACATGGAACATGATCTCTCGATCCCGAAAAGTGGTGTATACCGATTCCACCCCTGTCTGTCCGTGGGTCACATCCAGGCCGCCTCGGAAACTGGCATTAAAAAAAGGCAAGAGCAGAATGAGGAATGAGATGGAGCTGTGTCATGGTGCCACTAAGGACAGGTAGCAAACAAGTAGGTGAGAAGACATGGAAGTGCTGGGCCAATGAGGGTATAAGGTAGGAAGGTGTGCAGATTGGATCTTCTGCGCAGCTAGCCAAGTGTCCTACCATCAACCACCTATCTGAGAGACGGAGGCGGACCTGGTGGCTGGGACCTGGTGGCTACATGTTAGCAACCCTAGCACGTTAAAGGTCAAAGCAGGAGTTTGAGGCCAGCCTGGACTATAGAGTGAGATTTTGACTTACAACAGAATCAAATTAACTAACTAATTTAAGCAAAGCCTCTACCTCAAGCCTTGGTTATGTACCCTCCACATGGCTGTTCAAGTGAGGAGGCCACCAGCCATTCATAACCCCACACAGATGCCTGACCTAGCTCCCCAAGGCCCCTGGTCAGGAGCCAGGACAGTCAGTCTCTCTACTGGATGTGGGTGAATTCATGCGAGACTTGGGGCCTGACGAAGGACAGCTGATGAGCTTTGAACAGTCAGCTTCTGTAGAGACAAACACATGATGCTCCCTGCACATCTGTAACATCCCAGGAAGGAGACATTGGGAAAGGACTGATGACCTTCTAGGAGCCAGCTCTTCTCCCTTCACAGAAATATGGCTGCCAGCCTGGGACCACAGTCTTCAGCAACCAGAAGGAAAAAACAAAAAAACAGATACACCTCAGGCCTTTTCGGGTTCCAAACCTGCTTTGTCTGCATTATCTGTTTTAATCCCCTGTGACCTTGTGGGTTGTTACTAAGTTCACGTTTATCTCCCTTTTTACAGATAAGGAACTGGACTGTTCTCCTGGTAAAGTCACTGGTCCAACCTCTTAGGGCTTGTGAGCGTGGGAGGCAGGAGTCTAACTCTGTTGTGACTGACTCCAGACTCCAGGCAATAGTAGTGACTGCAAAGTGAGGAGAAGATAGAGCGAGGGGTGCAGGGAGGAGAAAGAAGCAGAGGAAGAAAGCAATTATCAACCGCCTAGGACAACTGGACTAATGCTTTTCACAGGATGTCAGGTGCTTGTTTTGGCCCCTGGACTAAATGTGAGGACTCTCAGCCATATGCCAGTCACTCAGTTGGACAGGTCTGAAATATTCCCAAATGTCACCTTTTCTGAGGAAAATCAAGGGCCAGGGTTTTCCAAACAACAGTCCCAATAATCTAGGGACTGGACACTGCTGCATGGATTTCTGCCAAGAGGGTTATTACGTTCGCGTGAAGTCTTAATTATCTGTTCTTCGCATGTTGTCCAAATTGGGTCGCTTCCTTAGAAACAGCACAGGGTTCTCTTTCTCCTGCCAGGTAAGTGGTAGGGAAGGTGGATTCCTTTCACCGTCAGTGTGAGCCAAATGTAATTAGGAAGGCAGACCGCAGCAGGAGCCACCTCATGATGCTGCCCAGACCACTGCCTCTCAGCCAACCTGTCACTCTAGATTATCCCTGGGACCACTGAGTCTTCAGGAATGCAGGCACGTGAGCAAAGGATCGAAGCTGGAAAAGCCCCATGCTCCCTCAGGACAGAACTGTCTGCCCTGGCCCTCACCACGGGCCCCACCCATGAATGAAGTCAGCCTCAGACAAAACTCACCCTTTGAAGTCCTGCAATGTGATGGTGTCCCCTAGGAGATTCAAAAACTCCTTGAAAGCTGGGCTCTCCTCGTTGTTCCCAAACAGCTCTTCCTCCAGGGTCTGGAAGAAACACGGGGGCCGGGGAAGGAATGGGAAGAAGCCACTGAGTGTGAAGCGAAAGGGCTGTCCAAACCCAGGGTTCCTTTCTCCTCTTCCCTGTTGTCCACTGGCCCTCAGAGACAGGTTAATGGAGGAACACTGCAGAGCTGGGTGCTGGCCCTGGGGAAGGAGGTCTTGGGATCCAAGAGCTCAGAGCAAAGAGCTTTCAGACTTAACACCCAAACTATGACTCAAAGTACAGGACTGGTTTCAAAGTGAAAGACCTCTAAAGAAGGGTTCGGCGTGGCGGCTCACTCCTTTAATCCTTGCACTCAGAAGGCAGAGGCAGACAAAAGTCTGTGAATTCGAGGCCAGGGTGTGTCTACAGAGCAAATTCTAGGCTAGCTGGGCTACACAGTGAGAACCTGTCTCATAACAAAAACTCTACAGTAATAATAATAAAAAAAGACCCTACTTCATAATCACTAGGATGGGTCTGCTGATGAGTGACAAGAACAAGTGTGGGGGAGGTTACGGAGACCTCGGAACACTTGCTCACTGTTGACAGGAATGTGAACAGGGCAGAGACTCTGGCAACAGCCTGCCAGCCTCAGAAGGCTAACTACCAAGCAATTCCACCCCTAGGTATACACCTAAGAGACAACAAAATGCATGAACACACGCACACACATGCACACACACACACACACAAAAACTTGTACATGGATGTCAACAGCAGTACTGTGCATAACCCACAAGTGGGAACACCCAGATTATCTCTCAAGCAACCAATAGATTGTTTTTATCTGGTATAGACATTCAGTGGAACATTACTTGACCTAAATAAGGAACAGATAGACCATGTTACATCATAGATGAACCCTGAAAACATTTAGCTAAGTGAAAGAAACCAATCAAAAATGTCACATATATTTCTCCATTTCTCAAAGGTCCAGAACAGACCAACTCACAGAACTGAAGGCAGACTACTTTGAGACAGATTTGAGACAGAGTCTCACGATGTAGCCGAGGCTGGTCTTGAATTGGATATCCTCCAGGAGCTAAAGGGGCAGAGGAGTGACTTCCATGGATGCAGGTTTTATTTGGAGAGTGATGAGCATATTTTGGAACAAGATCCTTATTGCTGTGCCACTGCGATCACACCTCAAGCCACCCGTGGAGCCGTAATTCTTACTATTGTGAAGTGCACGGTGTGAGAACTATAGATTAGTAAAGCTGTAATAAAAACTTAGCAGTAAGAAAAATTAGAAAACGGTCAAGTCATAGACACTTCACCTAAGTGGACACACAGATAGCGAGTAAGCACATGAAAAAAAATGATGTTTTAAAAAATGAGGTTCAGCTTCATTAGCCGACAGGGAAATGCAAACTAGAACCACAATGAGGTGCACCACGCATGTGTCAGAAGGGCTAAATTAAAAGTCAGCAGCACCGAATCCGGCTCAGACACAGAAAAGCTGGATCACTCACACTGAAGGGGAAACAATCGCTTCAGAAAATGGTCTGGCACATGCAATTCGCCATACGAGCGGCAATTACTCTGCTAGGCAGGTATCCAGAGAAATAAAAACACAGGTTCTTAACCCCAAATCCTACACAAAAGTGTGCATAGCAGTTCCGCTCATGAGTCTCCAGAGCTGGAAACGACCCTGATGCCGGAGAGTGTGAATGGCTAAGCACGGGCAGCCAGACCATGGAATACTACTCAGCCTAAGCCAGGTGACATGATGACACAAGCCATGGGGACACACACCTGTAATCCCAGCACTCAGGGAGGTACCAAGTTCAAGACCAGCCTGGGCTATTTTGAGAGAATCTCTCTCAAAATAATGAAAGGAAAGAAGGAAAGGAGGAGGGAAACAGAAAAAGGGGGAGAAGGAAGGAATAGAGGGAGAGAGGGGGAAACAAGAAGAAACGAAACAAACCAGTGGCACACTTGAGACGTTGGACAATCTGCTGAGCAGAGAGCAACCCTGAAGGTTTTACTAAAATATTAATAACTCATAAAGATATGATGCCGTATCAGGTGGTGCTATCACAGTGGGAAACAAAGATGGGAAAGCAGATAAACAGTTGCCAATGTTTGGAACTAGAAGGAAGGGCAGAGGCAGGGGGAGAGAGGTGGGACTATAAAAGGAAAATGTAGGGAACCAAACGGTGAGAATCTGCTTCTTGACTATGGATTAAACAACACAGAACAACACACACACACACTCTCTCACACACACACGCACACACCAAATACAAATAAATCCTTGTGAGGGACCTAGAAGGCTCAGCAGGTAGGGGCACTTGCTGTCATCCCTGACGACCTGAGTTCAATTCCTGGATCCACACAGTGTAAAGAACTGACCCCTGAAAGCTCTCCTCTGACCTCTAAATGCATGTGGACAGACAGACAGACAGATAGGTGTTTTTAAGTCCGTGTGAACTGGGGAAACTGGAGTAATATTTCCATTATGTCAGCAATCCTGGTTGTGACACAGCACTGTAGTTTGAGACCTGACCTCTAGGGAAACTGGGTAAAAGCATCAGACCTTTCTCTGCTATTTCCTCCTATGCAAAACTAAGAAGATTAATAACTACTAAAGAAAGCAAAACTGAAAGTAAGAATAAGCTCTCTACTCTCTAAGTAGTGACAGACTTAAGTCACTGACAAGTCCTACCTAATCCATGTGCTCTGCCCACGGAGGCAGGATCCATGAACACCTGCGGCTACACATAAGACATTCCAATTCGCCAGTCTATTCAAGGCCAAAGTCTCCACCAGACAGCTCCCTAGGCCCCCCATGCCAGCTAAGGGTAGAACTCAGGGCTTTCCTCACACCCCACTAACGCTCTACTACTGGGCTTGACACCCCCAGCCTGTTTTACAATAAATAAGATCAGACCTCAGGTTCTACGCTTTCACAAGGCGACATAATCTAACTCATCTCAACAACTTCATTTTGCTTTTTAATAGTATTTCTCGGTAATCTCAGCAAGCAGAAGGTTGTGACAGAAGAAAAATGAGTTCCAAGCCCGAATGGGCTACATAGCAAGTTCAATATCAGCCTGAACTACAGCCTCAAAAGCAAAACAAAATAAATCAAATACACATTTGCACACATACTCATGCACTCTCGGGCACGCATGGACACACACACACACAGACACACACAAAACTGCCTTCACTTCATAGCAAGAGACAGTGAGAAGGGCTTTCCAGTTAGAGTAGTGTGGTATAATTTCCTTTCAAAATAAAAGCCTCAAGGGTCTGGGGGCATGGTAAAACACTTGCTTAGCATGTGTAAGGCCCTGGACTTGATCCCCAGCACCACAAAAATAAAGAAATAAATAATAGATACACTTAAGTTTTAAAACATTGTTAGGGAAAGAGTAGTTAATAGTGTCAAACACTGTGATGCAGACCCTGAGGGAGGCCCACCAGCAGGTGAACACTGCTGTTCAACAGGAAGCAGCTAACGCTTGCCCAGGTGGTCAAGACTGGCCCACTTCCTGTTTTCATAAATAAAGTTTTATCGGAACACTGCCAGCGCAACTCATTTACTTATGTGTCTGAGGCTGCTTCTACATGCACAGTAGAGTGGACGTGGCGGTCCCGAGGGCTCTGAAGTCCAAACAGTCTACTACCCTCCAGTTTACAGAGTGTACTAACCCTGATCTTCAGCAAGCCAAGAAGACCTTGTCACTACAGGCTGTGTGGGAAGGTAGCTGCTTCCAGGAAAGCTACATCTCCAATAGGAAACAACCCAGTGTGCCTTCTGGGGCTGGCACTGCTCTCCCGGGATTCACACTCAGCATGGCTATCATGATTGTCTTTGTTTTTGTACAGCCCTTGAGCTTGACCATACGCTCAGGGAGGAGGCCTTAGTCATCATTATCACCCACAGTGCTCAGCACAGAACATGACAAACAGGACAGTTGGGTGAGGCTTATTTTTATCCAAAGACCAGTTTAGAGCATTTATGCAACAAATGTTCGTATTAAATGTCCCCCAGCTGTAGGTTTGCAAAGCAACAATCTGCCTGGCTTTTTTTTTTTTTTAATTTTCCTAGCTTCTCCCCTGCAGCAGCAGCACTGGGTACATAAATAAAACACGGCTCCTTCCTTCTCAGAGGTAGATAGTTAATATTCAATAATTACAACTTTGCTGGAACATTGAATTATAATCACCTTGTAAAGTATGTTTTGGTAAATTTCACAAGCAAAGAGCTTTAATTACAGGGGTGATAGTAGCCAAGATATATGAAATAAAGGCGTTAATATGTGAAAGTCATTATAGTGGCAACCTGAATCCTCTCCCTTGAATTATGAGATGCATCCATGCTGGACTTTGTAACTCTTCACCCAATTAGTGCTTTGAAGCAGACCTGTGCCTTTTGTGGTCTAATGTCTTCAGACAAAGAAACCATCTAACCAACAAAGAAATCAACTAACCAAGAAAGAGATGGCCATGAAAAAAAAAAAACACAGAACATCAATGACCTGCAATTAGCAAAGCCAAATTTCGTATTCACTCATTAATCACATACCAATAGACTCTTACACACATATAAATTCATAAAGTGTGTTTGTATGCGTGTGTGTGTGGTGTGTGTGCCTGTGTGTGTCCCCAACACCATGCTGGATAGTGGATACAAAAGAGAAATGAGCTTGGAATCTCCTCACAGAACCTGGATGAGGAGACACCAGTGCCTTCGGCTGACCATCCTGCTTGGGACATTAGCAATGTTCATTGTAGAAAACAGGTTTAACAACCTGCTTTCCCAGCAAGGGAACACAAGTTTTGCTCTAATTTCCATGGTGTAAATATTTCCAACAAGGCTGATTTCAACCTACCAACATGACATCACTGGGCTCCAACACCCCAATGAATGAGGAGAAAAGGCTCATTTCCCAATGGAAAAAGGTGGGAGAAGAGTAGCCTAGGCTAACCCATTCCCTCTCTCTTGTTTGTGTTTTTCTGTGGTTCATAGCCCCCAGATAAATAGAAGCTGAAGGAGCAAGGAAGAATTTAGACTTTACTGTGTGAGAACTAAACCATTCTCTATAAGACTTGCAGACCTTATTGCAAAGTTGTCTTCCTTGAACATTCACCTACCTCCAATCCAATTTATGTTTTGAATGTGACAACTGTATTCAGAGCATTTAATAGCCACAGAGATATTTACATATCCATAGCTATGAACACAGTATTTACAACAGCCAGGAAATGAAACCAGCAAAGTTGTCTATCAAAAGATGAACAGGCGAATACCACACAATGGGATTTTATGCAACCATGAAGAAAACTGAAATTTTGACATTTTCAGGAAAATGGATACAACTGAAAATAATTGTGTTAAGTAAAATAAGCCAGACTCAGAAAGACAAATGTCGCGTATGTGGCCCCGAACTTAAAAACTTCTGTGTATCTGCCAGGCATGGTGATGCACACCCTTAATCCCAGCACCAAGGAAGAAGAGTCAAGCAGATCTCTGAATTCAAGGCCAGTATGATCTATGTAGTAAATTCCAGGCCAGCCAAGGCTGCCTAGTAAAACCATGTCTCAAAACTCAAAAGAAAAAAAAATCAAACAAAAAATTTATGTGTATGTGTGTACTCACATGTGTGCATGGTGTGTGTGTGTGTTTGTGATCATGAAAGATGAAGAGATTAAAATGGAGACAGGAAACAGAGTGGGTAGTGGAGAATGTGTAACAAAAAAGCTGACTGGAAGGTGAAAGGGAACCTGCTGAATTCCAGGAGGAAAACAGTAGGGGACAGAAACAAAGGAGAACAAGGTATAATGACACAGAGATGAAGATGCCAAGAGTAGCTTAGTATGCTAGGCTAAAATAAAAAATACATTAAATGTTCTAATTGAAAAGAAAGAGAAGGGGCTGGAGAGATGACTCCGTGATTAAGAGCACTTGCTGTTCTTGCAGAGGACCTGGATTTAGTTCCTCACAGCCACATCGATGGTTCACATCTGATTCCAGTTCCTGGAAATCCAACTCCCTCTTCTGGACCCCATGGGCTCCTATATACACGTGTGTACGTACCCACACAACACACACACATATACACATAATTAAAAAACAAAGCAGATCTTTAAAAAGACAAAAAGAGCCTAACTCAGGACCCCTGCTCTTGGGGTGAAGAAACAATAAAAAGTTATAAACAAGAGGCTATGGTGACCAACGTAAACCATGGTGTTTACCATAAACAATAGGTTACAGTGACCAACCAACGTGAAACATGTGCTTATCATAAACAAGAGGGTACGGTGACCAATGTGAATCGTGGTGCTTACCATGAACTAGAGGCTATGGTGACCAATGTGAACCATGGTGTTTACCATAAACAAAAAACTACAGTGACCAACATGAACTATGGTGCTTACCTGCCTGGCTTTTTGATAAATGACCCCAAATTTGAAAGTGTTGTTGACATCGTGCTCATCATAGGACACAATCATCTGAGAGGCCTAAAAAATGTGGAAAGGGAAAAATCAAGACTGACATCAACAGGAGGCAAGGGAAAGATAAGTCCACTTTGTCGGAGAGTGGGCCCAGACAGGAGACAGCTACACACGCAGAGGAGGAGAAGCAAAGAACTGGCCTATGCCAGGAAGCTGCTCTAAGGCCCACTCTGGCTCCCAGCACCTGGGCTTCCCCAGCGGTAGCCAAACCTCCCATTCTGATAACATCCAGATGTACCAGCCACAGCTGGGACATAAGGAATTCACTTTGCCCCACGGTTTTATTTGTAATATATATATATAGTCGCTGGGCAGTGGTGGCACATGCCTTTAATCCCAGCACTCGGGGGGCAGAGGCAGGTGGATCTCTGTGAGTTCAAGGCCAGCCTGGTCTACAAGAGCTAGTTCCAGGACAGGAACCAAAAGCTACAGAGAAACCCTGTCTCGAAAATCAAAAAAAAAATAAATTAAATAAATTAAAAAAATAAAGTCAACCCTTTCCCCAGACAAATGGTCAGCAAGGAAGGCTCTGCTCGAATTCAGATTCTTTTCAGAAATGTAAGTTTGAGTCATTGCTCCTGCCCAGATGTCAACCCATAAGTTGGACGCACTCCAGGAAGATGCGCAAAGGTGGGGAAAAAAAAGCCTGGCCATAGGCTCTAGTTACGCTTCCATTTTGCCTCACAAAATTGGTATGTGAATTACTTAAGAAATACTTAAGTCTGATTCTGAATCAGTGCTTTGAACCATGTAGTTCTTAGTGACCAGTCAGCCTCGCTATGTGTCAGCTCGATCAAAGGCCGATGTGGAATTTCAGAGACTCAACAAGACAAGGCAATACAGTGGTGAGCACAGAGCAGCTGCTGCTGCCATCATCACCTATGGAACCCTCCGGAAACATCAGAACTGAACCAGCTTATGAGAAAGAGAAGATTACCTGAGGGCTTCTGGGAAACCTCTACGACACAAAGGAGGGATTGGCCATGTGCTGTGCTAGAGGAAGAACCCAGCTTGGCTGGGCTGATATACGTGGCCATTAACAGGCTGCCATTGCACTTTACCTCTGCGAAGGCCTTGGCTGTCTGAGGAAAGGGGCGCTCCCTAGCTCTCCCAGTGAGAGCCCTGCTGGCCACCCCATATGTTGCCCTCCATGGCTGCCTCGGTGAGTTAAAGGGGAGAACAGGTACCCTGCAGGGGAAAGGCTGGTCACAGAGACCTTCCATGGAACATGTAACTCTACACATGTGAAAACACACACTTCTCATCCAGATCCACATCTCAGCCGGACCTCAGTGGGCCTCAGACAGACAGCATGAAGTAGAGCTGTTCTTCCATTCCCACCAGGCCCTTCGGGCTTCCCAAGGCAAACCTGTGAATGAGCACCCTGCAGCCTCTTGATGGATATGGCTGTGGCAAGAACTGCCAAACCCAAGTTCAGCTAGGCCTTTTTGATGGGGTTTTACTGGTTATTAAACCTCACTAATTCAGCTTTGATTACAAAGGTAGGTCAGTCTGAATGATGCAGAACGTTCTCTGGAGTGCAGCACATTGCTGGTGTCTACAGACAATAAAACAACTCCAAAGAGGCATCCGAGAGAAGGGCTCTATGCAGCTGAGGACTGCGCCACCAGCTCACCCCCACAGACACACATATGCTTCTACCGCTGTGCCCAGTGGTAGCCATCTAGGACATTCGAGGGTGTTCCGATTGTCGAAGCAGGGTGAAGGTCTTGCTTCCCTGCCAGAAACCTCGTCTCCTGATTCCTGGTCATTAGAGCTGAGACTTGGGGGATGGACAGAACTCACCCCGCAAGCTTCAGCTGCAGCGGGATTGGCCACAGCAGAAGCCATAGAGGAAGCGCATCTCTGCTTCCATTTCCTCCCCGAGCCTCTGCTGGCTTATGAAGCAGCACTCCGTACACGGGGTCTTTTCCTATGGGCAATTTCAAGCAATTCTCCACTGTGGGTGATTTAAGCACTGCTGTAATTGCTGTTGACTGCATTTGTTGGTGTATTTTGTTATTATTGCTTTTCCCCGTGCACATCCCTGTACTAGAACTGGGGTCAAGATGAGGCTGGTTGTAAGAGAGCCAATATCAGAGAACTGCCAGTTTATTAACTAAGGCCAGCAAGGCTTAGAGGACCTCAGAGCTGCAGTAACATGGGCAACGGAGAGCCAAGGTGTGGCCTCTTATTTCCTAGTGCATTTCCGAGTTCTGCACCCCATGCCTCCATGATGTCGGGGTGGATCTGACTGGCTGGTGAAAAGAGAATCTGCCCAATCCCAACCCTGGTCTCAGAGAAGTACAGCTGGGGAGAGGCAGAAACACCTCCCCATCAACCTTCACAGCAGGGACCTACTCAGTGGGTTGGAAGCCCAGGTATGACTGAGGTTGGTTCCCAGGGTACCAGTTTGTGGAGGGCTAAGTGAGAAAATAGGAAGACATAGAAGATCACCATAGCGACCCCACATGGCCTCTCCATGATGCAAGGAGCTCCCCCATGGAGCCCCACATGTACAGATCCAAGCCAAGCTGCAGAGCCATGGACAACAACTAGTCCACAGGGACACAAGGGTCCTCACCTTGGGATACAGGACAGGATTGAATTTCAGCCCCACTGCATCATCACAGAAAGCCTGTGAAAGAAACACATGGGTCAAAAACTATGTCTATAACGTACAAACAGGTTCCTCTGCCCACAGACAGAAAGCATCATGGGAGCACCAGGCACAGCGGGTCAAATTCTGCTGTTCACTAATGTGGCCCCAGGACACTCTGGGGTCCTAGGGTTTTGTAATAAATGAAAGGGAAGCAAAAAAATGAAGTCTAAGAAACATTTCCATTCTGACTAGAAGACAATACCAAGAAGCCATCACTCCCCAACTCCAACAAAAGGCACAATTCTTCTGGCATTCCTGTATTCAGAGTGAACATATTCTATGTATTCGGAGTGAGGGTCCCACTCAGCCCGGTGACTCCACCGTGTTGATTCCATTCCCAAGTACCCCCATCACTCATGCAGTGAGTGGCATGAGCCTCAACTGCCCCGACTGCCCCTTCCTCAGGTCAGGGCTGGATCTGGATCACCCTCAGCCCAGCCCCCACCCCTCAGTGAAAGCACCAATGGCCACCACCGTCCTCCTCTGACACACTAGCCATGGTCAAGCCTGCCTTCCAACTTCTCCTGTCTCCTGAATGGAGCAGCCTGAGATGCAAGGATGAGCTGGAGGGAGGGAGGAAGACAGAGGCAGCTGCTAAGCCACCTCCCTCCATCGAGGCAAAGAGCAGAGCCTGCAACCCCACCCCAGAACCAGCCCTGGGCAGACAGAAAAAGCCACCTTCCCTTAATGTTCATGTTTTACCTTGGCGATCTGCGGGACGCTGGGCAACTTGCTCAGTCCAGCCAAGGGGATCCGCTCGTGCACTGTCTTCAGTTTGGACCTGGGCACAGATAAGGGCACGATGAGGGGAGCCATGAAAGACAGTCAGGGGATAAAGTGGCTGCGGTCACACCAGGCAGGGTCCTCGGTTCATTTCCATCTCCCTGGAAACAGATCTGCCTTCCCAGCCAGCCTTAGGGATAGGGACACCACACTAAAGGTGAGAAAACGGGCTCCTTCCTGTGTTCCCCAGGGGTGGTAGATACCTAGGGATCACACCTGAACGCAATTAAGTTGCATCTTTCAAGGTCACAATTATTTTTTGGTTTGTAGATTCTGTTTGTTTTTTGTTGTTTTTTCTTTCTTTCTTTTTTTGTTTGGTTTTTATTCTCCCAGATAACTGGGCCCAGCTTCTGGATATATTTACATTTTGATATGCAAATGAACCTTTATGAAAGATAATCTAATATTTGAAAATCTGGATTTACTCAAAATATAAGTGGGATGGAATCTGCTTGGGAAAGGGAGTCAACATAAGACTCTAAATTTAGCCTGTTCCCTGATTCATTTAGCACATTATCAAAGCGCTGAATTTCACGGAACACTTTCCGCGTCTGCTTAGATCATCATAGGATTTTTAATCCGTTGACCTCGTGGGTTGTTTCATTCCACGGGTGAAACGCTGAGTGTTTGTGATATATGATTTTTTTAATATTCTGCTGAGTTTAATTGGCTGTTGTTTATTTAGATCATCACTTCTATGCTCCAAAACAACGCTGGCCTCTTTTTTCCTTCACGCACCTCCCTTGCCAAGTTTCCATAACAAGGTATTATTCCAACCAAGCAAAATCACAGCCTATTTCCTATCTTCTGAGATGATGTGTGTGATACATGGATTTTTTTCCCCTTTTTTTTGGTTCACTAAAGGTTTGCTGTAGTGTATGTATGACATCTCTGGCCCAGCTATCCTTTATAAGAGGCCCCCTTACCGTTCTTTAATGGTAAACATGTAAGTTTTCTATGAGTCATTTTCCATAATTTAAGTTTTTCTACCCAAGCACCGATGGCATGCATTGCTATGATGTTGTTTTTATGATCCCGGGCTCCATTATTAGCAGCTGCGCCCTCCAGCATAGAAGTAACCGTGGCCGGTTCATAGGCCCGTTTTCTGCTTCATCCAGCAGTGCTGAGGCTAGACCCAGGCTCTCCCGACTCAGCCACCTTCACCCCATCACCCACCTGCATCCTTCCCACATTCTGTTCCTAGCTGAGGCTTCCCCGCCGTAGGCTTTTCACCTTGTCCACGTACACTCCCACGTCGCATGCCTGTCCTCATCCTTACTTCTCTTTTCCTGGCTTATCAACCTGCACGTTTACTCGTTCGGCCTGTCTTCTCTTTCACAGACACATCTGCAGCTCTGCATCTGTGTGTGAGCGCCACTTTAACCGCATCCCACACACTTCGATAGGTAGTGTTTTTATTGCCATCTTGTTCTAAATATTTTGTCAGCTCTTTCGTGGTTTCCTTTTCTGCCCACGGGTTATTTAAAGGGGCCTTAGGAAAAACGCTTTCCAAATACAAGATTATTTTCCTCTCAAGTACTTTATTGTTGGTTGATAAATTAATTGTCATATTCAGGGAGCATAATCTATATGGCATTATTTTAAATTTCCTAATAATACACAGACCTTTCTCTTCTCTTTTTCGCAATCCAGGATGTATTTCTTTTTCTTTTGTTGAGAGAAAAGATACAAGGTTGAATCTGTTTACTGTACTGTTCAAATACTTTATAGGCCTCACAATTATCTTCTATTATAGCATTGTTTTCTGAGACTCTCCCACTAAACTGAAGGTTTTGTCTACTCCTCCCTAAAACTTTGTCAGTTCTTGCTTTGAGTTTTTTTTGTTGCTGTTTTGTTTCCTTGCAGGAGACTGAGCCCATGGTTTTGCACATGCCAGGCAAAGGCAAAGCTCATAAAGCTGCATTCACAGTGCCAGTTCACGCTTCCTAAACCCAAGACCACCTTACCAGTACTCGTCCATGACCATTGGCCCTCAGTGGTGTGTCCTCTTTACCTTTTTTTCTAATATTTATTTTTGTATGTGTGGATATTTGTTCTGTCTGTATGTCTGTGTACCACATGCATGCCTGGTGCCCACAGAGTCCAGAAGAGGGTGTCAGAACCCCTTAAACTCAAGTAACAGATGGTTATGAGCTGCCGTGTGGGTGCTGGGAATCAAACCTGGGTCCTCTTAAGTGCTAAGCCATCTCTCCAGCCTCCAGTCCTCTTCACTACGAAGTAGGCTACTCTATCTTGAAGAAATTTAAAACAAAGCAACAAAGAAGAGTAAGTCAGCGAAGAGCTGAAATCATTCCTTTGTTACTGACAAAGACCAGGTGAGAACACACATTTCTGTGTGACCATGAAACAAATCTAGACAAACTTCAGAAACTACCTACAGCTCAGGGACTGTGAGGCACGGGCAAGAACCCTCCTGTGGGGACCGCGCTACGGAATACTCCACAAGGGGAGAAGGGACATAGCTAAACATAAGTTCTTGCTCCAGAACACAGATACAAGAAACAGGGATGAGAACCAGGGGCACTGCAGAGCAGTGTTCCACCCACACAGTGGAAAACACTGGGAAGAAACACTCCCGGGAGATAATGGCGTGTTCCTTTATGTCTATGCTTTTCCAGTGAGCTTCTACATGGTCTTGTTTGCACACTGCTATGCTGGCTTTCTTAGTCATTATTGGCCTCCTGCGTCTTTATCCCTTCCCTCATTCTAAACCTTTCCATGCCGTGTTTTCTTTCTTTTTTTGTTTGTTTTTTTGTTTGTTTTGTTTTGTTTTGTTTTGTTGTTTTGGGTTTTTTTTTTGTTTTGTTTTTCGAGACAGGGTTTCTCTGTGTAGCTTTGGATCCTGTCCTGGAACTCGCTCTATAGACCAGGCTGACTTTAAACTCACAGAGCTCCACCTTCCTCTGCCTCCCGAGTGCTGGGATTAAAGGTGTGCACCACCACCACCATCCGGCTCTGTGTTTTTGTTTTCTTAATAATGTCTCCTATAACAAATTAAAGTTGCATTTTAATCAAATCTGGTTTCCTAATATTTTAACAGCTAGCTTAGTCTATTATATTTATTGCAACCACTGTGTTTGGAATCACTCCGAGCCTGTCAATTTCTAATTTTTGTGGGTTATTTTCTTTCCCTCCTCTCCAGCATTCCACTGAATGAAGTCCTGGGTGTTTGAGTTTTTGTTTGTTTAATTTGTTCATAATTCTTTATTCTGTTTATCCCTCCATATCCTGCATCTCGCGGTACACATGTTTACAATTTTCCTAGAAACCTCTGGAACTCTGTTACATGCTTTACCCACTGACTTCTGCCCTTCTGTCAGCCATGCTATTTTTGTTAAAAATAAATATAACTGCAACCTTCCTTTGAAACGTGCCAAGAATAATACCCCATCAGCATTTGAACTTGTCAAGACTATTTACCTATTTCTTGTTACTTTTTTAGTGGGGACCCTTTTGTGATTCTCTTCTGACTAAAGTGTATCCTCCGGTAAGTCTTCCAGGGATACTCTGAGAGGCACACCACTCTCTCTGTTTCTAACGTTCTGGAAACAGTTTAATTTTATCTTTAGCAGCTTCTCTGGGTACAGAACTGTAGGTTAAAGTAGCTCTTCTTGTTCGCTCTGACAGCATTTTAAAGAGAGCATCCCAGTGTCCAACAACTATTGTGACTGGAGGGAAATCTGCTCCCAGCCGAGCTGTCACCACCTCAAAGACTGTCCTTAACCTCAACTAGCCTTACCTTAATTTAAGCTTCGATTTCTGCTCCTTCGTTTAAACATGTCTACCAGTGTTTTGGCTCTGAAATCAGAAGCCACAGTATGTTTGCGAGCCTTCTCCAACTCTCACCGGCTCCCAGCTCTTACTCCCGGGGAACTGTTCACTAGTGAGCCTCTTTGCTGCTCAGAGGCCTCCCAGGCTGCTGTCCACACACCTTATCTTCTTCTTCTTACACTTAATCTCTTATCTGCACCGTGTTCTGAATGGATTCCTTGGGACCATCTCCCAGATCGCTCTCTGAAAAGTCTAGATTGTATCCCGTGTGTTAAGTTTACGTCAACAACTATTTTTCATTCTTATAATTCTAATTGCTCTCTTTATATCCCCACCTGCTCCTGATTCGATTCTCTGAACAGCAATGTCTGACCCTTGAGAGATGCTCTTCATTCTTCATCTTTCTTTAAGCTTTTAATGACCGTGTTTAAGTCATTCTAAAGCAAGCCATTATTTGCATTTCATCAGCAGCGACCCCCTCTCCCATTTGTTGACATTTTGGCTGTCTCTTAATGTCACTTTTTCCCATGTGTTTGGAACTTTCCACCCACTTTTCTCTATTCTCAGTACAAGCCACGTTGGTTTAGCTTCCATCATGGCTGCCGGGATGTACAGCCTGGGGGAGCCATTCACTTTATACAGTCGGTTGGCCTGGATCATCACCTGTGCTGCCCTGGCTCGGCTCAGCAGCCTCCTGACCCACTTCCTGCTGTGGCTTTGCCTTCGCTCCAAGCTGCGTTCTTCATTCTGTCCAGGCAATTCATTCTACACACCTGATCATGAGACACTCCCTTCTGTAACCTCCCCCCCCCCCAATTACTCTGGAGATTTGAAAAAAATCCAAACTTCAAAAACTACTTCTCTAGAACAATCTTTTGATCATACACCTGTTCAGATCATACACATCTCTCGCGGGCTTTGAACCCTATCAGCAGCTAGCTTTGCAGCACCCTGAACAGTCTGTAAGGAGGCATGCCCATAGGAAGGAGATAAGTAGGGCTGAGAGGGACAGAAGAACTGAGAGTAGGCGCTGAAGGTGAAGTTCAATGGTAGAGTACTTGCCTGGCATGCAGGCCATGGGGCTAATCCCAGCACTCCGGCACATACGGAGTGCCAATTAAACAAACACCGATGAGTAATGCCTTTCTCACAATAACTATTCTTTACATTGCTAAATAATTCCTTCTTCACTATCATAAGTATGCTTCATGTTCTATGTGGATCTGAGTTTCTCCGGCTGATTCCTTGCTTAAAGCATTCTTCTGTATCTGTAAATATTGGACGCTATTGTTTTCGTTTTCTTTTTTATGAATTGGCATTTCATTTGCCTGTTTTTTATTAAAGACCTTCCAAGCATTAACAAGTTAACTGAGAAGGCTTGCATATTTTTTTACTTTCTTGAACAGTTTAAGTAACATAAATCTGTTCCCTTAGAGTTTAAAATATCTACCTGTAAGATCTTCGAGAGCCAGAAACATTTGGAGAGAGAGTTCTTGGAGAACTTTTCTAATTTATTCCACAGTTGTTACTGCATTTGGGTTTTAACCCCCATCTCGAGTTAAACTTGATAACGCACTCTTCCCTGGAAGGGCATCTTTTCTAAGGGCATCTTCAGTTGAATGGTTTATGTTATATACAACACCCCTTACTATTTAATCTCCGTATCTGTAACTACGCGCCATTTTTAAGTTTTATTTTTATTGTATGTATCTGGGATTTGCCTGCATGTATGTATGTGCACTATGTGTGTGCAGTGCCTAAGGAGCCAGAAGAGGGCACTGGATCCCATGAGGCTGGAGTAACAGCTGCTTGCAAGCTGCCACATGGGTGCTAAAAAGCCCAAATCTTCTGGAAGAGCAGCCGGTGCTCTTAACCACAGAGCCATTTCTCTAGTCCAAAGTATCTTTTATGCCTATTTTGTTTCCTTGTATCAGCCTATATATTTTTCACATATTATCTACATTGAAATATTGTGAATATTTTTATCTCTACATTGTGTATTTTCTCTATATGGGGAGTGAGATACAGTCTCACATAACCCAGGCTGGTCTCCCATTCACTCTATAGACACGAATAACCTTGAACTCCAGGTTTTCCTGACTCTGCCTCCCAAATGTTGGGATAACAAGTAAGCACTACCATGCCTGGCTCTTCGTCTCTCTATTTGACTGGACAGCCATCTATATTCTTTTGTCTTCCCTGGTAGAAGATTCGGTTTGATAACCAAGTCGTAAGTTCTCCTCATTGTAACTATTTTTCCATATTAATCTTTGTCCATCCTTTCCTCTTGCGCTCTTTAGATAGCAGTGTTGATAATGATGAAGCCAGCTGTCATTAGCAAGAAGCTATCATATGTGGGGCCCAGACTCCCTAGGGTACATAAGTACTCAATTATTTCATAATTTCCTCATGCATGAGGGAGTGGAAACACTGAGCGGTCACTAATAGCAATAGCAACTTGCAAAGATCATTTTTATTCAGCAATCGGCTGAGTAAAGCAATGGAGTTCCTTCTAATGAGGGCGTTAACTACAACTTACACCACACTATTACAAATGGCATTACTTTTTAAAACGTGTTTGGGTGTTTTGCTTGCATGTATGTCTGTCTATGTACCATGAGCATGCCTGGTGTCCACAGAGGCCAGAAGGGGATTTGGGGAGCCCTGCAACTGGAGTTACAAACAATTTCAAGCCACCATGTGGGTGCTGAGAACTGAACCTGAGTCCCCTGGAAAAACAGCCGGTGTTCTTAAGCGCCAAGCTAGCTCAGCCCCTAAATGTCATTATTTATAGATATCACATGACTTCGTGGCTTTGACTTCCTCTCTGGCATAAAAATTACTTAGAAAATTATTGTGGTTGTTTCTAAATGGTTAAGTGAATTGTCAAAAACATTACTTTGTTATGAATTTCTAGTTTTATTGTCAAATTTTAAGTGGATGTATCCAGCAGAGTGCTTGTGTTTTGAAACCCATTTAGATTTAATTCCTGGTTCAGAAGCTGTTCAATATACCTGCTGTCAGAACCTTTTATAAGACTTTTAAAATAGAAATGTCAAGCTACAATCTGATATAAAGATAAACAAGCCTTGTGAACAGAGTTCACAGCAAATACATATGGTGGTCCTTAAACACAAGAAGCAATGCCTGCAACCGGGGGACATTCCCACGACACAACAAGAATGCTGGCAAGCTCATCTCGTGTTTTAAGCTAGAGAGCTGGTTACTATAAATTTGGGGCACCAAATCAAATAACCCAGAGGTCTAACACTGGGATGGCAGTCGCTGCCAACAAGAGAATTTCATCCCTGCTTAAGTCCTTCTTTGTGTCCAGTGAAGCTGCTAAGCCACGGAGCCAATTTTTCCTGCCTACTTTCCAACTGCTCTGGCAATTAGTCCAGGTCCACGCTGTGACTGTCCAGTTTCCTGGCTGGTGTACAGCTTCTCATTGCTGACCTACCCACTGGCTTTCTGTGGGAGAGCCACGTTTGTGTTTCCTCGGTTCCTGGGGAACTGGTTTCAAATGCTGTAGGCTTAGAACAAAAATAATTTTATGGAGAAAGATATCCTGCTATTCATCCCTAAAGAGCACCAGATTCTTCTAGAATCTTCTATCGGGACTCACTATGTAGCCCAGACTAGCCTCAAACTCTTGGTGTATGAAGTGTTTCAATTATAGTCATGAGTCACCAGGCCTAACTAACTCTGCATCTCCAATTACATGTATTCCACTCCATTGCTTCCTAACTGTCCAATAGGTTACAACTTCTTTAAAAATTACATTTGTGTGTATACATACATATGTGTATGTATATATACATATATGTGTGTATATATGTATGTGTTTATCATATAAGTTTGTGTGTGTGTGTGTGTGTGTGTGTGTGTGTCAATGCATGTGCTGTGTTCCTGCCACCTATCCCTAGTTTTGCCCATGGTAAAAATTTTAGCTGAGATATAAGAGACATAATACGAGAAAACAGAGCTTTGGAAAGCCAGGCAAGGTGGCATGCACCTTAAATCTCAAGGAGGTTGAGGCAGGGAGATCATGAGTTGGAAGCTAATATTGACTACACAGTGAGCTCCAGGCCAGCCTGGGCTACAGTCCCTGATTCCAAAAATGTCAGCAAAGAAAGAAAAATTGAAAGGACCTTATGATCAGCCGTCAGCTCACAGACACCGAATGTAATCTTGGTCTGGATTTTATTAAGACAGAAAGATTTGTTTCCAGCAGAGGCTCATCAAAGTGAAGATGCTACTTAGAGACAGGGACCCAGGAACCAACCACTCGGGAGACTGAACTGTCCAACTGATTCTGCCGTGCCTCGCAAATACAACGTCTACCCAGAAAAACACTTGCAAGGACAATCAATGGCTTCCCTTCCAAACAAGAAGTAAACCGAGTCCCACTCAGCTGGCAAAGCTCAGGCCCCACACGTACAGCTACTGCAGCTTGTTCCCCAGTATCACCTAGATGCAAACCAAATCTGGGCACGTGCTGGCACCTTACTCAAACACCTGCTCCCAAAGCACAGCTATATATGCCATTCTGTGCTCCCATACTGAAAGCTTAAATTAGGGCAGATAAAAAAATGTTACTCCTGGGGCCGGGGAGATGGCTCAGTCTTTAAAGTATTTGCCACTCAAGCACTATAGACTTGACTTCGATTCCCGGCGACCACATACAAAGGCGAGCATGATGGCGTGTGCCTGTAACCCTGGTGCTGAGTAGGCAGAGGCAGGAGGATCCCTATGAGTCGCATGTGATGAACTGGTGAGTTCCAGATTCAGTGAAACCCTGTCTCCAAAACTAAGCTGTCAAGAAATACAGGAAGATACCCAACTGGCTCCATGTACAGATATGCACACATACGTGCAAACCATACACAACACGCACACAGAAAATTAAGTCGTCATTCCGATCTCCAAATACCTTCAAGTGTGTCTAATTACACTCAACATAGCTCTCCCAGACTTTGCCACATCTGACTCCCACCAGGTACAGAGACAAACATTCGGGTTCCTGTAGCATCCTATGCAAATGACTAGAACAACATCCGTGGCATTTATTAAAATTCTGTTTCTTTCTTGTAAGACGGTAAGCCTTTGGGAAACACGGACCAAGTCTCAGTCACGATTGTCCCCAGCACCCATCAGAGTTTCTGGTTCAAGGATACTTAGCAAACCATGTTGGTTGAACCAAACAGAAACCTGTTCTAGTTTCCCTGTTTGATGGGATCACGATTCAGAGAGAAGAACCTGATGTCAGTGTTCCTGCTGGGGACATCACTCCAACTCAAGGACCCCAACAGACACAACCTTTCCTCACTAGGTGGCTATCAGGGGTAGCAATCTGGCCAGCTCTCTCCCAGGAACATGGGGCTGTGTCCCACCATGATGAGCCACACTGAGCCATTCCTACTTCATCCTCCATCTCCTCAGAGTCACTGTCCCTCCTAAGAAAGACAGCAAAGTTCCAGAAGTTTTGGCCTAGGTGACCTTGAGGCTCAGACGGCTGGCAGGAACACACGGTCACATTGCTTGGCAACATCATATACAACCCCAGGATTCTAGCAGCTCTGCCCCTCCTGTACAACCAGACCAGACTGGTCAGTCTGGTATTTCTGCCCTCCCCCCATTTTCCTTAATGCCAGCTCTGCCTGGGAGAGGCGTGGTCTCTGCCAGTGTAGCAGCCCCACCTGAGGATGATCCGAAGGTACTCAATGCCCTCTGCTTCCTCGCATTTGATGGACAGGATCAAGTTCCCCAGACTGCTGCCAGTACAGTAAAAGTTCAGATGATCCTAGAAACAGAAATCAGGTGTGAGCCTCCAGGCATGACCCCTATATCATCTCCTTCACCAGGCGGGAGAAGCCCCACAAGAAGGAGGAAGAGAAGGATGCTACTGGTCCAGCATCGGTGACAAGATGATGATGACAATAATGATAGTGATGGTGATGACAAAAATGATACCAATAGGTGTCAGCCACCACGTCCTCAGGATGTGCCAAGCACCATCCCACAGCCTTAGTACCCATTATCCTCTCTAATCCTGACCACAGCTCTGTGTAGGAGATGATGTCACCCTCCCCATTCCAATCACTCAACCAGCGCCTGACAGAGCCAGGCTCAACTCCACAACTGACTGGACTCCACGTTCAGGTCCTTCACCACCTGATGCTAAGTTCCCTTTCTCACTCAGAAGGCAGCCCTAATCAATCCAAACCATGAAGGAAGGCTAGGAGGAGCCCACGCAGAATGCCAGTCTCTCTTCACAAGGTGGGGCTCTCCCTGGCTTCCGGGAGGCCACCTCCCAGGCCCACCCAGGTAACAATGAGCCTACGGAAGTTGCACTTAAACAATGCCCCCTGAGATTTAGTGAGGCTTGGACAGTTTCTTTTGGGTGAGACTACAAAGCCATCGTAGGCTAGGGACTTCCAGGGCTTCCCTTGGGACTTTGGGGAACATATCAAGACAAGAATGCATTTGAGGAAATGTAACTTTGCCATTGTTAAAGAATCATTCCCAGGGGACAACATCCAATCTCAGCTCTCAGAAGACCATCCTGAGAGAGCCTAAGAGACAGGTGCTGTGCAAATGTAAACAGAGCCATCCAAGCAGGGAGGGCAAATTTTTGAGCACTTAAACTTGAACCGTATAACTCAAGCAGTTAAAACTCTTGCACCCCCATCACTACTCATTTTATCATTTTATCACCTCACAAAACACTTGCTGGGGGTGGTCCCCAAAAGGACCCTTCACAGGGCCTCTACATCACTCCTAAGACTCTCGGTAAGACAGAGGTGGGCAGCGAGTAGTTCAGAGCAGAGAAAGACAAGAGGAGGAGAAGACAGAGGACCCCTGGAACAGATCCATGCCACCCTCCCCAGGGCAGGGTCCACTCTGGGGGGGGGGCTGGACTCACCTTGCCCAGGAAGTGCCTGCGGTAGGCCCTGGCTTCACCCCTGCACTCAAGCTTGTAGCCGAACGTGTTGGGGCTCAGGCTGTCCTCTTCCTCCTCCTCATAAACACTGCTGCCCAGTGACGTTGGAGTACCCACATTCTCTGGGTCCTCAATCCAGTAGCCTCCAAACTGGGGCAGGATGATCAGAGGATATGGGCCGCCCTTCTCCACAACCTGGGGACAAAGGAAGTTCTTGCCCTGAAACCTTCTCTGGACTGTAGTGGAGAGGAACCCCACCACTTCTGCACTGTGGCCTTGTATCTGAAGCCAAGAGCAGTCATATAATGTCCCATGGCATCTCTAGATTCACTGGGACCCTGGGTTTTACAAGGACTATACTAGAACCCCCAAGTTAAACCTCAGAAAAGCTTTGGTCACAGATGCAGATAAGAAGGGGTGTTGGGCCCTAAAGTCTTAGGCTCAAGATTCTCTCCCATGTGGGGCTGGGAAGGGTCATGATCTCCTCAGGAAGAAATCCAGAGTAGGCTGTAGTGCAGTCTGGACCTCCTACCTCTTCAATGCTGGGGTACGGGATATAGTCATCCTGCAAGACAAAGCACAGGACACTGACATTAGTTCCACAAGCGGTCATAACACTCTAACTACTGTTTCCATGTTCCTCACCCAGGTCTAGAGAAGAGATGTGTTGGGGGCGCTAATAGGATGTTCGGGGGCTTCTAGGAAGCAAAGTCAGCCTTCTAGAGGCAACCCCAAGGACTCAGCATCCCATGCTATTGAACTCACCTCCAGATCAATAGACCTGAATGCAAACCAGTCAACCAAAGACATAGCACACAAAAGGGATGCCCTGATCACCCCCAGTGGCACTAACTTGTCATCCTAGGGCCCTGAGACAGAAAGAGAGCTGGGTAGCTGGTTAAGTCGGCATACACCTGCAATCCCAGCCCTCTGGAAGTAGAGGCAGGAGTATCAAGAGATTGTTCATTCTTGGCCAACTAGGATTAAAAATGGAAGAAAAAAAAAGAATCCTACTCCCTCCCTGTTCCTCCCCCATCTCTTTCAAGTGACTGGGCCTTAGAAACAGAACCTGAAGCTCATATATGATGGCCCATCAGAGTCCAGAGTCAACAACCCTCAGCACTGTATAGGTGCACAGAGAGAACGAGAAGGGGGTCTAGACCTCCAATCCTTGGGTCTCATTTGAGAGTCTCTACCTAGGCTGCTTGGAAGCAGCCTTAAGACACTGAGCCAGGGTCCCTCTACCACCCACCAGCCATGAGTCTAATGGGGTGCAGTTCTTAACAGGCTCGTGGTGAAAAGCTGAAGGGCACACCAAGTGAGCTCAACACGCTCTCTGGTCAGCCTGCCCTCTTCCCACACTGGCCCCTCCCTAGCTCCACCTGGCCACTCGGCCTCAACTGCCTATCCCACCTTGTTCTTCTGGGGTCCTGGTCTCTGCTCTTCAAGCTTGATCCCCTGAGGAAACAAGGAAGAGAGGATCCGCGTAAGCAGAGGTCATTGTGCATGGTTAGGAGCCTCTGGTAGGCACTGGAGCCTCTCACCTCCTATACTTGGCAGTTGTCAGTCCCAATACCAAACCCAGATGAGGTTGTGGACTGGCCAATTAAGACCTAAGCCAGATCACCTGCGTTCAAATCCCAACACCGACACTTCCTAGCCTGGTGACCTGGAACAAGTCACAGATTCCCTCTGTGTGACTCCTGCTCTCACCGATAAAGTGGGAACGAAGGCAGTGCCTTCCACTCCGCGGTGCCGGTTAAAGGGGATAATGGGTTATGGATTTCAAACACTGACGGTGTACAGTAAAGTGTGTGGGTAGAATTAGTGTAGGTGGGGTAGTATGAACATCTCTGTGCTCAAATACCTTCCTGAAGGCCATAGGGCTGTGGGTGGGAATGGTGAGCACCCACATCTGCAGGTGTCAGAGCCAGCACATTGGTCCTCCTGCCTTCTAGCTACACCTCTTTCCTGGAGGAAGGGTGTTTGGACAACAGGCAGGACGTATGGTCCTTCGGGTCTTCATTCTACCAGGCGCTTTCTATCTGTAACCCAGGGAGTCTTCCTAACTACATTTGTGGAATGAGGATTAGACCTCGAGCCCCCATCTACGTCTTCCAGATCCAAGGACCAAGGTTGGATTAAAGGGCTTTGCCTGCAGTTGCTGGAAATTCACTTCCAGGAGCAGCCCCTTGTCCAGCGGCCTTAGTTGGGTTCTGACTTAGCTGGCTGTGCAAGAGGGAAGGCTTTCCCAAGGCGAAGTGCATCAGCGGAGAGGATGAGCCATAGGTCTTCTGGGAGATGCAGTCCCCCTAAGGAGTCAGAAGTAGCTGCCTAGTCACCACCTTAGCAAGGCCCTGACCTTCCAAGGGAGCACCACTGTGGCTTCTTTCGAAGGCAAAATACCTTTTCCTCAGTGAGGAAACTGAGGGGTGGCTGTATGCTAAAGGGCACTAAGTCAGTGAGTGCTAGGAACTGTGTCTGAAGTTGGGTATACAATCACACGCCCAGCTCCCTGGACAGCAGGTCTCCTCCTCCCTAAGTGGACATTAATGCTGTTTCTCTGGACTGCTGGCCTGAGTCATGCCCCAGCATTGTTCAGGAGGGTGTGGGAAGGCCCCTCCCACTGACAGGTGCTTCTCACACACCCACAGAAAACTGCCTGGGTGGCCCCACAGACCCTGTCCAGGATGGCACACTGGGTGGGTGGGGAAGTTATGCCAGGAGTCTGTTTTGTTTGTCCTGTGTTAGTCATCCCTGTCTGGGAACAGCCCCCAGGGCAGGAGTGCAAACCTCTCCCAGCCCCGCTGCCACTCCACTTCCTCCCCTACCAGGAAGCCCCATCCACAGCTGGGCCCTTCCTCCCCAAGCATTACCCTCTCCAGTGGCTACTATCCTTATGCTCCCTTCTCCCTGCCCCCAAGAAGAAATGGAAGTTCAGAGAGGGCAATAACTTGGTCAAGGGCACTCAGCTAGAGGACATCAGGTTCAGACCTGAATCTGGGCTGGGAGACTCCAAAGCATGTGCCCCAAACCCTCCTTCAAATGCCTAGGCTTGGGTTGGAATTGGGGGGTCTTGGATCCTAGTTTCAGTGTTTCAGAACTACCAAAGTGGTCCAATCACATATGTGGTTTCCAAGACTCAGTTTACACAACGGTAAGATGAAAAGAGACGAGGCCCATGCCTGACGTGGACTCCAGCCACACTGCCGCGCTCCCTCTCTGCCGCTCCCAGTTGCTGGAAACTGAGTCCACTAGGGCCAGTGTCCAGTGCACCATGGGTAAGTCTTACACATCACAACTCTGCTTCCCACCGACTCTACTGGGGTGCAGCTGGCAAGCCATGCTGGGCATCACTGTCTCTGAGATAACCAAGTGTCTGAAAACAAGCCCCTCTGCCCTAGAGAGGCTCCCAGTATAGCTGGGAAGCCCAACCCAGCAGCCTCTCCAAACAGAGCAATTCAAGAGTCCCCAGGGCTGGGTTCTGTGGGAGGAGGCAGGGACTTCAGCTGCAGGTGAGGTGGGTGGGCTGAGAGAGTAACCACAGAGAAGGCAAGTGAGCCACCGGCCCCTCCCAGTGATCGGAGATCTCACTGGCTAGCAGGGAGATTCCCCAGCTTTGCTTTGCTGCTGAACACTTAATGATACCCTGTCTCCTGCTACCCGGCAGGGCATAGCTTTTCCGCATCTAGATTATGAGTTCCCCTAAATGAGAAGAAAATGAGTTTGCAGTCCACAAACTACTGGGTGCAGAGGAGAATTCATCCCACGGTAATGGCACAACTACTAACAATTACTCTCCCTTAACACATCCTTCCCTTCCGCGCCCTCTGTTCTGTACCACAGGACCATGCTGGACCGTTTCTCTGCCCCTCCTCCCAGGGCTTCCAATCCCTTATTTCAAACCTTCCTCCTGAGATAAAAATATTTTAAAAAGAAGAATATAAAGCAGATCGTCCTCCTCTAGAGTAGAAACGAGCATCATTTTATTTCAGCTCTCCCCTGTGACATGGAGGCAGGAGAGCAGTGAGATACACAGTTCTGAAAACCTCATGAGAAGAAAACAGCCTCTTCGATCTACGATCCCAGAGAAGCGCTTGGCATATGTATACCATGGTCAACCACTGCATCACAAGCCTGGCAACTGAGCCCAGAACTCAGCTGACGCCAGTGTGGACAACAGAACAGCTCTTCCTGTGAGCCCTAATCTGGGACACGTGGATACGAAGACCCTGGCTACTCAGTGCCCTATATTCAATGGCACAGCGTCTGCACAGAACCTGCACACATCCTGCTGTGTCCTTCAAGCCATCTCTAGGTGATGTTCAATCCCTAGCGTGACATTGAGCAAACAGTGTTGCTACTCTGCCAGGGGAAATGGCAAAGATAACATGGTACATGTTCAGTACAACTGGAACCCCCAGTGCTTGTATCCACAGTTGCTTTAACCCACAGAGAGGGATCTGAAGCTATGGACCATGATTACCAAGGGCCCTCAAATGCTCTTCAAACATTGACCTTCATGTGGTGCCCTCCAGGCTTTTACATAGAGGATCTCATTCCATCTCCAACACTTGTCAGTGGGTATTTTTACTCTTATTTGTTTCTGGTGACTTGGAAATGGCAAGCCGGTTGTGCAGTACCTGGCAGATGTAGGGTTTGAACTCAGATCTGCATCTCGCTTATGGATCTGCCTCCCCAACGCCACACAACTCTCCTCTAGATGGGGCTTGCTTTTCAAGGGTTCCTTTTCAACTCACTCCAGAGTCGACATCTCTTCTGAGCCTTCCCCACATCCCAAGGGTTAATGGTATACTGGGCTGGCCCTCCATGTCCCAAGGCAGGAGTGTACCCACAATTTCAGTACCACTCAATAGCATAGTGGCCTAAGTTGTTGGGCCTGAGGGTCCTCTCCCTCCGTTACCTTCTGGTACCGAGGCCCACAGCACCGCAGCATCCACACCTGAGGATGGGCTGCTGACCCATTTTGGGGTACTCACCTGCATTTTCTCCAGCATCTCGAAAAACTCAGCGGACTAAAAGACATAAGGGGGGAAGGGTCAGTAAGAAGGGCTGCTGAGAATGTCTCCCGCTCATCAACCCTCTGGAAACTGAGCCCCAGCCTTCCTTCCCCAGGGACAAGACTCATTTGGGTCAAGAGAGAAGCTAATGTGATTTTTGCCTTTGCAGGCCTGCAGGGCCAGAACACACCAGGCAATCAAAGAAGAAATAAAACAGGCCCCTGCTGATGATCAGTCCTAGAGAGTGCAGGCCCTCGCGGAAGGAGGTCATGCGGTTCCCTAGAGAAAACCCAAGGCCCCCAAAATGCCTGGGAAGACGGCAAGATTGGTGGTTGGGATGTTTCCAGCCAGCAGCAGGGCCAACATGGCCAACAATCATAGCTTTCTGCTATTTGTGACACCATGGCATTTTCTGTCTCCCATAAAATCTCATTCAGGACCTGACAGAGAGCCAGTAAATGCACAGCTGCTCCAGCCTGACCTTGATGTGGCCCTGTGGCCCCAGTCTCTGAGGCATGGCTTTGAGACCTAGAGTGAGTTGATGAAGCATAGCTCAAGACTTCCTTGACTAGGCCTCCAGGTCCGAGGAGGAATTATTTTTAACTGCTCCAACAACACCTTTCCAGACATTTAGCCTAGTTTGGAATCACCTGTGTAAACTCCAGGGGGAAAAAAGGAACAAGGAAGCTGAGGAAACCGCTAAAGGAACACAGGAGTCCCTAGAAGCCCTCCACTCACCAAGCCAACACCACTGCCCGCATCTGAACCCTGGCACCTGTAAGTCCATAAGTGCCCAGAGCAGACAGTCCCCAGGTGAAATAGAAAAGCTAACAGTGATGGAGGAGAACACACACGTCTTCATCAGTTCTTCAGGCACAGGCAGAAGCACCCAACACTCTCCAGGCTCTGCAGGTATCAGTGAACTACCTAGCCTGTGGTCCCACTGCCCTTAGAATCCTTGAGAAGGGAATCACCAATGGGAAAGACTTCTGGAGAGTCACCTGGAGAGACTCATTCCTGCTTCCAATGCCAGTCATCTGTCAGACGAAAGCAGGGCTCCTAAGGAGGCAGAAAGCCTGCAGCCTACAGTCATCCAGGATGTACAGTCTGGAACCTGATTATCAGCGTACAGGAGTAGGCCTGGGGCACCCACACCCAACGCCCATGACCAGAGTAGGCACCAAACATCCAGACTCCAAGTCTGGCCTTCCTACTCACTCTAAGTATAAGCTGCACAGTATTCTTTTAGATCCAGTCTCCAGGACACTGGGACTGCCATAGAGCTTACACAAATCAATAAAGATAGGGGACAAGAGGACAGAAAGAGCCAGTGTTTGTTTAAATAGACTCCTGACCCGGCAGCTACACCCAATTAAAAAAATCTATATCCTAACACATGTACACTATGCCAAACACCCATAAAAATGTTCATCACCGCATTGATTAGAACAGTAAAAAACAAAAACAACCTCAATGCTAACCTATAAAATATGGTTAGACTAAGCTACATCCATAGACTAAAGTGCAAATACTGTATACAACTGTATGCTAATAAAATTAAATAACTTACATGATATGGACAGATTCACACGAAACCGCAAAGTACAAAAACTGACTCAGAAAGAAACAGAAAGTCTAAAAAAATATATAACAAATAGTGATTTAAAAATTACCCTCAAAGAATGGCCCTAGGACAGATGGCTTCCAACTGTACATTCCACCAAATATTTAAATAAGAATGAATGTCAGTTCTCATGATCTCGGTGAAAATACAGCCCCAGACTAGGAGACTTCACTTGCGAGCCATGTGTCTGATAAGGGATCGTACATGGAATATGAGAAGAACACAAACAACGCAATCATAATAATAAAATAACTCCGTTTAGAAAGAGCGAGTGTGGAGAGGGCTCCGCAGGTTAAGGGCCAGTGTGCAAGCGCAGTGTGCAGACTTTGGATCCCCAGATCCCACCTAAAACCCAGTGGCAGTAGAGACCTACAGTAACAGGGACACAGGAGGCAGAGACAGGAATCCTTGAAGCCAGCTAGACTCGTTGACTCGTAAGCTCTGACCCTCCAATGAGAGACCCTTCCTCTATATATAAAGTGGAGAGCAATCAAGGAGACACCAGACATCAGCCTTGGGCCTCCACAGGCAGGTGTACACGTATGTGAACACAGTTCTACACCACATACACATAATCAAAAAACATACAAATACACACCACATACATACATGCAAAAAAGCAAATGTCTATACAGACATACCCCTACCCTAGAAGAGACACAGATGGACAGTAAGCACGGGAGATGAAACTCCACATCATCAACTGTCAGATATCAGTAAAACCACAATCAGACTCCACTCACATTGCTCAAGTGGCCACAATTAAAAGATGGGGGATGGAAAATCTGGCAGGACTGAGGGGGAGGATCAGGGGCAAATATGATCAAAATACATTGTATGAAATTCTCAAAGAATTAAATACCTTTTTATGTGGTTTTTCAAGACTGTTTCTCTGTGTAACCCTGGGTGTCCTGAAATTCATTCTGTAGACCAGGCTAACTCCAACTCAGAGATTCTCCTGCCTCTGCTTCCTGAGTGCTAGGACTAAATCTCTGCACCATCACTTCCTGACAAGAATTAATTATTATTAATTTTAAATTTTAATTATAATAACTATTAATAAAGAAAGACAGAAGGGTAAATACAAACACGAGGACATTGGGGTCCCATGTTTTGCTTGTAGGGTGAAAAATGGCACACACACACACACACACACTGTGGAAAATAACTTTTAATCCCTCAAAAAAATTAAACATGAAGCCAAGCAAGGTGGCACACACCTTTAATTCCAATGCTCAGGAGGCAAAGGCAGGAGGATCTCTGTGAATGAAAGGCCAGTGGGGTCTACATGGCAAGTCCCATGCCAGCAAGGACTATACAGTAAAAAAAAAAAAACCTGCAGCAAGCAAGAAAGAAAAATTATTATATGAAAATATCTATTTTCAATAATAAAAATTAAACACAGAGATGCCATCTGCCCCGGAAATTCTATTCCAGTGTGTATACCCAAAAGTACTGAAAACGGGGACTTAAATACTTGTAGACAGTGTTCACAGCAGCATTTTTTACACTTCCCAAAAGGTTAAAAGTTCCAAATGTTCACCTGGAGAATGGGTAAGCAAAATGTGACATAGCGATACAGTGGGATAGTATTCAGTCATAAAAGGGAAAGAAGTATTGATTTGTGATCTCATATAGATGAGTCTTGAAGGATTATAGGTAAGTGCAAAAAGACAAACACGAAAAGCTACATAGTAGAAGACCCAGTCTATGAGTTTAGTGTCCCTAATATGAGTGCCTGTGCGGACAGAACGCAGATTAGTAGCTGCTGAAGGAGGAAGGGCTGGAAGACTAGGGGATGACAAGCAAAAGACTGTGTGTCTCTGAGAATGACCAAAACCTTCGATCGCTCACTGTGGCAAGGGCGGCACAACGTTTTGGATGTACCAAAACATTAAGTTGTACACCTTAAATGGGCGAGATTGTGGCATATGAATTATCTCAAGAGAGATATTTTTAAACCCTACACAGTGATCCAAAAAGAAAGAGACAGTTCACACTGTTTGTGTAAAACATTCTTCCAGATTCATTAAGTTGTGGAGGAAAGCACGTCAGGACACCGCATTGAAGATGATCTCGCTTTTATATTTAAAGAAAACAAAAGAACCTATATAGATGCATAGAAAACAAGCGACCTCAAACTATCAAAAAGCAGCCATGTTGAGAAGGGCGGATGGGGCCATGTCGAGAAGGGCGGATGGGTGAGCTCCCAATAGATCAGCCCCACTGTCTCCGTGGGTGGGTGCACCCCTTGTGGTCCTGACTTCTTTGCTCATGTTTTCCCTCCTTCTGCTCCTCATTGGGACCTTGGGAGCTCAGTCCAGTGCTCCAGTGTGGGTCTCTGTCTCTATCTCCATCCATCGCCAGATGAAGGTTCTATGGTGATATGCAAAAAAGCATGGGATAAAACCGGACTCTCTGAATATGGCGGACAATGAGGGCTGCTGAGAAGCCAAGGACAATGGCACTGGGTTTTGATCCTACTTCATGTTCTGGCTTTGTGGGAGCCTAGCCAGTTTGGATGTTCACCTTCCTAGACCAGGATGGAGGGGGGAGGACTTTGGACTTTCCACAGGGCAGGGAACCCTGACTGCTCTTCAGACTGGAGAGGGAGGGGGAGAGGAGTGGGGGGAGGGGGAGAAGAGTGGAAGGAGGGGGAGGGAAATGGGAGGCTGAGAGGAGGCGGAAATTTTTTTTCAATAAAAAAAATAAAATAAAATAAAAAAAGAAGGGTGGATGGGGCCATGTAGAGAAGGCCGATGGGGCTGCTTCATGCGGCAGAGCTGCATCACTCACACAAACAATTTCTGCGAGAAAATCAGAAAGATCGCAGAGGACCTGAAGCATCCACTAAAGGAGAAACAGAAACTGTCCAGAGAGCAGCGGGACGGGTGCCTGGCTTCCTACTCACTAGAGGAACAGACATGGTGGACACAGGATCCGTAGGGGCTTATGTAGCTGGGGTGATCTTTCTAGAGGACAATTTTGTGCTCAGTATCCAAACTCTCAGAAATGTTCACATAGTTTTGGGCCCAATAAAGCTGTTCTAGGTGTTCCTAAGAAGATATATATGAGCAACCGCAGAACGACAGGCACCAAGCGGTGCTTACGGGTTTAAAAAGAAAGAAAAAAGAAAAAGGAAAGGGTGGGAGTGGCCAGAGGAGGGAGGAGCTAATGATGGAAAGAGCATGCCCATAGAGCCACAGTCCACAAGGGTGGGCAAGGATGAGCGCTTAGGAGGTGGAGGTAGGAGGACCAAGAGTTCAATGTCATCCTCACAATGAGTGCAAGGCCAGCCTAGGATACAGGAGACCTATCTCAAAAAAGAAAAGGTCCCACAAGAGAAATCTTTGAGAATTCTGCCCACACATATTCACAGTGCACTGCTAGGTAGGGGTAGCGCACTGGAAAAGAGAAAGGAAGGCAGTCCCTCCCTTTCAGTTAAACATAAACCCGTGTCTGCACGGACGGACAAGCCTGAGGATGAGCATCCATCGAGAAGGGTCTCGGGAGACACAGGCCCAGATGAGATCTTCGGTGTTTTGCTCTTCAGCATTTTTATAAATTGCTTTTGACATGTAATCTAGGTTTTAACACATATCTGACATATATGTGGATGCTCTGGAAGGCTTTTTTTCTTTTTTGCTTCCCCCCAAAACAGCTTCAGGTCTACCCCCCGGCTTCCTAACAAGGAGTTCCAGAGACACAAGTCACACAGTGTTTGGAGATTAGAGAAAGCCCTGGATTCAAGCCAACCTAGATTCAAGCCAACCTACCCTCAACTACACACTTAGCTCTGTATATCATTGACTTAGAAGCTTCTCTGAGTCACCCCTCAACCCAGCCCACCCCTGCTTATCCAGCTGGTCATCAAAAACCTCTTCCACAGTTCTCTCCTAAGGATCACTGAACTCCAACTGATGAAACACCTTCAAGACATGGGCAAGATGCTGGAAATACCAGGCAGGATCCAGATTCCCAGGAACCTGGTCTTCACTCTGAGACATAGCTATGCAGGGTTATGTCGCAGATGACCAGTCCACATTGTTCAGAGGAGGCGTGAAGCCCTTACTGAGACACCAAGTGCACTTCTCCCCTGCTGTGTAACAAATGACTCCAGAACGTGGTGCTCCCAAACCATTTATGTAGCGTTCAGGAGTCAACACGGCCTGTGGTGAGAATATAATTGTTCGGTGGCCTCACTGGAGCTGGTACACACCCATGAACATCAACAGAAGGGCATACTTCATCACAGAGGCCTCTCCACGAGCTGCTTGAGTGTCCTCAGCATGTGACGGCTATGTTCTCCCAGAACGAGTGACACAGGAGAGGAGACACACAGAAGCAGCTGTGTCACCCCACACAGTCTGAAATCATATAACCACCACCCCACATTGTCCTATTATCGGAAGCAATGAATAGGAAATCTGGCACACACTTGATGGACAGGGGATTGGGTTCTACCTCTTGAATAGAGAACTGCAAAAGAATATATGGATGTAGTCCAGGGAAGGTGGCTCAATCAATAATGTGGATCTGAATTCAAATCCCAAGCATCCGTGTAAAAAGTGAGATGCTGCGGCAATGTGCCTATAATCCCAGCACTGGGGAGAGAGACGTGTATCCCAGAGGCATGCTGGATAGCTAGCTAGCCACCTGGAGAGACTGTGTCTCAAAAAAATACATAAAACTAAGGTAGAGAAGCAACTGAAGAAGATACACCTGATGGAGAACTCTAGCCTACACACACAAACACACATACAGTGTGTGTGAATATAACTTAAAATCAACACATCAGGAGAGGCTCCAGCAAAACCCAGGATCCAGGCTGACCTTACAAGTTAAAGAGAAAAGGCTGACAGAGAGAAATGCAGAGCGCACAGGGCTCAGGCACCAGGAACTATGTGGCCAGGGCGGGAAAGGAAAGAAATACAAGCATTTGATGAGCAGAGGTTGATGGACTGAGGCCTCTGGATCAAACATCTTTAACGTCGAATGGAAGGGGCAGCTGGGACCTAGACGTGAGAGACTCCGAACACCAGGACTAGGTTCGCTACAGCAGAAAGAGAGGAGGCAGCAGAGCCCAAATCTGGGAAACATCCACGCTGCTGCTACCCAGCTGTGTGATAATGCTGTATGTTACTCTCTCGATTTCCTCCACTGAAAACTGAACCAAATAATCCTTGGCCTCCTAGAGTCTTAGCATCCAGCCAGGACCTGTTCCCCAGCACATGCCCAGCAGACAGCAGTTACAGGCAGGAGTATCAGGAAGCTGGTGGAACACACTTTCCCTTGCGGAGAGACATTCTAGCAGCTCCGGGATATACTTTGCATTTCATGACTCCGGTAGTCTCCCCACAGATGGTATTTCTGGATGACTGTTGCAGACAAGTGCCCCATGGCCCGAGGGCTGGCATGGAAGCTAAGAAGAGCCGTGATTCACCCTCGGCTGTGAGTAACACACTAGGTGGAAGATTCCTTCGTGGACAATGCTGAGGAGTAGAAACCAGCCAATGCAAGCTGGCCCACATGGTGCTGGCCCAACTTCTCAGTGACTCGCTGAACTTTCCAATGGGACGATTCCACCGTTGGCAAGGAGCAGGTCTCCCTTTCCACCCAGAAGCAAGGTGACTCAGGCCAGCCTGGAACTGCAATGCAGCAATTTGGACCCACCCTCATCTGTCTGAGAATATTCTACCCACTCAAGGGCATGCAACCCCATAAATGCTCACAGACTGCCTAGTATTTTCCTGTATATCCTGTAGGATAGAAGGAAGACCTGGCTGGGGCATACTTAGGAAGGGGACCTCCTTCCACCCGGAGAGCAGCCCCCTGGATTTCACTGAGGAATGTCATCCAATAGCAGAGTCAGCTCAGCTGTCTATTTTATTATTAGCAACAACTGTTGCCACCCAAATCAAAGCAGTGACCAGCCTTTCCCCCTGGGTTCTGCTTTCGCAGCCACTCAACTAGGCCATGAAATAATCAACCAGCCCAGCCAGAGAAGTCACAGGCTGGGCCCCAGGGTTCCATCCCGTTCAATCTCTGTCCTCTTCACCTCCCAATATAGAAACAGTCTGGTCTCCCCTCTGGAGGGCAAAGAGAGTCCTTGGGGGAGGTAATGCTGGAGGAGGGTGGAGAGAGTAGGAGCAAGCATGGACAAGAACTACAGGGAGCCATTTGGATTTAGGAAATCTCAAGAAATCATGCCTGAGCTCTCTCTTGCCAGTTCCCGGCTGGGCTGCCCAGGGAGTGAATAAGAGGAAATGATGGATGGAAGATGGCATTTGTATGAGACAGTTGTTCCCTCTACAGATACCAAAATCCACGGGTGTTCAAGGCCTTTATATGAAATGCCATAGCATTTACATACAATCTGCGCATGTCCTCCCATGTATTTTAAATCCATTCTGCATTTTTCATAATATCTAATGCAATTTAGATGTATGTAAATGGGAAGGGACATATTATAAGACCAATATAGACACATGCTCTTGCACTGTGTGTGTGTGTGTGTGTGTGTGTGTGTGTGTGTGTGTGTGTGTGAACCTACAGTCTTGCACATGCCAAGCAAGCTCTCTACTACCTATCCCAAGTTTTTAATAGGTTTTATTTTGAGACAGAGTCTCGCTACTCAGTTGCCCAAGTTAGCCTTGAACGCATTCTATAGCTTGGCTTTGTAATCCTCCTGCCCATGTCTCCTGTTCAGCTGGGATTACAGGCATACACTACCAGATCCAGCCAGCTTTTATTTGGACATTCTTGATCGATGGTGAGTTAAATCTGTGGCTGCAGAGCCTGTGGGTCTAACTGCAGAAGATGATCGAGGCAGACCATTTTGCCCCTTTGTGCCCTTCCCACCTGCCAGCCTCCCTCAGCCCAGGGAAGCCCTACATTGGCATGGTTCCTCCCTGCAGACAGTCTGTCAATTTCTTTTTGTCTTTTTATGTTCCCTAGCCTGTGGGGCCTCTACCAACATTCCCCCTCTCATCCCATTTGGAGAAATGGTGCCCTCTGCCACCCACCTGCCTACTCAGCATGTGCCTGTTGAGCAACGTGCCCCAGCTCTAGGCTTGAAGACGGGCGTTTGCGCGGCCTTGCTACACTCCTCTCTCGGGAGTGAGCATACTCCAAACACATGCGCAGTTCACAGAGCAGGACCTGGTACCTCAGAATGGACTGTCCAGAACTACATGAGCTAGTGTGGGCACAGCACAGTCCAGCACCTAGCACTAACTCAGTGCCCACAACCCAGGCCTCCTTAGCTCTGTACTCTCCGTCCAGGCACAGACTGCAGGGACAAAGGCACAGGCAATGAAAAAAAACCCAAAGATGAGTGAGAAAATGTTGTGAATCCACACAGGTCCTGCGATAATAAAGTGGAAATGCTGGGTGCCCAGTGCCCAGTGTCAGAGCGGGTTCTGGTCTCCAGAAAGAGGGACATCTTTGAAAAGCAAACAGAAAGAAGAGGGCTGGGGATACGACTCAATGGGTAAAAGTACCTGCCACACAAGTGTGAGGACTGGGGTTCAGACCCCTGGAGTCTACATAAATGCAGAGTGGGCAGGGTGGTCTGCCTGTAACCCCAAACATATGGGAAGCAGAGGGAGGGTTCTCAAAGCAAGCTGGCTAACTAGACGAGCCAAACGGTGAGCTCAGTGTACAAGTGAAAGACCTGGTCCAAATATGTAAGATGAAGAGTAACTGAACAAGACACTGGACTCCAACTTCTATTCTCTGCACATATACATGTGTGCACGTGCCTGTGTGCATGCACATGTGTGCACACACATACACACACCACATCCATCACATACACACACACACACACACACACACACACTTGCACCCACATTCATATATGCACCCAAGAACACACATGGGTGTACACACAAACACACACACACACACTACTTATACATATACATGTCCCATATACATAACACATAAAAGAAAAGATTCTGGGAGTTTTGTCAATAGGTTATATAAATCTTGGAGAGCCAGACAGCAGAACACACACACATTTACAAAGCGACAGGTGTATCCCATGGCTGCCTGAGTAACAAGTACACCATGCTGTCCCACACTATTGCTGCTTCAGAAGTCCCTATGCACAGGACAGTAGGGATAAAGGACCAGGACCTGGTTGCCTCAGCCTCATTCTTGTGCCTAGTATCAGGTGTTCAAGAAATCAGTGCTGAATCTATAACTAAAAGCTCTTCTGAGAAAGGCAAGAAGGAAGCAAACTGTGGAACCTGAATCTTAGGCCTTGGAGTGGCTTGGACTGATTACCTTGAAATTGCTAGAGTTAATCTAGATTTTAGATAAGATAGTCCAGAGCTCCTGCTCCACAGAGCTGTCTGTCCCCTGACCACATGTGGCCCACCTCGCCAGGGACAGCCAACTCTATCGCTGCCCAGAATAAAATCTGGTTCCCCCAAGTGTCACCAACCCCCACTAAAACACCAGTATGCTTCTCATTCCTATCCTTAACTCACCCTCCCCAGCAGCCCAAGTGGGGTCAGCCCCTCTGCTGTTAGAGGAACTGCTTCTGTGTGTCCCCTGGAGCCCAGAGACTGCAGCAGTCATAACACAACAAAACCACCAGGATGATCCGCTAAAATGCAGCTTCCTCGACCCACGTCCAAGCATTTCTGACCCTTAGCCAGGTATGTTGCATTTCTAGCAAGTTCTCAGGTAGTCAGAGACCCACGAATCGTGTTTAAGGAGGGAAGTGTGTAGTAGGGGACATTCCTGAGCAGAGAGACTCGACACAGAAGGGTGGGAAGACAATCATATATGATCGGCAGACATGTTAAACCGCTGAGACATGACTCGGAGACGCAAAAGCTAGCCGCCAGGCCATGAAAGAGTAAATGGCAAGACACAAAGAGGCCGAATTGAACTTTAAAAGCTCTGGCCATGGATATGTCCAAGACCTATCACTCCATAGTGAATTCTACCAACCACTTAAAGAGAGTTCATACCGATCTCCTGAAACTCTTTCCAAAGGATAAGAGGGGGATCACATCCTGCCCCATCCGCTGAGACCTGAATCACCACCACCAGACAAAGGAAAGTCACAGACCAATAACCAGAAGGGACATAGAAGCAAAATCCAACAGCGTATTCATTATATACCATGTTGGTTTCATTCCAGAAATGCGAACTTGGTTCTACGTACGAAAATTCATGTAGCATATGACATTAATAGAAGAGGAAAAAATAATTGTTTCCATTAGTGCAGAAGTACTTGACAAAATGCTTTAAAGATGTGACCCACGCAGTGGCCCAGCCTTCCCAAAACAGCACAGGTGACTGTCGTTATTCTTGACCGGCCACCATAGTCAGACAGTAAGATCCTCTGCTGAAGACACAGCACACTCTCCTTGTGACACAGAGAAATCAGGCTGGAACACTGATCTGGGCAGCCACCTCCCTGCTGGGTAGCTTTCATAGTGCTGGAAGGGGTTATGCAGCTCCCTGGAGTGGGGGAGTCATCAGTGGACTTACCCGAGATGGACCCTGCATGTGACAATACTGACCTGACCTGCAAGGTGTGCCTGGTAATGCCAATGGTGGCTGTTAGAGGGGTAACCAACACCTTTCAGCTTGGATTTGAGGCCTGTTCCACAGAAGGAGATCCATATCTGGTACTTAATCAAATGCCCAGGTCTGAGGAGGCCATAGCTACTTTGATTTTGCCAAATAGACCTATCGTCAAATTGCCTTCTAAATGTTTAATATTTGTTTATACACATTGTTCTCAACCTTGGTCAAAGAAACTTCTTTTTGCAGCAAGCATCAGAGACTCAGAATGGTTCAGAGCGCTGAGAATAAACTGATAGAATGTTCAGCACTAAATGGGACAGTGATGTCCACCCCTCCCCCAGGCTCAGAGAACACTGAAGAAGAAGGAGTGGAAAGAATGTAACAGCTGGAAGACTGGAGAGGAGGGCTGAGAAACATGGCCTCTGGCTATGACATGAACTCAAGTCACTACAGTTACCTGCACAAGACTTGTACAAGACCATGCCAACCAACATTACAGTATAGATGGGAGAGAGGTGCAGGAGGTTGTACCTGCACCAAAAAAGTTATTGGCAACTGATGGCTGCGGGGGGGAAAAGGGGATACTTTTCTTCAGAGGTGTGGATGTGGGTAGGTTGCCTGTGTCAGGTGGATGGCCCCACACCCATGCCCGTGTAGACAGCGCTAGGACTTCAAGCACATGGATCTCAGTGTGATCCCCTAAAACTCATGTAAATTATGCCAGACATGTAAACCCACTGCCAGGGAGCAGAGACAGGCAGCTCTTTGGGGTGCACTGGCCAGCAAGTTTAGACTACTCTAAGTTCCAGACCAATGAAAGATGTTGTCTCAAAAACAAGGTGGACTGTGACCGGAGGAGAGCTGAGATTCTCCTACAGCCTCCACATGAGTGCACTCAGAAAACTAAGAATGAAGGAGGATTTCTTCAACGTGACAAAGAGCCATGAGCACACTTTACAAACCAAGAGCCGTGAGCACACTTGATGGTGAGTGTAAAAGCCTTCTCACTGATATAAGGAATAAGACACCTGCTGCCACCACCCTGTTCAGAATGCTGAAGGTTGAAGAAAGAAATGAAACTAATTTCCTGTGGCACAATCCTATCCAGGCAAGCAAAATAAGGAGAAAAGAAAAGGGGGTGGTGCTCTGGAACTAATAAATGAAGCCAGCAAAATTTCAGGGTAAAAAAATTGGTGGTGTTTCTCTACACTAACAATGAACAAAGTGAAAAGGAAAACCATTTCAAGCACAGCCACATAAAAAAAGAACAATACACCTAGGAACAAATTTAAGCAAAAGACTTGAAACTGTAAATTATAAAAGATTGCCGGAAGAAACTGAAGACACTAAATTAATGGAATGGTATGCCATGTTCACGGACAGCAAGCCTTGATAATTTTAATATGAAAGAAAATAGCTCCCAAAGGGAGTAGCACTATTAGAAGCTGTGGTTTTGTTGGAGTGGGTGTGGCCTTGTTGAAGGAAGTATGTCACTATGGAGGTGGGCTTTGAGGTCTCATATATGCTCAAGCCACAGCCCAGTGCCTCAGTTCACTTCCTATTGCCTTTGGATCAAGATGTAGAATTCTCCAGCATGATGTCTGCCTGCACCCTGCCATACTGCCAGCCACCATGTTCCCCGCCATGACGATATGAACTAAACCTCTGAAACTATAAGCTGCCACCTCAGCTAAACATTTTCCTTTATAAGAGTTGCTATGGTCATGCTGTCTCGTCACAGCAATGGAAACCCTAGGACAATCTATACTATTGAATCTGGAATGTCTCCTATTGGTTCATGTTTTAAGCACCTGTTTCCCAGATGTGTGGCTATTTTGAAGACTGTGGGTCCTTTAAGAAATGGGGCCTGGCTAGCAGAAGCCATAGGGGCAGTCTTTGAAGGTTACACCTGCTTCTAGTTCCAGCCTGTTTTTTCTGTTTCCTGGTCGAGTGACTTTCTGAGAAGCCATCTGTCACAGGTTCTTGCCTACCTTGCCACAATGAACTTGAATACCTCTGAGACCATGAGATAAGATGAACCATTCTGCCCTTAAGCTGCTTCTGTCACATCAATAAGGAGCCAACTTCAGACAGATAATACCAAACAATAAGGAGCCAACCTCAGACAGTTAATACCAAACAATAAGGAGTCAACTTCAGAGAGACAGTTAATACCAAATAAAGCATATTTAACACAGTTCCTAGAATAATTCTGGCCACTGTAAAAGTTAAAAAAGACAACCCCAAATTTGATATGGAAATTTAAGGATTCCAAAATAGCCAACACATTCTTTTAACATAGGACCTGGGGATCAAACTCAGGGCCTCAGGCTTGTTCAATAACGAAATGGCTATCTCCCCAGCCCTGATTTCTGTGCTGTTTAAGCTTCTTGAGTGACCTCTATATTGCTTTCCACAGCAGCTGCTCCATTTCACATTCCCACCAGGAGTCTTACAGGAGTCCACACTTGCCCAAAGTCTCACCAATACTTATTATCTTTGGGAATTTTTTAGTTCTAGCTCTCCTATGGAGTGGGAGGTACTATCTCACTCTGAGTCAGTCTGTGTTTTTCTGACAGTTAATGGTATTGAATACCTTTCACATGCTTGTAGGCCCTTTGAATGTCTTCCTTGGACATTCCTTTAGCCTATTCTCAAGCATATAAATTAACCTACTATCTTTTTTAATTTGTATGCATGTGTACATGCATGCGCGAGCACGCACGCGTGTGCATACTTAAGGGTGAGTATATGTCACATGCGTGTGGATAAATACAGAGGCCAGAAGAGGGCATCAGATCCCCTGGAACTGGAGTTACAGGTGGCTGTGAGCTGCCTGATGTGGGCGCTGGGAATCAAACTCTGATCCTCTGCAAAAACAGTAATCACTCCTTCTAACCAGTCAGCCATCTCTCCCGCCCCCATAGCCTCCTATCCTTTATGTAGTTTGCAAATATTTTCCCCACTCTACAGTGTGCCTTTTCCCTCTGTTGGTTCTTTTGCTATACAGAAACATGATTACTTCATTCCTACAAAATAGCTAGAAAGCAAATAGATGGCTAGTTGCCAGGGGCTGGGGGTGGAGAGGGGAGCAGGTGGGGAGTAACTATTGAGGAGTGTTTATTTGAGGATGGTGAAAATAAAATATTTCAGAACTAGACAGAGGAGGTAGCTTGACCATATTGTGACCTTGTGAAACGCCAACAAATTGTTTACTTTAAAATGATTAATATCGTGTTATATAAATCTCACCTCGACTTTTTTTAAATGGGATGGAGGAGTAAGCCCACATTAAAGTATCAAAAGAGAGAGCCACTACTTATCTCTAGGGAAGCTGCCAAGTGGAAATGCAAGCTCAGTGTAGCTAGGGTTCTCAAGATTAGACAGAAATCCAAATTTTTACGTAAGCTCTCTCAATCTTTAGACATTGGTAATCAACTCATTATTAATCAACTAAGTGTTTAAAAAACATCTCTGCATGGGTGTAACAAACTAAATTTAGAAGCCAAATCAGCCTACAAGACATAGTATCACACTCCGTTCTGGACATAAGGGAGCCATTGAATATTCCCGATTCGGACATTTAGATGATATAAAGAATCTCAGGGTGTCTTCTCTTAGGGGTCCTGAGACATGCCAGCTCTGGTGCTGATCATGTACTTTCAAACACCACCCAACTCCTCTTCCTCACAATCATCAGGAGTGGTGGGGGAGGGGCTGCTACAGAGCCAGGGGCCGTTGGAGACATTGAGTAGTCAAGCAACTTTCCAAAAGTGAAGACGTTGAAATAAGGCAGAAGCAGGACCAAGACAAGATGCACCTTGATTTGCCAAGTCGGCATCTCATCCACATACTAGCATCGCAAACTTCACAAGGCCAGAATGGAAATCTCATTACATCTTCCCTTCAAAAACCTTCATCCACCAGTCTCACCACCACAATGAATAGAAGACAAAGGTTTCGTGTTTTGTTTTGTTGTTTGTTTGTTTTGTTGGTCTTTCAAGACAGGGTTTCTCTGTGTAACAGTCCTGGCTGTCCTGGAACTCACTTTGTAGACCAGGCTAGCCTAGAGCTAACAGAGATCTGCTTGCCTCTGCCTCCCGAGTGCTAGGATTAAAGGTATGTACGACCCACCACTGGCTAACACAGGGTTTTCTAAGAGTGACCCTCCATCCCCACATTTGCTCATTCCCCATCTCCCCACCACCACTCTGATTCTCCTGCAAATCCACAGCCAGTGAACATACAGATCTGATGACATCTCCTTCCCCTGCCTAGGTCATTTTGTCATCCCCACGGCCATTCATGGGCTTCCTCACCGGACCCCAGGCCTCCCTGACACTCTTTTCTCACAATTCCCCACACAGCAGCCATTTGTCATCGGTTTCCAGCTTCAAACCCTCAAATTACCACTACCTGTCCCTGCGCGGTCCAGAGAAGTCAAGCCATTTGTTTGATAACGTGGCCGTCGATCCCAGGACCCCCATCTTGTAGTATGAGATTGGGGAACTACATTTCCAAATACACGCCAGCATTCCCCAAACTGATCCTAACCTGTCACCCTCAGCTCCCTGAAGACAAGAGACGACGCAGCCAAGGAGAGGAAGAAGGCAAGTTAGACTCTAGCCAGCAGGTGTGTGCATTAGGGAACCTAGTAATCCTGGCCAGGTCACCCAAGTCCTCCAGAGCAGCACAGGACATGGTTCCCTCAGCCTCCACTGCAAGCCCCACCCCAACCACACTCTGAGAGCTTTAGGCTAAGCAGAAATTGAGCAGAGCTCCTTTCGCTTATATGCTAGAAGCGCCAACCTGCAGTACGGCCTGTGGTGAGCAGGTGGGCCTTGGGAACCCTGGCACATAGCCAAGAAGCCTTCTCAGAGAAGCACATTGGAGAGATCTGTCTGGTCCCAGGCCAGGATCCCACTTCAGATCCAGGCTAGGCAGGAAAGGTCTGGTCCCTGACTCTGTCACCTGTCCTCCCACATCCCTTCCCCCCAACACAAGCACACACGCATGCACGCACATACATACACACACACACACACACACACACACCACTCAAAAAAGAAATCTGTCACTGGCTTCTGCCCCTCCTTCCCCTGAGTGACAGAAGGCCTCTCTGCCTGTGGTAGGCAAACACCCTCTCAGGGCTCCCTGCCAAGTGGGGTTCTAGCTGGTTCTACCCACAGCCCCTCCAGCAGCAGGGTCTGGAAAGGAACCCTTCACAGTCGCCAACACTCACCACAAAGGTCTTTAAGAATTCCATCATTTTCTCTGTGCCTGGCTCTGGGAGGCAGGAGGGGCCCTTCTGCTTTAGAAGTACTGCCGAGGCTGTTGCTGCCACCAAGGTGGCGGCAGCTGCTGACGTTGGACAACTTCCTTAAGATCAAACAAGGAACTGCAGGATTTGGGTGTCCGCCCGCCCAGAGCTGTTAGTCCACATTGACTAGCAATGACCTTTGACCCTTCCGCTGCCAGGACTGCTTCTCTGTTTGGCAGAGTCACTACACACATGTATGTCATAGGACAAGGCGTCCCTCCCAGGCAGCGCCACACCAGAGGCTTATGAGAGGAGCCTACCTGTGCCCAGGAAAGCTAAGAGCGAGAAGCAGGCTCCCCTTCCACTCCTGCCTTGAGAAGGGACCAGAGCAAGGGATGCCAGTGGCCTCACTGGCACTGAAGGCTAGTGTTATCGGGCATTGTAGGAAGCGAGACAGGCCCCTCAACGTCCCCACCTGTGAGCTAAGAAGCCCTAAGTGCAAGGAAAGCAAAAACAAAGTAAACAACAGCAGATCTCAACAATCCCTGTGGACCGCAGAGTCTAAAACACCCATGCTCAAAGAGACACAGCTGTTGTCTGGAGGTGGGGGATTCGTGGGAAGGGGTGCAGAGGCCTGGAGAGCAATTTCCCACCAGGAAAGCCTGGGTTCCTCTCTAATGTTAGGTGTATTATTCTGGGGTCTTTTTTTAAAAAAATAATTCTTAATGCTCTTTTAAAACAGACAGCAGTTGCTTCATCCCGCAACTCCCTCCCCAAAGAAAATTTTATAATAAATGCAGCAAAAGGCCTGATGAGACTTGCACCACATTTAAAGCTCAGAGCCTGTGGTGTCCGAGTTCTGAGCACGGAGAAGCAAAGCGGGGGAGGGGATCAGACCCTGGATCTTGGGGTCTCTTTCACAGCATAAGCATGTTAGACTCCACACCTATCCAGCACCCTCGCCAGGGTCAGCTCTGAGAGGAAAGCAGTGTGCCCTGCCTAGAAGTTAAGGCATGAACTATTCAAGCTCACAAAAGAAGGTTGAAGTGCACCTGGGACAGCCGTGGCTTTAGTGTGTGACAGACATGTTTCTCCTGTTAGTGAATTGTGAGGCTAATCATTCAACCTTGGGATCTCAGTTTCCAGATCTATAAAACGGAGAAATACAGCCAGTTTGCACAGTGTCGGTACTAAATCCCCAGCAGGGCAAAGCGTGAAGAACCCTTCATAATGAAGAACCCTCCATAGATGCCTGCGTGGCCATCAGCCATCCTGCCCCCAAGCTCCACAAACTCCAGTTCCCAACACACATGAGAAGCAGCCCACCCAGAAGGCTGTCCTTGTCTCTGCCTCTCCAATCCTGCCCCCCTGGCCGCCACTTCCTCTCTCCATGCCAGCCTGGCCTGTATCTGCTCAAGGAACCCCGAGAGTACCCTATGGGAGAAAGAAAGGCCGGAAGGAAGATGTCCTCGGGTGCTGGGGGAAGGCATGGCTCCAAGAGGCCTTGGCGCAGGTCCGTCTCTGAGGTTAAAATAACACTAGAGGTCAGAATGGGTGGGAAAGAGAGGGGCAGAGGGCTACTTGGGGCCTGGGCCACCTCACTTGCAGAAGCCATATGGGAGAGGGAACCAGAGCTCTGGAGAAGGCTGGCAATATCCGTTCCAAATCTTGAAATGCTGACGTAACCGACAGTGTTAGAGAAGCCATAAGGTGATGCTCATGGGCTTCTGTGCCCCTGCTGAGCCCAAGGACTCGGTGTGGTACTCCTGTGTACTCAAACCATCCCAGGCTCCTTCCGTACCTGCTTCTGGCCTCTCCCTATTTATGTTTGGGCCCCATGTCTCATTCTGTAGAGCCCCCACACCACCATGCCATTCCTGCAGTCCCAGGACATAGTAGGCTCTGGCTAACACGACACACCCAACAAAGGATGCCTCTGCTACTCTAGGCTTAGGGTCCAAACTCCTTGTGCAGTAAAAGAATGCATCAACAGGAAGTGGAGGGCAGGACAAAGAGGCCTAACTTACTGACCTCTGGGCCGAGCCCTGCTAAGGATGGGGACTTCAGGAAGACTATCCTTAGACCCTCTCTTCCTACTCACCCCACTTCACCCAAGCCCAGGATCTACCCCTTCCCAATCATGATCCAGTTGAGGAAAAGTGCAACTAAAGCTCAGAGAGGTTATGTGGCCTGTTGAAGGTCACACAGCCTGCTAGAAGCAGAGCCAGGTGAGTGTTCTAAGAGAAAGAGGGGGGTGAGGTGGGGAGGATGGCAAGGAAGGAAAGGCGAAGGTAGAGGAGACACTGAAAGCCCTTGTGTTTAACTCTGAGGTCAGGAAGGACTCTCTTAGCTCGCCAGGGAGGCCTTCATGAGCAGAGGCAGCCCTGTGGCCACACTCTGAAGCTGTTCCAGGGCCCAGGAGCCTCAGGACTTCCAAACAGAAGAACAACAAAGGCCAGAGGCCAGAGAGACAAACAGCCATTCTTGTGATGCAAAATTAGCCCCTGTCCACAGACGTGGAGGGTGCAGAGAGTGATACCCATGCAAATTTCTCCTTGGTTTAATGAGACTCTCATCTCTGAGCCAGAACCCCCAATGCCCACCTACGCCCACTTTCTTCCAAACCAGAAGCCCTGTCGCTCAGGACACGGCATGGTAATGATCTGATAAAAACACCCTGGGTGATCTGAGGCCCCCAATCAGTCAGACTTCCTTTCTGGCCTCAATTCTTCCCTAGCAGCTGCGGTCCAGGGGAAAGACCCGCTGACAGTCAGAGAGACTAGCATCCAAACCACAGTCAGCTATCAGCCAGTCCTGTGACTTCCAGTCTCATTTTCTTGGCTTAAAAAATTGAATAATGATCCTACCCCACACCCTGGGTGTCCCCCAGGAGGAACTGAGACGGCAAGCGCAGACATGCTTACCACACACAGCAGCCATGGCTAAACACCGTTGACTTATGGAATTTACTCTGGGGAGGGGTGCTGACATTAACTATGTTCTCACTACGTGTGCCAGGCCCCGACTAAACACTTCACACATGTCCACCTACCTAAGTCTCAACACCGCCAGGGCCACGGGCATGCTGGTCCTGCCCACTCTACAGGTGAATAAACTGAGGCTGGGAGGTGAATAACTTGATCAATAGTCAGCACTGCAAACCATGACCACCTTTCACGACCAGGGTTCAAGTTTTACGTCAGCGCACTAATGTGACTTGTGTCAAATCCCACTTGACCTCCTGAAAGTCTGTCTGTCTGTCTCTCTTTGTCTAACTCCCTTCCCCCCTCTCCTTCTCCCTCTCCCTCTCTCTGGTGCTAATGATGGAATCCAAGTCTCGCACATGCTAAGCACACACTTTATCCCTGGGCTGCACCCACAGCCCCTCAAGCCACTGGGAAGCTCACCACCTAAGTCCCCACAGCACTTGACTTAGTTTATGTCGGTATCCAAATACAGTTAATGACTAGGTCTGATCATTCCTCCCAACTGGATAGGCCTGGTGGGCAGAAGCTGTGTCTACACACAACAGACTTCCTCACATCTACAGCTGCGCCGATCGAAAGATGCCACATCATTGTGTGCACCGCTAATAGACCAGAAACTCTGGCAACTGCAGACCCTGCAACACTATTGCTCTTGTGATGTCCCTGATTTCGGAGTCCTTAAATCAAAGGGAAAGGGTGTGTCTGAAGCGATGCCTCCAGCAGCAGAGGCTCAGTGAGTACTTGTGCACGGTGATTTTTTTTTCCTGGAATTGGAGAAAAAAACATACAGAGCTTGAAATCAGGCTTGTGCCCATACCAGCTGGCTAAAGGAAATGCTTCATTTACTTCTCCAAGCCTCAATTTTTCCCATCTGTAAAATGGGAAAATAACGGTTCTCTTGCAGAGCAGCTGTGAGAATCAGAAGAGTTTAGGAAAGTGGCTTGCAAACTATGAAGCACAGCACCACCAGGATAAAAATGAAGATGGATGGGGGCACAGTTGGTGAGAATGTGGATGAGTGTGTGCCCCAGGTCTGGGTGTAGAAAGCTGAGCCCCACTGTGCAGCCCTGAAAGGCAGACATTTAATCGATGAAGTCATTGATTCAATTAATGAAGTCAAGTTAAGGGTCTGGAAACTGATCAGGATGGGATGAGACCATCAGGGTGGAGCTCCATTATTCAATACTGATAGCTCTGTAAAAAGGGGGGTCCAGCAGAGAGATGCATGCGCTCCCTGCCATCAACACCATCACCAGATACCAGCCCTCCACTTTGAAGCCCCAGCCAGGATCATGAGCCAAAATCAACCTCTTTTCTTTATAAAGCTGTGTGGTCTCAGAAATTTTGCTACAGTATTAAACACAGACACACACACACAGAGAGACACACACACCTATCACAGGAGCTGGATAGATGGCTCAATGGCTAAGAACACACTATTTAGTTCTCAGAAGAGGACCAGAGTTCAGTTCCCGGCACCCACGTGTTGCAGCTCACAACCACCTTGAACTCCAGCTCCTGGGGAATCTGATGCCTCTGGACTCCCTGGGCACCCGCATTCATCTGCACATACCCACACAGAGACACACACATAATGTAATCAAACACCAGAAAAATAAATCTCAACAAGAAGCACTTCCACAGACTCCATCAGTGGCTGTCCCAGAGGCCACAGGCCTTCAAAGGGTGCAGTAAGAACAAGGCTGCCTTGAAGCAACGGCTCCACTTTCCAGGATGCAGCTGGGCTCGAGCTGGATGCAGCTGGGCTCGAGCTGCCAAGCCACCCAGTGCTGGCTGAGGCGCAGGCATTGGCACTGTGGAGAGGCCCCTGGCCATGATGTCCTCTGGCAGAGTTCTTGGTCTTGACCCGGTGTGTGGCCTGAAATTTCCAGTTTTCCCCACAATGTGGGACTCGGCTTCAACAACCTTGTCAAGGGGAAGGGGGGAGGGGAGACTGGAAAAACAGCTGTGGAAATCCCTTCGGGTCACTGGAGACAAACCTTCCTGGACTGTGTCGGGGACTTGTGGGTTCAGCAGACAGGGAGGCAAAGAGGGACAGGTGCAGGCTACAGGCTCACATGAGGCTTCCTGCTGGAAGAAAATGAGAGAAAAAACAGACCCCAAGGCTGAAAGGGTGGAGCCTCTGGCCTCCAGGAAAGCCTCCTTGGCCCTGGTAGACTTACGTGGCCTGGGCTGCCGCCTGGCCAGCCTGGTGGGGAGTCCAGTCACGTGACAGACCTGGCTCCACAGTCCCCTGCATATCACTACACTTCCTTCCCCCATCCCTTTGCTGTCCCTGTCCCCTGCTCACTTGCTTGCTGGCACTTGCTGCGTGTGACACTTGGGACTCGGAACTAGGAATCAGTCACCAAAAGACTTTCTGTCTGCAAACTATCCCCTCCCCCTTTTCAGGCAAGTTTAGGGCCATAGATGCTAACCATTCCCATCCACACCGGCTTCCTCCTCTCCAGTACTAGCCTGGAGTTGTGCACAGAAAGAAATGAGGTGAAGACACCTGGGTATGGTCACCGAGACAGAACTCACGGCCAGATGTGGCGCCTGTGGCTGGCCCATGTCTTCTGCATCCCTCTCACTATCTAGCTATCCCTGCCTGAGTAACCTTCCATCTCCCTACCCCTGAAGAAAGAGTCTCCCTGGGGAATTATGAACTTGGCTACCCCCCAGGGAGAGTTTCTGAGTCCTGCCAGTAACATGTCTGTGAACCCCAGCTCAGCACACTGGTCCCCAACATGCAGAGCCATCTAACCCACCACCCAACTCACTACCAGGGCTGCTTAGAGATGACCAAGTCAAAAGAATCCAAGCCCATGCTGTTCAAATGTTTGCAACTGAGTTCCCAGACTACACCCACTTTCCCTGGTGTTTACCCTCTCTGCGTCTCGGTTCCCATTCTCCTCCAGAGGAGGCTGCTGTTGTCCCCTGGGCAATCATTAGGGGCACTGTTTCTAGCAGCAAGCCAGTACTCACTGGCCCAGTGCCACCCTGCCTTGGAGACCTGCAGTTGCCCAGCCTCTGCTTCAAGGCGAAGAGCGAGGCATCCACCCACCTACCCGGGCCAGCACTGTCAGTCAGCGGGGAGCACAGGCTAAAGAGCAGTTACTGCAGAATTGTAGTAGTCTGGGCTCTTCCTCTGAACACCTTCTTCTGAGACTTTACTGCAGCTTGTCTCTCACCAAGCACACAGTAGGTGTGCATCAAATGTGCTGGGCTAAACACTAAGTCAACTGCTTTTGGTACCACTTGCTTTAGCTTGGTTTGGCAATGGTTTTCAGCCTATGCGTCATGACCCCTTTGAGGGTCACATATCAGATACCCTGCATATCAGATATTTACATTACGATTCCTAATAGTAGCAAATTACACGAATGAAGTGGCAATGAAAGGGTTTTATGTTTAAGGGTCACCACAACATGAGGAACTGTATTAAAGGGTCCCAGCATTGGGAAGCTTGAGAGCCACTGGTTTAAACCTAAGAGAGAGACTGGGGGGAAAAAATCTCATGAGAAATGGGGTGGGGAGACACGTGATTCTTCTGATATACCCAGGAGATGTCATCTGAGTCATGCCCATCAGGCCTGGCCACTTTTAAGAGATCCCCTCACCTTCCCTCCCCAGACAGCCATGGCGGAGGAAGCCTGGGGGCTGCAGCCTTGCCTTCAGCTGGGAGCGTCCCTTCAGGTTAACCTGCGGGAAGGGAGAATATCTGCAAATTGCATGTTCCTTTCTTTCCCCATCTTGTAGTTAATGATTACCTAAATAGGCACTTCAGTCCCCGAGCTCCAGCAACCTAATTATACATGTACGGGGCACGAAGGCTTCAGCGCTAGACAGCTCTCCCCTCCATAAGCCATATGTCAAAGAACACGACTGCCTGCCCTGCTTTGCCAGCTGGGATGACGAACGGAGCGCAGGGGCAAATGAAGACCCTAACTAGGTTTACGGGAGGAATAGTGGGCTGCCTATCCCCGGCTCAGATGTCCTGCTTGGGGAAATCATTCGGTTGCAAATACATTCAGAGTGCAGAGTCCCATAATACCCACCCCCGGGCACCCCCAAACACTGGGGTGGCGTAACGGAGTGCTACCCAAAACATTTGCATTCAAGTCCACCCCCACCACACACACACAAAATAAACACTCACTCGTCGCAAACACACGCCCAGTCCCTGTGAGCTTTATGAGCCCCAAAGACGAGGAAGAAGGCACCAGCTGCACATGTCTGCTAGCTGTAAACGATTATCGTGTGCCGTTGGATCCGATGTGTCTCCCCAGTTGACCCGGGCTCAGGATCACAGGCGACAGAAGAGGGGCTCAGAGAGTGAAGGAGCATCAGGGGAGTCCCTTATCATTTTGTCCAATGCCTTGCTAGCCAAAGTGATGGGCATATCCAGGGCGTGTATTCAAAGCGGTGAGGAACTTGGTCCCCAGGGGCTCAAGCCACCTTGTTGACCTGGGACTCAAAGCTGAAAGCAGAACAAGATTGAAACGGCATACCAACCAGCAAAGCAGAGACAGTGGGGCTCACGCTTGCCCTGACTGAGGAAGCTGCTTTAGCCTGGCCTCAGGTATAGTCTAAAACTGCAGACACTCCTGAGTAGTGAGTCTGGAGGTGGGCATCAAGGGTCTACCCGGCTGACACAGTGCACTGTTGGTGAGCTCACAACCTCCCCCAGTCACAGGCTAACATGTGTCATTGACAGTGCTGGCCACGAGGGTGGGGAGGGTCTGGGGAGCCCCGGGGAGAAGCAGTCCACAGCCAGGGGTCAGAGGAGTTTCAGATTACCTCCCAGCCACTCAGTGGGCCAGGTCAGACAGAGGATTGCCCAGCACCCAACAAGCAGATCCATCTAAGAGTTCTGGCTTTGCACAATCCTAGGCAGGCGTCCAGGTCCTTTCAGCTCCCTAAGGAGCAGGTCCCCTGGGCCAAGGTATAGACCTAACTCCAATAATTGTTTTTGTTTGCTCTTTTGGTTTTGGTTTTTAAACAGTCTCACTCTGGAGTCCAGGCTGGCCTTGAACTCCCAATCCTTCTGACTCAGTCTCCCAAGTGCATGGATTACAGGTATATATCACTATCCTGGACCATTTTCACTAAATCAAGGGGTCCTTTGACAAGTGGTACCCTGTGAGTAACTCATCTGAAGGGGCCACCAGGAACATGAACACCATGACTTGCTCTCCCAGGCCTGTGGTAGCGGCAGGAAGGGATACAGATGAGCTTAGCAGGCACAAGCGCCACCTCCTGGAGCTGGCAGGCAGCATGGGTCAGCCACCCCTAGACAACAGATCCCCTGGGTGGGAAGGCCCTTAGCACCTGGGAGACACTCCTCCTTCTGGAATGGGTAGTCTCAGGCCTGGCCGCCTTCCCTGCGGAATTTCACACACCCCACACCTTACGTGACAGACTCTTCCTGTCTTCTTTGGCCAATCCATTTAGCTTCCTTCCTCTCCCTCACCTGCCCCCAGCCCACCAGCCCACTCCATTGTCCTCTTTAACACAACCACCTTCCACTCATTCTTGTCCCCTCCACTGACTGCTCAGGCCCAAGGCCCTCGATTCCAGCGACAGCTTCTCTCACTAAGCCCCTCCTCCAATGTCTGCTGATCAGTAATCCATTCCCTACACGGCTGCCATATGTAAATCACATCTCTCTGATGATTAAAATCAAACCCCTGAGCCGGCAGGTAAGGACTCCTGTGACAAAGCCTGACCACCTAAGTTCCATCCCTAGATCCCTCGTGATGGAAGGAGAGAACCAGTTCCCCAAAGCCGGGACCTAACCACACCACTCACACACACACACACACACACACACACACACACACACACACACACACAAACACCACAACTAAAACATATTTAAAAATCCGAACCCACTCCCAGGCCCTACATGCAGATGTGTTCCGCCTCCAACATCCTCCCTCACTCATGCCCCTACAGCCACATGGAGTTCCTTCTTTTCCCTGGATGCTGGCTCCTATCTGCCCATGTACCTTTTCATTACTTATATCCCAGAGTCCAGACTCCAGAGTCCCTTTCTGCTCTTCACAAAGCCCTTCCTTGTCACCTGCCACCTCCCTGTAGGCTCTTCCCAAGCCTATGGAAAGACATTTTTATTTCCTACTTCTTTTGGTTGGATTTTTGTCAACTTGACACAAACCTAGAGTTCTTTTCAAAGAGCGCGCGCGCGCGCATTCACACCCACACACCAGAACAGGCCTTGGGCAAGCCTATAATGCATTTCCTTGATTGAACCGATGACTGATGTAGTAGGCCCAATTCACTGAGCGGTGTTGCCCTTGGGCCGGTGGCCTGGGTGCTATAAGAAAGCAGGCTGAGCAAGCCATAGGAAGCGGGCCAATAAACAGCTTCCCTCCATAGCCTCAGTTCCTGCCTCCAAGTTTCTGCCCTCTGTGAGTTCCTGCCCTGACTTCCTTCAGTGATAGCCCATTACCTGAAGTATGAGATGAAATAAGCCCTTTCCTCCCCAGGTTGCTTTTGGTCACAGTATCTCATCACAACCCTAAGGTGCCACCCTTAAAGTCATAACACCGAAACACAATGCATGTCTCGTCTTTGGAGCTCCCATTAGAAGCTGCAGTCAGGTGTCAGGTTTCTGTTCAGGGTCTCTCTGTCCAGAAGGCAGGCACATGAGAACAGGAACTATATCTGCTCTTTCCTGCTGTGTGTGTGTCCCCAAGCCCTCAGTAGAACTCACCCATGAAGAACGTTCAACAAGCATTGTAAAGTGAATGTAGGTCTCCTTCTATAACACCCTGCCGTGTGAGGTACAGAAGCCCCAGAAGAGCGCACGGAAAGGTGGCCTGGGGAGGCAGCATCATAGCTGTGCCTGGCGAAGGGCCATGGGGTGGAGAGAGGATGGGAGACATGCATAAAACTCACACAAGTAAGAAAAAAATTATCATCAGACTTGCTCTTGACCCCCCAGCGCTGGAGTCACATGATCCCTTCCTCTCAGGAAGGAGCCAGCCGAGTAAGCACTGCTTGGGATGCCCAAACCAACCACCACACAGATGGAATGGATCTGCTCTCTCCCTCGATCCTCTGTCAGGACCCCCACTTCGTGGACCCCTTAAACCACCTCAGGGAGAAATGAGGCTGCAGGAGAGCCAGTCACAACACACCTGGAATCCACCTACAAACTCTAAGATTCCAGCAGCTTATTGAGGAGTCTCCTTTCACAGGCGGTCCCACTGGAACAGTGGTGGACAGTCTCTGTGTGACCTAGGAAAGGGCTATTCTCTGAAAAGTAGCCTTTCCTCTCAACAGACACCAACCACAACAGGACGTGGCCTTGCTGGGTTTCCTTCCTCACTCATTGCCCTGGCTGGGGTGCCTCAGAGACACCCCCTCAAGGACAGGTCTGCGCCAGCCAGCCCAGGCCTCTCAGGAATCTGTTGAGAGGCATCAGGGTGACAGTCCTCGTGAGTCGAGCCCACCCCACCCCCAACCCTGTCCCTCACAACAGCTGACGGCCAATTCCCAGAAGAAACCATCTGGGTCTCAGTACATAGCCCCACCCACAAGGAGTGGGGAGAATTAGAGATTATCGGTGGGCTGGAAGGCCCTGCTGGAGTGTTTGTCAGGCCACAATATTGAATTTTAAACATGTGTGCCTATTCTCTCTCCCCGCTGGAGCCTCCCGTAGCCAGGCAACGCTATCTGACCTGGGGGACCAGGAGGGGGAGTTTCCATACCAGGCGGGTCACCTGGGGTTATCTAAGCACAATGAATTGCCTCCCTCTCCACCCACCCTCAGTCCAGTGACCCCAGGCCCACACGCTCACCATCACAGATGCCCACTCCACTAACAATGAGATGACAGGGGTCTTGGGGGCAAAACTGTACTGTGATTAGAACAAGGCGGAAGCAGATTATGGGGATTAGGTGTCATTATCTACCTATGAGCAGATTCGCAAATTGAGAGACAGCAGGCTGAACCTGCAGCAAGAAAAAGCCCGGCTAGACCAGAGGAGGAAGACAATGCAAGCGATGACACTTTCAAGAAAAGGTCAGACAAAGGCTAAGCATGATGGTGTATGCCAATCAAAGCACGCAGGAAGCTAAGGCAGGAGGGCCTTGAGTTCCAGGCCAGCTTGGGCAATAAATAAAGTCCAGGCCGGCCTCCAAAACAGGGATACAGCTCCACTTGGTGAATGCTTGGCTAGCATGCCTCAAGCCCTAGGTTTAACACCCAGGATCTCCAGCACCACCAAAAACCGGGTATGGTGGTGCCTGTCTGCAGTCCTAGCACTTGGGAGACAAGCTGGAGGCCAGGCTAGACTACATGAGACTGTCTCAAAACAACATTCATAGTAGTGAATGCCTTTAATCCTAGCACTAGGGAGACAGCAGCAGACAGATCTATAAGTTCAAGGCCAGCCTGGTCTACATAGTGATTTCCAGGCTGTCCAGGGCTACATAGTAAAAGCCTGTCTCAAAAAAATATCTAAACAAATAAAAAAAAAAACTGGACAAGCCTGTTAGAGCTGAGTAAATAAAGCATTCTCATATTCTCTCTCTCTCTCTCTCTCTCTCTCTCTCTCTCTCTCTCTCTCTCTCTCTCTCCCCTTGGGACCCGCAAGTTTGCTAACTAAAGACTACAGAACAGTCATGAAACTGAAAAATAGCTCAGTGATTAGGAGCACTTGCTGCTTTTGCTGAGGACTTGGGTTCAATTCCCAGCACCCACACAGTGGTTCATGACCATCTAGAACTGAGGTTCCAGGGGATCCAGCCAATGCCCTCTTCTGACTTCTCCAGGCTCCAAGAAAGCACCTGGTACATGGGCATATGTGCAAACACTCACATATATAAATTAAAATAAATCTTCAAAAATTATTTTTAAATAAAGGTCATTTCTCAACTCTAAACTGAAAACAGGTATGTTATGTGGCTTTCTTTTCTCTGTACAAAAATGCGTGGAACAGCCCTCCAACCTCAAGGCTGTGTGATCAGGGTAAGGCCTGTGAGATCTCACCACTTACAGGTTCACAAAACAGTGAAACCTGGGTAGAGGAGCCTCAGTCACACACAGGTCACAGAATCTTTGGGAGACTAAGCTGGTGTGAATCCCTATCTTACAAGGAAGGCCTGGAAAAGGCCGGGTCCCCATAAGGATGGCACATGTGTCCCCAAAGAGATGCCCTCTTCCTGATCCCCAGAACTGTAGGTGTATAACCCTACCCAGCCATGAGTGTTGCAGTTACCAATAGAATCAAGGCTGCGTGTGGCCTATCATATGGGGCAAGAATCAAGATGACCCAGGTGGGCCCAACATCATCATGGGCAGAGGAAACCAGAAGGGTGGCAACGTGGAAAGGATCTGGTCTAGAGTCACTGGCTTTGAAGACTAAGGTGTGGGACCAGATGCCAAGGTCACACGGCTAGAAAATAGGTTCTCCCAGAACCACAGGGGCTAGGAAATGGATCCTGCCACAACCATCAGAGAAAACGCAACCTCTGGTGCCCAAGGAAATGCATTTCAGAAACAAGGAGGTGATGAATCTGTGCAGTCTTCAGACCCCAAGTCTGTGACCACTTGTTACAGCAGCCATAAGAAACTGACAGAGACCTGGCAGGCTCATGATCAGTCTGCCTCTGTGGAGGAGGAGCTGAGACATTCTGGAAATGTCTCTGGTAACCATTCACCTCTCCTCAAAACCGAAACGCCAGGCCAAACATGGTGGCACACACCTGTAACCACAACACTCAGATGCGAGAAAAAGAAAAATCAGGAGTTCAAGGTCATCCTCAATTATATAGCAAACTTACGGCCAATCTGGGTGTGGTGGCTAATTTTAGTGTCAACGCGACTACATCTGGAATTAAGTAAGATCCAAGCTGCTGGGTACACATGTTTTTTCCCCTTGATTAAATCATTCAAAGGAGGAAGACCCACTTTTAAGCCAGATCTTCTGAGGTGGGAAGCTCCCGTTTTAATCTGGACCACACCTTCTGCTGGCAGCCTATATAATGGACATGGAAGAAGGAAGCTTGCTCTCTTTGCCTGCTTCTTCTCACTCCCACTGGCATTAGAGTGTATTTCTTCAGGATTCTGGCATATACTGAAGACCCGCTGAGCCATTCAGCCTTGTGAACTAAACAACTACTGAATTCTTGGACCTTCCATTGGTAGACAGCCCTTGATGGACTAGTTGGACCAGAGCCTGTAAACCATTTTAATAAATCGCCTAGATACATACATACATACATACATACATACATACATACATGATGGATACATACATAGGAAGGTGGGTAGATTGATCCATTCTGTCCGTTCTTTTCCACTAGAGAACCCTGACTAATACACCAGGCTACATTAGACAGTCTCAAGCCTCTTACAAAGCCTGACAACTTGAGTTTGCTCCCTGGGACCCACACGTTAGAAGGAGAAAATTGAATCCTGAAAGTTGTCCTCTGACCTCCTCATGTACACGGTGCCATGTGTGCATTCACAGGCATGCACATAAGTGTACATGCACACACATAAATAAAATAAATACACTAATAAGAATGATTAAACATCTGAACTGCTTCACAGAAGCCTGGCTGCCTGGTCCCCACCCTTAGCACCATCACTACCCTCCAGTGCCTCTGGGCTCCCCGTGACATGTCCCTAACCCTCCCCAAGCACTTCCAGACCTTCTGGGTTCTAAACACAGATGGGGGCTCCTGGCCCATTTTCGGCTTCACTAAACTGGTGTTCGAGGGGCTTCAAAGCTCAGTTAGCCTGAAAGTCCCCCAGGTAGCCTTGAATCAATCTCCTTCTACAAAATGAGGGGGGTCACTGTCTAGGGACCTCCTAAGTTTTTTAGCTCATGCAGGCCCCTCTTACCTCAACACCAGCACTGGACCATCAAGGCCATGGGATCTATCTCATGCTGATTTCAAAGGGCCATCTCTGAGGCTTTTCCCTTCGTGTGTCTATTAAACCCTCAGATTCTACACATCACCTCTTTCAAGTTCTATCAGGAGTCACCAAGCCTGAGGCACTCCCCAAATCCACCCCAACTGCTGTCTCCTGTCCCCCCATAGCTCAGGTCCGTTGGCCATGCAAGAAGACAAAGGACACTCCCGAGCTCCATCTGGACATCTACAGGGGACAAGACCTTGAGTGCTCTGAGCTGATTCTCACCCTGATCCTCTGGGTCATCTCCAAGGTAAGATCAATTCTAGTCGCTTTTGGAGGCCATCACCAGGGCCAGTGCCTGGGAAGAAAGGGCTCCAGAAACACAGCAAATCGTGCTGCAAAGAACTGCAGGGTGCATCCCTCTGACTAGAACTGAAAGTTACCATCATGCTGCCAAACCCTGTCAGAGGACAAATCCAGTCTGGTTCTGTAGCTCATGCTCCTTGATGCTGCAGGCCAGATTCTCCTCACCTCCCTCCTCTCCCCTCCCTCTTGATCCACTGCCACCAGCCTCTCTCCTTCCACTTTCCTTCCCTCCTCTATCTTGTTTCTTCTCCTCTCCCTTCCCATTTCCTCTCTCGCACATCCCTCCTCTACAACAGAGAGAGCCAGACAGTCATCATATTAACATCTGACATTTCAGAAACTTCTCGGCCCCATTGCCAAATCAAATCAGCTCAGCCCAGAGCCATTCCCTCACAAACCCAATTCACTCTTGAGATAGGCTCAAGTATGGTTGCCATGCATAATGGAGTTTCTGGCTCTGGAAGGCTTCCTCCACACTGCTGCGGAGACAAACCCACTACCCACAACCGCTCCCCTCAAAAAGAGCGCATTCTCCAAGGGGCCGGGTTCACAGGCAGCACTATTTTCCCTCCAAAACCCCCTGATGCTCACATTCCAAAGCAGGAAGCCAGCCGCAATGCAGAGGGGTATTATAGCTCATTGCTTATTAATCGTTTGTATACTGAAAAGCTTGGTTCCTTGCTGGCTTTTTGGTTTTGAGACACAGGCACTGTAGCCCAGGCTGGCCTCAAACTCACTATATGGCCAAGGATAATCTGGAAAGCAGATCTTCATGCCTCTACCTCCCAAGATCTGGGATGGCAGGTGTCCACCATTGTGCCTGGCTTGGTTCGCTTTTATCATGATCTCTCTCGAAATCTTTAGAGAACTCATGAAAAATACTATCTCTATTAGAGAGATCTCTCTCTCTACGTTCTAGCAATTCCTTCTGAGTCATTTGGGTTTTTGCCTCATTGGATAAATGCAAGGAAAATCTAATTGGACTCTTTTTATTACAAAGGAACATAAACAGGGTGATCTCATTTATGCGTGGCTCTATCTGTGTGTGCTATGCCAAGCTATCTGGATGCTTAGCAAGTGCTAATACTGGATATTTCTGGACAGCAGGATCATTAAGGCATTATTAATATCTTAACAACATACCTCTTTGTACTTTAGCATTGCTTAAATGTTTCTCAATAAGCATATATTCGTGAAAAGTGGCCAAACGAAGCTGAGTTTTGTTTTTGCCGTTTACTTGCAAAAGAGACACGTCTTTATGGAAATTCTCTTGAAGAATACTGGGCCTTTTGTGTATTACCACACTCTAATATGGATCAATCAAAAGACTTCATCCACCATTTATAGGTGAGTATTTGTTGAGCATATCCTATGGCTCCCTGCATTCTGGGTTCTATAGCAGCCAGTAAGAGCAGACAGCCTCATCCCTGACCATGTGAGCTGTAGGGCCAGGTCCTCCCAAACCTGCCACATTCTGCTTGCGCCTTTGTAAGCAAATAAATACAAGTCACATCTGGTCTCCAGCTACACAAGTGGAACACACGGAATCAGTGTCTTATGAAAGGGCTGGAGGGAACTATGTATACAAATACAGTCACACACTAAAGACACACATGTGAGGACAAAAACAAGGTGACATCGTGGAAGCAGAAAGCAAGCCTTCACCAGACACCAAGCCCACTAGCACCTTGAGTTTGGATTTCCCGTCCTCCAGCACAGCGAGAAACAAATTCTAATGTTTATAAACCACACGGTCTAAGACAAAAAGAAGCACAATGGGACTGAAACAGCTCTCAAGATGCAATCACCTTCCCGAATTACCTTCCCAGAGAGGTTTAAATCAGATGACAAATGTCCAGACGCACCAAGGAGAGACACCAGGGAGACAAGATGCCACAGGACCATGGAGGAAGAGGGAGGCAAACAGTAACGTCAGAGCTACCAAAAGCCAGTAGAACAAGCAAGGTTTCTCCCCCAGACTTTGGTGGGAGTAAAGCTCTGCTGACACCCTGATTTCAGACTTCTGGCCTCAAGAGCCATGGGAGAATATGCTGCTGTTATTTTAAGCCACCCACCAAGTTTGCAGTAATTGTTAGAGGCTCTAGAAACAGACACCCCAGCACCCAAAACTCCATCTCCACACTCAGCCGGGATCAGAGAGCCTGCAGGAGGTCAGGGCCAGGGTGGTGGGAGACAACAGGAAGGAGACACGTGGGATCTAGCTATTGGTGCTCGGAACTGCACCAGTGGCAACGCTTCAAGAAGAAAAGACGTCACCACCCACTGGTTCTCAAGCCCCAGATACTAGACTTGAGGAGCTGGCAGTAACACTTGTGCAAAGGGTAGGAGTAGGCTAGGGCCAGAATATGGTAGCACCTGCTACCAAGTGGTCTCAGGGTAGCATGTACGGCCGTTAAAAGAGAAACATAGGTTTGTCGTGAAAGTCACCCTACAGACGTTTGAGTCACTGACCATGACAACAACGGCTGGTCTCTAGGGAGACTGAAATACCACTGCCTGTATGCTGTCCAGACCATTACAAAGCCCTTGCCAGTCCATGTCCTCCTTATGCCTCACAGTGACCCAAAGGGCCTGTGTGAGAGCTGAGGCTCTCAGAACACTGTAGATCTGCACGGAGTGGCACATTAGTTATTCAACCCTGGGATCAAGGGGAAATGAGATGACTCAGAGGATAAAGTTGCTTTGCTACTTAAGCCTGGCAACCGGAATTTTCATTCCTGGGGCTCATATGATGGTGGGAGCAAAGCGACTCCCAAAGGTTGTTCTCCAATTCCGACAAACACACCAGGACATGGACCACACACACACACACAAACAAACAAAGTCCAGGTTCAGGAACAAGGCTCTATACGAGGCCAAGCACTAGCTACTGGTCAGAGAACCATCTGCTAAGTTCTGGGGCAGAATGAGTGGCCAGACCTTCAAATGCATTTGGCATAAGTAGGAGGCAGAACCCAGGAGGCATCCCCATGAGACACCTGAATGTCAAGCGTTCCATCGAGTTCTGAGTGTGAGAGTAAGGCGGACCAGTAACTGAGCCTTGACCCACCTCCTCCAGGCACCCAATGCCCAGAAAACAGATAGCTCGGGCAGAGTTCTACAACCCAGGCTGCACCCCACACAGCCTCCCAGAGCCTTGATGCCCTACTATCAGCCTTCCAACATTCCCTCACAACATCAGCATCAGCCCAGAAATGCAGGCTCATTTCAACATCAGCTGCAGGAAAGAGAACTAGGGGGGAAGCTCTCAGTGGGCACCAACAGATCAGAAAGCATGTTCCAAGGCCAACCTCAGAACTTCCCACAGTCCTGGACAATCCAAGTCTCTGCACAGTCCCATTCCACAAGCCTCTTTGAGGAGGATGACCTTGAAGGTCCTTCCTGTGTCCATAGGAACCACCTGGACTATAACTCCTGTTAAAGTCAGATCAGCCTTCCTGAGAATTCAAGAGTCCAGTCAGAAGCTTCCTGAATAGCACTCTTCCAGGCCTGCCAGTAGGTTGAGCTGGTTTCTACTTTTATCCTCTTCCAAGCATCCCATGGATATTTGCACCTAACAGGTAGGAATTTATGTCTGAGACAGGACGCCCACATTATCAGGTCCCTCTGCTGTGGATGTGTGGTAAGACAGAGGACTGGAAGTCCTCAGAAGAAACATGGTAGCAGCAGAAGAAATGAGGTGTGCATCCTTTCCTAACCCCAGCCCTAGTCAAACTGATAATCCTAAACCTAGCCCTATCCCTAGCCCTAACCCTAAACTCAACTCTATCCCTAGCCGGAGTCCAAAGCACTGCTATCTTAGAAGTAAAGTGTCACCATTCAGAAAGAATTTTTTTTGCAGGAACAATAATGACTTTGAAGCACCACAAGCTACACATATGTGTTCTGAATGATAAGTGCACAGAATTTCAACCAATGACAAGCTCCAGGCATCCACCATGTGGGAACTCTTGCTGTCCCTACTCCACAAATGAGGGTGGTAAGGCTCAGAAAACTCACGCAGATAAGAAGCCCCTTCGTCTTGGGCAGACAGACTCCAGAAACTGTGAAGTTTACCACTTTATAGGTATGATTACTTTGAGGAAGCCCTTTAGGGACCAGGTCACAGGGATTGGATTGGCATCCACACCAGTGGGGGATCATGGAACCAGGGTGAATATGTGGAAAGGCTGGGCTGTCAAATCAAAAGAGAGAAGAAAGAGATCCCCAGAGAGACAATTCAGGGAGGCTGCTGTCCTGACCAACCCACACACTCAGAGAGGGCACTGGAGGCCTAGAGACCGTGGCCTGTAACACAGTCTCTGTACTGGCTGGTTTTTATATCAGTTTGATTCTGCGGTCATTCTTAAAGAGAACCTCTATTCAGAACATGCCCCCACCAGATTGCTTGTTGATAATTGATGTGGAATGGCCCAGCCCATTGTGGGTGGTGCCACCTCTGGGCTGGTGGTCCTGGGTCCTATAAGAAAGCAGGCTGAGCAAGGTCATGAGAACAAGCTGGTAAGTAGCATCCTCCGTGGCTTGTGCATGAGCTCCTACCCCCAGGTTCCTGTTCCATTTCAGTCTCTGCCCCGACTGTGATGTGGATCTGTAAGCTGAAGGAAATCCTTTCCTCCCCAAGTTGCTTTTGGTCATGGTGTTTTATCGCAGCTATAGAAACTCTAAAACAGTCTCCATTAGAGACTTCTAAAAAAGGGTTAGAGCCATCTGTGGAAAGGACACAGGTTCAAAGATAATGGGAATGGGCAAAGCTTCCACAAGCCAGTGGCTCTGGGTTCCGTAAAGAGACGCAGTGATGACCTGTTTCTCAGGGATAAGAACATCACACGAGTTGTCATTGTCATCAATCACCACCATGACAGCACCTGCTGTGTCATGGATTGCATCACTGCTACTCAATGAGCTGCCAAAACACAGCCACTGTTCCTGCGGGTGTCTGTGGTCCCCATGATGAAGGGAAAGAGACGGAGTCAGGGAGTCTATGAGCTTGCTCAAAAGACTCCCTAAGAGTGGTAGTGTGTGGTAGTGGTTAGGACACAGGCTCTCGGGTACACCACAGGCTTGCTACTGAGCAGCTTAAGGACCTTCAACAAACAGCACAACCGCCCATGACTACGTCAGACAGGTGCCTAAAGTGACCGCTCTCAAATGACAGCTCCAAATGACTATGGGGCCTTTCCAATGAGCTTGGTTGGACAGGATTGTGACGTCACGTGGAAGCGCTCAGGAAAGAGCACCACAATCAGCACAATCAATGACTGATCCATACACAGGGAAGATGGTGAGTCATCAGCAGGATCAATGACTGAAATATACACAGGGAAGAAGGTGAGTCATGAGAGGAATGCCAAGGCTGGTAGAGATGCTACACAGTACACACGTACACATCTATGGCCAGCAGGTATTTTACTAAGACAACCAAGCAATTAAACAGGGGAAAGAAGGTGATGGTCTTCTCGACAGGTGATGCTGGAACACTGGGATGCCTGTGTGCGGATAAGTTAATTGAGCCCTAACATCAAGCTACACATAAAGTAAGTCAACATAGATCTCCATTGGGCTCAGCATCATCAGCCATTAGAAAAATACAAATTAAACCATAGTGAGCTGCTAATACTGAGAAGGCTAAAACACTGAAGATTGACAGTGGTCAATACTGGCAAAAACACAGAGCATCCGGGACCTAATGGCACTGCTGGTGGCATGTACAATGATGCAGCCACTGACAGTCTGTCAGTTTTGTAAGACATTGAGGATTCGGGGGGGATGTAGCTCAGAGGTAGAACACTTAACAAGCATACACAAATACCACAAGAAAGAAATAATAGTAATAAAATAAAGATAAAGACTCAGGCCAGGCATGGTAGCTCATGCCTGTAATCTCAGCACACAGGAGACTAAGGGAGGCAGATTGTTGTAAGTCTAAGACCAGACTAGCCTACAGAACGAGACTCGGGTATCAAAAACAAACAATAAAAAGTTCACCTACTCTTTAATGTAATGATTCTATTTCTTGATAATCCAATAGAAAAGAAGACACAAGTTCAAACAAAATTATACTACAGCAGTCAGAGTTTTTGACTTTTAGTATAGGCCAAACCAAAAACAATTCAGCTGCCCCTCAACTGGAACACAAGTAAACCAATTGTGTTTTCATATGGCAGAGTATTACATCATCATCATCATCATAATTAATACTGGGCTAGGGGCTGGCACCAGGACAAAGTTGAGAGATAGACTGGCCATGGGTCAGTGTGACAAGTCAAGGAGGGAGAGAGTAGTGAGCTCAGAGAAAGGTGAGCTGGAGCCTTAGCCCAAAGGGATGCCAAGAATGTCCTCTGATGTCCACTTCCTTCACACATACAAAGGTTGTACAGCTGCCTCACCTACCGCTGAGGGAGAGTGGGAGGAGGGATGAGTGGCTCTGGGGGCAAAGCCCTGAAGTAGCAACATAGGAGCAGACTGGTTGGCACCTCTCTCAGGGGAGCCCCCAGCCTCCACCACCTTATTCTCCAAAGGAGAACATCTGTCTGGAATGCCTCAGACTTGCATGAGGAGAACCTGAGAAGCTAAACAGGGGTCCCAGTCTAGCTGAACAGCCTATTTGGGACTTCAAGAACAACCTTGCCAATTCAGGTCACAGTCTGCTCAAGCCCTGGAGAAATCAATGTCTAGGAGATGCTTCTAGGGCATTCCCAATGCCTAGGACATTCTTCAAGAAAACCTGAGGGGGGTTGGAGAGATGGCTCAGAGGTTAAGAGCATTGCCTACTCTTCCAAAGGTCCTGAGTTCAATTCCCAGCAACCATATGGTGGCTCATAACCATCTGTAATGAGGTCTGGTGCCCTCTTCTGGCCTGCAGTCATACACACAGACAGAATATTGTATACATAATAAATAAGAAAGAAAGGAAGGAAGGAAGGAAGGAAGGAAGGAAGGAAGGAAGGAAGGAAGGAAGGAAGAAAGAAAACCCGAGGGTCAGCCCTAATTCCTTCCCCTCTTCAGTGCAGCAAGATCTGGTCTACAGTCCCAAGGGGCCGCTCAACCTTGTCTCCCAGGGCCTTCATCTCCTTCATCTCCAGCTCTTCCTCTCTTCCCCATCGAGAAGCTACTTTTAATCTGTGGGCTTCTCACATGCTAAGCCATATGGCTTCTTCTGCTAAGTTAAGGTCCCCTGTGGAGGCTCTTTGAGGGTCAAGGACCAATGCTTCTGTGTGGTCCCAGGGGGACCCATAGAAAGCCAGGCATACTGTGGTGTCTGCTAAATGCCTACTGGTCCTTTCAGATGTGAAAAGAAAATTCATGAAGAATAAAGCTCTGGCAGCAATCTACTGCATACTCAGGCAGCCGGTCCCCAGCCCCACTCCTAGTCTACACTGCCCATTCTCAGCTTGGGCTCTGGCTGGGAACTGGGCTCCTGTTTCAGCCCATCTGCTCAGCTTTTTCTCAGCTTCATACTGGGGGGTAGGAAATTCCCTAGGAAAACAAGCTACACGGAGAGAGAGGAGGACCAGTCTGAGATTCCACCTATCCAAAAAGGAAATGGATCATCAATCCCTGACCCAAGGCAATCAACCGAACGAGTATTCTGCACCTGAGTCATGCTACCAAGGGAACCAGGTGAGCCCTTCTCTTGCTTGGGTGGCAGAAAACATATTCAAGGGACTAGGGAGATGGTTCACTCAATAAAGTACTTGCCATGTAAGCATCAGGACTTGAGTTCAATCCCCAGAACCCCTTTAAAAAAAAGCCAGGTGTGCGGCCAACAGATATGGCTCAGCAAGTAAAGCAAAAGATGCTGCCAAATCTGATGACCTGAACTCTGAGATCTATATGGTGGAATGAGAGACGACCTCTACTAGTTGTTCTCTGACCCCCATACTTGAGATGTGGCACATGTGTACAAACACAGAGAGAAAGAGAGAGAGAGAGAGAGAGAGAGAGAGAGAGAGAGAGAGAGAGAGAGAGAGAGAGAGAACCTGAATAAATAAATAAAGCCAAGGGTGGCAGTAGGTACTTTTAACCTTAGCTCTACAGAGGCAGAAACAAGCTAGTGGGCTACTGGATAGATAAAATATCCTGGGGTTCGATGGCCGGCCAACTTGGCTTACTTAGCAAGCTCTCAGCCAGTGAGAGATATTGTCTCAAAAAATAACATGAGCTGGGTGGTGGTAGCACGCGCCTTTAATTCCAGCATTTGGGAGGCAGAGGCAGGCAGATTTCTCTAAGTTCAAGGCCAGCCTGGCCTACAGAGTGAGTTCCAGGACAGGCGCCAAAGCTACAGAGAAACCCTGTTTCAAACAAACAAGCAAATAACATGAAAGTAAGAACAGGTTTTCTGTAAAGAACAAAGGCTCAATGGACATGCAAGGGTGAGAGTAAGAAAAGATAATGGGGAGTGTGCATAATCAAATATAGTGTGTGGGTGCGTGTGTGTGCGTGTGTGTAATTTCCAAAGAACAAAAAGAGCAAAATAAAAATGTGATTGTTTGATGCCGCCCTGGAAACAGAAACAAAAACAGGGAAGCATGAAAAGACCTCTTAGCTATAAGACAGAGACTCGAGAGATGGTTCAGTGGTTAAGACTGCTCTTCCAAAGGACCTGGGTACAATTCCCTACACCCACATGGCAAGTCACAACCATCTGTAACCTCATTTCCAAGGGGTCAGACGCCCTCTTCTGCCCTCCACAGGCACTGCATACACAATGTTCACAGATCTACATGAGGGTAAAATACCTATGCACATTTGCAAATAAACAAATAAATAAATAAAAGTTAAAGATTCAGACAAAGGCCCAGAGCACACTCCTTCAACTTGATGGTTTCATGACAACTCAGCCACCCTAGGCCAGGGGTCAAGGGCCCCAAAGACCAAGAAAGGGTCCCTCCAGGAGCTCAGTGCCAGGCAGGATGAACGGATCAGCAAAGAGCAGCAGCACTGATGGGTGAGTGCAGCCTTGGGACTCTCCATCTGCGCTGAACCAATCAGTGTGCTGTGAGCACTGTGGCTTTAAATCCCTGGAAAGCAGTTAGCTTCATACAGTGGGGACATTTCCTAGCCAGAGAGTCAAACCATAGCCACAGAATAACATGACAGACACAGAGACCAGATACAACAGGCTCCAGCCCCAGCTACATACAAGATCCCCACCCAGAATCTTTAAGGCAAGCCCAGCTCCCTTATTTCCTAGCTGACCCTGCCTTTGGAGTCTGGACACAAAAGTCACAGACTGGGAAATTCCTGAGCTGAATCCTGAGTTTTTCAAAAGATGCTGTCTAAAGCAGGGGATGACTTCTGTGAGCCTTAGAGTTCACCGAGGATGCTTGAGGGTCTGCTCTGGGCCTGCCTGAGGCTCCCTCCCTGACAACCCCAAAAACCCCATAGTCAAAGTGCTCTCTCCCTCTTCCTCTCCCTCCCTCTCTCTTTCTCCCTCCCCTCCCCCTCTCCCTCCCCCTCTCCCTCCCTCTCTCTTTCTCCCTCCCCTCCCCCTCTCCCTCTTCAGCTCCCTTCTCTCCCACTCAGTCTCTTTCTACCATTTGGTCCTCCTCCCCTTGCCACAGGTCCACACACTAGTGTCACCGTGTCTCACGGGACTGTCGACACTCTCTGACGCTCAGCATCTCCACTCAGTCCTCAGCACTGCCATCTGCTGTCACCCCACCTCTCCAGGAAGGGCCTTAGTCACATCCCAGCAAACACCAGGCCATTCTGCACAGCGTTCCTCTGTGCCATCCACATCACACTTGGCCTCACCCCAGCAGCTGGCTCGGCTGTCCATCCCTCACGGTGAAATGCTCTTCCCTCTGTGTCCATGTGCAGCTTCTTCCCCCACACCATCCCGAGAACATCTCCTCTTCCCACTCCATACCCTCTTAGACGGCTGCCTCAGGCCTGTGGACACAGCATGATCAACCTGACCCTTCTTCCTGCTGAGTTATCCCACCTCAGAGAAACGCTTGCACCACGTTCCATTGCTCCAGACCTCAGACCCATTCTTGCCTCCTCTCTTCAAATCACCTTGTCTCGTCATCCTGAGAACTCTGATCTCTATTTCCAAATAACCCCGCTGGTGCCCTGCACAAAAATCCCACCCTCTTCCCCTGTCCTCCAGCAGTGACCTCCAGTACATCTGCTTGTTCACACTCTGTTCCAGTCCTCGCAGCAGTCGGAATAAACGCTTGCAGGCCCATCACAGCCAGGGGCAGTGGACATCTATGATCTCTGCATTAGGAGGCCAAAGCCAGAAGGATCAACAGTCAGAGTTACACAGTAAGACCTTGTCTAAAACAAAACAAAACAAAACAGCACCTCTCCAAGGCCTTAATTAGGAAAAAATCTAAAACCTTTAGCAAAACTTCTGCTTGACCTATAGTCTGCCTTCAGGTCCCTAACTCAGGATGCTCCAGTGCTTCTAGTCTTTTCCAGTTCTTCTCTCTCCTTCCACCTCATTCCTGGGATCGCTGAGCTGCTCTGGGTGGTGAGATGCAGGTGCCATTGGGCAATCGGAAGCAGGGCCTACGACGGCATTCCTGAGAGGTGCTCCGACACTGCAAGTGTGGCTGGTCCTTTCACCTCACTCTGCATAGCAAGGGTCCTGAATGCCGCTCTGACTCTACCTTAGTGTAGGGCCTCCTCAACCCTCAGAGTCTGTCTGATCTGAAACAGCATTTCCTTAAAGAAGCCCACCTGCCCCTCTCCAAGACCTCCTCAAGTCCTGCCCTCTGTCCTCCCTGAGGACATTCACTTCCCCTAACTGTCCATCCCTCACTCTTGCCTTTCCCTTTTCAACTTCTGGCTCCCTGGGTGGACCATGAACTCCAAGAAAAAAGAGACCACAATATTTTATTCATCCCTGGGTCACTGCAGACCCACCCGGCACTGGGCCTGTGGTCTCAGCAGTCTCTGCAACGGTCCTGTCTACTCTGTGTCCATTTCCCCTCTGGCGCGGTGCTTCAGTTTTCCTTCCAGGAGACACCCCACTCTTTCTCTCAGTCTCCCTGGTGTAGGTCACGAGGTTCAAGCCTGTCCAATCACAGCATTCCATTTCTCTAGCCAGTGAGCTTCCTCCCTGGGTGTCTGTCAGAACTTCTAGCAAAGAGCTATTCTTTTTCCATGAGAGCAACTTAGTCCATAGGAGCTGCCGCCACCGTCCCACCATCACTGAAGCAAAGCTTACCAAAGAACGAAACATCGCAGAAGAGAGCGAGAGGGGCAGCTCCCCCAGACAAGGCCATGCCTGGGAAAGTTCCTAGGCTGAAGTGAATAGTGCTTCTGTCACAACCAAGAGTCCTGACTAACGCAATGCTCCAATAAACACCGGGTGTTGAATGAATTAAACAGTCATGCAAGCAGAGTCTGCCAAGAGAACTCTCTGACTCCTCCTAGGCCTCCTCATTCTCCCTATAAACACTTGCTCGCCATGAGCAGAGACGATCTTCCCACGACCAGCTCTGCAGACTGAAGGGCTGGAACTCAGACCGACCACATGGTCCTCGGTGTTACTCTGCCAGCAAACCACCCCAGCAGCTGGGTCACATACTATCCCAGACTAGGCTGGCAAAGGTGGCCTGGCTTTGGATGCCCGGGTATTCCCACCAAGAAAAGAGGTGTACCATCCATCCTGTACCCTGTCCCACCCACATCCCACCCACCTCTCAATGCCGGGCCCAACCAGGGCTGTGTTACCACGGTCAATAGCCTCACAAACACCAGGCTGCTCAGCATGGGGTAGACATATGCCACGGGGCGCAGTTTATCTGCTGCCTTTGGGGTGTCAGGGAAGAGGGGAGCCACACAAAGCAGCGAGGAAGAGATGCCACTTCTTGGGAGTCATCTCAGAGCAGAGCGTCAGGGGCCAGCATACCAGCAGGCCTCGAAGGCCTTCAGATGACGCAGGAGGCAGGAAATGTCCTCACATCTAGTCTTTACCCCACAAAATGTGAAGCTGCAAGTTGGGGGTGGGATGCAGATGAGCCAACAGTCCTTGAAGTTCAGCCTAGGGTGGTCATCCCATGGTAGTTGGAGGTGGACACGAAAAGCAGAAGGGTGTGGAGGGGGGATAAAGTCCCCTTTCTGGGAAGGGGAGGTCCTAGGCTTGGGACCAAAGATGGGGTTCTCTCCAACTGAAGCCTCAGCACAAGTCACCCATAGAGACTAAAGCAACAGATAATTTTCCCACAGAGACTAGGGCAACAAAGCCATCTTAGAGGGGCCTATCAAAGGCAGGTCCCGCCTGTCTTGGATGGCGGCCCCTTTAATACCTGTTGCATTCTGTCCCTCTTTTTCCTCCAATGTGGTCTCCTTGTTCCAATCCCACAATTCCCCACGATTCTCACTAATCCCAGCATCCTGCCAACCCCGCTGCAGCCCCGGTCTGCTTCTTCATTGCACCCTGACACACACTCCACACCAATCACAACTTCCTTCCACTCCACCCAACGTAACAAAACTGTCTCCTGAAGCATGGGACACTCCATGGCCCTCACTGGAACCAAAGCAGCCGGACATGACGCTAAAACAACAGCAAGGCCACACGATGTTCCCAGGCATCCTCTCCCTCCCGCTTCCTGACTTTGAGCCTCTTACCTTCATGGTTGGGGGTGCAGTGAGAGGAGGGGAGAGTGGCCGATCTGGGAGGGTCACATCCGAGCTGTTGGCCAGCTCCTGCTTCCTGCAAAGAGACCAAAGGACACAGAAGCTGTGAGCGAAGGCTGTCTTGAACCTTCCCTCTGTGATCTAAGAGCGGCTGAGCCTGAAGACATGGAGGATGATGCAGAAAACTAAAGCTGACTGCATTTCTTCCTTGGGATGTTCTAACACCGAAAGCAGTGCTGCGGCAAGGGCAGGCCTAGTCCACAAGGGCATGTAAGTCCTCAGGGGCATGCCAGAACCTCCAAGGATGGACCTCAAGAATCTGCTTTACCTAGCTTCTCACATGGTTCTGATAAACCCAAAGTCTCAGAACCACCAGTTTTAAAAGACACGGGACTAGGGTCAGAGAGAGATGGGAAGAGGGGTCATCATGTAGAATTCATTTTCACATGGGTGTCTCTGTCCATTTGGACATGCACACACACACACACACACACACACACACACAAATGCCTGCACACATACACACACCCTGGCCACAGATCCAACCCTTGCGAGGACAAGGTTGCCTACTATAGAAGCTGCAGGTAAAACTTATTTCAGTCCATATGGGATAGAACCAGGTTTGAGGCAGCTAAACAGAGTTGAGTCACCATGGAAACGCTGCTCTCACACACTCCCCACTTCCCATCTGGCCCTTGCTGGTGACCAGAGAGAGCTTGTTTGCTGTCCCATCACCAGGCAGACAGCTTAGATTGGGAGAAACCTCCAGAGCGAGTTATGCAACAGGGCCATCTGGGCAGAGATGAGGGATTTCCCTAACGGGCCATGGACTCCGATGTACCCTAGAGGGGAAGAATGGAAAGGCAAGACAACAACCCTGAGAGCCTACAAAGACCCTAACTGCACTGTTAAAGCCTTACACTCACAGAGGCCCCACCATGAAGCACCCAACAGGCAGTCATGTCTGTGTTAAAGGACCAAGACCCGCTATTCCCCATTGGAGAGAACACTCTGTACTTCTTCCCAGATCATGGCCTGCCAGTAGTAGTGACAGCCCCGAGCCAGGCTGCTCCTTGAAGGAAACCCACATTCCCTAGAGCCATACTCCCCAACTTTCTGGAGAGAAAATTCCTGCCCTGGGGCCCAGATACAGTCTCACACTGGCTCCCCCAGATCACAGGAAAGGACAGTCTAATACTTGAGAAACCTAGCTTAGCACCTAGGGACAGCACCGTGCTGTCTACCACGAGCCCCTTGCTTTGCTTGTAGCCAGCCACCCGCTCTGTCCTCTAAGCGGCCAGACAGGGAGACGGTAAACATCTGGCTTGGCTCAGGATCCACATGATCGACTAACCTCAACCCTGGTCAGCTCCCTTTCTCTCCTCCATCTGCCTGCGTCCTTACTTCTTCCGGCACCTCGGTAGGAGAGGTCTCCTCCCTCCTGGTCCAGACTGTTATTGGCCCAAGAACCAGAAAGGACAAGATTCAGCAATGTGCGTGTGTTTGTGTGTGTGCGCGCACACACACAAACGCAGGAGCTTTGTCTGCCTCTCTACACAAGTCACCAGCCTCACTTTCCATGTATCGACTCAGCCATGGCAGCTCTGCTGCCCTCACCTGCCTCCTGATGAAGCTGGCCCAGCACGGCCTCTGCCCTCTGCCCTCTGCCCTCTGCCCTCTGCCCACTGCCACTCAACCCTCTTTCAAGCAGCCTCTTCTTCTCTTGATGGGCCTGTCCCATGGGAGCCAGAAAGGGGGAAAGGGGAAGGTTGATCAAGGGTGGGAAATACCATACTCAGGAACCCCAGGCAGAGATTAGGGCAACTCCCTTGGGAGTTGGGAGGCTGGTAGGGAATGGAGAAGAGGCAAATCCTCCATGAGAGAACACAGGCTGCTCTGGGCTCAACTTCCAGCCAGGCCTTGGTAGGTAGACGACTTCAAGTGCACCTATAACAGAGGCACACTTACCATCCCTCTTGGCACACTCTTGACTCCTTCCCTTTCTCCAATTTAAGAGCTGAATGCCTATTGTCAGTTAAACTGTGTCCCCTCAAAAAATGGTATATTGACACCTCTGAAAGAGTCTCTGCAGATGTAATCGAGTCAAGATGAAGCCGTGAGGGGCTGGAGAGATGGATCAGAGGTTAAGAGCACTGACTGCTCTTCCAGAGGTCCTGAGTTCAATTCCCAGCAACCACATGGTTGGTGGGAATTGATCTGGTGCCCTCTTCTGGCATGCAAGCATACATGGAAGGAATGTTGTATACATAATAAATAAATAAATCTTAAAAAAAAGGACGAAGCCGTGAGATGGGCCTTTACTATGCCCAGTGCCCATGTCAGAAGAGACCCATGTCACCATGTCACCATCATGGCATGATGGACTTAGACGGCAGAGTGACGTGGCTGCAGGTGGAGGAATGCAGAGGATTGCACCAGCTGCCAGGAACTAGAAGGGACAGGGAGGACTCTTCCCCACGGTCATCAAGTGTTTCTACTGACATCTTGTCCCAACTTCCATAGCTGAGAAAAGGAATGTCTGCTGCCTCTAGCCAATTCTAGCACTTGGTCACAACAGCCCTGGGAAAGTAATAACACGGGACAAGTTCTCACCTCTATCCTTGTCCTTGTGACTGAAAGACCAGAATGAAGAAGGTGAAACCCCAGCTTCTACCACAACCCCACCCCCTAATCTGATCAGCTGAGTCCGACCTTGCCCTGCCGGAGCCCTCATGACAATGACATTTCCATGTGAGCTATTGTTACCCGCAGGCCAGACCTAGGCACCAGCTGGCACAAAGATAAGATAAGGTGAGAGCCACACACGCAGCGCGGTTCCTGCTCTTTCTCTCTCGCTCGGCAAACACATCACACAGGAGTAGGTGAAACTGATGTGATTCTATCCAGGGATAACCTTGACCACTCTCACTGGTTAAAAGCAAAAGGTAAATCATTAGCAGAAGCAACAAGACTCTTGTGATCCACAGTGTCGTGACTCTGAGACTGAAAACTGTCCCTCCCACTGACCCAAACACAAACACAGGCTGCAAGGACATATGGCCCAGTATGTATCCAGGAAACACATAAGGGAAGGTGCTGGTGATAGGGACAGGCAGTGGAGAGGAGAGGGGGAGAGAAGGATGGAGAGAAGGCAGAGAGAAGGAGGAAGAGCCTACTCTCGGCTGAAACACAGAGGCATGCAGGCACTAAACGCGCAGGTCACGGGGGTTCTGGAGGCGCTGCCCACTCAGCATATCTGCTGCCGCAGAGCCAAATGGGCTAACGTTCTCGACTCTGAGACTGACTCCTAGAAGCCTAGGAGATCTCAGGGCAGAGGGGAGGGTGCAGGGCAGCCAGGAGAGGCCCCACCTGGCTTTAACAAAATGCAGTCTAAGCAGAGAAGAGCAGCAAAGCTGGGCAGAGCCCTTGGGAGGTCCCTATGTCGGCAGCTCAGCATCCAGGATTCATGTCTCTACCCTCAAAAGGCCTGGGCCTTTTGCAACAACACTTGGCCTTTTGCACACCGCTATGCAGTGTCCTACAGCCAGAATCAAGGGATTCCTGGGTTCAAGTTCGGTTCTTCCTGCTACTCTGTCACATGACCTCACCTCTCTGCCTTGGTGCCTTCAACTGCAAACACAGGAGTGGCGCTGTTCTGAGGACGTAAAAGCAATGCTGTGGAATAAAAATATGAAGTTCTGTACAAATTTAGTCTAGGGTAGTGACAATATGATTCATAAAATGGTGATGTGGGACCAGCATAATGGCTCAATGGGCCAAGCCACAAAAGCCTGAGTTCAGTCTCCAAGCCCCACATGGTAGAAAGAAAGAACTGACTCCCACAGGTGGTCCTCTGGCTTCCACCTGCACACTGTGGCATATGGGCACACCAGTGCACACGCACACACAAAGAGGTATGTGCACTGGGGCGCACTTAATAAAAAAAACTAAGGTATCAATCCATAAACAAAACCAAATGGTGAGCTAGCCTCCAAGTGGAGAAAGAGAAGCAAGGATCCAGGCTGTGTAAACGTCTTGAAAAACATTTCTATCACCTCAAATAAAGCAACAGTCGTCGCCCCTGGAGATCTGCTCCGGGGATCATAACCACCCACTGGTTAATAATCAACAGCAAGAAAATACCCACCTAGCAACAGATGGCCCTGGGGCCAGGTGCAAGGCCTCCCCCACCCACGGCAGAATTCTCGCAAACCTTCGTCTCCCAGCACCCCAGCTCCCCAGCCACCCCTCAGGCACTTACACTTGCTTTCCACATCAGCCAAACTAGAGGAATACAGATAGCTGGATGCTTTGACTAGCTTCTCGAGAGAAGGAAACAAAAAGGGATGTAAAACGTGAGACGTGGGAGGAAACGGGAGAAATGACCCAAATGTCCCAGCTAGTGAGTGATGGGCCAGATGCACGCCGTCTATAAAATGGGATATTGCTTCCCCATGAACAGCAATGACACACAGATACACACTATGGTAGGACGAACTCTGAAAGCACAATAGTGAAAACAGCCGGTCAAATAGGGACACAAATAGGACAGCCTATGGGTTGTGACCCCGTTAGGGTCGAACTGCCCTTTCACAAGGGTCACCTAAGAACATCAGAAAATACATATAGCCGGGCGGAGGTGGCGCACGCCTTTAATCCCAGCACTCGGGAGGCAGAGGCAGGTGGATCTCTGGGAGTTCAAGGCCAGCCTGGTCTACAAGAGCTAGTTCCGGGACAGGCACCAAAGTTACAGAGAAACCCTATCTCGAAAAAACCAAAAAAAAAACACACATATATTTACACTATGATTTATAACAGTAGCAAAGCTACAGCTATGAAGTAGCAATAAAAACAGTTTTATGCTTGGGGGTGAGCACAACATGAGGAACTGTATGTATTAAAGGGTTGCAGCATTAGGAAGGGTGCAAACCCTTGCTCTAGATAACTCCCTTTCCACGAGAGGTCCAGAACTGGCACATTCGAAGCCAGAATGCAGATTAGCAGTTGCCAAGATGTTGAAGGAGGTGGGCAAAGGGAAGGCAGCTCATGAGTGGTTAAAATGCTCTACAACTCGACTGCCATAGTGATTGCACAGCCCTGTGAGTGTAGTGAGTGAGTGTGAGTGAGAGAACACCACATACTTTCAAAGGATGAATTTCGTGGCATATGAATTATATCTCAATTTTAGAAAAAGGAACAAGCAGAAGGGGGCTGGAGGTTCTGCTGCTGAATTTCTTCTCCAGCTGTCCTTGAGTCTACTAGGCCCCAAGTGATGAGTGGGTCCTTGCTTTGCGGCAAAGGTGGTGACCATGGTGACCACACACAGCGCTGAGTGGGGCTTTCTTGCTACTGTCACCTGTTGAAGGCCCTGTTCTGTCCCACAGCCAGCATTCTTAAGCACCAGCAGCTCAGTCATGCGTTAGGAGAAAAGTTAGAGTTCTAACTTTCACATGTCCCACCCTACAGAGCCAACTAAATCAGAAACCATGGGCTAAAAACCTGAGCAAAATCAAATGCTCCAAGAGAATTTATCCTGAGACACAGAGGAGGGAGAGGTGGCTGGGAAGTCAGGCTGAGCTCTGGTCCTGGTGAACGGTACCCTCCGCCTCTTGGCGTCTTTGCTCTCTCTTCTGCGGAGCAGACAGAATGGGTGCGCTGACTCTGGACTCCTGTTCCATCTACAGGACTAGACTTCATGGGAGCAGAGAGTCATGTGGTCACAGGACAGGCTGGGCAGAGCACAGACCGCAGGGACCAGGCAGTGGAGGCTGAGAGTTCATGCTCGAAGAAGTCTGCCAGAAGCCAGACATGGTGGTACACGACTTTAACCCCAGCATTCGAGAGGCAGAGGCAGGCAGGTCTCTGAGTTTAGGCCAGACTGGTCAAGTTTCAGGACAGTCAGGGCTACACAGAGAAACACTGTCTCAAAAAGAAGAGGATGAAGAGGAAGAGGAGGAAGAGGAGGAGGAGGAGGAGGAGCAGGAGGAGGCGGAGGAAGAAGAAGAAGAAACAGCAACAGCAGCTCTTACCTGCCGGGCCACTTACAGAGACCCAGGACTCAGCAGCATGCTCACACGGTCCTCATTCCAGCACCTGGGTATGGTGCGATGTCATTATGGGTGGGAAGCAAACTCTTCTAAAGTTCATGCTAACTTTATAGGTTAGAAAGCCAGACTCCAGCCCTGAGGGAGGGAGGCAAGCAGTTCAAGAGCACTAGTGTGAGTTTCTGACAGGCCTTAACTTGACGCCCAGCATCAGCCCTGACTAGCGACGTGGTCAGTTTATTTCCCCTCTCTGCCTGTCAGCTTCCTCATCAGAAATGGCGCTAGTCTCCCTACCCTGACATTCTGAGAAAGGCTTGGAAAGTCCTCAGAACAGTATCTGGGTGTACACAACAGAAACACATTAGATGATCGCTGTTGTTCCAACTGGCAGAAGTAAGTCTGCTGGAGAAGGAGCAGGAAGCCAGTCAGAGCGCTGAGGTGGACCAAGGCAGGAACAGATATAAAATCTCAGTAACTTGGATGTGGGCGTTCCTGAGTCTAGGGGGCTGAGTGTGAGAGCCCCAGTCCTAGCCTGGAGAAGACAGAGAAAGGGGCACAGATACCATAAGTGTGCACAAGGGGCATTTAGATCCGCCTGGCTATGCTGGGGTGAATGTCCAAGAAGGGCAGGACCCTGAAGAACTAACAGTGCAGAGAAGGCAATGGCACAAGATCTGGAATGAGAGGGTACAGTGGAAAAAGTCCCTTGATGAACCCTACAGCACAGAAGAGCAGAGTTGTTGACCCGGGTGCTCCATCTCATCCTCACATATAGTCTAAGGTCATCCAGAGATCCATAGCACAATGCTGGACCTTTGGTGACCTGAATCTCTCCCAAATGGCAACCCACCCCAGCCCAGTTCAATCCCATGGTCCAAGGATAGAGACCAGCAGCACATGGAAGAAACTGGGGAGATGCCGTCTGATATCTTAATTATATAGTTAGAGAATAACAGAGATGCCTCCTTACTCTTCTTCTAAGAGAAGTCAGCATAAGCTGAACATGCCAGAAATGAGCAGCCACAACCCCAGAAAATATATCAGGAAGCTCTCCACATTTATTGACAGACATTTACAAAGCACCTGCTGACTAGCAGTGCCCTATGTAAAGGGAGAAAAGAAGGGGCTAATGGAGTCCTCAGGTTCCCATAAAGTGTAGACAAACAACAGAGGCTCGGGCTGGGGAGGGAAATGCCCAGGGTTGCACAGGAGACAGTTAGGTATGCCAGGCATAGACCCTACTACAAACCACACTCAAGTAGCAAGAAACGCCTGCATCTGGGAACCTGGGGAAGCCTGCTCGAGGTTAGAGAGATGGCTGCAGCATCTCTTTGGATGTGTTGATTACAGATGGCCCTGCCCTTCCCTAAAGAACCTTGAAGCCCTAAACTGGGACAAGGGTAAGAGAAAGAGCAGCCAGAAGGCACAAGACACCGCAGGACCAATGAGCCACGGACAGCCAGCTGTGAGCAGCCAATCACCGCCTGTGGGGTACACACACAGGCAAGCCATCCTGAGAAGGTGAGCCTTTGCTGAGCAAGCAACTTTTAGGGCTGGCTGAAGCACTATAGCTCACACATGAGCAGGCGGGAGCTCCCGGGGTCCAGTGAGAGCCTCAAGTCACAGCACGGAAATGAGAGAGGAGGGCTTTGCACCCCAGTTCTCTGACATCGGTTCCACTGTTCTTTCCCTTCACCACGAGGAACGCATCTCAGCCTGGCCTGCCTGCCACAGCAGGAGTTGGGGGGGGGGGGCACCAGTGTGTGCCCTCTCCTGCCCTCTAAGCTTGAGTTTTGGCAATCAAGGCAGGCTGACTCTGCAGAGTCGGGATGTCTGGATTATTTCCAAGCATCCAAGAAGATCCAGGCAGAAACAAAAAGCACAAACCTTCCTAGTGACACTCTACACCCACACAGAGGAAACATAACAAAGTCTGTGAGGTCCAGGGAACATGGAGCCTGCTTGAGAGATAAGCTAAGGTAAAAGAGAGGATGACGGACAGCTATCCTCCAAAGGCTGACACCAGCAATCCACAAGGACTTCTCATTAACTACTCACCAACATCCTTTGGCCGAAGTATTATTGGTTCCATTGTGCTGATGGGGAAACTGAGGCTCAGATAGGTTAAGCAACTTGCCCGTGGTCATGTTACTGGAAAGTAGCCGAGCAAGCCTTGAACTAGGGTTGTCTGGCTCCAGAGTCCATGACCCTGACCACGAGCAAAAGGGGGACCTCCACGTCGCCCTGCTTCCCTGCGTGGGGTGCATGCAACTCTGCTGGCTGCTGAGATGGTGTGGGACAGTCTGCATTGCAACACTCCGGCTTTTACAGGAACCTCTTCAGAGCAGGCCATGCTGATTGTCCTTTTATGGTAATGGCTCAAAGTTGCCTCCAAGAGCGAGTCCATTAAAGCGAAACAGCCAGTTAAAGGAAAACTTTGAAGAATGCGACAAGAGCAGGGAAGGGCGTCTAAAGACAGCAGAGTAGGTGAGCATGGGCACTGAGCAATCTTAACTCTACCTGGCTGGTCTCCAAAACAGGGTCTGGGTGTTCTGCCTGTCTCCAAGAAGTGAGTTTCAGGGCAGCAGAGGAGTAGGCTGGAGGCAGAGAGAGGAAGGAAATGGGAGGAGCAGACTGCTCATGGCCAAGGGAACGCAAGCATCTGATTCCTAAGACGTTAAAGGGCAAAGCTAAGAGGGTCTGGAAGCTGAAGGGAGAGGAGGCGATGGTTACACAGCAAAAGATCCTGTCTTCAGAAATATGCATGATGACTGCTTTGACTATGATGCGCGAACAAGAAAGAAGTGAGATTGCAAAAGGCAGATGATAAGGCAATTGCTTCAGGCACAGTGGGACGAGGAAAGCACTGGAGCCTAACCTGAAGCAGATTCCAGAAGCACAGAGGTAGAGGAGGGGACCACAAGAGGAGAGGAAGCCCCAGGAGGGCTGGTGGGGCTATAAAAGCAAAAGGAACAGGTGAGGAGGCCAAGTACCAAGGAGGGCACAGCAGGCAAGTCACCTGCTAGACCAGAGCTCCATTTGCCCAGCACTTAAGACATCCCTACCCAGCTGCACCTGTGCCCTGCAGCCCTCGCCACACCATTTGCAAACTGCCAACGGAGCAGCTTCCCTCACGTGGTCCGCGCCTCTGTTTGCCACTACCTGGCCTCAGCTGAGAACGACGTCATGGTCCAAGCAAAGGCAGCCAGCTCACAAGGTCACAGACAGCCTCAGACTCAAACATAAACGCACAAAGTCACAAGGGCGCAGGATATCAGCATTTTCCCTAGCTGACGAGCACTTCTTAACCTGGATGGCAAGGGTGTGAGTGTTCGCTTTATGGTTCACGCAGTTTGAGTGTGTGACATTTATCATAATGAAATATCATTTGTAAATAGTGATAAGTATGTTCCCTCACTTCCGTTAGGAAGTAGAAGCAGAGATAGCTTCAGCTCAGACTTCTGTGATGGACATGTCAGACTGACCACATGCATTTATCTCACTTCTTCCAAACCCCCGGAAAACATCAGTGAGAAGGCCTGAATTGCTAAAATAAATGTAATGGATGAGGAAGCCCGGCCTATGAAAGAGAGGGTGCTCAGAAGACGGCCAGTGAATGCAAGATGGGGGCTACCCGTGTCATTAAGAAAGATGCAACTGAAAAGAGCATGCTTCACCCCAGAGGAACCCGGGAAGGTCTCAGGCCCTGTACCTGAGATGTAGAACCAAAAATTGAGGGGGAGAGAGACTGAGAGATACAAGAAAGGCTAAGTCTTTGGAGCCCCACCCCCAGTCACTTCCCCACTAGCCTGATTGGTTCCCCAATCTCTCCCACCATGGGAAAGTGAAATATCATTAAGAAAAGGTAGCATCTGGGTTCCTTTAAGGGCTAGGTCAGCCTGCTAACAACCGCTATCACCCCATCACGTTGCATGAAGCCCAGACGCAGCAAGCCAACTTCCCCTACTAAGCTTCGCTTCCTAGTATCTCACTCTGGGACACAGAGAGAAAGCCAACCATGACCTGAGCAAATCTCTAACATGGTGTCAAAATAAACAAGAGGAACCCTAAGAAAACGAGCAATGGGAGGAAGCAGGGGACCTTCAAAAACTACCAGGAATTAATAGCCTCAGAGAGGTGAGACAAGATTTTGTAACCGTGACACATGGAATAAAAACAGAATGGTCAGGGTACAAGAAAAGGGGTCTTAGGAATTAGTAAAAAATTGGGGTACCTGAGGTTGTAATGTGTAGTAGAGCATTTGCCTAGCCCTAGCACATGCAGGGGGGAATTAGGGAGGGAAAATGAAAATACCAGAGGACCTAATATTTGACTAATGAGTTTCTGAGACAGAGGTAATAATAATTTTTTAAAAGGCCCAAGTTGATCTCCTGGTGAGGCATGTCCCTTGGTAATGATGCCCTTGGATGCCCTTTGTTTAAATTGTCCTAATTATTCAATTCTGGCCAAGACAGAAAAACTGAAATACCATTACTTAACTTCCATGGCTAAGTCACGAGAATTCTCGAAGCTTCCAACCTTGATCTCTAGGAACATTTACTCTAGGAAAAGCAAGGCAGCCCATGAGGGCTTACCGGTGAGACTTCTCTGCTGTGTCACTCCACACAGACAGACCGTATGGAGAGAGACACACGGCCAGTTCCCAGATGTTCCAAACACCCTAGTCCCTAGCACAAGAAGAAACTATCTTGGTCATTTCGGGCTCAGCAGATGCCACGAGGATGAGAACCTGGGAACTGAGCCAGAGTCAAAGCCTCTAACATATGTCCCCAGTGGAGTGTCCCAGCCACCTCCAATACCTGAGCCGGAAAGATGAGGTCCCAGTGAAAAGAGTCTGGCAGCTGGGCGGTGGTGGTGCATGCCTTGAATCCCAGCACTTGGGAGGCAGAGGCAGGCAGATCTCTGAGTTTGAGGTCAACCTAGTCTACAGAGTGAGTTCTAAGATGGCCAGGGCTCCACAGAGAAATGCTGTCTCAAAAAAAACAAAAAAGAGCCGGGCGGTGGTGGCGCACGCCTTTAATCCCAGCACTCGGGAGGCAGAGGCAGGCGGATCTCTTGTGAGTTCGAGGCCAGCCTGGTCTACAAGAGCTAGTTCCAGGACAACCTCTAAAGCTACAGAGAAACCCTGTCTCGAAAAAACAAAACAAAACAAAAAAAAAAAAAACAAAAAAGAAAAAATGAGAAAAGAAAAGGAAGTAGAGACTGGCACCAGCATGCATCTTCAATGTGCCCTAGCCAAATCTCCAATCCACAGGGTATGAGCACGGCAAAATGATTATTCTACCATAACAGGATAAAATTATCAGAGAAACAAAGCAAGAACGTTTCCCAGTGGGTCCTGAGCCTCTTGGTCCAAGTGCCCAGGGCAATGAATGACACAAGATCTACCCAAACACTCAGGACACATGGATAAAAAAAATTCAGTGACTCCAGGGAATAAATATCTACGCAGAAGGATATGAACATATGTCATCAAACTTTGCAGTGTCAACTCTAGAATGTAAGGATATCAAACTTTTTGAAATGATTTGGATATAAATTTTTCTATTTTATATAAAATTTAACTGGCTAACTATCAACCAACTATGAGAGTAGAATAATGATATTCTAAGATATCTATTTTGGAACAATAGATACCAAAACTTCTTATGTCCTTTCTTGGGAGGCTATCATTAAAAAGCAACCATTTATTCAAGGACAGAAGGTTCTAGAAATAAGGTCCCTTGTTAGGAAAAAAATATATAGAATAAAATAAATAGGTTCAAGCTTTTAAGGGGGAAAAACTGTTATAATAAAATAAATCACAATAATAAAACAAATACAGGAAGACACATGGAAAACCTTGTTACTTTGGAGACCTGGAAACATGAATTAATCCTTAATTCCAGGAAAAATAAAAAGTTACCCACAAAAGGAAATTTAATTGTAGTTTGTTCCATGGCTTGTTAACCATATTTACACTGTCATAATAAGTAAACACAGACTATTGGATGGCATGCATAGACAAAAGACTGGTGTACTGGGAATTGACACTGGATGTTGAGAAGTCTCTGTCTCGGCCACACCATCCCTTCACTCCACTCTAAAACCATTTCCCAAATCTTAACTCTTCTGAACAAGTGACATTAGATTAGGGGTTTCCACCCCTGGCTGAACCAGAAACAGTCACATGGTGATGGCTCAGCACGTTATGGTGAGCATGTCAGGTCTAGTCGATTGACAGGTGATTAGAGGGACGGACACCTAAGCTTTCCCAGTCCTGAGACAGAGCACAAGGCCCATGCTCACATCTGCCTTTCTTTGCTTGTGGCCCTGGTCCAACACTGGAAGATAAATGTCAAGGACGAGGGGCTCCACCTACAGCCTGGCACCCAAGCACTGAAAACTCAACCCATAGTGACCAGGACGGTCACCTCAGCATAATAACACACTCAGAGCCACCACCTACGAGTCAAACCAGGGACATCAAAGCTCTCCCTCTTCCAGCGCTGCCCTCTTCCTTCCTAGGGAAGAACAATGAAAGCTCACAGGCCTTGCTGGAAGATCTTGCCATACTCCGTGGCTGGAGGGCTAAGGAAAGGGTTTGGCAGAAGAGACCACCACTGCATAAGCAAGACTCAGGATGACAAGCAAAAAGCCACACCAGAGGCCCCTGCCCTTCAGCTGGTCTGCCTTGGGGATACCACCCACTGTCTGTCCCCAGCATGATGTCTGGTACTGAATGAACTGGGAATGAGTAAACAAGAAGTTCCCAGATCTGACAGCTAGGGAACTAAGTTCAATCTAGCCTCCTCTGTAAATGGTCTGCCCACCACCACTACCTCAGCCAGGCTCAACAGTATGAAGCAGAGTTCACCCCTTTCCCTGGCAATATGGACTGTTATTAACCTCACATCCCTCCTTAGCTTCCTCCTCTCCATAGCTAACTGCAGAAATAACAAGAGTACCTTCCCTAACCCCCATCAGCTAACATTTACCTGCCACTGTGTTAAATGCTTTGAGTATACTGTTTCATTTGATCTTTTCAAACAGTCTATGGCACAGACAGAAAATGAGTCTCCCATTTTACAGAAGAAACCAGAGCTCGCAGAGCCTAACTGATCTGGGACTTGAAAGGGCAGTAGAAGATGGGTTTTGGTGGACTCCCCTCTACCCTGGTCTGCTGGAGCTCTGGGGTCGTTCATTAACCCCTCTGTTGGGAAAGGGTAGCTCAACGCCTTGGGGACACCTTCCTAGACACACCTGATGTCCAAAGCACCTGGGGTGAGAATCGCCTTCTTAATCTTTCTTTTTTTAATTCCTTTTTTCAAGACAGAGTCTTACTATAAATACAGACTAAGCTGGCCTGGAACACACAGAGATCTATCTGCCTTGGCCTCCAGTAAGCTGGGACAAATTAAAGAGACATGCACTACCACATCCAACATCTTGTTTTAAGAGAATATTTTTTGATTGCTTTATTATTATGTTCATGAGTGTCTTGCCTGCAGCGATGTGTGAGCACTAGGTGGGTGCCTGGTGCCTACAACAGTATGAAGATACAGATAGTGGTGAGCTGCCATTGGGTGCTGGAAATGAAACCTGGGTCCTCCACAAGAGCAACAAGTGCTCTTAACAGCTGAGCCAACTCAACAGCCTACGAATGGTACTTTTTCATCTGTTAAATGCCTATCAAGTCATGTTATAACTCCTGCACTTCAGCTAAGAGCCAACATCTGGAAGATTGTGAGTTTGAGACCAGACTGAGCTTCATAGTGAGACTTGTCTCAAAATCACAAGGGCAGAGAATGTAGCTTGTAGTAGAAAAAATGGTTCTCAACATGGAGTCAAACAACCCAGGGTCATATTTCATATATTTACATTACAATTCATAATGGTACCAAAATTAATAGTTATGAAGTAGCAACAAAAATAATTTTATGGCTGCGAGTCACCACAACATGAGGAACTGTATTTAAAGGCTAGGAAGATTGAAAACACTGAAGTAGGGCATTATTTGCCTCGCAGGGTAAGACCCTGGTGGCTATCATCCTATTTCTCTGATCTTTACATTTCTTTTAATTTTCTTTTCATTTATTTATTGCAGAGGAGGCATACATGTGCCATGGTGCACACAGGAGCGAAAGGACACCTTATGAGAGTCAGTTCTTCCGATTCATCATGTGGGTCCCTGAACACAAACACAGGTCCTCGGGTTTGGTAGCAGCCATCTTTACCTGCTAAACCATCTTGCCAACCCCCATCTACCTTCACATTCTGTTGTAAACATAAATAAATACTCATAAGAGAAAATTCTTTTCAGAGAATCAAGGGGCATCTAAGAAAGTGGCCCAGGTGGGGGTAGGGGCCCTGCCACATCTGCTTTTCTGTTTTTTCTGAAGTGACACATCAAAGGACAGTGTCAGGCCCCAGAGAGCAGCTCTAGTGCCTGCCGTAGGGAATCATGGCTGAGAAAAGACTGCCACATGGGGCCTTCCTGCTGAATCATTTCTAGCTGCCCTGGTCACTTAAGTGACAAGATGATACATCAATGTCAATAAGGCTGAAGGGTCTGCCCTAGAGGCAAGGGTTCTCCCCCAGGGGCACTGAAAGCAGCCTCTGCAGGCAGCAGGAGCCAGTGAAAATGAAGGATCCCTGCCCAGGGCCTCTGTCTCCCCCTCTCAGATCCACTCTGTGCCCCAGTTTGCAAGACCAAATGATGACAGGAAGAGACCACTTCTAGGCGAGCCAAAAAGTTATCTAAGCAAACAGGCATAACTTAATCCCCTAAGCAAGGAACTCAGTACAGGCACAGGAGGGGGTCACAGAGCCTCTTCCCGCTAGAGGAGCTGGTCACAGCTTCAGGACCCAGAGGGCACATGGCCTCAGCTCTGCTGACCTCTGGCATGCACCCACAAATCACCTGGCTTCTTGGAACATCTGGAGACTCTGTGGAAAGAAGAGCTCCTGAATGAGTGCCCCAGGGAAAGGCATGAAGAAGCCTTCTGGGCAGAGCCTTCCAGAATTGGGTTTATTTACATACCAGGCTGTGGGCACTCAGAGCAGGGACTGCCTCACCAACTTCTTGTGGCTTCCAAGGTTCATTCCTACACTGCAAACCCTCAAAAAAAAACACCTGCTTGCTCATTTTCATGTAACCCAGGTATATCCTGTCATCACTTTTTAAAATTTTTACTATTTTATGTGTATGGGTATTTTCCCTGCGTGTTTAAGAACCACATATATGCCTGATATGTGTGGATGGCAGAAGAGGGCATCAGATCCCCTGAAATTAGTGTTAGAGTTATGATCTGTCAAATGAGTGCCCTGAGCCATCTCTCCAGACTCCTCCCGTCCACCTTAAGACATTTCTACCGGGTGGTGGTGGTGCACGCCTTTAATCCCAGCACTTGGGAGGCAGAGGCAGGCAGATCTCTGTGAGTTCGAGACCAGCCTGGTCTACAAGAGCTAGTTCCAGGACAGGCTCCAAAACCACAGAGAAACCCTGTCTCGAAAAACCAAAAAAAAAAAAAAAAAAGACATTTCTACCTATAATGCTGAACAAAGGCAAAGTATGGAGTTGTTATTTTGTTTAAGGAACATGGGAAAAAATTCTGCACATACTCAGTAAGTCTGTGATTATGTGCGTGCATTGCGTGTGTGTGTGTGTGTGTGTGTGTGTGTGTGTGTGTGTGTGTGTGTGTGTTTTCAAATACTTTGAATCTTTGAATCTATGGTTGAGTGAATTCGGGAATGTGGTCCCTGAATATGGAGGGTTGAAGCCATAACAATTTGTGGTGACTGTGTTTATGTTTACTACGGTCATCTCCTCTGCCAAACAGCTCTGGGAGGCTGATCAGAATGAAGCATGAAGTTTCCTCTCATCTAGGGAGGAGCTGACCTAGGCACGGCAGAGGCTGAAGGCTAGATAAAGGAGTGCACCTAGTCAGTGGAGGAACTGCACCTTAAATCCAGAACTCTAACTAGAAGGCTTGGCCTGAACCACCTGCATATGCTGGATGGAAGGAAGGAGCAGAAGGAAGAAAGGACAGAACGGACAAAAGGACGATGCAGCACGCAACCCTGAGCTGTGTTCTCTTTGCCCCTCTCCCTGTTCTCCCAGCCCACGGTAAGACATTATATTCAGTGTCCTAGTGCACACTTACATACACTGCACTCAGGGCCCTAGTGCACACGTACACACACTACACTCAGGGCCCTAGTGCACACGTACACACTGCACTCAGGGCCCTAGTGCACACGTACACACACTGCACTCAGGGCCCTAGTGCACACGTACACACACTGCACTCAGGGCCCTAGTGCACACGTACACACACTGCACTCAGGGCCCTAGTGCACACGTACACACACTACACTCAGGGCCCTAGTGCACATGTACACACACTACACTCAGGGCCCTAGTGCACACGTACACACACTACACTCAAGGCCCTAGTGCACATGTACACACACTGCACTCAGGGCCCTAGTGCACACGTACACACACTACACTCAGGGCCCTAGTGCACACGTACACACACTGCACTCAGTGCCTTCAGTGCACACTTACACACACTATACTCAGTACCATTAGTGCACACTTACACTACATTATAATTAGTGCCCTCTGCCCACTCGTAGCCAAAAGGAAGCAGTTCTTATTTGCACTTCACACTAGAAGCTTCCAGGAATGGCATCCCATGTTCCTCAGACCAACAGACACACACACACCTCAACACTGTTAACAAATCAATTCCTGATTGATTGGCCCAGCAAAGGTCTCACCTCTTCTCCCGGGGGAGAGGAATTGAGCAGAGGCTGCATCTGACAGGATCCCATTGTCCACCAAGGCCAAGGGGTGACCACAACATCCTTTCCAGTTCTTTCTGTGTCCCAGAGACTGGCTGAAGTCTCCAACCTCTTGTGCTCTTCCTGGGTCTCTCTCTGGACCAGAGGGTGATCAAGGAGCAAGTGTAAATGGCTATCACCACCTATCAGAGGAGCAGAGACCAGGGTGGCAAGGACCCCAGCCACATGTAGCCTCCTGGAGTGTATGCCACGTTACCTGCAGACAGCAGGAACAGGGCCGACTACTACCCAAAGCTCTAAATCTAGCACTGAAGCAAACATCTTTATCTTGCTCTGAGCTACAGATGGGGGAGACAAATAAGATTCATAAAAATGTGTTTGTCTTGGAGATTTACAAACACAGGCGAGAGAAGAAGCAGAAAATGCGAACAGAGGACTGAACGGAGAGATTTGTGGGCGTGGTGGAAAGAGGAGGAATAGAGGGACGATCCAGGAAGATGCCCCTAAGGTCATCGGACCACCCAAGAGGCCCTGTCTCCGTCCCTGGCCCTGCTCACATGTCCCTTCAGGACTTGAGGGACATGGAGATGAGGACAGAAAGGAGGTTAGACAGTGGCAGGGCATCTTCCTAACACACACAAGAGCCCGGTTCACACCTATAAAAAAGGGAAGAAGAAGAATGGGCTGGAGAGAGGGTTCAGTGGTTAAGAGCACTGGTTGCTCTTCCAGAAGACCTGAGTTCCATTCCCATCAATGACATGGCAGCTCACAACCATCTGTAACTACAGTCCCAGGAATCCAACATCCTCACCTTGCCTCCTCGGGCACCAGGCACACACACATGGTACATGGACATGCACACAGACAAAACACCTTTGCAAATAATATTTTTTTTACTTTTCCTTATAAAGAAAGAAAGGGTAGTCCTTATATCTTTTGAATATCCAGCCCCAAGGTCACCCTGCAGTCTCCCACCGAAGACCTCTCCTTGGTCCTCCTCTCCAAGACCAAGGGAACCATCGAAAAGTGTGGGAGGTGCCCACAGTCTAGGCACAAAGAGCATCAACGTCCACATCTAGCATTTGTTCCACGGAATAAAGCACCCGCCATGTTCCAGCACTGGACGACCCCCTGGGGACACGACATAAAGAGGCCATGCTTGAGCCTTTGATGGCACTTGGGCCTCACCACCCCCTAGACTGCTCCCATTTCTTTACCTATTACCTCTGTCATGTCATCATCTGTCACCCAGGCAACAGGAGTCACATGCTAACTATCTCCATCCCGTGGGCCCCAACCCAATCCATTCTCCAGGAAGGAAAGACACAGTGATCTTCCCTAAAGGAAAAGCCTATAGGATGGCCACAACGTAAAACAAAAAAAAATGCAAGCAGAAAATAACAAGTGTTGGCAAGGACGAGTGGATACACAGGAGCGCACACAAGGCTGAAAGAAAATGAAATGGTACATCCTCTTTGGAAACCAGTTTGCCTGCTCCTCCAAAGTTAAACACAGAGTTACCATGTGACCCAGCAGCTCCATGCCAAAAGAATTGAAAACAGGTGTTCAAACAAAAAAATGTGCACATGAACGCTCATAGCAACACTATAAACAGTGGCTAAAATGTGGAAACAACCCAAAGGTGTGCGCATGGGTAGGTGAATAAACAAAATGCGGTAGAGACACACAACGGGATATTATCCAGCTTTAACAGGACAGATAGCAGCATTATAGGTCATGGCATGGTGAACCGCAAAAATGTTATGCTAAGTGAAAGAAGCCGACCACACAAGACCACAAATCATATGACTGCATTTACTATGAGATGCCCAGACCAGGCAAGGCATTGAGTCAGGAAGCAGAGAGGTACTGCCAGGGGCAGGAGGGGGGATGGGGAGTGCCTGGTAGGAGGAGAATTGTTGTTTGGATGATGAGCTCTGGAGGATGGAGGAGATAGTTTAAAGCATCTAGATTCTAGAACAAACAATGCCACAGTAAGGTTTATCAACAGACATTTAAAATGGCACACTGTATGTGGCATGAACTCTACCAGGATAGAGAGTGAATGCTTGCCTGGCATCCCAGCACACGAGAAGCTGAAGGAGGAGGGTTTGGAGTTCAAGGCCTATCTGGGTCACATGTTGAATTCAAGGCTAACCTAAGCTCCTTAGCAAAACTCTATCTCAAAAGTCAAAGGGACAAAAGTAAAAATGAGGTCGATTGGTTTTCTCCCGCCGATGGCTCCCTCCATCCTTAGAGTTAAACTTAACTCTGACCCGCTCAATGCCCCATCCTGCTTCACTCCACACCCCTCCCCCACACACCTTCTGCCTGCTCTCCTCACCTAGGCTGAATGACCACCGATTTCTCCAGCTGGCCATTCTCACTGGCACATCAGTCGACAGCCCATGCTTCTCTCCTTCCCAGAGCCACCATTGTCCAGATCTTGTCTACCTATGTCCTGTTCACCTCTGGATCTCTGGTGCAATGGCCCTTCCTCGAGATGTCAAACAGGGGTGTCTATTCTAGGCCCAGGTGCTCTCTTCTGCTGCTGTCCCCGCCCCCAGCCCTTGTAATGACCAGTTAAGTGCCTGTCTTCTGGGTTGAACTATGAGTACCAGGCATGGGGCAGTCTGTCTCATTCCCTCTGGGTCCTCATCATACACTAGCTTTCAGTATCAAGCCAAGGAGGACCAGGGCGCAGCAGAAGCCTTCACTATAAGGGCTTGGAGACCAGGCCAAACCAGGTGCATTGCAGAAGGCAGGGAAGGGAAGGAGTGAGCCAGAGTAGTATACAGCAGGCTGTGCCTGGTCAGCGGGGATGGCTTTATAACCTTGTGTGTACACACACACACACACACACACACACACACACACACACACACACAGGTGTAATAAAAATAAATATAAGATAGTCATAGCATAACCCATCTCGGCCATTTTAAAATATACTCAGTGCCATAAAGAATGCTCTGGCAGGCAGGTGGTGGTGGCGCATGCCTCTAATCCCAGCACTTGGGAGGCAGAGGCAGGAGGATCTCTGAGTTCAAGGCCAGCCTGGTCTACAGAGTGAGTTCCAGGCCAGCCAGGACTGGGATTTGGAAACCCTGTCCCAAAATACAAACAAATAAAAAGAATGCTGTGGCCCAGTCCCAATGGATACATTTACAAAACTCCCACACCTAAGGCTCAGGGAACACTGACGAAAAGGGCCTGGAAAGATTGTAAAAGGCAGAGTAACAAATAGGGGGTTTACGGTGAGATTTTATCTCCTAGGAAACTCAGACGCTACAACCATCAAGTCTCATCAACATGACTGCCTAAAGAGGACCTGAACAAGGAGGACACCGCCAGACAGGCTGACATGGACAAAAGACAGACTAACATAGAAGGACAGACGACAGGCTAACCTGGAAGGACAGACAGGCTGACATGGAAAGACGGACAGGCTGACATGGAAGGACAGACAGGCTGACATGGAAAGACGGACAGGCTGACATGGAAGGACAGACAGGCTGACATGGAAAGACGGACAGGCTGACATGGAAAGATGGACAGGCTGACATGGAAGGACAGACAGGCTGACATGGAAGGACAGACAGGATGACATGGAAGGGGAACAGCTCGCAAGGCCTCAACCCTGGACAAAGAACTACAGGCAAGTACGGAACACTGAGAGTGGGACCAAGCCCTCCCCACGGAAGAGCACACCGACTGGTTGTCTAATGCCAGCAGCTCAGCCCTGAAAACATATACACACAAGTAATATTACATAGGCTGGTCAGGTTATATTTAGGGTTATATGTCTATACATATTCACATACTCATGTAATAACAATTAATGAAAAATGAGGCCATGATTTTGATAGACAGCAGGGAGGGGTATATGGGAAGGTAGAGGGAGGAAAAGGAAGAGAGAAATTATGTAATTATACTCTCAAAAGTAAAAATAAATTCTTAAATGTTAAATGAGTATATCTTTTTTAATTGATCAGGGTGCTGCACAGCCAGGCATCACTAACGTCTAATTCCAGAACTGCCTACCCACCATCCTGAGAGGAAGCTGGTCTGTTGATATGTGAACAGCTAATACACTATGTTGTTCAAAATCCAAAAATTTTAGAAAACCTACTGTCATATCTTTTTTATTACTATTTTACATGTATAATATGTCTGTGTACCACATGAATGCCTAATACCCATAAAAGCCCAAAGAGGGTGCTGGAACTGGAATCAGAGGCAGTTGTGAGCCACCATGTGGGCGCTGGGAATCAAACCCAGGTCCTCTGGAAGGACAGTCAGTGCTCGAGTCACTGAACCAACTCGCCAAGCCCCTACTTTGCCTTATCTTTGTTCCAATCTATCCAGTTCCTGTTGTCCCCTGAAATGATTTTTACACATCCATTTGAAGTTTCTTTATGCAAATACTACAGAGAGTAACCCTTCTGTGGCTGTGGGGGGGTGATTCTGGAGGGAATTTTGGGTTTCCCCAGAATCACCCCAACCAATACTTCCTTCTGTAAAACCTACATGATTCTTCCCCAAACTCTAAACCGTCTCTTAATGACTCTTGATGGCTAAACGGCGGTGCTATGAAAACAGTGTCACACTGTGTCATTTAGAAAAAGGTGAAAAGAAAAGCGGTCTGTGACTATTCAATACAAGAACAATTTCTTTTCGAATAGTTCCCATCAAGTTTGGTAGACGCCATGAGGGCAGACCCTGAGGATGCAGAGGGCTCCTATCTGTACCAGTCATCACAAACACCAAGTCTTGTTTATCTCCCCCCACTTTATTTCCACAGAAAAGCATGCATCTGCTACATCCTATTCTGCACCCCGCTTTCATTGGGTAAAGTTTTTTGGGAACCATTTGGTCACCGTCCAAACCGCTTCTGCATTCTTCAAGTGCAGGAGTCGTCTGTGGCGGGCGTGTGAAATAACCAGTGTGATCAGTTCCCTCCAGACAGGCATCTGCTGTTTCCAGTATTCTAGTACCTCAAATAATACCCAGACAACCCCAGGCGATGAGCGAGTATGCCACCCCACGTTCTGAGACACTCTCAAGGCGGTTCACTGTGTCAAAGGTCATACACATGTTTTCACCTTCCAGTGTGCGTGTTGTGTGAGCGTGCGTATATGTGTTTGCAATTCGCATGCATGTAGAGGTCAGAGGACAACTCAGCTAGCATCCTCAGGAGCTGCCCTTTGCGACAGGGTATCTCACGGGGCTGCAGCCCGTCAATTAGGCTAGACTGTCTGGCCAATAAACCCCTGTCTCTGCTCCCAGCGCTGAGATGACCAGCATGTACCACCATGTCTGGTTTTTTATGCCAATTCTGAGAAATGAACTCAGATCCCCAAGCTGTCCAATCACGACTTCCTCTTTAGAATTTGTCTAGCTGGAGCTGTTGAAAAGTAGCTTTCATTCCTCTCTAGAGGTCAAGAAGCCAAAATGTTTTGCCCATGGTGAACTATAACTGCAGGTCCAGTATCACAGGAACAGATGACCCAGGAGGATAAAACCAATCCACAGACAGACACCAAGTCAAAAGACAGAGAGGGACGGATGCAGATGGCCCTGGAGCCAGCTGTGCCTGAAGCCGAGTCCTTCAACACATGGGAGTGCCTGCCAACAACCTGCTCTGTTTGGCTAATGAGGCTTTCTGGCTCTCGAGAGGCCTGATTAGTGCACTGCATAGGAAGGGAAATCCTAATTTGGTTATAATTGGAGAAATGGGGTAAAGATGCAGATGTGGCCAGAGGCTGGGAGGACAAGCAGGAAAAAATACATAATATTGATGAACAGTGGTCGCCGCTGAGTCTCTGCATGAGTTACATGTTTTCTAACCTATCTGCAAGCAACATGGATTTTAAAATACATTACAATTAAGAGCTAATAATGCCAGCCTCAGGCTGGCAGGAAGCAGCCCCAAATGAACTTAGAGAAAGGCTCTGAGCCTTGCAGTGGTCAAGTCGGCACTGAAACCCACACTGCAGGCTGCTCAGCCCATCACCCAACGCAGGGTGAGACACTCCTCTGTCACCAAACCCAAACCTTCACTCAGGTGGCCCAGACTCTGCCCTCCACACCCCTCTCAGCCATGGCGAGCCTCTGGAGACAGTAGAGTCCCACACAGCCCATGAGCTGCCGCAGTAGGCAATGCCCGGATGAAAAGGTGGCTCACACAAAATGGCCCAAGGCTTCCTGGACTTCTCCCTGGACGTGGCTCATTTTACCATAAAGAGGATGTAAGACGGGGGCGTTAGGGAGCTTTAACTTCAGTAGATGGAGCATTCGAGAAGACTGTGGCTTCCTTGGGGTCCTCAAGGCGCAGGGGCTCCAAACACACCTCAGTTCTTAGAGGCCAGGCTAAGGACACTGTGCCCACCCATCTCAACTAGAAACAGAGATCCTCTCATTTGCTTCCCACATCTTTGTTCTGAATGGCGTCTGTTTGAGAATCTTTGTTTCCACTATTTCAAATACTTTAAAGTATGAAATTACACTGTGATGAAACCATTGCTGCTATCCATTTCTAGAACTTTCCATAGCCCCTGCTAGAAACTCTATATCCACTAACCAATAATGTGTCCCACACTAGGCCCTGATCATCTATATCCTACCTCCTGGCTCTGAGTTTGCGTAGTCCAAGCATGAGTATGCTGGAGACTAAAGAGCTATGTACCCCAAATTCATATAAGTATATACTTCCCCAACAAAGCGATGGTCTCAGTGGGTTGCTAGGGCAGAACTGTCATGAGTGGGGTCTATTCCCACAGAATCTCCCTGTATCTTCCTCTATGAGGACATAGTAAAAAAAAAAAAAGATGGCCATCAGGACAGGAGAGATGGCTCAGTGGTTAGCTGGTTAGCAGCACTGACTAATCTTACAAAGGGTCTGGATTTGATCCCAGCACACACATGGTGGCTCGGAGCATCTGTGACTCCAGTTCCAGGGAATCTGACACCCTCTTCTGGCTTCTATGAGCACTAGGCATGTATGCGGTGCAGACACAGAAGCAGGCAAAACACTCATACACATAGAATGTTTTATGAAAAGGAGGAGGAGGCAGAGGCACCTTGGGGCAAGAAGCAGCCTTCACCAGGTACCACAACTGGCAGGGCCTTGACTATTCCATTCTCAGCCCCTAGGTGGTAAGACATAAATGTCTGTGGCTTAAACATCAAGTTTCTAATAGCTTGTTACAGCAAGCAGAACAAAGTAAGGCAAAAACAGAACCACAGGGACCTGTCTCTCTGGGTTTGGCTCATTGCACTTACCATAATGTCCTGATTTCCTCCGTGCTGCAAGACAATTCCATTCCGTTCATAGCTGAATAGTATTCCACTGTATGGATCTACCACATCCTGCTCGTCCGTCCATTGCTGGGGGACACTGGTGTTGCTTCCATGCCAGCCTGTTCTAATGAGCCCCTGATTTCAATTCTTTACATCCTCAGAGTAGACTGGCTGAATAAAAGTTTTGTTTGCAGCAGTAATCCCACTCAAGAAGAAGTAGAAAGTATCCAATAGTCCTCTCTCCATCTCCCAGCAAGGAAAACTAGGGCCACGGACTGAATGCTGTGGACATTCTGCATTTGTATCAGGCCTTCCTAAGTTTCCGTGAGGCTTCAGGCTGCCACTCTATCCTAATGCAGTTTTGTGTTTTTGTTATCCAAGGGTCTCTACCTCTCAAACTCGGAAACTGCTTCTGGGCCTGGGCCTCAAACGGGGAAGTGGATCACACAGAGACAGCTCCGTTCTCAGCCAGGGCCCTGGGATCAAAAGCCGCTCTGGTTCCCATGATGCATTAGCAAAAGAGGATGAGAAGCACTGCCCAGTCCTGGAGCTGAGGGTCCAGTGCAGGACGGGCTCAAGAAAAGAAGTTCATAAGCGCTTACTGCGGAAGACTAGGGACCCCAAGCTGCTGTGCCTACCAGGGAAAGAAGCCCCGCCCAACACAGCCATCATGCCCTACATCAGGCAGAGACCGGCAGTTGAGCTCCCAGCCAGACACGCAAGGCCAAATCAAGATTAAGACCAGCTAGCCCACCTGGCCAGGAGACAGAGCCATTGTGGGGGTTTGCCCACCTGACCAGGAGACAGAGTCACTGTGGGGTTCACCCATCTGGCCAGGAGACAGAGCCACTGTGGGGTTCCTACCTGCCCACTGCCAACGGCACACCAACTTCTTCAGGCTGTCCTTCCTTTGTTCTCAGCCAAGCAGCTCCCCTCCCAGAACCAGAACCAGTCACAAAAACAAAACCCTGACTCCTGGAGCCAGGGGTATTCTATTCGTCTAGTCAAAGATCAAGGGTAGGGATATGCCCCACTAAGCCCCATCTGAACTGTCCCTGGGACATCCACTGATGCTGGAAAACAGGATGCTCTTTCTATATAAATACAAACTATAAATCTCCAGCCTGCAACAAAGCCAACCCAGGAAGTATAGCCTAGGGAAAAACCAAACCCAAAAACCGAATTTGAGTCTGGATCCTGCCATGCCTGACCCTCATCCCCTTTAGCTTGCCGGTTAAGCCAGGGTCAGGGCAGGGGGACCACAACACCAAGACTCTTTCTCTTTACATTAATTAAAACCTAAAACCAAAAGATAGTTACTTTGGGAGGGGTTGTTTGCTTGTTCTTATTGGGGTTTTCTTTGTTTCTTTTCTCTCTCTCTCTCTCTCTCTCTCTCTCTCCCCCCCCCCCCTTTTTTTTTTTGGCAGGGTTTCTCTGTGTGATAGCTCTGGCTGTACTGGAACTTGCTTTGTAAACCAAGCTGGCCTCAAACTCACAGAGATCCACCTGCCTCTGCCTTTGCCTCCTGAGTGCTGGGATTACAGGTGTGTGCCATCATCACCCAGCTACTTTTTTTTTAGATTTTATTTTTTGTTTTGAAAAAATATTTATTTATTATGTATACAATATTCTGTCTATATGTATGTCTGCAGGCCAGAAGAGTGGGCACCAGACCCCATTACAGATGGTTGTGAGCCACCATGTGGTTGCTGGGAATTGAACTCAGGACCTTTGGAAGAGCAGGCAATGCTCTTAACCGCCGAGCCATCTCTCCAGCCCCTTGTTTTGCTTTTTTTAAGGACATGGTCTCTCTATGTGACCCTGGCTGTCCTGAAACTCACTACGTAGACTAGGCTGGTATCGAAGTTAGAGGGATCCCCCTGTCTCTTCCTCCCAACTGTTGGAATCAACACTACCATACATGGATTTTTCTAATGTATATGAGAGCTTTGCCTACATGTATTTATGTAGGTGCCCAAGGAGACCTGAAGAGGTGTTGGATCCCCTGGAATTGCCATGATTGCCATGTAGGTTTTGGAAACCAAACCCAGATACTCCACTCCACAAGAGTAGCAAGTGCTCTTAAGTACTGAGTCATCTCTCCAACCCCGAGCCTGCTGATTAATTCAGATAAACTACCAATCAGAATTGGGTATGGTGGCTCATACCCATAATCCCAGCACTAGGGAGTCTAAAGCAGGAGGAATGCCACAAGTATGAGGCCAGCCTGAGCTGTAGAGTGGGACCTTGTTCCAAAAGTCCAAATAAAACCCAATCAGCATAAAGTTGTTTGGGTTGAACCCCTGCCGCCCCTCAAGGGCACAGGCTGTCTGTGCTCTGTTTAACTGAACTGCTAGGAGACAAGCAGCACAGAATAGCCTCAGGAGCCACACTGCCTGACCCTGCTCTGGGATGCTACTCTGTGAGCCAGAGGAGGCGAAGCCGGCAAGCCTTTCACTGCCTAACCTGGCCTTCTTTCCCTGACATTCAACACCAGCTACACACAGGCGGCGTGCCCTCAAGCCACCCTGACAACCTCATTTCCACTACTCCTTAGGTGAAATCCACACTACAGTCAACCCAGGCTCTGTGGTGCGCCCTTCCCACCTCCATCCCCTTGCTGGCGCTCTCTAGGTTAGGAACATCCTGCACCTTTTCCCGCCTCCTGGAAATCCTGTCCACTCCTCATGGGCCACCTCCAATGCCAACAACTGCATGCTGTCTTTCTCAGGGAGGGGCTCCCCCTGACTTCTGACCTCCCAAATACCCCTCAGATCCCACACTTCTTTGCCCTAGGTTCCCCCTCGCATCCCAGGTCTCTCCTTCTTGGGTCAGGAGGGTGGTCTTGTCCCCCTGAGCCCTGTCACATGGGACCTAGCACACACCTGCATTCCACAAACACCAAAAAGGAAGAACACAGAGTTGGGTATTTAGAACACACCCCACTTCCATGAAGGGCTGCAATGTGCATTTGTATTTAAGAGAGGAAACAGCCTGCGACACAGTGAGGGCCAGAGGCAATTTCCAGAAGTGAGGTACCGTACAGGGGACGGGCCATGTGGACCCAGCTGCCTCTGTTCCCATCGCTTGCCCCACAGCCTGTGTCCAGTCTCCACGTGGCCATGCCCTTGGGAGACCTTCTCAACTGTCAGTCAAAATCCTTTCCCCGGAACACCTGCTGGTCCTCTTTCCAGACAGCCTGTTTCAGTTACCTCTTGATTTGCAGTTTCTGCCTTTGCATCTTGGGCTAAATATCTTATTAAAATATATGTCCTATTAAAATACAGAACATGTGGGTAACTGTGGTTTCAGCCAGCCCTGCAATTCCTGTCTAATTAGTGAGGACAGCTGCCTGGCAGCCAGGATGTCCGTTAGCATTTCCGAGGTCTAACATAACACACCCTTTCCAACTTGATGCTCCCTCACCCCTCGGCTTAGACCCATCCTTCAGAAGTCCTGAGTCTCTAGACATCTGTTCTGTCCCTTCCTTGTGCGTGTGTGTGCCTGTGTGATGTGTGTGCGTGCGTGTGTCTGTGTGATGTGTGTGCGTGTGTGTAATATGCTCAGGTGCCATGGGTTTGATGTTTGTAGTTTTGTCATGAGCCTGGTCCCCTGCCCTACAATGCCCTTCCTGGGCACTGAAAAGCAAGTGCAGCAAGCTAAGTACTTCAACCAGGGCCACCACACACTGAACAGGAGGCAAAAGGAAACAGAACTGGGCCTCAGACTGTCCCAGTGCTGCTACATAAGCTGGGTGACAGGAAACACTACGAAGAACAGACATGATAAAAATCATTGCCATACAGGGAACAAAACTGAGCTAGGTCCAGGCTCCATCCCAGTGCAGGGCCAGAGTTGACTCCATCTGTATCCCGGACTAGTGCACGCCCAGCGTGGGGCTCCATCCAGGCTCCGAACCCCCACCCCCTCTACATTTCCTTAAGCTTACGTAATACAATGTATACAGTCTGCCACAATTTCTGTCACTTTCTGTGAGGGTCATTCCTGGGGTGAGGGATGAGGAAATCCAAGGGCAATCCCATCCAGCAACCCAGCTCCTACACCTCGGCTGTAGGTTTCCTTGGTCTAATCACAACGCACCTATCCCAAGCCAACAGAGACAAGGGACATGCAAAGCTGGGGTGTAACCCTCAGGCTTTACCCTGTCAGCTCCACCCTAGGCCTCATGCCTCGCACATGCCACGTCCTGTGTGTCATTACTGAGACAGAAAGCACTGTGCGCAGGTGTGGACACGTGGAGAGGGTCAGTGAACAGGCGGCCAGCATTTTAGGGAAGGCCCCAGCAACACTGCCAGAGCTACTGGTTTCTCCGGGGAAGGCTGATATAACAGTTATAATATGAAATCTATGATCTTAAAATAAAAACTTAAAAGAGGAAAAAATAAAGACAGGAAAATTTCTGTGACTTCAAAGCCTGCCCGGTCTACCAGGTCAGCCAGAGCTACACAGTGAAAACTTGTCTCAAAAAAGAAAAAAAGGAAGGAAGGAAGGAAGGAAGGAAGGAAGGAAGGAAGGAAGGAAGGAAGGAAGGAAGGAGGGGGAGGGAGGGAGAGAGAACACTCAGTAATTAAGAACATAGGCAGCTCTTCTAGAAGACCTGAGTTTGATTTCCAGCACCCACATGGCTGCTAACAATTGTCTGTAACCCCAGCTCTGGGGATCCAATGCCCTCTTCTAACCTCTATGGGCACCAGGCATCATGTCCATGGCATACATGCAGGCAAAACACTCATACACATAAAATAAAAATAAATTAATCTAAAAAAAACCAACACCAGAAAGCCGAGCAGTGATGGTACACTCCTTTAATCCCAGCACTCAGGAAGCAGAGGCAGGTGGATCTCTGTGAGTTCGAGTCCAGCCTGGTCTACAAGACAAATGAACTCGACACAGGCTCTAGAGGATGGCAGTGCAGGACTTCGATTCTACACCATCCTCCCTATATCCACAGCAGCCACCACAGTGTGTGCGGCAAGGGACTCTGCGGGAGCAACTTTCTGATTTCCACCTCAGGGGCAAGCTCCTAGGTGGCAGCGATGGCACCGCCGTCACAGTGAAACACAGGGGGCCCCTACTGTCACTCCAACTATACCCTGTGACTCAAGTCTGTTGATGGACGGGGATAAGAAGAATAACCTCACGGAGCTGTCGAAACTGCTTTGCTACCAAGAGTACTCCCCTGTGACCCTCAGACTACCTTACAACATTCGGTATGGATAGTAACAATCTTTACAGTAAAGAAACAGAACAAGACAAAGGCAGAGAGAGAGAGACAAGGGAAGGGTGACTCTCACCAAAAGGCCTGACCCTTCTTCCTACAGAGGAAGCAGACTAACTCCAAGGCTTGGCAGGGCCAGCTATCTCGGGGCATACATGGGGCCAGTGTGTCTCCAGAGACATCCCCAGATCCTGGAGGGCTCCAGGCAGGACTTGGCTGAAGCACCAGCCTTCATGAAAGAGTGTGTTCACGGCCGATAAGCTTAAAAGCAAGTGACAATTTTTCAAGGCACCCTTGCTCCAAGGGCAGTGAATAATCACGGCACTGGCTCCAGGTTCTCACTGAGTATGTCTGGAGAAGAGAAGGTCAAAGCAAGTTCACTCAGCCCCAGAAATCAGGCTGGGTTCTCTAACACTGTCCTCCAGAGAGAAGACCCAGGGCTCCCACTCACAAACCCCAATGTTGGGCTGAGCACAGCGGCACAAATGTGTAAGTCCAGTTAATGGAGGGACAGGGGCTGAAGAACCATGACTTCAGGCTAGCCTGGGGCTGGACAGCAAGTTCCTAGCAAGCCTAAGCCACTGAGACAGATGAGGTTTTAAAAAAAAAAATCTGTACTTTTGATCTGGGTGGTGTCTACTCAAGTCAAAGTTCATCAGGTCAAGGAGTGTGCCACTGCGTGTACTGATCTACCTTGTACGCTCGCTCAGAAGCTACACAATGGAAGGAGAGAACCAGCGTCCACAGAGCTGACCTCTGACCTCCACGTGCACATCCCAGCATGTGCAAGAGCACACACACAAGATACATGGGAAAATAAATAATAAAAGGACGATAAATTGGTTCGTTACATGCCCCATGCTGGCCTCCACAGTCATGGGACACTGGTGTTTTGTAGCTCAGTTAGTCTGTAAGAAATTGTCCCCAAATCTCAGACACTTTCACATCCCCTTCCCGATTTTCCCCAAATCCTAGTACCACCTGACAATGACTTCTCTAACAATTTTCTTTAAATTGACTTGTAATTTTTGACTTAAATTTGCTTTTTTAAAATGTTATGTAACTGCCATGCATGGGAAGCCAGCGTAGCTTGCCAGAATTCATTTTTCAAAATAGCTATTAAAATAAATAGCACTTGTCCACCTGAAAACATCTTGCCTACCTCAGTTGCTTTTTATGGCTTGGGCAGGCAAGAACCTTGGTTGGTAGGGGGAGGGGTTGTGGACGGATGGAGGCCTCGACTTAAAATGACTTAGAACCTTCCTGGGCCCTTGGGCAGTTCTCGTGTGCACAGAAGGGATTCTCGTTGGTTGAACCAGGCAGGCCTGGCAAGCCCTCTATTTGGCAACACCATGGTAGGCAGCCATCTGTGCTCCATGCGGACTCCAGAGACATAAAACTGTATTTAGAGAGAAAGATGTATTAGCTAATGGCAATTGTTCACTAATTCAGACGCCCAGCGGCCCCTCTGCCATAATGAAGGGAGTCTGCTTTTGCCTCTCAGGCAGCAGCTCCAGGAGAAGAGATCTAGGAATCCAGGGCCCAGGACAGCCCTGGCACCCTGCCTAGCCTAGGGACAGTTGGGACTGAGCCCATCTCTTCGTGCCCATGGGTCTCAGTATCATGCACGGGCAGGGAAGTGGTAGAAGGAATTACGAGAAAATGAGCAAGAGTGACCCATCCTTTGCCTTTCTCCCTGAATTCACACAGAATGACCTAAAATGAGAAAGGAACACCTTGAAACCTGCCTCAGAGAAGCAATGCAACATTGATGGGCAGTTGGGAACATGGGCAACAAAGCACGTTTTACTTGGGGAAGCCACAGCCTCTCAAGCCTCACTCTACCCATTCAAGAAGTATCCCACCGTACCCTGGGCAATGGAGATTCAGCGGAGTCACAAGTGAGGCCAATGGTCTCCATTCCCAGCCTGGAGAGAGCAGTAGATATCATAGTTATTGCATAAACTGGGTGTCAGCTCACAAAAGCACAATGAAACGATCACAGGAAAGCAAGGGCAACTGAAGTGAGTGGCTTAGACTGCCTGGCCTCGGGAGCTTTGGAGGGGGTGGGGCAGGGGTTAAGAGTCCAGGGAAGGAAGCAACAGCCAATTAAGTCACAAACAGCAGGTGCAAGGGGCCTGGGGCAAGAACATACTGACAAGTTCCAGGGACAGAAGGGAGGACTCTGCTGCAGAAAGGGGATCACGGGGCATGGTAGGAGGCAGGAGGAGGTAAGACCATTGTTGGCTTTCCTCTGAGATAGAACGAAGAACCAGAGAAAAAGCAGAGCCTTTCTCTATGGGTAAAAGGCTTGATTTTATGTGACTCTTTCAAACTCCCAGATAAGAGCTAAAAGCAAGAACACCAAATAGAGCAGTAAACTAATATCCCGAGCCTATAGAGGTGGTGCATACCCAAAACCCAATACTCAAAAGCCTAAGGCAGGAGGATTGAGAGTTCAGATGACCCTGGGCTACAGAGTGCAACTCTATCTCAAAAACAAACAGTAGTTCAAGAGAAATCAAATCAATTCATTTATGCCTTAGATTCTGTCCATTAAACTCCAAGGGTTTGACTCTCAAATGCCCAGAGAGATTAATCACTGGACATTGGTTAAAAGGAAATATTTGGTTTTTTGTTTTGTTTGGTTTGGTTTGGTGGTTGTTTGTTTGTTTGTTTGTTTGTTTTTCTGAGACCAAGTTTCTCTGTAGCTTTGGAGCCTGTCCTGGAAGTAGCTCTTGTAGACCAGGCTGGCCCCAACTCACAGAGATCCGCCTGCCTCTGCCTCCCGAGTGCAGGATTAAAGGTGTGTGCCACCACAGATCAGCTGAGATCTTTGTTCTTTAAAGCAAGGACAGCCAACCAAGCAGGTAGCATCCAAACATCAGATGTGAAGAAGCAAGAGACTGTCCCATCAGAAACAGAGGGTCCAGCTATCTCCCAGGACATCGTTGGGAAGTAGATGTGTTCCTATCCTGTACCCCTTCCAGCTCTGGAACTCCGGAACCAAGAGGCCTGGCCTCCTGGACATTGCACAGGCTCAGACTTTGTATCAGCCAGCTAGCTCACAAGGCTGTCTCCAAATCAAGTCTCCTCCTGGAAAGCAGGTACAAAGTCCAGGAACAAAGCAATCATGGCTGCTAGCTCACCAAAATAGATACCAAATACCTTCAGCAGTATATCATGCAATCATGGCAGTAAACAAAGGAGCCAAACTCACCCCTGACAGAGCCTTTAATCTATATCTACATGATAACTTACAGGTGACATGGCAGATGGAAGAGTTTGGTAAACAACACCAGGAGTCTCTGACCACAGAGGCCTGACTATGGGAAACTTCAGAAGCTAAGGTATGGTTCCATGGTAGAGCACTTGCTTAGCATAAGAAAAAAAGACAAAGGAGGCAGAGGGGGCTCATTTCTTCAATAAACAAGTTGTAATGAAAAGAGAAATAATTGGAAGAGGAAATTGTACAGATTGAGAAGTACACCCATCACACTTGATTGCCTGAATATTGACTCAGAAACCCTTTTATGACAATTGGGGAAATTGGAATAATGACTAGATAGATTACAGAATTACTGTGGAGCTGAGACGATGGCTTGGTGATTCAGAGTACTCCTGCTCCAGCAGAAGCTGTGGATTCAGGTCCCAGCCTCACCACAGCAGGCTGCTCACCACTATAGCTCCAGGGAGCTGAAGCCCTCTTCTTGCCTCCATGGGTAATTGCACATATGTGCACAGACCACACAGGGACATGCACGCATACACATAAATAAAAATAAATCTTTTATAAAGAGCTTACTGCTGACTTTGGAAAGGTTTGATAACTTTTTAAGGATACTTATCTTTAAAGCACAAACTGAAAACCATTCCATGCAAATGGAAGAAGGAAGTGATCTAACATCTTGGATTTGCTCAAACATAATCTTTGTGAGAAAGCGGGGTGGCTAATGAATGAACCAAGACTGACCATCGGTTGATGACCACAGAACTGGCTACTACACCATACACTTCTCTCTACCTTTGTGAACTCCTGAAAGACCTCAAGGCTGCAATGTGGTTCAGTGATAAGAGCATTTGCCTAGCACACACAAGGTCATAGGCGTGGTACTTTAACATGCCCAAAAGATTTTATGTTATTTTTTTAAATAAAAACTAAGGAAAAGCAGGCTTTTTCTAACAACCCATACAGAAACGCCCCTGTAAGTTGCACCCCACAAAGAGAAATCACCCTCAGAAGATTCTCTGCCCCACACCACTGCCTGCCAGCAAGCATTTGCTAAATGACAAGAGAAGCCATGTTTTCCTCCTTGGGATCTCCAGGATGGGAATGTTCCCAAAATAACTCCCTCTGTTTGTTGTTTGTTTCATTTACTGCTAACTACCTTCTGATTCAGAATGTCACACCCGAGGCCACACCAACTTCACTACATCTGAATTATGAACAACTGCCATTAGCTAATACATCTTCCTGCCTACCAAAGTGTCTCTGTCCCCCCAAAACTACATCTTCCCCACCACCGACTTTTTTCATAATACTGGGGGCTGAACCTAGTCCCCCACACGCCGGAGAACATGCTGAGCAAGTGTCCTACCACCGAGCTGCACCCTCTATCCCCTTCTTACTAGGCTTTGAGACAGGGTCTCACTAAATTGTCCAGGCTGGTCTTGAACTCACTCTGTAGCCCAGGCAGGTTTTGAACATTTGATTCTTCTGCCTCAACTTCCTGAGCAGCTGGAATTACAGGCCTGTGTGACAAGGCCCAGCTTCCCGCCACCCTCACCTAATGCTACGAAGAAGTACTCTGGGCCTTGCCTCATCTACCAAGCTCTTCTTGATGAACCCATGTTAAAGGAACTCCTTATGCTGGGATTTCAAGCTACAGTATCAGAGAAGAGGTCAGATTCAAGCACAGTACTGATTTGGAAAGACTTTCTATGACAGAAACTTGCAGGTAGCCAAAAGGGGACAGAACCTCCAGGCTGTTCCAAACTCTGGAAGAGATCTGCTAAGACTGAGAAACTGGGCTGGTGAGACAGTTCAGAGGCCACCAAGACTAATGACCTGGGTTCCAGCCACAAGACCCACAAGGTAGAAGGAGAGGACTGACCTCTGAATTCTATACATACTCCAGGGCACGCACACATACATACACACACAATAAATTAGTATAATAGTTCTTTAAGACTGAAAAACCCCATGCTCATTTCTAAAATGGGTAAGTTGGGACTGGAACTGTGAGCACAACTCTTTAGGACCTACCAAGAGACCCTGGGAAGCACCTGGTCCCTTGCCTTTGGGACACGGGCCTCAAGGCCATCTTCCCAGGCACAGCAATCAGCCCCTTTGTGTGTTATATTTTCAAGCAGCATAGAAAGAGGATGACGAGGACCACTAGAACATCCCTGCCAGTCACACATCACCATTTCAGCCCCGAAGGCAAAGAGCCCAGAGTGTTCTCTGCATATGCCTGTCAATTAGAGGTGCTGGGAAGATCGATGGCTGGATCAAGCCTCTGGAAGGATGGGGAGGGGCCTGAGTCTGAGCTGAACCCATGATGAGAAGGGATGGAAGGAAGAACTCCGCAAATTTAACACCCAGCACGGAGTTTAGGGAAGGCTTAGCAAGAGCTAGCAGCTGCCACCTGCCCCCAGGTTCCCTGTGGCCAGCGGGCACCCGCAGAGCCGGGGTCAATAGTGTGCGCCACAGATTCCAGACACTTAAAGATACAGAAACTCCAGAATAAAGCAAGAGAAGACACAAAAGCTGCTTTACACCAAGATTAAACTGATCCTCTCTCTAAGGAGGGTAAGCGCAGGGCCAAAGGCATCAGGCTATAGCAACAGAAGCATCAGATGAAGCCTAGGATGGCGGGGACAACTACTGTCTGCATGGCTGGCAGACAAGAGCATCCACAAAGGGCAGATCACCATCAGGCATCCTGAACCCAGCAGACCTCTCCCTGGGCCCTGTCTGCTACCTCATGGGGTACCCCCAACCCATGTCCATCTCTCTGCCTCCTTTGCCTGTGCACAGTGAGCCTTGACCACTACTGGTAGGGTTGTAACCACAAGACATCTTTCCTTAGTCAGCAAGGGCACAGGGCCTGTGAGAGATGGGAGCCATTCAAACCACATCCCCTTCATCCATACTGTGGGTGAAGACATAACCTTTTTAGCTACATCCCCACCCATAGTACAGCACTTGAGCCTAAGCAAGCCCTCTGTGTGCAGGCAGAATGTGAAGCACAGGGTCTGAAATCTGTATCGTCACCTCATAGCCAATAGGTGAGACAAGGCTTGTCACATGGTCCATCTTTGGTCAGGTACTGCCTTCCCTCCCATCCTGGTACTTGGGATGGACCCTCATGCTAGGAAAGTGCTTGACCACTAACTGAGTCATATTCCCAGTCCATCCTGGTCGTGAATTCACGCTGAAGCTCAGGTTGGCCTTGAACTTGTGATCCTCCAGCCTCAGCCTCCAAGGTGGTATCCTGGGCATTGTCTGCCAAGCCCAGCTAAACCTGCCTTTCTATGGAGCACATTTTCTTTTTCTTTCCCCAGAGCAGAACCTGAGACCATCCATCCATCCATCCTTCTAGTGCCAGGAGGTTATGGCCCATTCATGTCTCCTTTACAGATTAGGTGGGAAACGGAAAGAAATCAAGGTCTAAAAGCTAAAAGGTTCCAGACCCAGAGCACTGGGTTCCTGGGTCTCCCGGCAGCCTTTCTACTGAACACCTGTGTTCTCAATATCAGACACCCAGAGTTCACTGGCCGTATTCGGTATCACTTATTTTTTTTTAAGATTCTGTTTTATTTTTATGTATGTGTCTATGCTGGAGGGTTGCACAAATGAGTGAAGGCACTCTGGGAGGCCAGAAAGAGGCTTCAGATCCACTGGAGCTAGGCTTACAGGCAGCTGTGAGACACCCTCCACACCTCTCCCTCCTCACACATGGGTGCTAGCAACTGAACTAGGGTTCTCTGGAAGAGCAGGAGATACTTTTAACCACTGAGTCAGCTCTCCAGCCTTGCCTTGACACATATTTTTATTACAACTGCTTCAACTGAACAAATACATCCTCAGGATTGCCTACAGTTAAGTGATGCCTTATGTTATTGCCACAAATGGAAATATATAAGTTCCACTAATGGGAACTAGAAGGGACTCCTGAAAACAAAATGATCTCCCCTCTAGGCAGACCCTCTCTCCCACTTCAAGAGCCTGAACCAGAGCACTCTCGTGGATTACAAAGGAAACGTAAGCAAGGGCCAGCGGGTTGGTGGTGGCACATCAGGAGGCAGAGAAAGATGGAGCTCTGTGGAGTCAAGGCCAGCCTGATCCACAGAGTGAGTTCCAGGACAGCCAAGGCTACACAGGGAAATCCTGTCTCAAGAAAACCAACAAACAAACAACAAGGGGGGAAATAATCTTGAGGCCAGACTACCACCATGCTGAAGCTTTCCCTTTGAAGGAATCGTGTGGACTGGTAGGGAACTGGGAAGAACTTTCTTAGCAAATGACTCAATGTTACTTCATACTCAACCACCTTAATCATTTCCCTGGCATCTCATCCTATGCTGTGGGAAACATCTCATTAATCCACATTTTGGAGAAATGGGAACAAGAAGAACCAGACACGACCTAGACCATATTCTTAAAGCCCTCCTCTTTACTGCTCAACACCCCAGAGACAGTCAGTCACCACCTATGTGTCTGTGACGGTAATACCCGTGGGGGTGTATGGGGAGGTGCGGCACTACCCACCCCAAAACTCCTCAAGCAGGACCCCTGGAAGTCAGGCAGTAGGTTCCAGTATCCTAGGTTGCTAGAACCCTAGCATAAAAGTTAGGTTATGGCAATAACCTACAAGAGCAGATCTCTGGAGTTTAGTGGTGTCAAGTCTGCATCTGGAGGCTGGAGACTCTTCTACACACACACACACACACACACACACACACACCAGCTCCACACGTTCCCCCCTCCCCAACACAGATGTCTGGGTGTCCCTGAAATAGCTTGAGAAAACAATCTTTAACGCCCGGGAGCGAACAGAAGAGCGAGCAGTGACAAGAAAGAGTCAAAGAAGGGAATACCCAAAAACAGACACGGTGGGGAAGCAGGGGCTGAGCCACCTCCAAACTTGGTCCTTGCCGGCACCCAAGCGCAGAACACGCGGAGCCAGGCAGGCAGCTGAGGGTTCAGCCAAGTTGCAGAGAAGCTTGGGCTGAGCCAGTAGCTCTACACTCTCCTCACTGCAGGCTTTGGGATGGGTACCTCGATCTGCAAAGCCAAGGTCTAGGAGCCCTCTGACTCCGCTAGCGTCCCGTCTGAGCCAGCCAGCCTTTTTCTTCTCATCCAAAAGGAGTCAAAAAGAAAAGTCTACCCGAAAGAAAACTGGAATTCATCGCAAGCGCGGAGGACAGGGGAGCAGGATGATGCTAGCTTTACCTTTTCTCTTTATTCTGCTTTCGAGATTTGTGCAGGAGTCCGATGAGCACCACGGCGGCTCGGATCCCCGCCTTTCGGCAATGCATCCTCCCGGCCGGCTGGGACATGGCGAGGCCGCTGGCGGTGCCCGGCCGCGCCCTCGCCCGCCGCGCGTCCCCGCCGCCGCCCCGGCTCCGCGCGCTCCGCGCTGCCCGCGCCCCGGCCTTTGCCGCCCGCCTCGCATGGGCCCCGCCCCACCTAGGTGCGCCCGAGGGTCAGGTGACTGGGCGCTCACTTCCCGACGACCTTCAGCGTCTCCCTAGGGCCCGCGGGGCGACCGGTGTCCGCTCCCCCAGCGCGGGCATTTCCGAGGCTCCGGGCGCGGTTGGCCAGCGGCTCCGGGGCTCCCGCTCCGACGCACCGCCCGCCCCGGCCCCGCCCCGGCTCCGCCTCCCGCGCCGGGGCTGCTGACTCCCCAGCAGCTAGAGACAGGGTAAAACAGGAGACCCAACCCTCGCGAAGCAACCCTAGGGAACTCAGGCGGCGGGACTCTGGAGAGCAGGGAACCGGACCCCGGGGAGCGCAGGCGACACGTCCATAAGGAGAGCAGGGAATCGGATCACGGCGACTCGATAGTGCCGGGAGCTGCGGGGCTCGACGCCCGAGTTCGCAGTTCGCACACTGCCCTGAGAGCTCTGGTCCCCGTGCCCAGTGTTTGGGTCCCGGTACTTGTCTCCTGAGCTCCGCCAGCCACCTCAGGCTCCCTCCCCAGGCTGACGCACTCTCAGGCCGGCGCTTCAGGATACTTCTCCGATGCTGTCACTGGCTTTATAACAGGGGAGTAAAAAAACACACGGAGAAAAAACTGCGCGTCCGCCACCACCCCGTCACTGTCCCAGATAAACCGCCTTTGCGTACGACCACCGCCTGGGCCCCCAGCCCCAGGGTCCCACTCTGGATAGTCACTGGGATACTCCAGAGACCAGTCAAGAATGGGTAGGGAGGGGTTTGAGGAGAGCGATCAAGAAAGACGCTACCTCCAGTAGCGCCACTCCGAGTCCGCGAAAGGATGGCTGTGAGCGATGCTGGAAGGACCGGCCTCGGAATTTAACAACATAGGGTTGGTGACCAACTTCACCGGGGCTTGCCTCCTCCTAGAGTACCAGGTTAGTTGGCGAGCTTCAAGTCCTGCGCCCGCACCCACCTCGTCCGACCCTCAGATCTCCAGCACACTGTGAGAAAGCTCCATCCTGACTTGATCACAAAACGTCGCCGCTCTTAGTTAAGGAAGGGGCGGTGGCCTGAGCCCTAACAGCAACGGGCTTCACTCAAGAGTCCCCCTCCTTGATTACTTCCATTTGCTGCGGGAGGCCTCCCAGCCCTCCCACCATCCGCCCCTTAGCCCTTGAAGCATAACTAACTGCCTTGACTCCTTGGGGAAATGGAATTGGGCATTGGGGTGGGGGTCGGTGAAGGGAATTAAAACAAGCCAATTAGCCCATCTTTGGAAACAGCCCTGTTGGGGCCAAGAGGTCCCTTAGCAATTTCCCTTGTTTTTTACACAGTCTGGTGTTTGAGCAAACAGAAAATACAGACAGGGAAGAGGACTGTATCTGAGAGTGGAGGGGGGCTGCAAATGAACTCCAGGGCCCGGGGCTTTGTCTGGACTCTCCACTCTCCACTTAGTACTAGAGCTGGGGCAGAGAGAAGGAGCCCCAAGGTGGCTCCAAAATGCACCTGGTCTATTTATGAAGCATCCATTAGCAATGGCCTTGGGCCCTCCTGAATGGTGGGGGATCAGAGACACAGTCATGGACGTCTATTTATAACCGGACTGGAGTGACCCCCAGGCCCCACCCATGGGGTAGATCTAGGCAGCTGCAAGGATTTCACTGGGGGTGACTTTAGCATCTGCCTGGGGGAAAGAAAGAGTGAGTGTTTTCAAATGGGGAAACAGAAATAGCCCCAGCACAGACAGGATTCAGGGCCTCTGGATCCCCTGCGATCACTTAGACCTCCAGGTTAGTTGACAGGCAGCTTCAGGACGTGGCAGGGAGGGCGGCCCAGCGTAGGGCATGTTTTATCCATGCACAGAGAAAAGCATAATCTGACTAGAACGCCCATCTGGTGCTGGTGAGCAGTAGAAGCCATTCCCACCCATCCCCCACTGCCTGGGAGTTAGTTCAGGTCAAGTGCACAGCAGGTACAAAGGCATGAGACAAAGGTGCAAAATCTCTCTTCAAGTAGGTTTCATTATTCATTCCTTTTTGGGGATTTGAGGTCTTCTCACCTCCTTCAAAGTCCCGATTGGGAAAAAAAAATGTCTTCAAAACACCAGCAACTTTTAGCCCCTGGTCACTGGAGCACTGAACCGATGCTTCCCATGAACGGTGGAGCCCTGTTTCCACCCTGTCACCAAGCCTGTCAGCAATAGGATTCCTCCATAAATGCCTGCTTCATCACCCACAGCCCAACAGACCCATGTAACGGAACCAGGAAACACAAAAAGGCGAGGAAAGCAATGCCAGGGACCGCGTGTCCATCTCTCCTGGGTCTGCTGCACCATCGGCATCTAGTAAGCAAGATGAATCCAGCTCCATGCAAGAGATGGGTGGGAGACAGAAAAGGAAGACGATCCTTGGGCCATTGTTATCCAAACAGGTCATTGCTAACTGCAAAGAGCCACCACATCCTTCCGACAAGCCCAGACAGTGTGGCCCAGACAGCGAGCCCCAGGACCCGGCCATTCCCGGGTCACCTTCACAGTTATTTACTTATACATGTGCTTCCATCACATCAAGATGCTTCTTTACTGATGCTAAAACAATGCTATAAATACGATAAAAAAAACAAATGGACTTATTCGATTCTACCTCCATACTGATCGTGCACGTTCAGAAAAAGCAGGTAAGTGTGAGGAGTCAGCCAGACATTTGCACCAAACCAAAGATGAGGTCCTTGAAGAAATCAGAGTTTGAAAGAGAAGTGAAGCCAGAGGGTGTTGACGCACGCCTTTAATCCCAGCACTCGGGAGGCAGAGGCAGGCGGATCTCTGTGAGTTCGAGGCCAGCCTGGTCTACGGAGCTAGTTCCAGGACAGGCTCCAAAGCTAAGCGAAAGGGGGACATTTTTCACATTAGTGACGGAAGGTGTTCTCGGGTCATTTTGGGGTAGACCAAGAAAACTGCTCATGTTTAGGCCAGAGGGAATGAAGACACTGAAGATAGACGTGGTCACAGGAGGGGTCTCCTTCGGGGCCCCCCATCCCATGCTTACCCCCCTGTAGCATTCTCACTCACCATCCCTAGAGCCCACAGTTCTCAAAAACAAAGTGCCAGGCAGCTGGCAGCCTGGGTCTCTGCCTCAGTGCAGGGAAAACCCAAAGGCTTGTGGGGCCCGGGAGGGGGAGTGCAGCAAGCAAGTTAATCATGAACGGAAGACAGACAGCTGCGCTGCCACTCAAAGGGCCAGCGAGTTCAGACACACAGACACGCATGCCTGGTCCTGAAGAAAAGGGTTCCTGTGGCTGGAAACCGACTGCGGAAACCCGTGAAAGCCGGGGTGCAATGAGCACCCCTGGTCTCAGAAAGACACTCCCTCCCACCTTGAGCTGTCACTGCCCTGAAGCACCAGGAGCTTTTGGATCCAGGGTAGGGCCAGATGTCTCTAGATACCATATCCCTCTCTTTCTGCCGGAGTAGTCTCCAGCTATTCTCTGCCATCACCCAACCTTAAAGGAAAAGCAACAGTTTAAAAAAAATACGTCAGACAGCATAGGACAGCAACAACACACTCTTCTACTCGGGGGACATGTGTGTAGGTGTACACTCACGCTGGAGAAATCACTCCTAGGCCTCCCTCTGGCACCTCGCACTTTGACCGGGACCTCACACCTGTGCACTATAAACAGGGCTGACTTCCTTCTTAGCAGGTACACTAGCGCCCCCTCCTGGACGGCAGCGCGGTTGGCTACACTATCAGAGGAGGAAAAGAAAGCACGAGAGGGAGACAGGAAGGCAGACGGAGGGTGGGAAGAGGGAAAGACTGAGAAGGTCATTCGAGGTGGGAGAGCAGTTTCCATTTTGAAATGAGAGAGAGGAAGAGTCTTTGCCAACACACCAACTCTCCTCTCGGCAGCTAACGGCTCCTCCCAGAGCTGGCAAGCGGCCCCTAAAAGGGCCCATTCCCAGAGTGACAGCTACAGGAAGCAAGCCATCCACCGGCCAGACTCCAAACGAGCCTTAGGAACCGCTGCCCGGGCACAGGCTCCCAGAGTCGCACAGTCCTGAAGCAGCCGTCCAGTGGGCAAACCATCCCAACAAGCAGAGGCCCCGCCCCAAGCCGGCGCAGATTTTGGAACCGAGTCTAGGAGAGCTTGTGGTATTTCTGAACTCCAAGGGAAGGAAACCACACAGAGGAAACCCACAGATCCCATTCCAGCTGGGCACTCAGCCCTCCACATCCCTTATGTGCCCAGAATCTAGGGAAAGCATTCAAGGTGTGATTTCAATCAGAACTTTTCAGATAATCTATTTGGGGAGTTAGCGAAAGAGTGTTTAGAAGGAAGACAAGAATGCTTAAAATACCGCTTGAATGTATGAAGATATTTCCAATTCATACGCTCTCCCTCTCTCCCTCCCTCCTCTGCGGATTTTTGGGTTTTTGCTAAGCTGCATGACTGATTTTTTTCCCCAACTGGAAACATTTGAATGAGATTCTTTTTGTTGTTGTTCTCTTTTTTCATGACAGGGTTTCTCTGTGTAGCCTTGACTGTCCTGGAACTCTCTCTGTAGACCAGGCTGGCCTCAAACTCACAGAAATCCGCCTGCCTCTGCCTCCCAAGTGCTGGGATTAAAAGCATGCACCATCATCCGGCCTCTGAACGAGTTTCTTTGGGGAACCCAGTTTCTGATGAACATGAGGCAGTGCCTTTTAGCATAGAGGCTCTCCAGAGATCATTCCAGAAAACCAGGAGCTTGTGTGATGAAGTGGCCTACAGCACTACCCTTCTTTCCAGGGTCCCCAGGCCCCCATCTTGCTGCTCACAAAACTCTCAGCTGCTGCTACCTGCTAAGTCACTTGCAACCAGACAAGTCTCCAGGGCTGAGTGGCAAGTCTCTGGGAGGCTGTCTCTCCATAATATTAGTAACATTGCTTAGCAACAACACCCTTCGAAGCAAGAACCAGCAGACTCTCCAAAAACCTTCTCTGCCTGGCTCCAGAAAGAACAGAGCGGATTCTAAGACATGTATTATTTATATACTACTCCACACGCCCAGCCACTGTCTGGGAGATGAGGAATTATACTTATGTGACCTTGTGTTTGTTTGTTTGCTTGCTATTACTGTAACGACCTTGGCTGGACATTTCTTTTAAATGTCTTGTTGTACTGTCCTTTTCAAAGGCATGTAACCTTTTTATGGTGATGCGAAATTGTCCTTATCAATATCAGCTGCTCTAGCAAAGTAAGTGCAGTTGCGGGCTGGGAGCCATCGAGGTGAGTGGCCATTTGTGCCTGCACTTAGTGGCCCCAAAGAACTTTGATATGAAGACACTTCAGCATGAGAATCAACAGACCCCACACACGACCCATCTGAACTAGAATCACTGTGACTCTTCCACCCCATAAATGAAGATTGCAACACTGTCATCCTAAGTCCACGGCAAGGATTCTATGACCACTGGATGGGTTTCATAAAGACTTCGTGAAAATGTATAAAGCAGTCCAGCGGTGGTGGTGCACGCCTTTAATCCCAGCACTCGGGAGGAAGAGGCGGGAGGATCTCTGTAAGTTTGAGGCCAGCCTGGCCTACAGAGTGAGTTCCAGGATAGCCAGAGCTATTATATAGAGAAAACCCTGTCTCAAAAAAAAAAAAAAGCAGTCAAAACAAAAAACAGAAAAACAAAAAATCTTCCCTCCAAAAAAGAAAGAAAAATATATAAAGCAAATTTTATTCCATATAGTCAAATATGGAAATGGCAAATGTGTCAATCAACAAACTTTGATCCTCCCAATAAAATGTCACTCAGCAACACAAAGGAGCAAAACCCCAGAAGGTGTAATTGCATGGGTTCAAAACCATCATGCTAGGTACAAAGACACACACACTCCATCTATAAGATTCCATTTATAAGAAATTTGGAAACAATCTAAAGTGCAAAATAATGTTAGAACAGTGACCACCTCTGCCTGTGGAAGGTGTTTGTGGTTGTTGACTGGCTGTTGTTATTAGATTTTCTTGTTTGAGGATTGCAGATGTTTTATAATAACTTTTTGAGATTTTAATATAATTTCTTCATTTCTCCCCTCCTTTTCCTTTCTCCAAATCCTCCCATGCACCACCCTCCTTTTGTTCTCTTCCAGATACACAGCTTCTTTTACTTTAATTGTTGTTACTGGGGTGTGTGTGCGTGTGTGTTTTTGTGTGTGTGTGTGTGTCCAAATGTATAAATACAACCTGCTCAGTTCGTGTTACTTATGTATGTAGGTTGTCAGGGCTGACCATTAGGTTTTAGACAAACAATAGTTGTGCTCCTCCCTCGGGTGCAGTTTCTCTAGCCCTCAGGATTCCTGGGTTACCTGTAGCTCTTTGTGTGAGGCTGAGGCCTGTGAGCATGCCTCTTTCCCCGTCAGCATGCCTACTGACATCATCTTTGTTCAAGTCCTGTTCAGGCAGCCATGCTGGGGAGACTTGACGGGTGTGGCTTCTGAGTTTTCTGGAAGATGAAAACTCCCTGCTCCTCTGACTGTTGCAATCTTCTGAGCCTGAGGTGCTGGAGTTGTGTTATGATGTAACCCCTGAGACTGGACTCCATCACACCGTACTTTGGTTGTGGTTTCAGACCAAACTATTCTGTATCAGGAGAGGACAAAGCGGCAGTTTGACCAAAACACAGAATTGCAATTTGCTCATGTTAGTGAGCATAAGCGTTACTTCAAACGGAGTGGAAGTGAATCACAACAAGCATAGATCCCAGGATAAATGAAAAAAAAAAGGCCAGAACGATGGGGAGGAAGTGCATCGGTGAGTCAAGCGCCTGCACAAAAGAATGAGGTCCTGAATTCGGATCACCAGCACCCATATAGCAGGATACAGCAGTGTGAGCCCGAACTCAAGGAACAGAGGCAGGCGACCCAGAAGCTCACCGGCTGGAAGCCTAGCTCAGTCAGTGAGTTCCGAGTCTCTTGAGAGACCCTGTTTCAAAAGACAGTTTAGAAAGTAATTGAAGAAGACAGCAGACACTGACCTCTGGCTTCTACCTGCATTTACATTGCATGTTCGCTCTCTCACACACATGAACATGCTGGGGTTTTTTTTTTCAATTAAATAACAGTATGACTGAATTTGTGAGTGACTTGACACCAGACTAGGCCAGCTACCTGTCTTTAAAGAAGTGGGGGGAGGGGAAGAAGGGCTGGAGAAACGGCTTCTCTTTCAGCAGGCCTGAGTTCAGGTCTTAACATCCACATGGTAGCACAACTATCTGTAACTCCAGTTGAGGGATCTGACTCCCTCTTCTGGTCTCTAAGGGTAATGCATGTACATGGTGCAGACAAGACATTCACATAAAACAAAAATAAATAAACCTCAAAAGATAGATAGATAGATAGATAGATAGATAGATAGATAGATAGATAGACAGACAGACAGACAGACAGACAGACAGACAGACAGACAGACAGACAGACAGACAGACATACAGAACTTTAAAAATAATGGGGGGGTGCTCACCTTTAACCCCAGCACTCAGGAGGCAGAAGCAGAAGGATCTCTGAGTTTGAGGCCAACCTGGTCTACATAGTGAGTGCCAGGAGGGCTGTCACACAGAGAAACCCTGTATAGAAAAAGAAAAAAAAATGCCTCACATCAGGCACAGGTCAGCCAGCAAATCTGCAGGCTGGTACTACATCCACCCAGTCCCTGCTAGATTCTAGCTTGTTTCCCAGTGGTCTGAACTACTCTCCTTCTCCAAATGGTCCCTAAGAAACTCAGGACTGGGTACTCCTTTCCAGGAGGAAGTTGTCCCTTATTCATGGGTGGGATCAAAGCCCTTCTGCTAAATCACAAGCTTCCTCCTCGAAAGACTCCGGACTCGAACTCACTGATGTGTTGATAGATCCTTCGCACCCTGACATTAAGCCCTCTCAGCCTAAAGGACAAACATGAAGCTCGTCTTTGGTGCTGACACAGCCTCCCAGAGCTTTGCCCGCTCTCTCCGAATGGAGACCCCACTCCAAGCAGCTGCGCCTCTGCCATGAGTAATTTTCTTCTAAACTCACTTTCCCAGGCCTTCCAATGTCCCTCCAGCTGTCTAACCTGCATCGTTCCTGCTGTAACCAAAGATCTCTCTTTGTTAGCATAGGGGTAAACTGGTTTTAGTTCTTTCTTCACTGCCCCTCCCCACGCTGCAAAGAACTCTTGGAATCTGCACTTGCTGGTTGCTGTCCTTTGACTTTGAGCCCAGGCGTGTGTGCGTGTGTGCGTGTGTGCATGCACATGCGCGCACACACAGTTTTTGCTTCCATCCATTCTCTGTACTACCCATCCCACACTCACTATCACCAAACGGGCTCAAGGGCTACACAAAAAAAAGCAAAATATCTCCACAAACAGATGCAGGGGGGGTGCTATTTCAAGGATGTCTTTGGGAAAACATCAAACCTCTGCTGAGAGATGCAGGCAAAGACTTTCTTTCTGACACCCCTTTCTGCTTGGGGGGTCTTCCCATGCAAAAAGAAAAGGGATGGGAGGTCCCGACACCTGGCGGAGACTACAGGCGTCTGTTACCTTATCTGCCCAGCAAGATCACTGTGCCTGCCGTACACATACACGAGCTGCCAGTTGCTGTCCCCCATCGCTCTGCTGAGCTCTGCATGGGTCATTTTGTCCCTTTTTGTGTCTCCTACTGCATATGTGACCTACCACAATGCTTAGTCCTCAGTAAGACTTGCTAAGTTCTGCTTCCAATTATGCCTGTTGCCCATTTGCTTGGTAGAAGCCCTACAGAGAGACAGAGACAGAGAGAGGCAGGAAGGACATTTAAATCTTCCCTCCAGAGCCAGGTATATAAGCACTAGCCAGCACTTAGAAAGCGGAGGCCGACAGATCTTTGTGAGTTCAAGACCAGCCTGGTCTACGTAGTGAGACCGTGTCCCAAATAAACAAGCAACAAAACAATTTCTGTCCAATCACATGGGGTCACAAAGGATGGGTCAGGTCACAAAAGTAATTAAAGGTCATAAGTTTGCTGAAATCTCCTTTTGAACACATTAAACCTGTTTCAAGGTTGAGGGAAGCTGGGCTGGTAACCAAATTCTGTGCACACTATCCAGCCTACATCTTGTCAGCGGACGATTCTAAAGACGGTGCCCAGCCAAGGCCAGCAGCGACCTTCATGTGACCCCACATGTGTTATGAGAATGGAGTTCCTCAATGCTGGGGAAGCAAAACCTTTGCTTTTCATAAAGAATTAGGACCTGAAACAGCCTGAGCTTCACACAAAGTACCCAAAGCAGGACACGCAGTGGAAGGGTACAGCCGCCCAGCACCAGAGGTGGAGCACAGGAAACATCCAGCCAGTTGAGTGCCGGAGGGCTGGGGGGGGGGCAGGGATTCGTCTGTTTGTTTTTGCTTCCTTTCTCATTTTTTTGAGAGAGGGTTTCACACAGCCCAGGCTGGCCTCAACTCAGTATGTAGCTGAATCTGGCCTTGAACTCCCATCCTCCTACTTCCACGTTCCAAAGAGCTGGGGTCACAGGCACCTACCCCCACTCCGTTTCGTGCTTTTTTTTGAGACAGGGTTTTGCTATGCAGCCCTAACTGGCTTGGAACATGGGCTCTTCTTGCTCCTGTTTTCCCAAAGTGTTGAGATTTCTTGTGCAAGCCACGATGCTAGCTCAGAAATAGCATATTTTCTCTGGACTCTACAGAGTAGAACCTTATTTTAAAAATATTTTTTTGGCAAAATAGAAAGTTAAGTATATGTCTCAGTGTTAAGAGTGTTTGTCGCCAGGCGGTGGTGGCGCATGCCTTTAATCCCAGCACTCGGGAGGCAGAGGCAGGCGGATCTCTGGGAGTTCGAGGCCAGCCTGGTCTACAAGAGCTAGTTCCAGGACAGGTTCCAAAACCACAGAGAAACCCTGTCTCGAAAAACCAAAAAAAAAAAAAAAAAAAAAAAAAGAAGCTGGCAGCCCCTGAGTTCTATCCCCAACACTAGAGGAAAGAGGGAAATGTGGAGGGGGGTATGGGGATGGGGAAACGGGACTGATTTGTTTCACAGTCACAAGTAGCAGACCAAATCCCTGCCCCTTTGGCAAGCAGGTGCTAACCAGCTGGTCTACATGGGTCTCTTCCCCTCAGCAGAAGAAATGAGAAGTCCCTGATGTATAACTCAGGGTTGTGGGGTAAACCCGGTAACACATGTGGGAGGGCCCCACACAGGGCATACACTGACTCCCTGACCTTCCACTATAGGGAAATGAAAGGCTTGGACCTTGGTTAGCGTGTGTGTGTGTGTGTGTGTGTGTGTGTGTGTGTGTGTGTGTGTGTATGTGTGTGTGTGTGTGTGTGTGTGTGTGTGTGTGTGTGTGTGTGTGTGTTAGTGTGTGTGTCAACTTGACACAGACTACAGTCACCTGGAAAGAGGGAACCTCAACTGAGAAAATGTCTCTGTCAGACTGGCCTGTAGGCAAGCCTGTGGAGCATTTTCTGGATTAACGGTGATGTGGGAGGGTTCAGCCCACTGTGGCTGCTGTCACCGCCAGGCAGTGGTCCTGGCTTGTAGAAGAAAGCAGGCTGAGCAAACTGTGTGGAGCAAGCCAGTAAGCAGCACCCTCCATAGCTCTACTTCAGTTCCTGCCTGGAGCTCCTGTTCCGGTTTCCAGACATGACGGACTTGAACCTGAGAAATGTAATGAACTCTTTTCTCACCAGTTTACTTTTCTTTAAGATTTTTTTGTATGTGTATGAGTATTTTGCCTTTATGTATGTATATTACCTGCCTGTATGTGTGTGTGTGTGTGTGTGTGTGTGTGTGCGCGCGCATGCCCGGTGTCTTGCAGAAGTCAAAAGAGGGCTTCAGTTCCTCTTGGAACCAGAGTTATAGATGACTGTGAGCCACCACGTAAAGGATGGGAACCAAGCCTGGGTCTTCTGCAAGAGCAACAAGAGCTCTAAACCACTGAGCCATCTCTCCAGGCATCACACATACACGGGGGGGGGGGGACTAATACAGACCTAAGAGGCTGCTGCGCAGAACACTGATCCACCTCCACACCCTGTTCTAGAAGCTGCCCACATGCTGTGTGATCAAGACATGGAGACAGGAGAGGAGACAGCTGGGGCCCCAGGAAGTCATCACACTGGTCCCTGTGGTTGTGTCAATCTTCTGGGTTTAAGATTTACAGAAAAAATTAAGTGCACTAAAATAGCAACTATAATGAAAATTAAACCATGGTATTATATTCTGGCTAACTAAACAGCATGGCCCAAGGCCATGGAAAGAGAGATAAAGGAAGCAGAGATATGACTCAGTCAGTAAAGTGTGCAGCATGCAAGCCACAGCATAAGGCCCCAAGATTGATCCCCAGCAACTACAGGGTGGTGAGCACGTGGAAGTCCAGTGCTGGGGAGGCAGAGACAAAATCCCTATAACTAGCTTGTCAGACAGCTTAATCTAACCAGCAATCTTCAGATCCCAGTGAGATCCTTGTCTCAGAAATATCGTAGGACATGGTGGTACAGAAGCAAGCAGATCTCTGTGATTTCAAAGCCAGTCTGGTCTCCAGAGCAAGCCCAGGCCAGCCAGAGCTACATAGCGAGAGCCTCTCTAAAATTAAAGACAATAGACGGAGAGTGCTTGAGAAAGAAAGATACCTCTGGCCTCCACACATTCATGTTCATGCACGTATGATCACACATGAACCTGGGAGGAGCTAGAAGGAGATTAAGACAGGTTTTATGGCACAGGCCTAGACCCCAGACATTCACAAGGCTGGGGCAGTGGGATCATAAATTCAAAACCTGTTTGGGCTACAACGTGAGTTCAAGACCAACTTGGGCAATTTATTGAGAACCTGTCCCAAAATTTAATTGTAAAAACTAGATCAAAAATGAAGGAGGCGGGGCTGGAGAGATGGCTCAGAGGTTAAGAGCATTGCCTGCTCTACCAAAGGTCCTGCATTCAATTCCCAGCAACCACATGGTGGCTCACAACCATCTGTAATGGGGTCTGGTGCCCTCTTCTGGCCAGCAGGCACACTCACAGACAGAATATTGTATACATAATAAATAAATAAATATTTTTTTTAAAAAATAGAAGGAGGAGGAGGGAAGTTTGCCAGTGTTATTTGGGAAGGTGTGGAAGAGAGATGGGCCCTGCTTCCGCAAGGTCAAATTGGAATAAATATCTTCCTGGCCCTCGGCGGCAGACAGCGCCTCACCCTGCTGTCACCTCTCCAATTTGCTCGTGGTTGCCTCCGCTCAGCTGGCTCCCTTTTCTCTCTCTCATCCAGAGCTCAGAAAACAGATAAAGGGCTCAGACGGTTCCTGCCGGACAGCGTGCTGCCCCTCCCAGTCAGTCATGTAGAGATCACGGGACACATCCTCTGGTTGCCTCAGGCCAGCACAGGTCTCCAACCCAACTGACCTAGTGCAGCCCCAAGAGCAGGTTCTACCTATTCTGAAGCAGGAGAATCACCTTGTAGGCACCCTCACCTACAGCTGAGCAAACTAAAACCAACAAGGTCATTCTCCTGTGCAGGACATCAAGCATGCTTGAAGCCCTGGCTTTGATCCCAAACATCTCACATACTAGGTATGGAAGCTCACAACTGTAATTCCAGCACTAAAGAGGTAGAGGCAGAAGATCAAACGTTCCAGGTTATCATTAGCTGCATATTAAGTCTGAGGTCAGCCTGGGATACATGAGACCATTGCTCAAATAAATGGGAAGGGGGCATGCTGATGATTTTATGGCCCCAAACTGGTTCGAGTCATTCCTGGAGCTGGATCTCTTTCACTTTCCTGTTTCAAGGGTAGAGCATTGTCTTGAATGTCGTTTTCCTTTGGAATGTTTTCCCTAAGCCAATGTGAGTTAGGTTTGCCAGGCCTCTGCCCAAGGGGCAGCACATCAGAGAACAAAATATGTGGAGAAGACCATACCCTTGCTCAGTGAGGTGAGCATGTCCCCAAGGGGACCCTGGATAAATATGCCCAGGAAGGGCCCCCAGAACAGCTTCCCCAACCCCAAGCACAGGCAGATGCACCAAAGCACCCACAAGCCAAAAGCCAGAGACAGAACACAGAGCATTCTCAGGCCAACCTGAGGGAAGGCAGCAAGGGCACTACTCTGTCTCCACGAATAAACAACAGTAGTTGTTAGTGGTGCACACCTAGCACTAAGAAGGCTAAAGCTGGAGGATCTGAGTTCAAGGTAGGCCTGGGCTGTGCAGCAAAATCTGCCCCCAAACACAAACAAGCCCCAGTCAGCAGGGGCAGAGGCAGGCGGAGCTCTGTGAGTTCAAGGTCAGGCTGTTCTACAGAGTGAGTTCCAGAATAGCTGGAGCTACACAGAGAAACTCTGTCTTAAAAAAAAAAATCGGGATCAGGAGATGGCCCAGTTGATAAAGTACTTGCTGTACAAGCTTGAGGGTCTGCTTTTGTTTGGTTTTTATGTTTTTTGCTTGGTTGGGTGGTTTTGTTGGTTTATTTTTGGTTTTGACACAAGGTCTCACCACATAGCTCTGGCTTGCCTGGAATTCTTTATGTAGACCAGGCTGGTCTTGAATTTAGAGATTCTCCTGCCTCGGCTTCCCAAGTGCTGGGATTAATGACGTATACCAACACACCTAGCCAAGAGCCTGAATTTGGAGCCCATGCTGGGCATGCAGCATGTAATCCCTATGTGGGGGAGGCAGAAATGACTGGAACTAGTTTTAAGCTTGCTACCAGAAAGTCTAGCCAAAGCCACAAATTCCAGATTCAATGAGAGACCCTGTTTCAAAAAATAAGAAGGAAGCCAGGTATGGGGGCTCAGGCCTTTAATCTCAGTACTCTGGAGACCTCTGAGTTCACACCCAGTCTGGTCTACAAAGCTAGTTCTATGACAGCCAGGGCTACATAGAGAAAACATGACTCAAAAAGAGGGAGAAGAAGAAGGAGAAGAGAGACCTGTTGAAGAGGGCACCCTCTGGAGAGGGAGAAGAAGAAGGAGAAGAGAGATCTGTTGAAGAGGGCACCCTCTGGAGAAGGAGAAGAAGAAGGAGAAGAGAGACCTGTTGAAGAGGGCACCCTCTGGAGAGGGAGAAGAAGAAGGAGAAGAGAGATCTGTTGAAGAGGGCACCCTCTGGAGAAGGAGAAGAAGGAGAAGAGAGATCTGTTGAAGAAGGCACCCTCTGGAGAGGGAGAAGAAGAAGGAGAAGAGAGATCTGTTGAAGAGGGCACCCTCTGGAGAGGGAGAAGAAGAAGGAGAAGAGAGATCTGTTGAAGAAGGCACCCTCTGGAGAGGGAGAAGAAGAAGGAGAAGAGAGACCTGTTGAAGAGGGCACCCTCTGGAGAGGGAGAAGAAGAAGGAGAAGAGAGATCTGTTGAAGAAGGCACCCTCTGGAGAAGGAGAAGAGAGACCTGTTGAAGAGGGCACCCTCTGGAGAGGGAGAAGAAGAAGGAGAAGAGAGATCTGTTAAAGAGGGCACCCTCTGGAGAGGGAGAAGAAGAAGGAGAAGAGAGACCTGTTGAAGAGGGCACCCTCTGGAGAAGGAGAAGAGAGACCTGTTGAAGAGGGCACCCTCTGGAGAAGGAGAAGAGAGACCTGTTGAAGAGGGCACCCTCTGGAGAAGGAGAAGAGAGACCTGTTGGAGAGGGCACCCTCTGGAGAGGGAGAAGAAGAAGGAGAAGAGAGACCTGTTGGAGAGGGCACCCTCTGGCCTCCACGTGCGTACCCACATGGTACCTGCCTAGACACAAAAACACACACATGAAAAAAAACACACATGCACATAACATTTTAATCTAGCAAAAAAGTTTATACCTATAACTTCAGCACTCAGGAGGCTGGGGCAGCAGGATCGTGTGTTCCAGGTCAGACTGTGCTACACGGCATTACCTTGTCTTATAAAACCAAAAAATAAAATAAAGTGCATTTTCCTTGTTTGTACTTACCCTTAAATCTTCACATGCGTGAATGTTCCTGCAAAGGATCAGGCATGCACACAGGAGCATGCGTGAGGTCTACAGCCTAGCAGATAGGTACGCAGAGAACACTGGGACAGGAGGGGGCAGCACCACTCTGGCCCAGAGCTGTCCCTTAAGGCGCAAAGACAAAAACTGAGCCCAACGTTACCCCCTTTTATTCTAGGCCTGTTATGGATCCAGTTATTGGAACTTGACCCTGGGTTTGGAGATAGACAGGCGACACCCCTGGACCAACCTAGTGATAACTGGTCAACTGGCTTCCGTCCGCAAAGGGAATATACTTAGGCTTCAAGCTGTGGCTTTCTAGAGGGCCCTTGAGACGGACTGGGGTGTTTAGGACTATGACAGGATGCAAAGCTAGGGCTAGCCAGAGGCCTAGCCCCTCTGAACTAGGCCCTGAACAGGGTGTTATAACCCCTCAGGCTAGCCCCTCTAAACTAGGCCCTGAACAGGGCTTTATAACCCCTCTGAACTAGGCCAGGGAGTCCAAGCATTGCCCCCACAACCGGCTCTCCAGCTACCTCTCGGGAACTCCGTGGATGCTGTGAGATTCATCTACCGAGACAGCTGTAAAGACCCCCATGGGGTGTAAGCATTTCAGAAGCCAGAGTTCACCTGACTTCCAAAGGACTGTGCACATCTGGACAACCACAACCAGGAGAAACTCCAAGAGTTCAAAGACAACCGGGTAAATATACAACAAACACAGACCAGACTCCTCTGGGGAAGGGATGACACAGCTGGCCACGAAGGCCATAGGACACCTTGCTTCTAGAGTCTTGATTCTTCTCGAGGGAAACGGAGGTGTTTTAGGGGAGGGTCTAGATAGGCTGCACATTCTCATCTGAGCTCATGGCTTCAAGCCATCCTCAGCTCCCAAAGACCACTGCTTTGTCTCGCTTTTCCTGCCTGCGAGGCCATAATCTGACCGTAGCACCGTTTGCATCTTGCATGACTGCCTAGACGGACACATTTTTCTACAACTTCCATGATGTCAAGTTGAATTTCTTAAAAGCATTCTCAAGTCTCGGGGGAGGGATGACTCCATGGTGAGGCACTTACTTAACATGCATGAGACCCCGAGTTCAAACCCCAGCAATGCAAGAAATAATCAGCCTCTAAAAGTAAATTCACTTAAAAGGGAAATACTACACGGTGGTCTCAAAAGCAAGCTGGGGGTGTGGGGGAGGGGCAACTGGGTGTGGGGGAGGGGCAAATGCAACTGTGAGTGAACTGATGTGAGAAAATCCTCAAGCCACCTTCCTGACCAATATGTAAAACTGTACTGTGTTTAACCACTTCATTGTAAGTAGGAAAGGGGGCTAAGAAGAATGTATGTTCATATTTCATACCACTATGTGCTGGTAACGGCCTCATAAATGAGCTTAAGAAGGGAGAGGCGGGGCTGACTAGACTAAAGTGAGGCCTCCCACCACATCTATCTTTATATCACTTTGGGTTTGAACCACATAAATACATCCCACTGTTCAAAGTAAGTTATAAATAAATAAACAGCCCAGTCAGCATGATGACCGTGTTCTCAATGGCATTGTGGGTATATTTAGCAGTAATCTTAAAGACATAAATCCAAATTCTTTAGGCCAGTTCTTTCACACCCGGCACATGCCCTTGTGGAAATAAGTTCATGTCAAAAGCCCCGCAATGGCTATTGCAGGGGTGTTTCTGGGGGTGAGAAACACAAAGTGGCCAAAATGCTCAATGTTAGAGGGTCAGTTCATTTACCATGGTTGGAGACAGGCTGCGTGAGGCTGCTCCCCACCAGTCCCTCACATATAGTCAAGCCTGATCTCAGGACCAGACAATGTGGGCAAGCTGCCATCATTCAGATGAACGGGGTGAGTGACGCCCAGGTGAAACCCACCGACTTGCAGGGTTTCCAGTCACTATCTATGAGGAAGGGTGCACAGCCCTCTGAGTTCCAGTTCAGTTCAGAGCGAAGGCCATGTGCCGGCTGGTTTGGATATCGACTGGGGAGATGGCTTGGTGCATAAGGTGCTTGCATAAAAACCAGGCACAGCAACTTGTTCTGAAAACCCAGAACTGGGGGTTGGGGACAGGCAGATCCTGGGAGGTCTCTGACCAACCAGTGTAGCTTAATCAGCAAGCTCCAGGCCAATGAGAGACTCTGTCTTAACAAACAAGACCAATGACAGACCCTGTCTCAAAAGACCAACGACAGACCCTGTCTCAACAAAGAAGGCCAATGACAGACTCCCAAACACCCCAGCACAGGTGAGCATGCCTGAATGTGCTCACAGACAGCACACTTGCATGCACACATACACACTAATAATAATAAATTAATTTACACTAGGACCTGAGTTCAATCCCCAACACCCACACAGAAAGTCGGACGCAGTGATGCACATTAGGAATCCAGAAGGGAGAGGCAGAAACAGGTGAATCCCAAGAGCTCATAAGCTAGCCGCCTAGCATAACCAGCAAGTTCCAGGTTCCAATGAAAGACTCTGTCTTTAAAAACATCAAGGTGGGGCCCGATGTGGTGGTGTATGCTTTTAATCCCAGCATTCAGGAGGCAGAGGCAGGTGAGTTAGAAGCCAGCATGGTCTACAGAGTGAGTTCCAGGACAGCCAGGACTACACAGAGAAACCCTGACTCGAAAAAACAAAAAAGGAAAAACTCAAGGTGGGACTCCCAGCTGTTAACAGCACTGGCTGCCGAATTCCCAGGTTTGGCTCCCAGCAACACATGCTCCCAAGCAGTCTGTAACTCCAGTTCCAGGGGATCTGATGCCCTCTTCTGGCCTATACAGGCACTGCATGAATGTGGTGCACAGGCACACATGCAGGCAAAACACACATAACATTCAAAAGTAAATCTTTTTTTTAAAGTTGAGATAGACAGCTCTTCAGTATCAACATCCAAGGTTGACCTCTGGCCTCCACCTAACACACACTTGTGTGCATGCACGCACACACACACACACACACGCACACATACACACACGCACACACACACACACACACAAACCCATACTCCTCTCACACACTAAAGAAAAGAAACTCATAATCAAGAATAATAGGTAGTGAGTGTACTTGAATATCATTAAGAGGGTGAACCTCCTGTTAAGTGTTCTTATCACAATAAAATAAAATGCAGAGGCTTCTCAGCTGAGGATGGGATTACAGCCCAGCCAACACTGTGAAGGCTGAACTGCTGTGAGCCTGCCTAACCCTGCTCAGCAGTACATTATAAATGCCCAGGGTCAGTCCTTCAGGTCATGGGACTGTGGCTGGCTGCCGTTGCCCAGCACTGTAAAATGAGAATCCCAGGCCACATGTCACTAGTCCACTGCTCTTAACCAAACCACAGTAAATTAGCCTCTTAACCACCATGGTGCAATTCAAAGACCAAGCCCAGGCCTCCTCAGCCTGCAGCCTGGCTGGCAGCAGGATCTCGCCAGTTTAGTCTCCACTGGAAGTTCATGGGTGATAGAACATGCACTTAGCATGGGTGAGGTCCTGGGTTCAGTGTTCCAAAAGAAAGAGAGAAAAAAATCAAAGAGCATAGGACAGAGAACCTTTATCTCTGTGGACGGAAATGGCCCCTCACGTTAGCACCCATGTGCCTGCTTGTTGTGCGGGTCTCCCCTTCCAGCACCAGCTCTGGCCGCCCCAGTCAAAGACAAGAACTTGCTGGAGTGCAGGAGGAGAGCTGTGTGTGGCAGCGGGAGGAAGGGAAGTGGGTGTTCTCAGATGGGGAGGGGCCATAGCTCCAGTCAGCCTGAGGCTTTCACAGGGAACTGAAGCCACTGGGAGGAGGACCAGGCACTGGGGGGAGGACCACGCACTGGGGTGAGAACAGTCCCCGTCATCTGAGCGGCACGGGAAAGCAAGTAATTATCTTTGAGATGGAAGCCAGCTGCACCAGGAGCAATGGAGAGAGAGCAGAGAGAGGGTGGGGAGCAGGGTGAAGAAGTAGAGAAGCAAAAACAGATACTGGGGTTGGGGGGTGCGGGGCAAGGAGTATTGCAAACAAGCTCGGTGAGGCGCTCATCTGCCATAGCCAGAACACTCATACTGATCACTTCTCAAAGACGAGTAATATGACAGACAGCTCAGGTCCCTGGTCACAAATCTGACTAGTTCTAGACATCCCCTGCTGGCCACCGAGTGAGCAGGCAGTCCTAGGACAAAGCTGCCACCTTCTGGCAGGAAGGGGAACTGTCCAGCCTGACCACCACCACCAGAGTGGTCTTCTACCTCACCTTGTTCCCATGCCCAGGCCTTTGTACCCGGGGTTCCCAGTGCCTGGGAGGCCCCTTCCCCACAGATATTCTCACGCACCATCCTTTGAGTCTCATCCTCTCAAATGTCACTTCTGTGAAGAGGTTGTTGCTGACCACTCATCTAACTTAACCCCAGGGCTGCCATGGCGACGTGCACTTATAACCCCAGCATTTGGAAGGAGGATAGGAGTTCAAGATCATCCTTGAATACATAGCAAGCCTGAGATTTGGCAAGGCAACATGAGGCCCTGCCTATACACATACACACACATACACACACACACACACACACACACACACGTACGCATGCACGTGCACGCGCACACACACACACAAACAAATAAATAAATAAATTAGAAGCCCCTGCCCCTATCCTCACAAAGCCACTGCTGTTTCCTTCCCACTGGGCATCATCTGGAACCACATGGGATCTGTCTCTCACCACTAGAAAATACCACAAAGCCTGTCAGAGTGTGATTTGTCTGTTTGGGAAACTATGCTCAATAAACTCGGACCACCAAGTGTTGCTGGGTGTAAGACGTAGCATTCATCCTGCGGAGCCGTCCTGAGCTCAGGGAGCCAACTCCAGACGCCGCGGGGATGAACTGCAGCTCTCACACCCATCGCCTTCTATGTCAAGGGTGTTGTATTCCCGTGCACACTGGCTTGCCTCCACACACACAGCAAACCTGCTTTGCAAATCCCCCAGTTCCCACAATGCTCCTTCCACACTCTAGGGGGACCCCTCAGACAACTCCGCCTTTACAGAGCACTAGTGCTGCCTCTAGCCCAGGTCATGATAAGGTTCGGCCCCACCCTCCTCAGCGACACAGCCAGGGTGTCTTTCCCTCCCTAATCTATCCCCAGAGTGCTCAAAGCTACTGTGCCAATTACCAGGGAAACCGGAGGCTGCCCATTCACCCCTCCAGGGTGCCTATCACCTCCTCAGCACCACATCCAGACTCCCTTGAATAGTCTTGCAGATACCCTTCCACATGCTGCCTTGGAAACAGCTTCTCACACTACCTGACCCCTGTCCTGGATGCTCTTTCAGTTTCAAACTCCCAGAGGATTCCCTTTGGGCTGCCCTATGCTGTCTCTCCGGGAGGAAGTTCCCACTTCTCCTGTATCCTTCATGCTTTGGGGTGACTGAGATCAGACTGTTTGCCTCTGACTGTGTTTATCTCCTGTATTAGGGCTGGTCCTCAGCAAAGTGCCTTTGTAGCACCTTGTGTGGGTTATCTCACTTCACCCTAAACAGCCCTGCGAGACAAAGACTTCTTCGCCTTCAGGGTGGAGAGGTCAGGGCTCTACCCCCAGGTGACCTCAGCTATGAGTTACAGAGCCAGGATTCAACAAAGGAATCCCAGCTCCTAAAGCTGGGCCCGCTTAAAGTAGGCGCCCAATGAATATTCATGAGATAATGGGCAGCCCACATTCCTCGTCTCTGACCTTGATTTTGACAGCTCCGTCACAGACACAGAACCCTGGTGTGCTGGCTTTCTCAGCTCCAACTCTGACCCAGATAACACAGCCAAGTTTCTTCCGCTCCCTTCCTCCTCCCCAAACCTTGAGCAGAAAATGATCCAGCCAGGACCGGTGGAAGAGATGCTACTGACAAGCCTAAGGTTTTTGTTTTGTTTGGTTGGTTTTCAGGAGAATACAGGTCTACTTGGAGAGCAGCATGGGGAGGCAGGCTGTAAGCTAACAAGAATATTGCTTGCCTCTTTTCTATTTCTCTTTCTGATCTTTTTTTGAGCCGGGGTTTTATTATGTAGCCCTAGCTGGCCTACTACTCATACTGTAGCCCAGGCTGGCCTTAAACTCATGGCAGCCCAGGCTGGCCTTAGATTTATGGCAACCCTCCTGCCCAGTCTCCTGGGTACTAGGCTCATAGGCATGTGTCCAGCTCAGAAGCCTAGGTTTGGAAGGGAAAATGGTGTGGTAAGTTTTTAAAGGAACTAGACAGTAGACAGAGACACCCCTGGAAGATTCTGGGTATTTCCTTCAGAACCATCAGTGCCTCGGCCCACTTCCCCTGGGTTATCTTCCTCCTTGCTGCTGACCGGTGTGCTATTTCCTCTTCATTTTCACTGTGTCTCCGTTCTGTTTGCTCAAGGTTATCTTGAGCAAGGTTGTCTCTGCCCTCTCCAGCTGCCTCACTAATCACGCGGAAACTCAGAAGTATGGCTGCTGCCATCTCCTTCCACTTAGACTGGGTTTGTGTGAGCTGCACATCCTGCGCCAAGAACACAGAGAAGGGTGTGCAGGCCCAGGTTCCTGAGGGCTAAAGCCCACACCATCTGTATCCCCAGGACCCTTTCCTGCAGACGGTGATACATACTCAACACTCATGGGGACTGAGAACAGATGGAGAATAACCAAGAAAAAGACAAAGACTTTGGTTCCTCCCTCTCCCTCCCTCTCTCTCTCTCTCTCTCTCTCTCTCTCTCTCTCTCACGCACACACACACACACACACACACACAGAGAGAGAGAGAGAGAGAGATTTTTCAAAGCATATGAGTGTTTGATCATCATGTAGCACATGCCTGGTCCCTAAGGAGTCCAGAAGAGGGTGTTGAGCCCCTGGAGCCGGAGTTCTAGATGGTTGTGAGATACCTAAGGAGGGTGCTGGGAACTGAACCCAGGTCCTCTAGGAGAGCAGCTCTTACTCTAAACTGCTAAACTGTCTCTCCAGTCCAGCAAGATGGTTTTTAAGTGGATTAGAATTCTAGAAAATTCCTGAGTTCCCACCATGAGAGTAAAGTCTTGAGGCTTCTTTGGCACAGCCGGGCGGATGCTGTCCCTTCCAGTGAGTTAGCCCTACGTCCACAAATGACACAGGACACACCCTCTGTGGACACAACCCTCCTACTCTCTAGACTGGAAATTAGTGGGGTCCCAAGGGCAAGTGGGGGTCTGTCCCTTAGGAACACTTGGAACTCTGGGTTCCAACCAAGGGTCAGAGGCCAGGTACATGAACCAGGTACACCACCCTGCCTTCTGTCCTCAGAACACTCAAATGTTCTGGACCCAGGATACTGCTCCCATATACGGCACTATACACATGACCTGGAAGCTGCAACCATCGCTTTATTTCAGTCCATTTCCCACGTGTCCCTCATCCAGCGTCTGCATCCAGTCTCCTAGGACCAGCAGCCTTGGTATGCACGCCTGCATATGCGCAGTTCAAGTCTGTCCTTCCCACAACAGTGTATCCAAGAGCGACTACACGGGCCTTCCAAGCAAAGGGAGGGGGGTCGGTAACAGAATACAGAGGCAGAAAACCCATGGAACCCCAGGTCCAGCTTGGGGCAGTCATGAGACCAGGGCAAGTTCATTCTCCCAGAGTCACATTTTAGGTGAGGGGAACTGGAAATGAAGCTCAGTGGTCAGACGCTTGTCTAGCGTGTGGGAGGTGCTGGGTTCAATTTCTAGAATCAAAAAAAAAAAGAAGAAGAAGAAAGAAAAGAAAAAAGAAATAAAGAGAAAAAATATGCCTCATAGTTGGGTGTGGTAACGCACCAGTACTCAAGACCTGGGAGAGAGGGGTCACCACAAGTTTAAGGCCAGCCTAAGCTACAAAGTGAAACACTGTCTCAAAATTTAAATAATATGGAAGGGGGAGAGAAAAAAACGGGAAAAATGAGAGAAGCCACAACCTAGGATTAGTGGGGACAGAAGGAAGAAACGGCCTGACTGAGAAGTCACAGCTGGTTTTGTCCAAGTTGTACTGGGAGGTGGCATTAGGAGTGTTTTTGCATATGTGACCTCCCGTGGTCAGGTCTGAATGTATATCCTAGCGTGTGTATTCAGGATATGCCAGGACTCCGACATGTCACACTAAAGTTGTATGCTGGCCAAATATTGGGACCCTCCTAAGGTGACAGCTATCTGAGCCTGCCCCAGGCCCCCAGGAGGTAGGGGCTCTGTGAGAGCGCCCCGTTTGGGGCTGCCTCCTTGGCGCCACCTAGTGGCACTGGATTTGTACAGCTCAGATACCGGCCCTTGGAGGAGCCAGGAGGGGACAGGTCAGACTGGGTGCAAAGTCCGCTGACCTGGGAGCCTGGCCTTCAGTCTCAGCCAGTGTTGTCCAACAGAGCTGTCTGTGCTGGTGGAGGTGTTCTGAAGGGTTTGTGTGTCTAAGTTGGTCCGCCCCTAGGCACCCTCTTCCAGGAAGCAAGGTGCATCTGTTTGCTTGTTTGTTGTGGGACTAGGGCCTTGAATATTCAAGGCAAGTATTCAAACACTGTTTCAAAAGAAAAAAAGAGAGGGAGGGAGGGAAAGAAGGAATAAGAATATTTACCCTCACTAGTAACTGGCCAAAGGAAATAGTCAAAAACACATTACAAAAAAAAAATAAATTCAAAATCTTCACATAATTGTTATAATCAAAATTTGAAACATTAAAATATAAAAATAAAGCAATGGCTAAATTAATTATGGGACCCCATGATCACAGGGTAAACAGTATTTTAAATCATCGTGGACTTGTGCATTGTCTGATTTTGGGTTTCGTTTTGTTTCTGTTTTACTTTGGTTTTAAGACCAAGTCTCCACCAGATTGTGGTGGCACACACCCTTAATCCCAGTGCCCAGGAGGCAGAGGCAAGCGGATCTCTGTGAGTCCCAGGCCAGACTGGTCTACAGAGTAAGTTCCAGGATAGTCAAGGCAACACAGAGAAACTTTGCCTTGAAAAAACAAATAAACAAAAAAAAAAAGACCAAATCTCATGTAGCCCAGGTTGGCCTCAAATCTACTGTGTAGCAGAGGATGTCCTTGAATCTCTGGTCTTCGTACGCCTACCTTCTGAATTCCCTTGGTTTTATGTGGTGCTAAGGATCAAATCTAGACCTTCACGCATGCTAGGCAAGCACTCTGTTAACTGAACTATTTCTCCAGCCCTAAATCGCTTTTTAAAAGATTACTTAATGTTGAAATGACATTACATAATATTTTTTAAAAGCCTAAAAACATAAGACTATTAGGAAACATCAAAACAGTAATGCGTGGAGGGGGGCATAGCTCAGTGGTTCATCAGTGGCTTTGCAGACTTGACCCCTGGATTTGATCCCCAGCACCATAAGGAAAAAGAATAATGATATTTTGAGTGGTGGGTTATGGGTTATTTTTATTTTTTTCATTTCAACATTTTTACATATTTTTTAAATCTCCTACAGTGAACATATACTATTTTTATAATCAGGAAAATGTTATTTTTAAAAATGGGGGGGAGGGCTGTACCAGTATGGGAAAAGACTTGTGATCCAGCTTTTAAGTAAGAGAGAGAGAATACAAGAACATGCCCAGGCCTCCAGAGGACTCGGAGGAGGCAGATGTTGTGGTCTGATGGGCTGTGGAATTAGCGGCTGGGCTGTGGAATAAGTAAGTAAAATGTGTTCTTGCCAATCAGATTGGAGCTCCCACAACGGTGAGGACATGGGCAGTAGAGGGAATGTGGGTGGTTAAAACCCCTCTCGGGGATCCCTGGCGATACCACACAGAGTTGCAGACCCGTGGTTTCACTTCTGGTCCCTGCCATGGAGACCACACAGAGGGTCAGCTGGAGAGAGCTACTGTAGCAGAGTTTGGGGTATCAAAACATGAAAAGAACCGAGCGATCAGCCATGCAGGATACGACAGTGAGCACACAAAATGTACAAACAGGCACTAACTGGAAATTTAAAGAAGACTCTAGCCATGTGGTGGTGGCACAAGCCTTTAATCCCAGCGCTCAGAGAGGCGGGTCTCTGTGAGTTTGAGGCTAGCCTCCCTGACTCCACCTTCTTCCTCCCAGCATTCAGTTTAGTTTTCCCACCTACCTCTATTCTGCTAAACCACTGGCTGAGGCAGATTTATTCATTAACCAATAAAAGCAACACATAGACAGAAGGACCACACCACTAACCTAGTCTACAGAGTGAGTTCCAGGACAGCCAGGGCTATACTGAGAAAACCTATAAGAAGGAGGAAGAGGGAGAAGAAAACTACAAGGAGTTCTGAGAGATCCTAGAAGCCCTGAGGGAGGCACACGCTCAGGACTATAATAGCAGCAACCACACACACATGTACACATTTGATGTTTGCTGTGTCTCTGCTCTATTCTAAGCGTGGATACGTACATATTTACTTCATACCCAAAATAACACTTCCAATAGGCTTTGTGCTTTCCAAGTGAGGAAACTGAGGCACAGAATAATTAAATAACCTGTCCAAGGGCTTAGGGATGATAAGAGGCAGGGTCTAACTCTGAACCCAGATAGCAGGACAGGCATGGCATCATGTCAAAAACTCAAAACAATGTACATGTCTGAGGTTTTTGTTTTGTTTTGTTTTGAGAGAGGATCTCTCTGTTATGTATCAGTGACTATCCTGGAACTCGCTAGTAGACCAGGCTGGCCTCAAACTCACAGAGATCCACCTGTCTCTGCCTCCGGAGTGCTGGGATTAAAGGTGTGCATCACTAAACCCGGCACATGTGTGAATTTTAGTACAGTTGTCCTCAAAGGGCAGGATCCACTCCCACAGATACCGAGATCCAGGTTGCTGAAGTTTCTTATACAAAATGGGCTAGTACGCACATAGACCCCACACACATCCTCCTGTACGAAGCCTGTCTTCTCTGGATTACTTATGGCCCCTGACACACTGCAGTGCTGTACAAATAAATGTTATGCTGTGTTTCCAGGAAATAATACCAAGCAGAGGGGCCTGCACCTGTGCAGGACAAGTGTGGATTGAGATATATGTATCGCTTGGCGTGATGGTGCATGTCTTTAATCCCAGCACTCAGGAGACAGAAGCAGGTGGATCTCTATTAATGCAAGGCCAGTCTTGCCTACATAGTGAGTTCCAAATCATCCAGGGCTACATGGTGAGACTCTGTTCAAAAATATGTGTATTTTCAATCCAAGGTTTGTCGAATCTGTGGATATGAAACCCAAGAACACAGCAAGGTCAGCTACATGCACAAAACCACAGACTACTCCTAGATAATTGTGTGGAACTGGAGAGATGGCCCAGTCTGTAAAGTGGTTGCCAAACAAGGATGAGGACTTGAGTTCAATCCCCAGCCCCGATATAAAACAAAAAAAGAAAGAAAAAAAGCAGGCACTGGAGTACACACATGTAATCCCAGCACTGAGGAGGAATGGACAGAGGGCCCCTGTGGTTCACTGACTGCCAATCTAGCAGAACTGGCAAGCTCCAAGTTCAATGAAAGACTGTCTTAAAAAAAAGTATAGGAGGGGAGGCAAAGGAAAAAAAACAAGATGAGGAGTCGTTGGGTGGAGAGCAATTGAGACAGACACTAAACATCGACCTCAGGCCTCCATACACACAGGAACACGTACATCTATACCACACAAACACACACAAAATAAATTCTGGCATGTTCTGCAACATGGATGAATCTTGAAGACTCTATATGAAGTGAAATGATCCATACTGGAAAGTGAAAACATCACATGGTTTTACTTGTATGAAACTCATAGTGACAGGCAGAAGACTGGCAGCCATCAGGGAATGCTAGGGAATGAAGGATTACTGCACAGCTGTTCCAGAGGTGATGGTGTAGTCTGGGGTGATGGCGTGGCCAGTGATGTACGACAGCACTTAAAGGTGGCTAAAGAGGTATTCTTTTGAGCGAGAGGTGTAGCTCATTGACACACTGCCTTCCTAGAATGAACACCTGCTCTGAAAACTGTGCATAGTGGCAGAAACCTGTAAAACAGCATGCAGGGGGTAGAGACGGGGTGGGGGGGATTAGAAGATTAAGGTCTTTCTTGGCTACATAGTACTTTTGAGGCCAGGCTGGGCTAGGTGACATTCTGTCAAAAGGAAGAAAAGGAGGGAGAAAGGGAGAGAGGAAGGGAGGGAGGGAGAGGAGGAAACTCTTCTATAATATGTATTTTGTTAAAATAAAAGGGTTGATGAAAATTAGATAAAATATTAGCTGTCAGCTGAGGGTGTATCTCCGTGTTAGAGCATTTGCCTAGCATGCATGAGGCCAAGTTTGATTTCCAGAGCCACATCAAAACAAAACTGTTAGCAATGATCAGTTCTGGGTCTCAAGTGTCCAGAGGTCTGGCATACAATTATCTAAGGGGTGGGGATACGGGGGCAGGAATGACCTGAGTTTAAAGGAGAGGAGGAAGCAAGCTCAGCAGGCAGGGAGGCCCTGGAAGCTGGCTCAGGCTTTCCCATCTCTTCCCTCCTTCTCCTGTTTGCGCTGCACAGTGGTAGCTATGGAAACAAGGGCACCTTGGGCTCCTAGAGCTCAGCCCAGGTGCTGCTAACTCTGGGAATGATACCAGCATGTGAGTAATAGAAAGGCCCCGATCCTCAGGGCTTTGTGTGCACACATCTCTGCCAGTGCCCTCTGTCTGTCTAGCCGCTGTGTCACTAATGTGTGCACCTCTGTCCTCAGCAGGCAGGCTTGAGTAGATGTGCGTATCATTCCAGCTTGCCCTTGTGGGTACCCCTGGGATGTTTACAGGCCTGTGGCTACGTCACGTGGTTACATATGTGATCACAAGCCCAAGACTCTTGTATGCCACCAATAACACTATGGCAGGAGGCGTTTGTTGAGCACTGTGTACTCAACACCATGTTCCACACTTCCCCTGAGCTATCTCACTTAAACCTCACAACGGCACCAATGTGCAGCACTATTAATATCCCTCGGTAAAGAAACTGGGACACAGGAAAGTTGTGTGGTTTACCTAAGTACACCCAGAGCATGTGAGCCTTACCACTGAATCTGCATTGTGGGAACAGCTTTTAGTTTTGTAAAAAAAAAAAAAAAAAAAAAAAAGATTGGTTTATTTTAGCTAAACTCTACCCTTTAATCCCAGAATTTGGGGGGCAAAGGCAGGCAGAATCTCTGAGTTTGAGGCCAGCCTGGTCTACAGAGCAAATTCCAGGACAGCCAGAACTGTTACACAGAGAAACCCTGTCTTGAAAAAACAAAATGACAAAAACAATTCGATTTGTTTATTTTTATTTTATGTGTATCAGTGTTTCCCCTGCATGTACGTATATGTCTGTGTATCACATACATACATGGAGCCCACAGATGCCAGAAAAGGGCACCAAATCCCCTGAAACTGGAGTCACAGATAAGAGTGAGCTGCCATGTGGGCGCTGAGAATTGAACCCAGGTCCTTTGCAAGAGCATCAAGTGCTCTTAACCACTGAGCCATCTCTCCAGCCCCAAGGGCAACAGCCCTGTGGGCCGCCTGCACCTCCTGTCCGACCGTGGTAACAAACACTAAGGCTTTCTGAACCCCACCCAAGGGTGATAAGGCAGAATCTCCCAGGTGGCACCCAGGAACCTGCATTTTAACCCATCCCCTGGACCGGTCTGCCCTGCCACCAGAGAAAGCAGCCCCTGATTCAACCTACTCTGGTCATGGCAGCATAGGAATGAGGCTGTCCCTCCTGAATCTTGTTCCTAAACCCAGAAACGGGCTTGCGAATGACCACCGGCAGCCCAAGCGCCTGTCTATAACAGGTATCTAAAAGCAGCCATGCACCCAGGCCAAGTCAGCTGCTGTCAGCACACTCCTCCCAGGGGCAGGGCCCCACAAGTCAGTTATGTGGCTTTGTGGCCTGCCAGGCACGGATTTCCGCCCCCTCCACCCTCTCAGAATGAGCTGGGCGTGGGGCGGAGGCTCACACAGTGGTAGCCTGTCTATCCACACATCAGCCAGAGACAGGGAGGGAACACCACCTGGCCAGGGCTAGGAGCACCACAGAGAGCTACTGGCTCTGACCTCAAGGGATAAGAGAAGGACACAGGCAGAAGCTGTATCAGCCACAGCAGAGGCGGCACTCACTGCTCCCTGGCCAGAGAGATCCTCCCGACTCCAGGATGCCGAGGAAGGGAGCACTGGGTGCCCTAGGAGTGAAGTCTCAGCTAATCCAGGAAAGAAAGGGTAGAGGCATATTTACAAGAAAATAAAAGCAGACGTAAGATAACTAACTTGCCTCAAGTTATCCAGCAGGTAGAGACGGAATTGAAGCAGAGACTGACTATCTCCGATGGCCACAAAGTAACCCACTGGTTGGTACCTCCTCTTCTGCACACATTTGAGAAGCTTATGGGTGGCCATGCCCTGGCCTCAAAAGTTCAGTAAAATCTGGAGGGAGTTTTCATCGTCACAGCTGGGAGTGGGTTATTGGCAGTAGGTGGGTAGATGTCAGAGATTCCGCTGGACAGACATCCTACACAGGCCAGGACAGACCCCCCAGACCAACATAAAGAGTCAAGCCCCGGACTAGAGTGACAGGCCCACTGGAGTCCACAGGAATCTCTAGCCCCACCGGATCCCCTGGCCACCATCTTGTCTGTTCCTGGAGACGGCGGTTCTCAAACTTCACTGCCACAGAAGTCACTCAAGAGTCCTGAAAAGGTGCAGGGGCCAAGTTCTTCCTGGGTCCTCTGATTTCACTGACATTGATTGTATTGTTAATGTTTTGCTATCCATCCCGACCCCTGCCACGTGTCCCTACCCCCACCTGTCAGAGAATGGGCCTTGCTTCACAACCCAGGCTAGCCTTAAACTTGAGATCCTCCTGCTTCAGCCTCTGAGTGCTGGGATTACAGGCTTGTATCACCATATCCGGCTGCTGCTCAGAATTCTTTACAGTAACCAGATGCACAGACATCTAGAGACCACAGCCTTGTGAAAAGAAAGCAAGGGTCTTACTATTGGTTGTGGACCTAAGACAGTTGGTGAGCATTCCAAAAAGAGAAGTTCCCGCAAACCCCACACAGGCATGCCTACCAGCCCCACCATCAGAGATGGGGGCCAACCCACAACAGCTCCTGGGGACAAGCCCCTGTGGGGTCAGCACTAACACAGTCTGCACGCATATTTGCATCTGACTCCCCAGAGCAGGACAGTCGGAGTGAGATGAAAACTTAGTCACACTGGCAGACACAGGGGATTAACTCCGAACTTCCATCACTGTCTGGGCAAGAGATAATGGGCCTGAACTAGGAGGCAGGAGGACCAGCCCTACATGAGTCAGAGGTTTCTCAGCCCAGAGAGAGAGGAAGCATTAGATATGAAAGAGAGAAAAGGTTAATTGGGAGGGAGCCAGTCTGGGAACAGAGCCGGAAATGATCAGGCAGCCAGTAAGGGGGCAAGAGCTGTAAAGGGCAAAGGGGACCTGAGGACAGCCACAGAGACGCGAGAGCAGGGAGTAGGGAACGGCACATCAAGGCCAAGGCCACCCACAGGTAACCCCAGCCCTGTCCAGCTGCTTTCTTAGCTCTTATGTTAGTTGTCAAGACTGCCCAAACTCCAGATTTCCAAAGAGGCTTTTAAGCAGCTCCTGTAACAGTAAGGTGAGCAAGGCCTGTAACCTCATCCTCTCCAGAGGCAAAGGGATCGCAAGTTCAAGGCCAGCCTTGGCAATTTAGTAAGCTCCTGCCTCATATCTGTGGAGGCTCATGCAGGCCATCTAGAAAACTTCAAACAAAGCGGGGGGGGGGGGTGCATGTCATTAATCCCAGCACATGGGAGGCAGATGCAGGCGGATCTCTGTGAGTTCGAGACCAGCCTGATCTACAGAGCTAGTTACGGGACAGGCTCCAAAGCCACACAGAGAAACCCTGTCTCAAAAAAACAAAAGGAAGGAAGGAGGGAGGGAGGGAAGGAGGGAGGGAGGAAGGAAGAAGGAAGGAAGGAAGGAAGGAAGGAAGGAAGGAAGGAAGGAAGGAAGGAAGGAAGGAAGGAAAACTTCAAACAAACAAACAAAACCCAGGCCAGGCCCTGAGAAACCCTGTGCAGTGAAGGTTCCAGGATGCTCAGCCAGGAGAGGGTAAGAATTAAGCACAAGGGGAGACTTCCAAGCACTGGGAAGCCCCCAGAAGAACAACAGGGGATTAGCTTTGTTGAGGAGGAGGAGGAGGGATATGACTGGGTTATGCAATAGCAGTTTCAGAGATTCAAAATGAAAATGATGAACATCAGTGAGCAAGCAGAACTATATTCCAATAAACAAGGCACCCGTGAAAGGTAGTGAGCTCCCCGACATTGGAGACAGCCAAGCTTAAGCAAATGGACAAGCTTCAGAGACAGGGCGAATTCGTGGCTGGTCTGTCTTGTTTGCTCCAAGCCCTCAGTCTCCAGGACCCTGCAGATTCAGGGTCTCTCCTCATGGCTTCCTTCTCTTCCCAGGACTCCGGAAATGATACTGTGGAGTTGGCCTCCCAGGGAGGCCCAGATAGTCCAGACAAACCACAGAATGTCCACCTCCTTCCTGCTCTTCCCATCAGGCCTGACAGAGCCTGTCAAGAACTCCAAGCAGCATAACACAAGGCCTCCAGGAGTAAGCAGGGTAAAGGAGGGCACAGGAAGAGTCAAGCCCAGACTGCAGGCCACAGGCATCCCACCTCCCTCACTAACACAGTTAGCTATGCCCATTCCGCTCCATGGCTCCACTAGCTATGCGAAAGCACCCTCACGGGATCCAAGGATAAGGTGAGCCTTTCTTTGCTGTCCCACACCCACTTCAGAGCTCTGGTCCCCAGAACCTTATGAGACGCACCAACCCTGATCAAACCCAAAAGCCCACACATCAGGACATGGACTCACCAGAGCTTCCTGGGCATTGATGGGAACTGGTCAGGATGAGACTAAAGTGCACAGGTCCCTGGAGTTTGCACAACTTGCCACCTAGCAGATGGAACCTCCAGGTACATCCCCAGTGCCTGGCAATGAAGTCAGGATGCAGCCCAAACACTAACTAAGCATCCGCCTGCCTTGCTTCTCCTGGTAGCCACTCACACCGCCCCAGACTCAGATCCCAAAACAGACATGTTCATGGTTACCATAGGAACTCGCTAAAGCCAAAAAAGGCACCACACAGGCACCCACATAGGCCCTCTAAGCTTGTGTGTCCACTCACATGGGTAAACATACACACACACACACACACACACACACACACACACACACACACCAACATTATCCAGGCTTGGGCTCATTCTGAAGAAATCATCATCCCGGGATCTGACACTGGGCATAGAAACAAACACGCTCCCCTATGGTTCACTGCAAGCTCAGGACACCAGCTTCCAGGCACAAGGAGCTCACCTAAAGCTCACCCACTGAAGGTACACCAAGAGCTGAGCTAGGTTGGGGGGCAGAGCAAAGATAACCCCATTGTGCCTAGGGACAGAAAGAGAGCACCGCCCTTTGCCTCGCTGACACACCAGCTCCCCAGCCCTCCACACTCTGCTTCTCTATCCCCTCCTACTAGCTGGCACATATAAGTCCCAGGATCCCAAACAACACAGGATAAAGAGCAGAAAGAGAAGAGGTTTTACAGTCACAGCCCTATCGCCTCCCTGAAACTGAGCCAATTCCTGAGTTCCCCATCTCCACAGAGGGAACCCACATCCACCCAGCGCTCACTCTCTCTAGTCCTACCACCCCACTTGGCCTGTAGCCCATGAAGTATCTGAACCTGGCCACTCTCACACCTTCTGAAACCCCCCTTCTTCTGCCCAGCCCTCCCACAGCCCAGCCGCACTCCTACAGGCAGCCCAACCCATCCCTTCGGGCCTGTCTCCTGTCTGGCAAGAACATCAGCTCCCAGTCCTCCCACCCAGGCCGCTCACACCTCGGTGCCTTCACGACACAGTGATGCAGCACCAAGCCATTCTTCCCCCGCTGGACCACTGACCTGACACACCCTTAGAGACACCCTAGGCCAGCCACAGGTCTCCAGAAGCGGAGGGCAAGTGGCAACCCTTGCTACATCCCATGGCAACTGTGTGCACAGTCCCTGTGGGGCTGAAAGCTACCAAGAGCAGACTGCGTTCCCATCCCTGTTCCCGTCCTCTCACCATCCCTAGCATAGCAGTGGATTTGGCATGTAGGTGCCCAATAGACGTTGGTTGAACTGATTCAATCTTCTCCCCACAAAGCATCGAGCTCCCCATGTCTTTGACAACAAGTCCAAAAAGCTCAGCAGATGTTCTAGGTGTGTAGTACTGGAGCTAGTAAGAGTCGACTGTAGAAAGTTCTAGATCATCTTTGTGTTGACCTAAAGACTCTTGTGATCCACAATAAATAAAGTTCATTTGTGAACTGCTCATCATGGCCCTTGAACAATGAAGGGAGCTATTAAGTAGGCATCAGCTGTCGACTACAAAGAAATGGGATCTCTGGGAAGGCTGAAATACACACTGGTACCCAGACAATTGAGCCCTGACTCCACTAGCTCTTCCCTCTGATGAGATCATGACTGGCTGGCACCAAGAAAGCAGATGTCTGCAGAGATAATCACCTAAATTGTACATTGCTCTTGTAGCCTGGCAGAGGAAGACTTTGTGGGAGAAAAAAAAAGCTGGGTACAATGGTACACATCTTTAATCCCAGCACTCAGGAGGCAGAGACAGGCATATCTGTGATCTCAAGCCAGTCTGATCCATAGAGTAACTTTCAGGTCAGCCGGGGCTACATGGTGAGACTGTCTCCAAAGAAAAGCGGGGGTAGGGGAGCTGGTGAAGGGCTGTGACAAAGCAAGAAATGGCCCTTCCTAGAGGTGGTGTGCCCTGTCCTACACAGTGTCTATAGTGGCTGCTCTCAGGGGTCCTGGTGGCCAGGTGAAGCTGTACTGACACACGGCTGTTCCCACTTGTGTGACCACCTTGTTTCTGATTGAACCCTTAGCTGCTTAAATCATCAACTCAGAATAGCAATGGCTGCCTATGGCCAAGGCACAGCACACTCAACCCAAGTCAGGCCTCTCCTTCCCTCCCTTGAGGATGAAATCCAAGGACAAATTTGCACTCGGCCCCGTCAGTGATCTCTGCCAGTCAGAGATGTCGCTTCTAAAGGCCAAGAATGGACCATCAATTATACAGGTGGGTTCTCTTTTTTTAAAGATTAATTTATTTTTATTCTATGTAAAAATATGCGTTGCCTTCATGTGTATATGTACATTCTGTGTGTCTGGGACTTGAGGAGGCGAAAAGAGAGCATTGGATGCTCTGGAACTGCAGTTAGGATGACCGTGAGTCACTTGTGGGGGCTGGGAACTAAATTAGGGTCTCCTGAGAGAACAGCCTATGCCACTGGCTGTCGGGCCATCTCTCCAGCCCCCAGTCAGGCTCCTTATCCTACCAGCTAAGAGACTCAGACTTGGGCACTTGGGCATGACATTTCCCAGCAGGGGAGATGATCTTCCCTGAGCCATGCTCATGTGCATTTGCTCCCTGTGACTGTCCCTAGGCACAACAGTCATCTCAGGTGACTCAAGCCATGCATCAGACAGATAGACACACACACAGGATTGAGGGGCCCCTTCTTGGGACTTTCTCTGGGTAGACTGGGCTGACTGTGATTCAGTTACTGTATCTTTGTCCTAAGCCAGCTCCCAGGGCAGGCCAAAGATGGGGGACTCCTACATGCTGACCACTTTACCTGTATCCATCCTCCTACTTCTGTCTCCTCCTCCACCTGCATCCCTCCACCTGCCTCTGCCTCCCCTCCAACCTGCATCCCTCCACCTGTCTCTGCCTCTCCTCCCACCTGCATCCCTCCACCTGTCTCTGCCTCCCCTCCCACCTGCATCCCTCCACCTGTCTCTGCCTCCCCTCCCACCTGCATCCCTCCACCTGTCTCTGCCTACCCTCCAACCTACATCCCTCCACCTGTCTCTGCCTACCCTCCCACCTGCATCCCTCCACCTGCCTCTGCCTCTGCCTACCATCCCCCAGCAACCCTCCACCTGCCTCTGCCCCTCCATCAGGATCCCTCCATCTGCCTTTGTCTTTTATTTCCATCTTGGATCCTATTTCCTTGTGATGGGCTAAGCATATGATCCACAATTTCATCATTCACTAAACCTATACTAAGAACCTCGTTTTGTACCTGCCCAATGTCCAGTCTTGGGGATCCAGACATGAAAGGTACAGCCTTTAAAACAAGCATATTTACTTGCTCAGTGGGAAGCATCTACCATCATTCTGGTCCCATCACTCCCTCCAAAAAACACAAGAAGACATAAGCCAAGACTGGAATGTGGCTTAGTGGTTGATAACTTGTCCTGCATATACAAGGTCCTGGGTTTGATCCCCAGCACTGACAAAAAAGAAAGGGCATAAGACACGAATGAGGCTAGTATGTTAACGCTAGAGAGGATTAGAATGTTCAAGTAGAGAGGAGCAGGCCATTCACTGACCCAGCTCTCCCATTTTACATACCTAGAGAAGATAGTAACTTGCCCATTTGTTAGACTGGGTTTAGAGCCTGGGCCTGCCAACACACAATTCAAGCCTGTTTCTCCTGCATGGTATTGCCACCAACCCATCTCTGTTTTCCTGTGTGGCCCCATGTTCCTTGCATCTCCAACTATGGTTAAGTCCTTGCCTCTGGGGGCCCTCCTCATGCAGGCATCATAGCCCCCTCCCAGTGTGGGCATCCAGCAGAGAGGTGGGCACTGGGAGGTCAGTGTTGTGAGGTAGACCTCTGATCAGAACATAGGGGTTCAGAACCCTCAGCTCTGTTCTCATGGAACAAAACACAAACCTGGATTCAAACTCTACCTTCACGCCTTTCTTGCTGATGACCTTGAACAAGATTCACAAGCTCTCCAAGTGTCTATCTTCCTGTCTCTCAAATGCCAAAAGCAATGGCCCCTTCTCCACATGGTGGCTGCAGAGCCTCTGGGCAGCAGGTGATAAAATCTCAGTGTTCGGTGCTGATGGGACAGAATTACAAGCCTCAGGGACACCTCCAGGACCATCTTGGTGTCAATGACACCAGGTCCCTGGGGAATGAGCAGAGGAAATCAAGAACACAGGCCACAGGCCAGGAGTGCCTGCTGCCTGCCAGAGAACTGACTGCAGAAGGAAAGATGCTTCAATAGCAGAGACAGAAGCAGAAAGTCTTCGACCCTGGGGGAACCCCTGCAGTGTGAATTGGGCTGCTCAACTGACCAGCCAGTCAGCAGAACCACAGTCTAAAGCCACATCTTCAGTCCAATAGGACCTACATTGCCAACTATAAGAAAAGGACGATAAGACCAGATGAGTTTAGTCCCAAGGCAAGTAGGAACTAGATGTGACCTCTTGTGGTGTCTTCTTGCCTTTCTCCTCTAAGAACAAACGAGCGCACACCTAGAGAAGTAGCCATCTCTCATCCAAACTGTTTGGACCTTGGCCATACACTGACAAGGGCTGGGCTAATTAGATTCTCTTTTGAAGATGCATTATTGATAAAGCGGAGCATGTAGCAAAGGCCTGTAATCCCAGAACGTGGGAGGTAAAGGCAAGAGGATCAGGGGTTCAAGGTCAGTTCTGACTACAAAGGGAGCTTGAGGTCAGACGGAACTGCGTGAGACCCTGTCTCAAAACGAAAACAAAAGTTAGCTTTATTGAGGCAAATCGGTGTTTCTCAGGACAGTCACAAACTGTGTCACCGCCACCACTACCATCATCATACTATCTGTTCGCAGTCCAGAAGCCTATTATCTTTCGAATTTCACGCGCCTTCCTCCTCTCCCAGCAGATCCCCAAGTCCTCAGAAACCATTAACTAACTCAGTTTCTAGGGGCTTGCCTGTTCAAGACATATCATGTAAGTAGAAGGGTGTAAGAGGTGGTTTTCAGGGTCTGACTCCTTTTATGTAACTTGCTCTTATTCCATAATATTCCATTTATAGATATACCACCTTTTGCCTAATCACCTGCTGGGAAACATTTGGGTGTTTTACACTTGAGAGTTATCATTATCAATGCTGCCAAGAACATTAGTGTGAAAACTCAAGACCAAATGGATCAAAGACCTCAACATAAAGCCAGCCACACTGAACCTTACAGAAGAGAAAGTGGGAAGTATATTTGAACACACTGGCACAGGATACCACTTCCTAAATATAACCCCAACAGCACAGACACTGAGAGAAACAATTAATAAATGGGACCTCCTGAAACTGAAAAGCATCTGTAAAGCAAAGGACATGGTCAACAAGACAAAACAGCGGCCTACAGAACGGGAAAAGATCTTCACTAACCCATCATCAGACAGAGGTCTGATCTCCAAAATATACAAAAAAACTCAAGAAATTTGTCATCAAAAGAACACATAATACAATAAAAAAAATGGAGTACAGACACAAACAGAGAACTCTCAACAGAGGAATCTAAAATGGCAGAAAGACATTTAAGGAAATGTTCAACATCCTTAGTCATCAGAGAAATGCAAATCAAAACAACTCTGAGATTCCATCTTACACCTGTAAGAATGGTCAAGATAAAAACACTGATGACAACTCATGCTGGAGAGGATGTGGGAAAAAGGGAACACTCCTGCATTGCTGGTGGGAATGCAAGCTGGTAAACCCCTTTGGATGTCAGTGTGGCGATTTCTCAGAAAATTAGAAAACAAACCTTCCTCAAGACCCAGTAATACCACTTTTGGGCATATATCCAAAGGATGCTCAATTGTGCCACAAGGACATGTGCTCAACTATGTTCATAGCAACATTGCTTGTCATAGCCAGAACCTGGAAACAACCTAAATGCCCCTCTACCGAAGAATGGATAAGGAAAATGTGGTACATTTACACAATGGAGTACTACACAGCCGAAAAAAATAACGACATCTTGAATTTTGCAGGAAAATGGATGAAGCTAGAAAACATTATTTTGAGTGAGGTAACCCAGACACAGAAAAACAATTATCACATGTACTCACTCATAGGTTGATTTTAAACATAAAGCAAAGAAAAACAGCCTACAAACCACAATCCCAGAGAACCTAGACAATAATGAGGACACTAAGAAAGACTTAACATAGATCTAACCTACATGGGAAGTAGAAAAAGACAAGATCTCCTGAGTAAATTGGGAGCATGGGGACTTTGGGGGGGGAGTTGAAGGGGGGAGAGGAGAGGCAGGGAGGGGAGCAGAGAAAAATGTAGAGCTCAATAAAAATCAATAAAAAAAGAGAAAAAAAGAACATTAGTGTGCAGGGTTTTACACAGCCATGTTTTCATTGTCCTTCAATGTGAGTCGGAGAGTACTGATTGCTGGACAGGACGCTATGCCTTCACCTCCTGAGGAGCTGTTAGACTGTTTCCCAAAGTAGCTGCTCTATTTTATATGTCTGCCATGAACGTTCCAATCATTATTATAATCAATGATAATGGCAAAGATAATTGCCATTGCAGGGAGCATGCAATAATATCTCATTGTAATTTCCTTTTTAAATTTTTCATTATTAGGGGCTGAAAAGGTGGCTTTGTGGTTAAGAGCACTGTTGTTCTTGCAGAGGACCCAGCTTCAGTTCCCAGCTCCCACATGGTGGCTTACAACTATCTGTAACTCCAGTTCCAGGAAATCCAGTGCCTTTGTCTGGTCTCTGCAAGAACCAAGCATATGCATATTACACATAAACATATGCAGGCAAAGCACTGCATATAAAATAAAACAAACTCCCAGGCCATAGTGGTACATGCCTTTAATTCCAGCACTTGCAAGACAGAGGCAGGCAAATCTCCGAGTTCAAGGTCAGCCTGGTCTACAGAGCAAGTTCCAGGACAGCCAGGACTACACAGAGAAACCTGGTCTCAAAAAATAAATAAATAAAAATAAAGTAAAATAATATTTTTTAATTTTCCATAAAATTGTCTTGCAGTTTTTTTTTAAATCACCTGTAATGGTTTATTTCTGAACTCTGAATTTTATCCTATTGGTCTATAGTACTAGATTTATGTCAATTCCATGCCACCAATAGCTTTATGGTAAATTTAAATATGGGAAGTTACTGTGGGATAATCCTCTTGTACACTGAAAAGATTTGTCACTCAAGTTGGTCTAATAACATGTTAATTGGTCAGTAGCCAGGCAGGATATATAGGTGGGGTGACAAAACTAGGAGAATTCTGGGAAGAGGTGGGGTGGAGTCAAAGAGTTGCCAGCAAATGCAGAGAAGCAAAATGAGAATTCTGTACTGAGAAAATGTACTAGCCATGCGGCTAAACATAGATAAGAATTATGGGTTAATTAAAGTGTAAGAATTTGCTAGTAAAAAGCCTGAGCTATAAGTAATACAAGCCTCTGTGTGGTCATTTGGGAAGCAGCAGCTGGGTATTTGGGAACAGGTGAGTGAGGCAGGAAATAAGCATCTGGTTACAGAAAGTACAATCTATTTATTTGTATTTTATGTACATCGGTGTTTTACCCGCATGTACATCTGTGTGAGGGGGTCAGATCCCTGGAAAAGAAGTTACAGACAGTTGTGGCTGCCATGTGGGTGTTCTTCCAGGTCCTCTGGAAGAACAGTTGGTGCTCTTAACTGTTGAGCCATCCCTTTAGCCTCAACTTTGTTCCTCTCTTTCAAGATTCTACTTGAACTTTCACGGACCTCCAGCATCTGGTTCAAACCGTCCTGAGCTTCTCTTGGGTTCCTTAAAACATACTGGGTGGGATCATTTCCCATCTTTAGCCTAACCAGACTACACACCAAAGTTTTTGTTCTGTTGTTCTTTTTCTTGTTTGAGGCAGGGTCTCATGTATCCCAGGCAATAGCCAGTGATGACCTTGAACGCCGGAACTTCCTGGTCAACTCCAGATCTTCCAGCCTCTCCCTCCTGAGTGGTGGAATTACAGGCCTGTGCCACACAGTCAGTGGAAAGCTTGTTTCCTGGAGTCAGAAATTCAGTCCTCCACCTTGCAGGACACCACCATCTCAATGCCATGTCCCCCACGCCCGCACTCTGTCCCTCACAGATTCATAGACCCTGCTGGAGCAACTCTCGGCACTGCCTCATCCCCCCAGCTTTCACACCACGCTATACACCCCCTCCATTACAGGTTATAAATATTCTGCTTAAAACAAACAGGGCCTCTATAAACCACTGCTGTAGCAGCCCTAGATGGCTTAAAGCAACCCCCCCCAAAAAAACACTTTTCTACCCCCATGTCCCTCAGCAACCCTGTCTAACACCTCACACCCCATTCAATATGCAGATACACCCCTGGGAAGCTCTGGAAAGGCCAGACGTGTTGCCAAAAGCTGAAGGTATATACAAGCCTGTAATCCTGGGTGCTGGAGAGACTGAGCAGGATTACAGACTCAAGGTGTTGTTCTCTCCGTCCTCCCGGCATAACATGGCCATTGTTATCATAGCCTCTCAGATTATCCACGTGAGACACAAGACTGGGCTAAAAAGTACTCCCTTCTAAAGGAGAGAGGGTACAGGAGGCAGGGAAGGATTTACTGGTACGTGAGGCTCTTACAAGCCTTTTCCCCAAAGGAAAAACAAGCAGCTAACAGTTGTTAAAGAGGAAGGGCCTTTCTTAGGTGGCATAGTGACCAGTAAGTTGTCCACACTCTTGCAGGCAGCCCCTCAGCCAAGCTCCTGTGAGTCACCCCAACTCAATTCATTAGTTCACCAAGCTACACTTGCATGAAGTCTTTTCTTTGGTCTGTCATTGGCGCCCTACCTGGAGTGAACAGACCTCTCCTTCACAACACTCCAGAAAAAGTTAACACAATACAAGACCAATCTGGGAAACTTAATGAAACACTGTGCCGCATTTTAAAAAGTAGAAAGAACAAGACTGGAGAGATGTCACAATGAACAAGAGCACTTCCAGAGGACCTGGGTTCAATTCCCAACACCCTCAATGGACAGCTCACAACCACTTGTAACTCCAGTACCAGGGGATCCTATGCCTTCTTCTGTACTCTGCACATGTGTACACACACACACACACACACACACACACACACACACACACATACACACAGAGTATTTTTAAAAGTAAAACCAGGGCCGTCAAAATGGCTCATGGGTAAAGGCACTTGCTGCCAAGCCTGATGACCCGAGTTTGATCCCTGGAACCCACACAGCGAAAGGAGAGAACTGGGTGCAGCAAGCTGTCCTCTGACCATCACACAAGCACCATGGCATGTGCCCCACCCCATGCACAAAATAAATTTTAAAAATGGCGGGATAGAGCTCAGTGGGAGAGCACTTGCCTAGCCTGCACAAACTCCTGGGTTCAAGTCCTAGCACAAACAAAATAAAACAAAGCAAAAGGAAATGAAACTGAAGAGTTCGGTGTACTGCCTAGACAGCCTGCCCTAAAGTGGACTGTGCTGATGTACACACCACACTGGACAGTGGCCCAATCATCCTTCCCCAGCTTGAGAGCAGCTTTGGAAGCCAAGGGTGCTCCGTGAGCATTTCTGGCCTCAACTCTGTGGAAAGACTAAAATGTCTTTCCAAGCCCTGCTCACCATCCCCTCCTCCCCAAGCCCTCATCTTACAACTGAGTGGAAGGAAGGCCTTCTATTCTTATCCCCTCACATGCCAATCCTCAAGTCTGACTGTTTTGATCCTGGCACCTATACCCAGAAAAGCCAACACTGGCAACCAGACGACTCACTTTAGCTGATTTGGAGCAGAGACAACCAGAGAAGCCACTTGTTAAAGAATGTATGTGCGTGTGTTTGTCTGTTTCTGTGTATGTGTCTGTCTGTCTATATGTGCCTGTGTGTGCTTGTGTGTGTCTATGTGTGCCTTGTGTGTTTGTCTATGTGTGTGTGTGTGCGTGCGTGCGTGTGTGTGTGTGTGTGTGTGTCTGTGTTCTGCTAAGTGAACCCAGGGCTTTGTGCATGCCCACTGAACCCTTGTACAAATTTTCATGTACAAACTAATTCACATGCAGCAGAAAAACATCTTCAGTAGTTATCAATGCTTTTGTTCCTTCTAGAATTTTCTATCTTTTCAATTCATTCAGTTGGAACAGGCCCAAGAGAGGCATGTACATGGAAGGTTCTTAAAATTGGGTAAGTCTCTTGAGAGAAGGCATAATGATAATGACCAAATAGTTTACAGAACAGAAAGGGGAACAGAATAAAGGGGGTGAGGGAAGGGAAGACAACAGTTTCAAGACAAAGGGGCCTCTGTTCACCCTTCCCACAAAGACCAGCAACTATTTGTCAGGCCTAAGCCTACAGTTCCCAGGCCTAAGACTTGTGGTGTGGAAGCCTCTGAGAGCCTCCAGGCTGGGCTCAGCAGTGTGACCAGTCAGTAACAGATGATGCAATGGCCAGCTGATCCCACACACAGACTAATGGTGTTTTAAGAGAGGTTCTAGGGGCTAGAGAGATGGCTCAGTGGTTTAGAACACTTGTTGTTCTTCCAGAGGACCAGGATTTGATTCCCAGCACCCACAGATGGCTCACAACTGTCTGCAACTCCAATGTCTGGGAATCCTACGTCTCTGCAGGCAACAGGCACACCCATGATGCACAGACAAGCTTGCAGGCAAAGCATCCATACACACAGAGTGAAACAGTAATAATTTAAGAAAGAGGTCCTAGGACAATGTTTACAAATAGATAGGAAATGTTAGAAAGATGCTCTCTTTGAATTGAGACTTCACATAAAAATTTAAATATTAGAAAATACATCTTTCTTTCAATAAGTGTGCAGCCCGAAAGTCATCCCCACTAATGCATTCCTACCATGCTTGCTCCCGTCGCTGTCACTCACGCCTCTGCCTTTCTCTGGATATCCAGGGCTCAAGACGCCCACCCAGCCTCCTCCAGTGCAGAAGCCCCTTCAGCCTGGCCTGGAATCTGACAATACATAGCATCTGCCTGTCACACACAATATGGACACACCAGGTCCCAGGGCTCGGGGGCCCATTACTTCAGAACAGGGACATCAGTCTGTTGTCATCTCTGACCCCTAAAGAACTGGAAAGGGGCCAGTCGGTGGTGATACACGCCTTTAATCCCAGCACCTCGGAAGCAGAAGTGGGCAGATCTCTGAGTCTGAGGCCAGCCAGGCCTACAGAGCCAGTTCTAGGACAGGCTTCAGAGCTACAGAGAAACCCTGTCTCGAAAAACAAAAAATACACAAACAAACAAAAAGAAAAAATTGGAAAGCTACTCACTTGACCTTCAGACCTGCCAGCATGGTCTTGTCAATCCTGCCAAGAGAAAAGCAAAAACTTCAGTCAGTGTAGAAATGCAGGCTCCCTTCTGCATCTGCCCTACAAGGAAAGCTGCCACGAGGCAATCTTTCCTCCAGTTCAAGAAAGGAAATCGGAGTTCCATAAGGGTTGAGCCACACAAACCCCCATGAGAAGCTTCCCCCTGGGCGGCTTCTGTCAACCTGACACAACTGAAAACTGTCTAGAAAAAGGAAATACCTAGATCAGAGCGGCCTGTGAGCGTATCTGTGGGAGATTGTCATAACGGCAATTGATGTAGGAGGCCCGAGCCCACTGTGGGCAGCACCATTCTCTAGGTACATAGTCCTGAACTGTACAAGAAAGTTAGTTGAGAACTGGAAAGCTGGCTCAGCAGTTAAACACATGTATTGTTCTTACAGAGGACCCAAGTTCAATTCCCAGCACCTGTATATTAGGGGGGATCACAACCACCCCGACCTGCAGCTCCAGGAACGTCAAACATTCCTAGCCTCTGAGGGCACCTGCATTCGTATGCATATACCCCCACACAGACACATACATGTAATTAAAAATAATAAAACAAAAAATAATCAAAACAACTTTCTACGTGTGTGTGTGTCTATGTATGTATGCCTAAGCCAGCCAGAAAGACAGACAGACATGCTTCTTTGACTGTGAGATGAGCTCCTTGCTCAGAGGTGATGCTGCATGCAATAACAAGCAGGCCTGTCTTCAAGTTCCTGCCTTGACTTCTCTCAGTGATCTTTCTCCCCTAAAGTCGCTTTGGTCAGGTTTCTGTCACTGCAGCAGAAATGAAACTGAAACAGAAAGGTACTAGGGCTCTCGGGATTTTAGAGATTGAAACTCGGCTTCATGGGGTGAACGCTCTGGCCGGGTCTGACTCTAGAGCAGTGGTTCTCAACCTTCCTAATGCTGCAACCCTTGAATATAGTTCCTTACGCTGTGCTGACCCCCAACTATAAAATTATTTTTGCTGATTCTTCATAACTATAATTTTGCTACTGTTATGAATTGTAATGTAAATATTTTTGGAGGTAGAGGCTTGCCAAAGGGGCTGCAACCCACAGGCTGAGAAACGCTGATCTAGAGCCCTCGACGTTCTGTGTAGATGACACAGGAGAAAAAGCACCTCAGCCACAGGAACTCTCCTGCTCTGCGAGATGCTCTTCCATCAGAGGTCCCACCCCTGGGACAGAAGCCAACAGCAGATTCCAAGGAGAGCTGCAGGTTGGCTCAAACTGGGAGCAGGGAAGAGCACATTTGCTGTGCACAGCAGCGCTCCCCACCCCTGCCTGCACCACCTTCTCTGGCAACGGAGGCCATGTGTGAGGTTCTATTTTTACCCCACATATGCCAGCCCTTATGGCTGGAAAGGGAGGTTCCTTTGCCCACCAGAGAAGCAGTGGGCAAGGTTCTTCCCGTCTTTTATTGGTTAGAGGTCATTTCACCTGGGTCACCATTGTGACCATTGCTGCCACCGTCACTAAGAGTCATCATCACCTGTGCCACTTTTACAGTCATTGTTACCACCATCACTAACAGGCATCAGCCTCCAAACCATCATAGCAAGAGGAACTACAACCTGACAGTGCCATCGTCACCCACTTCATATCACACCTGTGCCACCACCATCACTACCAATTCATCAACACCTGCATCCTCATCACAACCAATGCCACCACCATCACTACCAATTCATCAACACCTGCATCCCCATCACAACCAATGCCACCACCATCACTACCAATTCATCAACACCTGCATCCCCATCACAACCAATGCCACCACCATCACTACCAGTGTCATCAACACCTGCGCCCCCATCACAACCAATGCCACCACCATCACTACCAATTCATCAACACCTGCGCCCCATCACAACCAATGCCACCACCATCACTACCAATTCATCAACACCTGCGCCCCCATCACAACCAATGCCACCACCATCACTACCAATTCATCAACACCTGCATCCCCATCACAACCAATGCCACCACCATCACTACCAATTCATCAACACCTGCATCCCCATCACAACCAATGCCACCACCATCACTACCAATTCATCAACACCTGCATCCCCATCACAACCAATGCCACCACCACTACCAATTCATCAACACCTGCATCCCCATCACAACCAATGCCACCACCATCACTACCAATTCATCAACACCTGCATCCCCATCACAACCAATGCCACCATCACTACCAATTCATCAACACCTGCATCCCCATCACAACCAATGCCACCACCATCACTACCAATTCATCAACACCTGCATCCCCATCACAACCAATGCCACCACCATCACTACCAATTCATCAACACCTGCGCCCCCATCACAACCAATGCCACCACCATCACTACCAATTCATCAACACCTGCGCCCCCATCACAACCAATGCCACCACCATCACTACCAATTCATCAACACCTGCATCCCCATCACAACCAATGCCACCACCACCACTACCAATTCATCAACACCTGCATCCCCATCACAACCAATGCCACCACCATCACTACCAATTCATCAACACCTGCGCCCCCATCACAACCAATGCCACCACCATCACTACCAATTCATCAACACCTGCATCCCCATCACAACCAATGCCACCACCATCACTACCAATTCATCAACACCTGCGCCCCCATCACAACCAATGCCACCACTCCCACTAAGTATACCATCATCACCCATGTCACCACCACAACCGGTGTTGTAACCATCACTGAAAGCATCATCACCCCCCATGTCACCATCATGACCAGTCTTTCATCTGTGTCACCTCAGAAGCCACCAGCGCCTTCAACGACACAGTCATCACTACCAATGTCACCTAAGCATCACCGTCACTACCATCGTTACCTGGGTATCGCCATCGCTATCAGTGTCTCCACCACCATCGGTGTTATTGTCATCAGTGGCATGAAACTCATCACCACCTCTAAGGTGCTTGGCACCCTGAAAGTTCACTCAGGCCCCAGTTGGCAAGCTCAACTCCTTCCCATAGGCAAACCCTTAGGGAAAAGAGGGCAGAAAGGAGAGGAGCCCACAAGGCAAGGGCACAGCTGCCCAGACATCCCTGATTGGCATTAAGCTCTGAGCTGTGTTGGAGCCCCCCAATAAAGAACAGGATTCCATCTCTCTGCTACTCTTCCAGCATCCCTCATCTCAGTCCCTAACAGCAGAGCCAGCTGCACCCAGGGTGTGTGGCCTGTGTCTCTCAGCCACTCCCTCAGGCCTTATCCAGGCCTTAGGTTTCTACCCTGAAGACAGACCCTCCGCCCCTCCCAGTGAACCCATACCTATCCAGTAATCAGAATGGCTCATTCTGCTGTCAATGCTCATAGCCAGGGCTACCCTGGTAACCCATGACCACAAGCCCACATGTTCTACATCTTCTCAAGAACTCTCTTAATTCTTCTACCAGTCCTGTGCTACGGCATGAGGTCCCCATTGACACATGAGGAAAGTGAGACCCAGAGAGACCCAGGGAAGGCGCAAGCTCTCAGAGATCCCCAGTAGCTGAGGTGGAAGCCGCTCTCAATCCTGCCTTCATGTGTGCCCTCCCAATTTCTGCCTGCTCAGACAGGATCCCTCACCACAGCAGACCTTCCTGGTCCCTGAGCCCACATCTCTCCCACCAAGCAGCCTGCCCACCAGGGTTCCCATGCTGGAGTGCGACCCTGGGAGCTTGTGGTTTGGGTAGGGTTGTGGGGCTGGAGCTGTCCCTTTCGGGAAACCAAGTCCCCAGCTCCTCTCTCCCTGGAAGCATCCCACTCACTTCACCATGCCTGCCTCGACGCCACTGTCTCTGTACCCTGACATCAGTGGAGCTTTTGAAACTCCATCTGAGATCATCTTCACTGTCTGGGAGGACCTGGGCTCCAGGTTCTGTACCCCAACCATCTGTGCATCCCCTCCTAGCTGACAGCTGTGCCCCCAATGATTGTTACACTGCAGCCCAGCCCTCTTTCCTAACCCTCTGACATCCCTACAGACTCAATGGGTCTCAACCCATCATTGTATCAGAAAGACCCCGGTTATCCCACCAGCATCTGCGGGGCATGTTTGATGTGCCAGGGTCTTTACTCCCTGGTGAGGAAGATAGAGAATGGTTTGTCATCCTGGAACCCAGTTTAGGGGACAATGTAAAGCACATAGAGTCCCTAGGACGTACTAGGTCACTCTCCCCACTGCTTTCCTTGACACACTGTGTCCTCTGCCTCACCTGACCAGGTTTAACCACCAGTCAGGTTTTCTTGGAGGCTCTGTACCACAGACCCGCTTGTTGGGGCTGGACAAAAAAAATAAATAAAAACACTAAGGGCTGTGAAGAGAATTCAGTCAATGAAGTGTCTGCTTTGTGAGCTCAAGACCTTAATTAAAGCCCCAGGGGGGGCAGGAGAGAAGGCTCAGCAATTAAGAGCACGGACTGCTCTTCCAAAGAACCCAAGTTCAATTCCCAGCACCCACATGGCAGCTCACAGCTATCTATAACTCCAGCTTCAGGGGATCTGGCATCCTCACGCAGATATACATGCAGGCATAACACCCATACACATAAAAATAAATAAATCTTAAAATAAAAAATAAAGCTCCAGAAGACACATTTCTTTAAAACCAAGGGTGGTGTGCACACTATTAAGCCCAGGGCTGCAGAGGCAGAGAAGGGAGAAGCTCCAGGGCTCTTAGGCCAGCCAGCCTAGGCTAATCGGTGAATACCTTACCAGTGAAGACCCTGTCTCAAAAACAGACAAATGAGTGGGCTCTTCTCCTGCTTGGCTGCTTGAAGCTCACCAGCACCAAGAATGACATAGTACCTGCCCCAGACCAGAAAGCTCGTGACCCACTATCTACTTCACCGTAGGAAGGGAAAAGTACCTAAGTCAGAAATCCGGGGGAAGCTAGCCAAAACGTACAAGTCGGCACCAGATGTCTTCTTTGTATTTGGTTCAGAACCCACTCGGGTGGTGGTAAGACAACTGGCTTCTCAGGACTCGTGATTCCTTGGATTAAAGAAAGTGAGCCCAGACACAGACTTGCAAGACACAGCCTCCCTGAGGAGGAGAGGAGCTCAGGAAAATGGGGACAGCAGTGTGGAAGCAGAATGAAGAAGATCAGAGAGACTGCGGGGCCAGCACTGGTGCTGGCACGGAAGGGAGCAGAAGAGTGGGCAATGGCTAACAGAGCAGAGGTTCTGTGGAGATGGTGCATGCTTCTAGGAGAGGACTCGTAGACTGAGAACTTTAAAACTGAATAGACAAACAAATTAATACATGAATGGTGAACGGTGCTTAAGGAATGACACCTGAAAGTGTCTTTAAATCTCTACGTATATATGTTCACTCATACACATGTACCTGCGCACATAAGCACACGCAGGTACGTGCACACATACACACACTCTAATAACGAAGCCTTGCAAAACGAGCTTTCTGCTGGCAAGCCCTCTGAGTGTGCATGTGCCCTACTTCACGGGTGCGTCTGGGAGACCGAGATCCCACCTAAGCCCCGGGCTGCAGGGATCCCAGACCAACTTCACACATCCCTCCCAAAGCGGAAAGCAGACTGTGTGAATCAGACCTAGATCCACCATCAGTCCTTCCCCCAGCACTGGGCATGGCCTGTGGGCAGGTACCACACTGGCACCCTTCACTGTAGCGTCTGCCAAACACAGAGTGCCCAGAATCCTGAGAGAGAATGGATGGCCAAGTGCTCTCAAAAAGGGAAGTGAGGAAAGAAAAAGCCCCTCTCCTCGCACCCCTGCTGTGTCCCCCCAACCTTCCTGCCACTACCACTCCCAGTGCCAGCTGTCATTCCAGCCAAGGCCCCAGACATCCTCCCTCCCTCAGGGCCACAATCCCCTGGGCCCAGCAGCTGAACAGAAACTGACAAGGAAAACCACTAGGCTGCACTGCCGGTTGAGCAGCATGCAGCTGGTGAGGTGAGACAAGTCTTTGACTTCAGGCCCTGCTTTCAGCCTCTGGGGAGACAGACAGAAGCTTAGTGCCAAAAAGCAGCTCAGAGGATAAGCGAAAGGCTGGATGCAGGGCTGAATGGAGCCAAGGTGGGTCAGAGAGAATGGCAAAGTTGAAGACAGGTCTGTCCCTCCCCTCACGACTCACTCCTAGAGAGGTGGCAGCCCAGGGGTCTCCTGCCATAGAGTCACAACAGCCCAGAGAGGCACACATGGATACAGAACACCAGAGAAGCAAGGTAGGTACTTGCTCTGAACCAGAAAAAAAACACACGTGGTCACACTCAAAGGCACATCTATCCAGCCAGGCACACACCACACACCCATAGATTACAGTCACGTCACACATGCATGCACATACACACGAATACCCACAGATATGCATGAACATACAGGAGCACACACTAGAACACACATACACGTTCCACTGCGGTCTCACACTCACGCCCACAGAGGCAGCCACCCTGACCTTCTGGATCTCTTGCAGACCTTGCTTCTCACAACCAGGCAGATCTGGGCCTCCAATGGCCCCTCAGGATCCTCCATGTCTACCTGGCAACTGAAAGTGCTCCCCACAGACCCAGGTCTCAGCCAAGAGCTGAACCCCACAGCCCCGTCACCCAACAAGACCCATTCTCTAAGTCCACTCTCATCTCAGTCATGGCCCCTTCTGTCACCCACCATCCAAAGCCCCCAAAGGAGACGCTGCGCTTCCTGCGAATCATGGTCGCAGCAGTGTAGCCCCGGGTCCCAGAGAAGTCCCCGGGGTTGTTAGAAAAAAGGCTGAGAAGCGGCAGGGTGGCAGCCACAGTGTGGGGTGGGGCGCCAGGCAGGGCACCTCCCTCCTCGCCTGTCCCCCAAGTAGAGCTTCCGGTGGCTGAGGCTGCAGGGTCTAGAGGTGTGTCCTGTACTCCAGGAGGCACCACAGTAGGCAGGGAGGTCACAAAGGGCAGCTTCCCCACACCCAGAGGAACCCACAGCTCCGGAAGGGGCTCAGCCAGCAGATTGCACCACAGCCCCCTGTGGCAGCTGGCCCCACAAAGCAGCTTCCTGGAAACCAAAAGAGGACCAAGGATTCCCATAGCCTTGCCTGGGAGAGAAGGAGAAACCCAGCTGGAAGCCACAAAAAAACTAGAACCCTTTCCAACTCCAAGATGCCTGAGACAGAGAACTTGCTGCTCCTCAATGCTCAGCACACAGTCAAAAAAACCACCACACTTAGATAACTGCACATATCAGTACACACAGGACATAAGTATACATCCACACATATGGGCACATACAAGCACACATGTCTACTCAGGCATGAATATGCCCACATACAAATCATTAGACATATGTTTTGCACACTCACGAGTGCACTGTGAACAAAAATTTTTTTTTTTTTTTTTTTTTTTATATTTATTTATTTATTATGTATACAATATTCTGTCTGCGTGTATGCCTGCAGGCCAGAAGAGGGCACCAGATCTCATTACAGATGGTTGTGGGCCACCATGTGGTTGCTGGGAATTGAACTCAGGACCTTTGGAAGAGCAGGCAATGCTCTTAACCACTGAGCCATCTCTCCAGCCCCTGTGAACAAAAATTAACACAGACTTTTACATAGAAAAGTGAACACCTTTTATTTACCTATAGATGCCCATCTGGACATATGAACATGCATGAATGCAGACAGGTGTTCGTGTGTACACATGAACATGTACATCCATACACTCAGAATGCTCATGTGCCTGGACTATGTCATCACACGTATACACATACATACACACACCATACATACATACGTATGGACTCTGAACTGCACTTCTTGGGCCCATTTGAGGGTCTAGATCAAACTGGGAGCACTTCCCTGATTCCTGTGGGCATCTTTCCAGCAGGAAGTACAGGATATCCTCGCAATCACACGCACCAGTGCCGACACAGCGATCGTGTCTGATAACAGACACAGATCACAGAGACAACAGGTTGTGTGGCCCTGAGGGACAAACAAGGAAGAAGGGCACGAAGCTTCTCTAGCTGCCTCCAGTGACCTCTATCCCCTTGTCCAGAGTGCTAAAGGCAGAGTTGACAGCCTCTCCAAAGATCGCTATGGCTCCCAGCAGAAACCTAGATGTCCTTGGTTCCGGCTGGACCTCATGCTCACTTGTACCCCAGAAAGGAAGACTCCGCCTAGGTTAGTTAGGACCTCGCTGAACTTACAGCTTCCTACAGGATGCTCACTCCAGCGAGCTGCTCCTGCATCCACCCCATGCCCAGGAGATTCCCAATAGATCCCAGAGACACCCTGAACGCTCCACCTGCCCTGTTTCCCTTTAACCTCCCTCAGAGAAAATATATGTGCACTCAATTAGCACCATGGTCAGGGGTTATTCCTGTCTGAGCCTGGACAGTCCAGCATCTACTCTACTGGCACAAGGAACAGGTTCAGAAGACCTAAGCAGACCCTAAGACCCAATCCACAGATGCCTTCAACTGTCTGCACCATGTCCTAAACCACAGGACAGAAGGCTGGGACCATAAAGAGTATAGGAAGTCAACCAGCAAAAAGAGGGCAGAGAAAATGGACAGAGAGGGATTGTTTGTTTTCTCATTCCTCGGTGTGTGTGTGTGCGCGCACACACGTGTATGCACATGTAAGCACACGGTGAGTGGGATTCCACATGCACACATGAGCATGTGGAGGCCCGAGGGTGGTCTTAGATATTCTCAAGAATGCTGCCGTCCATCTCCTTTGAAAGAGGGTCTCTCATTGGCCTGGAGCTCACCAATTATGTTAAGCTTGCTGATCAGAGAGCTCCAAGTATGCTCCTGTCTCTGTCTCCATAGCGCTGGGATTGCAACTGCACATCATCACGCCTGGCTTTTTTAAAAGTGCACATTGCCTGTGCTAGAGACCAAAATCGGGTCCTCATGCTTGAAAGCCATCTCCTCAGCCCAGGCATCAAGTTTTAGAGCATCATCTGAGCTTCTGTCGAGCTGTGTCAGAAGCCAATGGGCCAGCATAAACCGGATCTTTCTTCTTTCCTCTTTCTTCCCCTGTCTCACCACTGGGAAAGTCCTAAGAAAAGCTTGATAAACAAGACAACAAACAGCCCATCTACCACTGTGCCTACTTCCATAGACAAGTCTGAGACTTCCTCCAGTTCACCAAGCAACCTCACTGGGTACAAAAGCTCCAGGGTGAGCCACACAGTTTCCAGGGAAGGCTAGGGTGGGTATCACATGAGTCCATTAAGAGCAGAATGCCTCCTTCAAACGTCTCGCGTTTCATCAGTCAGCAAGAGCTGAGAGTGAGGTTGTCCCAGGAGCACACACTAGCATGCTTTCATGTATGCGTCAAAGAAAAAGGTGGTGCTGCAGTTGCACCAGACTTGGACACACCCCACCACCCACACAGGCCATGTGTGAGCACTGCCCATCACACCTCTGCTGGGGAAGGCACAGTTGACAGATGTTCTACTAGGCCTCCTGCTCCACAGAGACGTGAAGGTCTGAGGCCACCTATGCTAAGTGTTCCAGAGCCAAGAAGCACATGGGCCCAGGCCCAAATAGCTGCAGAGTATCCACGCAGCAACAGGGTGGGTTTCAGGCTTCAGGCTAGGCTAATGGCTGTCTCCTGAGTTTCTGACTCCTAGCAGTCACAAGGAGCACTGATAGGACTCAGACATCCTCCAAGAAGCAACAGCAGCCTGGAGCATTGGTAGCGAGGGGACATGGAGCATCCTGGATTCCTTAAGGACATCTGGATCCAGGGGCATTGGAGAGGCCAGAGGAACCCAGAGTCCCTTCAGCCCCAGGGTAAGAGCCCAGGCAGACAGAGGGAAGCACCTGTGTGACTTCTCATTTCAGTACCTGAGTCCTGGAGGCGGGTAGGAGCCGTTCCAGAGCCATTTGCACTGGCCCCTGCTCAGTCCTCAGGCTCCCAAGCTCTGAGGATGGGTGACCTCACTTAACTGATTTAATCTCTCTGGTCTCAGCTATCTTCTCTGTCATACAGGAAGGATGTTGCCAACCTTACCATGTTATGAATGAATGGAAATGTTTGGCACAGGGTCCTGTCCTTCCATAGGAACTATTATAATTACCACCTACCAGGACTCCACCCCTGTCCCCAGTCCCTTTCCGCTTCCTGCCCCCACTTACTCTGCCCTCTTGGTTCCTCTTCTGTGGGGTGGGCAGAAGGCCACCCAGATCTCTGGGAAGGATTGTGAGCCAAGCGAAAAGGGAAACACTATGTGAGCCTGCCCAGCTCCCCTACCCCCACCCACCCACCCACCACAGCCCAGCACCCTCCCACACCTCCGATGACTCGATAAAGTAAAAATGAGCCGGGACCAGAACAGGGATAGCACCCATTTCTGGGAGATCACTACAAGCCAGCACTGACCTAACCACCTAACTTGGTTCAGTCAAATACCGGCCAGTGAGGAAGAGACTGGAATACAAAATTTATGCAGCATGCGTTGTACAGAATGGAAGGCTACGGCCTTGAAAGCAATGCATGGCTCATGATGGATCAGAATGATATGGGAAAAAGCAAATACAAAGCCCTCCTAGCACCAGCCCATTCTTCCCTGGCCTGCTCCTACACACACACACACACACACACACACACACACGAGCCTACTTTGAGTCACAGGTCACAAGGTTCAGCTTCCCTGGTAGAGCCTGTGGGTATTTCTGGAGGACCGTACTAGGGGACAAGACCCCAGCTTTGGGAGAGGGTTCCTTCTAACTCACCCATCCCATAGACATTTGGGTAGATGAAACTGGAGAGCTGGCTGGGACTAGAGCTACCTGTCAGCAGTAGCCCCTCCTCTGTGACCCCGGATAGAAAGAGCAATGTAGTCTCCTCTGCTTGGGCAGCTCAGACCTCGTAGATGCCAGTGGGGACTGAACAATGAGACAAGCTCCTTGCCAGGGCACAGAGATGGGCAATCACAGAAAGTTCAGGAAACAGACGCCCAGAGAGAAGTAGCACTGAATGGACCAGCCCAGATCTGCCCCCACCCAGACATCATGAGATGACAGCAAGCTAAGCCGGGCAGCTCAATTCGCATCTCCCTCTCAAACTTTAAGCGAGATATCAGTTATCTACTCTTCTGGGGCTTTGGTCTACAAACCGCCCTCAACTCCCCTCCCAGGCCAGATAAGGACAAGGACAAAGGCAGAGAAAGACGTGGCTCTCTAGGGGAATACAAGTTGCTTCCCTGCATGCGTCTCTCAGTGCTAGAGCCAAATGTCCCATTGCACAAGTTCAGAAAAGCAAGATGTTGGTGCAAGAGGCCACTTGTGAAAACTGGGCTCCAAGAGCGAGATTCATACATACTTCGATTGCACAATTCCCCGCCCCCCATCTGGTCTGCCAAGAGAGTTGCCATAGTGCAGGCCTGTTGCTAGAGAAGTTACAGATTCTAGCACAGACATTTTAAAACAATAAGGCAACACTTTTACCAATCAGTTAATAATGGCTTTTGAAACAAACAAAGTCATCACTTTAGAAGCAGGGGATGTAGTTTGTCAATGGAGCATTTTCACAGCGTGTACCAGGCCCTGGCATCTAGTTGTATAAATCAGAAGCAGCAGGATCATAGCCTGAGCTGTATGGTGAGACTGTAAAGCTAGGCCTGTGATGTCATCACTTGGAAGGCTAAGACAGAAGGACAGCTGTGTTTACAAGGCCAACCAAACAATAGAGTGAGACCCTGTCTCAAAGCAATAATAAAGTAAGATAAAGTGCACACCTATAATCCCAGCACTTAGGAGGTAAAGGCAGGGGAATCAGACCTTCACGGACATCTCAACTATTTAGTGAGATTGGGACCAGCCTGGGCTATTTGAGACCCTGTCACAAAATAACTAAGTAGCTGGACAGTGGTGGCACACGCCTTTAATCCCAGCACTCTAGAGGCAGAGGCAGGTAGATCTCTGAGTTTGATGCCAGCCTGGCCTACAAAGTGAGTTCCAGGACAGCCAGGACTGTTACATAGAGAAATCCTGTCTGGGGGAGGGGGACAACTAAGCAAATAAAGTTTGAAAAAACAGCTCGGTATAATAGAATCCCACTTAGTTTAAATATATATGCAAAATTGCTACTGGGGTTATATTTAGGAAGTGGTCTCCTGTTCCAATGTGTTCAAGTGTACTTCCCACTTTCTCTTCTATGAGGTTCAGTGTGGTTGGCTTTATGTTGAGATCTTCGATTCATTTGGACTTGAGTTTTGCGCATGGAGCTAGATATGGATCTATTTTAATTCTCCTACATGTTGATATTTAGTTATGCCAGAACCATTTGCTGAATATATTTTCTTTTTTTCATTTTATATTTTTTGCTTCTTTGTCAAAAATCAGATGTTCATAGGTGTGTGAATTAATATTTGGGTCTTTGATTCGGTTCCATTGGTCCTCCTGTCTGTTTTTATGCCAATACCAGGCTGTTTTCAGTACTGTAGCTCTGTAGTAGACTTTGAAGTCAGGGATTGTGATGCCTCCTGAAGCTCCCTTATTGTACAGGGTTGGTTTGCCTATTCTGGGTTTTTTATTTTTTCCATATAAAGTTGAGTATTGCTCTTTTGAGGTCTGTGAAGAATTTTGCTGGGGTTTTGATGGGCATTGCAATGAATCTGTAGGTTGCTTTTGGTAAGATTGCCATTTTTACTGTGCTAATTCTATCTACCTAAGAGCATGGGAGATCTTTCCACTTTCTAGTGTCTTCTTCAATTTCTTTCTTCAAAAATTTAAAGTTCTTGTCATACAGGTCTTTCACTTGTTTGGTTAGAGTTACTCTGAGATATTTTATGGTACTTGTGGCTATTGTGAAGGATGATGTTTCTCTGATTTTTTTTTTCTCAGCCCATTTATCATCTGTGTAAAGGAGGGCTGCTGATTTTTTCTTTCAAATCTTCTTGAACTCAAGGTTCAGAGTTAAAACTGACCATTGACCCTGGTGCTCTGTCTACCCCTCCCCAAGGGGGAGTCTGTCTTCACAAAGAGAAGGGAGGACCAGGGTCTCTCATGTCTGATTCCAGATGGTTCTGCCATTCACTCTGATCTTCCTAGATAATAAAATATAAAGGAACCCAGAACATAAGTTTTTCTAAAAAGAATTTGACATGATGAATAAAAATCCTTCAGAAAATGTACATGTGGTGGTGAAGACCTACTATGCCAGCTGCTAGAGAGGATGAGGCAGGAGGATTGCTTGAACTCAGAACTTCAAGGACCAACCTGGGCAACATACTGAAATCTCAAGTTATTGGGTGTTACTTTTTCAGATCTCTATCATGTAACATGTCTTTAATCCCAACACTCAGAGGCTGAGAAAGAGGATCTCTGTGTGTTCAAAGCCAGTGTGTTATACATAGTGAGTTCCAGGCCAGCCAGAGCATCATCATAAGAATTTGTCTCAGAGAGAGATGTAGGGAAGGAAGAGAAGGGAAGGGAAGGAAAGGGAAGGGAAGGGAAGGGAAGGGAAGGGAAGGGAAGGGAAGGGAAGGGAAGGGAAGGGAAGGGAAGGGAAGGGAAGGAAAATACATGCCACTGGACCTCCTAAAACACCAGTCATGGCCTGGTTTAGGATCTGGATGTTGACTTTATAAGGGTATATTGAGTTGGTGGGAATTCATCAGTGTGTGGACTTAACCTGTGTACACTGCTATGAAGTATATTATACTTCAAAAGAAAGGTTTTTTTCAAAGTATGCATGCCCTTTGACCTAGGAGCTTCATTTCCTATTCCGCTCCCTCCCAAGGAAGCATGCTCAGAGCTGAATGCCCAGTTGTCTTTTCCAGGTCTCCGCCACGTAACAGTCATGCCCATGACACACTGGAAACAATGGAAGTGTCCAGCCTGGTAGGGGAAGGTAAGGAACACAGCAGCTCCTGGCACCAAGGGGCAGGCCAGCCAACGCAAAAAACCACCAGGATACTGCACTCACAACGATGGGCAAAGTCTAGGTCAGCCTTACTGTGAAACAAAGTGAGCACAATCCAATCATACTCTTGGGTCAGAGGGTTTTGAGGGAGGATAGCAGGGCAGGAGTTCTTCCTCCCTCCGCCCCCTGTGTAAGGTAAAAGAGCCAACTGAAGCAGGAAAACCAACCAGTCCCTGAGCAGGAAACCAACCAATCCCTGAGCACCCTGACTCTGAACTCAGAGTCAGTGAAAGAAACACACCCTGGAACTGAGACCTGAGCCAGAGAAAGAAACACCGTTAGCCCTGAACCCAGAATCAAAGAAACATGCCCTGACTCCGAAAAAAAGTGCTAAAGAAATACCCATTGTTCCTAAAATCAGAGCTGGTGAAAGAAATATACCCTGGCCCAAAGATTAAAGTCAAAAGGCAAAAAAAGGACCAGTGAAAAAAAACACAGTTTGGCCCTGAAATCAGAACCATCTCTGCCCCTGACCAACTAAACTAACCAATCCCTGAGCAGGGAAAACTAACCAATCCCTCTTTTCCCTGGGAAAACTCTGCCCCAAGAAGTCCTATATAAACTCTGCCTGTTCAGTTGGAGACTGCCTTTCTACCACCCTGGCAGAAGCAACCACTCTCCTAGACTCCTCCTTCCCAAACAAATCTCTTTCTCAAAAGAGTCTTGGGTGATGATCTTCTGCCAGAGGAAATTGCTACATTCCTGCTGGGGCTTCCCCTTTAGCAGAGTGCTGGTGGAGGCAGTAACATTCTTTCGGTGAGGGAGCCCAGACCCAGACCGACAAACCTAACATGTACTCGCTTATAGTGGCTTTTAGACATAAAGCAAAGAAAAACCAGCCTACAGTCCACAACCCCAGAGAGCCTAGACAACTAAGAGGACCTTAAGAGAGATATACATGGATCTACATAGGAAGGAGAAAATGACAAGATCTCCTGAGTAAATTGGGAATGTGGGGGTCACAGGAGAGGGTAGAAGGGGAGAGGGAAGGGAGGGGAGTGTAAAAAATGTATAGCTCAATAAAAACAATATTAAAAAAAAGAAGTAACATCCTGGACCAGAGAAGAAGAACCTGATAGCTCTGCTAGGACATTCCCTTAGGGAAACAGAGCAAAGCTCAGCTGTCACAGCTCTCCAGGAGAAGAGCAGGATCCCTATATAGTGCACCCCAACTTTGGGTAGCCTGGCTTCCCAAAAAGTCAGGACACCTTTCCCTTGAGAGCTGAGCTATCCTATTGCGGCTCTACCCCTCCAGAGCTGTCCTATTGCGGCTGTAAGTATAGCCTGGCTTCCTGATAAGCTGGGATATCTTTGCAGCTCCAGAGGTGTGACACACACACTCCCTACACCCTGAGCTTCCTTACACTAGGAGGCCTTACTTTTATAATTAGAAAAAAGATAGTAAGCACTATTTAATATAAAGGAAACCTAAGGAGACAAAACCGTTGTTATGAAATGGGGTTTTGGATGTATTGAAAGGATGAAGTTGTCATTCAATGACAGAGAATATGCTTGTGTCAAATGTACTAAGTGTGGCGATGAATGAGATGTGAGGGCCCTGGGTTCAAACCCCAGCCCTGTGGCTTGTCAGTCATGTGACCTTAAGCAAGGTCCTTATCCGGCCATTAACAGGTTTGCAGCTCAGACACTCCATCTACAAAGTGGCGATAATAGTACCTTCTTTATAGGAAATTGGGGATCAAAATGAGATGCCACACACTAAGCCTTCAAGGCCATGCCTGCCACAGGCCTGCAGACTCGTCAGCTAATGTGAATGCTTAAATTCTTTCCCATTTCCAGGCATGGGGACACATGCCCATGAAACCAGCTACTCCAGAAGCTAAGGCAGGAGGACTGTGAGTTTAAGGCCAGCTTAGAGTACATAGTAAGTTTCAGACAAAGCAATACCATGCTTCAAAAAAGAGAAGGCATTCTGATCCACCATTCAGGAGGGGGGGTCAAAGAATCATCCACTGAAGACTCTGATCCAGTAAGACACTCTGGACATACACTAGGACATTCCCATTATCGATGATGGCCCTGTTGGCTATCAGTAGCCTTGGACACTAGGGCCTGCCCTGAAGGGGCTTCTCACTAAAGAAGATCACATCTCTCTGTCGCTGCCCTCCACCTGCTCATTGGAGCCAGATGAGCGACCCCAAACCTCTTCCACACAGCACAGCATCTGGGCACACTGCTCACCACGATGAGCCAGGAGGTATGGACTTGCACCCTCTATGTACAATTTTTGGTAGTGCAAGGAGAGCCCAGAAAGTTTCATTTCATTTTCTGAGACAGGGCCATATTGCCTCTGGAAAGAGGATGGGGGGGGGGGGCAGGATGGAGAGAATCCTCAGTGTTGCAAAGCAAAAGCAACACCACCAGGTGTGAGAACAAGTGGTCCCGGGCCATGTTCCAACACTAACTGGAGCTGTGGAGAAAACATTTCAACTCCCCCAGCCCAGGTCTGGTCAGCCATAAAGAACAAGAATAAATTCAGTTCCTTCTTTCTTTCCTTCTTTCCTTCTTCCTTTCTTTCTTAACATTTTCTTTTAAGACAGCTTCTTGCTAAGTTGCCCTGTCTGGTAGTGATTCTGCAATTCTCGGCCCCACCAAATAGCTAAGCAGGCTCAGCTTTTTTCCTGTTTCAGACAGAGTGCCATCATGTAGCCCAGGCTGGCCCACCCTTGAGATCCTCCTGCCTCAATCTCCCGAGCGGTGGAGTCACAGGTGTGTGCCACCACATCTGCCGATGTAAATCAAGTCTTGGGAGATTCCTGTAAGCCAGGGAAGCCAAAATTGCTCTTTCCCATTTAATCATTATCACAGCTGTACTCACTTTCCTGATAATGAATAGGACCCTCAAAGTTAAGACAATAAGCCCATGGTCACAGGGCTGCTGGGCACCAGTGGCAGAGTCTGAACCAGAGTCTTATCTTTAAACCCCTTTGCTATTCTCACATACAAGGCTCTTACATTAATGAGGATAGTGTTGAATATGAAATGCCAACAGGCTGGACTTAAGCAAATTTCAAGAATCTCCCCGGCTGGATGGGTGGTGTCACACACCTCCAATCCCAGCACTCAGGAGGCAGAGGTAGGTGGATTTCTGTGGGTCTGAGGCCGGATAGTCTACAGAGCAAGTTCCAGACAACCAAGGCTACACAAAGAAACCAAACCCTGTGTAGGCACAAGGACCCTTTTCCTGGCAGTTGAACATGAACTCCAGTTAAGGCAGGTGGCTAGGAGGATAAGAGGCAGAGAACTTCTCCAGACACTAAGATGGGGTGAGAGCTGCACCTCAAAATCAACACATTCATGATTCATTCATGTGATTGATTTCCTTGCATAAAGACAAAGGTGCTGTCTGGGACTCAACCCAGACCCAGCCCAGAGTACATCTAGAGCTCCACCTTCATGGGGTCACCATCGGCAACACATAGAAGGAAATAAGGCTCACTGGGATGATAAAACAAACTGAGACAGGAAATAAAAAGCCTTTTCAGGCCAGGGATGCAACTCAGTTTGTAGAGTCCTTGCCTAGCACACACAAAGGCCAGGTTCATATCTCAGAACCACAAAGACTTCGTGTAGTAGCAAGTGCCTGTAATCCTGACACTCAGGCTTACACAAGACCTTGTCCCAAAGAAGAAAAGGAGGAAGGGGAGGAGGAAAAGGGGAGGAGAGAAAAAAGAGAGAAAGGGTAGAGGATGGGGAGGAAGAAGGGGAAAAAAGAACAAGGAGGAGAGGAGGGAAAAAAGAGGACAGAAGAGGAGAAAGGCTGAAGAGAAAGCTCAGGAGGTAAGGTGCTGTCCCTGAAAGCATGAGAATCTGAGTTCAATCCCCAGGACAAAAACACAGGCATGGTGGTATGTGTTTAGAATCTCGGGGCTGAGGAGGTAGAGGCAGATCCCTGGGGATCACACAAGCCAGTCTAGCCTACTTGATGAGTCCAGACCCTGTCTCAAGGAAAACTTAAGGTGGATGATACCCAAGGAACAAAGCACGAGGTATGGTTGACCACTGCTCTTCACACATGTGTGTATATACCTGCATGTACACTAGCGTGCCTTGTGCCCTGTACACACATGAAATGCATGTGCACACAAAAAAAAAGAAAAAGAAAAAATGCCTTTTCCATTCAAGTTTCTCCTCTTCCCACTACAAGTCCCACCTTTTGGAAGGCTCTACACATGCCGGGCAGTGGTGGCGCATGCCTTTAATCCCAGAACTTGGGAGGCAGAGGCAGATGGACCTCTGAGGTCAAGGACAGCCTGGTCTACTGAGAGAGCTCTAGGACTGCCAGGACTGCACAGAGAGACTAAGTCACGTCCTCAAGGTCAAGTATTATGGCAGAATGTGCGACTCTGTGTCTCAGAAATCATGCTGTATCACTTCTGAGGTCGGATAAGAAAAGTGAGATAGCTTCTTCGGGTTTCCTTGGGATGCTTGCCCCTTCGCCCAGCCACTATGCTGTGCAGAAGCATACACCAGTGCACAAGAGAGGGCGTGAATAACCATAGGAGAGGAGCCATGTGCGACACCAAGCCAACAGCCAGCAGCAAGTGCCAGACATAAGCAATGGGCCAGCAGGTAATTCACCTCTAAGCCTTAAATCACCCAGATGACACTAGATAGCAAAGATATGAGTGTTCCCCGATGAGCCCTGTCCAAATTGCAGATTCATGGGCAAAATAAATGTCAGCATTGTTGTAAGCTATACACTTCTGGTGGCTTAATATGCTGTGTTATATCACTAGAGGAGCAGCAGAGCCTGAATTTGAACTGAGCAGGCTGGCTCTAGAGCTCTTTCTGCAGCAGGCCCTGCTACCTAAGAGGCAATGCAGAGGAAGGGGCTAGAGACAGAGGTCAGAGGTCAGAGGTCAGAAGCAGACCTCACTTCAGTCATTAGCCCCTCATCCATCAAATGTTTCTGGGGTTTGTTGTTGGTTTGTTCGGTTTGGATCTGGTTTGTTTATTTTCCAGTCTCTGCCATGTTCTGTGTTCTCGGCTAGTTCTGAGGTTTGGGTGAGTAGATTGACATGCTAGCTAGCAATGGGAAGGGAGCAGGCAGGTATGGAGAGTAGATCGGTGTTATTCAAAGGAAACTACATGGCCAGGGAGGCCTGTTTCAGTGGAGTAACCCCGGGTGGCCTCTCTGGAGGGGAGATGGTAAGGATGAGACAGACACAAAGAGCAAAAGGGATAGCAAGCATTGTCAAGAACAAGCCCAGGCTTCAGTTCCGGCTCCATCACTTCCTAGCTGGGATCCTGGGGAACAGCAATAAGATGCTGCTTCTTAGGACTGTCGTCCCCACAGGTAAGGGTTGTTCCTGGGAATAAACACGTTAACATGTGGAGCATATGGCCTGGAGCCTGGCACAGAAAGAGCTATATAAATACCAATAACCACAGTTTGAATTCTGCGGAGACCAAGACACCAGTAGCGGGGAGTCTACGGCCTGAGAGACCACTTTGGTTCCTGTCAAAACTATACTAACAAAAACTAACGCGGAAGAGTGCACACAGGGGTCAGAGAGTCTGCCTCCTGCTACACAGATAGCAAGAAGTAGAGCAGAGGAAAGAGGAACACATGCCGCCCCAAAGGAGGCTGACACAGGCCCTTCCACCTACCCCTGCAGCCATTCTGGGTCATCCCTCGACCAACGTGTATGTCCAACATGCACCCCCACCCTCAACGCCTACAGAACTCAGGAGGTGGAGCTGGAGGCTGGACTCTCATCTCTCTCCAGGTGCCACACTAAAGGTAGTGGACACCATCAAGGCAGGGGGCTGGGGAGGCAAGGTAAGAAAGCCTGGTGAGAGTGCAGGGGAGAAGCTTTCAGAGCTTCTGGAAGGGCCGACACCCTGTTAGGGTAATGTATCGCCTGCCATCACACTCTCCAGGACCCTGGAGAGCACCCAGAACGCTGCTGGTGCCTATAGCCAAACAAAGGGGACCCAAAACAAGCACAGTGCTCACAGAGACATACCAGGAGCTACAGAGACGGCTACACAATGATCCAACAGCAAGACCTCCAGGGCACACAATGGCATCCAGCACAAGCGTGTACACACACACACACACACACACACACACACACACTCAGTCCTCCTGTCTGCCTGCCACTCTCTCCTGACTCTGGTTCGCTTCCAGCCACTGACCCTGGTCCTGCAGGCTCCCCATGCCTGATGCCATCTGCTGATCCAGACCTGGTAGATTTCAGCCAGCCCTGCATAAGCCAGGAAGGAGGCTATCCTGTATCTAAATCAGAGACAGAAGGAAAAGTGACCTGGTCACAGGAGAAAGGTACAAATCTAGAACCAGAGCCTGGGCAAAACCAGGGTTGTCAGCACAGTCTCTGTCATAGGCTGGCTTTGGTATTCCACACGCCTTCGAAGCCCTGTGATTGCTTTGCAACATGAGCAGACGGGCAGGAAAACCCTTACGCACATCTGGGTGTCTAAAGGAGTTATATTAAACATACATACAAAGGACAAAACGACAGGTAAGAGCAGGCATGAAACAGAACTTCCCACTGGCGAGAGATCAAAGCACCGGGAAGGTGAGGAGTGGATGGATATGGTGGCATTACAGCTTTTTAACTAAACTTATTACAACAAAGGCCACCCTCAATTGTCGAGGTCTGACTTGTCGCTAAATGACTGCTGAACCTTCCCAGCTTCTGTGGGGTGTGACCTTGCCTGTAGACAGAGAGATGGAGGCAGTGACCTTTGTAATGCCAGCCTGAGCTGTCTGTGCATGAGAAGGAGGCAGCTGGATACCTCCCTACAGCACGACCTCTCCTGAAGGGAGTGCCACGTTGCTTGGAGATGGGAGAGGGTAGGGCAACGAGGACCACCTGGTACCATGGCAACAGGCCCTGGCTAAGGCACAGCCACAACTTCTTTAACGGATCATGACAGGACCTAAGTGTTTGCAGATGGCACCCCCCCGTCAGAGAGGGCGTGATAGCCCAAGAGGAGCAGCAAGGGCCTGGGGAAAGAAAGAGAGGAGGCTGGAGGGGGTCAGACCCTGGCATGTGAAGTCTGCTTGGCTCAGGCTCTAGGACTCCCCAAGAAACCCTCGCCCACTTCTTCCCTCCACTACCACCACCATCTCTCTCCCTCAGGGTTCAGCCTGTGCTATGTCCCAGACACCTCTAACTCCAGGTACCAGGTACCAACTCACTCCCAGCCTTGTCCCCCAGAATTTTGTCTCCCTCCTGCCAGTCTGCTGTGTCTTCTATCTTGCTCTTCAGTTTCTCTGGCGTCCCCCACCCCCTTGCCCTGTCCTTTCCTGACTACAGCCCAGACCAGTGCCCACGACCATCTGCCAGCTCCAAACGCCAGCATCCCCCCTCCCCCCACTCCTCCTTCAGGCACCTGCTTCCAAGCTGCTGTTTTCCCATCCTCCCCTGCCCACTTTGGGGTGCCTGCACCCTCCTGGGTATCTTTGGCTCCAGTTCTCAGGCTGTGAACCAGATCTATCCAGGCCTGGGGAACTGGGCCACAGCTCTAGAGGCATCAACCAGCACAGAAGTTTGACCCTTGAGCCTCATATTCCACAACCAGGAAGTGTCTTGGGGTTGTCTATGCAGTCTCCACCTCCACAGGAGGGAGTGAGAATCTACACCACCAGGCCCTGCTGCCTTCCCAACTGCTCAAAACTTTTCCATCAGTAGTGCCCTTAGCCAAATACCCCAGAATCCAATCAAGAGCCAGAGAGCATGGTGTGTGCCTGTAATCCCAGCATTGGGGTGGGGGTACAGTAGAAGGATTAGGAGACTCCAAGGCCAAACTGGCTTACATGAGAGTGCCTCAAATTTTTTTTTTCAATTTCAGCAAAGTCAAGCACAGAGGTGTTCATCTATAATTTCACTAGTAGCATGTGTCTTTAATCCCAGTACTCGGAAAGCTTGCCTGATCTACACAGTGAGTCCAGGACTGTTACACAGAGAAGCCCTGTCTTGAAAAACAAAAAAACAAAACAAAAAAAATCCCTAGATAAGGAAATTGAGGCTTTAGAAAAAAACTAGATTACCCCACCTCCTTCTCCAGCCACCTCAGTAGTGACCAGTCACGCCCCCGCCCCAGATCAGAAGCACCACAAATCAGAGCTGAGCGATGCCCAAGCTCTCTCTGCAGAAGTGCTGTGGGTCCCCACAGAAAGCCACTTGACTTCACTTGTGTGTCATCTGGAAGCATAAGGGAGTTAATGGCCCTGGAGCCACCCTTGGGGGAAGGGGAACTGCAAATGGCTTCTCTCCCCAACAGAGCAATGCTGAAATACAGCCCTTAGGCTCCTTGGGAGACCCGGGGGAGAGAAGTAGCAGATGGTCAGAAAGGCCTCTCTGCATTACTCCCCTTTCTCTTCTGCAGACCCCCTTCCTATTGGCCTGAAGTCACTCAAGTAGACCACTGGGGGTAAGCCTGTCTCCTAGCGTGGGAGATGGAACAGCAATTCACACCCAGGTCTCAGTGTCAACCAATTGTCCCCAACAATGTCACCAAAGAGAGTAGTTAAGCCTGTGGCCATTGCCACCCTTCCAGGCACCTTTTCCTTTAAAGTTCCCAATCATTCTGAACCTCTGCAACTCAGCCAGGCTTGATCAGACTTCTTTGCTTATTTGTTGCCTGCTTTGGAGAATTTTGGGTTTGATATTGAGTTTTGGTTTGTGACTTCTGAGATAGGGTCTCACTTTGTAGCCCAAGCTTGCTTGGAACTCATGGCAATGCCCCTGTCTCAGCCTTCTGAGGGCTGGGATTACAGGCATAAGCCACCACATCTCAAAGGGGATCGTGGGAAAGAGTGGAAGGCTATGGAGGTGACCCTCACAGGAGGTCACAGAGACCATGTCCTGTTGAACTAGGACACCCTGAGCTGACATAGTGTCCCGTAGTTGTGCCCTGGCCCTTCCCAAGGTTAACATCTGCCCCTACCCAAAAAACAGGAACCACAACGGGTCTTGGCTTCAACCTGCCATCCCATCCCAGGCCCCAACCTTCCCCAACTCCTCAACATCTAGTGAGGGAGGAGGGACCTGAAGTAGCTTCCAGAAACCAGAGCAGACACATCCAGCAGACATCCAGTCCTAGAACTGGGCAACCCAGAGCCCTTGCTTCGAGGTGATGTCACAGCCTCTCCCAAGTCCTGCCCAAGTCCTAAGGGAAATCACTGCCCCAGACCTCACAGGCCCTGAGTCACTCCCAGCCTCCAGGCAGCTGTGCGAGCTTTCTGTTTATTCCTCGCCCACAGCAGGAGGAACAGAGGGGAGGAGAGCCTTCTTCTCCAAGGGAAACTGAGACTTACAGGGCTCAAAGGACAGCCCTAGAGTCAAAAGGCATGCCCCAATGCCAGCCCAGGACTATTCTAGTAATCCCTTTAGAGGCGACCCTGATGGGGGCCTGTTTAACAGAAACTGCTCCCTGAATTCAAAGCCAAACCCCAACAGCATGTAAATGCCCTTCAGATTTGGTAAGGGTGAAAGACAGCTATAGAGGAAAGAAGGGTGCCCCTTACCAGCTTCCAAGTCCAGACATAAGTGTGGGCAAAACCAAAGTGCAATCTACAGAATTTCTCTGTCCTGTAAACAGGACCCCCACGGATGGTTGGCACTGCCACACCTACCCAAGGCCTCCAGAAATGAACATCAGGCTGCAGGCTGGCATTTACCCACAGGTTCATAAAAGTCTCTGGACCAGCAATTCCAATCCTACCTCCTCTCCCTGGAACAAGCACAAGCTGGCTTGAGAACAGACAGGCTGGGGCTTCTGCCCTTGCCAGTGACAACAAGTCCCTTCAACACCCAACCAGCAGCCTAGCTTCAGGGTCCTCTTGGGGTTCCTGGCTTCTTTCCTGCTACTGCCACCTGTAAACACCCACGTCTGACCTCCATCTCGGTCAGTCGTCTCTCAACAGACTCCAACAGGGTGCTGACCAACCTCTCTCTCTCTCTCTCTCTCTCTCTCTCTCTCTCTCTCTCTCTCTCTCTCTCTCACACACACACACACACACACACACACACACACACACACACACGCCCCTCTTAGCGGTGTGAGTGCAGTGCCGCACCCGCACACCTAGCAAGGATTTCTAAGAACCGTCACCCTACCTCCCAAACAGAATCCAGTGAGCCCAACTGCTCGGTGCGATAGGCGCACGGAGCTCACCGGAGCCATCCGTGTTTTGCCAACACACGCATCCACTCTCACAGCATCCACTCCAGTTCCACGCTCAGTCACACCCAGGACTATCGTCCAGATGTACGCCGGCTGTGGAATTACATTACAAGCCAGCCCCGAGCCACTGACCTTACCACACTCCTGACGTGGACAGAATGTCAACAGTCAGTCCTCTGCCTGCTCACCCAACGCGCGCGCTGGCCGGCGCAGCGTCCACTGCTCTCCATCCGGACCGAGCCCCCTCCTCCTCGGCGCGGGGTTCCCTCCAAGCCCGCCCAGTCGCGTGCACCGTCACCACTGCGCGCACACGCGCACACCGGGCGGGCACAAAGCTGTACTCCGCCGCCCTCCCGCAGCCGCTCGCACACCTGGCGGGCGCGCCTCCGCTTCCAGAGCGCGCGTACGCAGCCGCTGCCCGTGCCCGCTAGAGCCCGCGCTCCCGCCCCTCGGATCTGGGTCCCCGGCGGCGCCCACAGCGCAGCTGCGTGAAACCGGGAGGGAGGCGGGCCGTCAAAGGCACCAGGGTTAGGGTACGGCGGGTCCTGACTGTCGAGAGCCCACGGGGGATGTTCGCGTCCCGCCCGCCAGGGGACTGCCCCAGGAAGCTCCTCCTGAACAAAGGCATGGGGTGGAGCAGGCCCTGGGGACCCGGGGGACAGAAAAAGGGAGAAACCCCACCTGCCCGAAAGGTTCCTGCAGGACAGCCCGAATGCGCAACACTGGGAGACTTAGATGCGGAAAGACCTGAAAAGGCTCTCCGAAAAAGAGTGTTACTGGAACTCGGAAGTAGGGGACCCTCGAGGACTGGCCGAAAATCCCAAAGCTGGCCCCTGCCTGGGACCTGGTAACCTACAGCTTTGGTTCACTCTGCTGACACCATCCCGTCTTCCAACAAACCAAAGATGCTCCTAAACTTGAAGGCGTTGAGGGAACGATGTTCCAGGCTTTCTCTGTAACCCCACAGCAAGCAGCCTCTAGCACATATCCAGTAATGGGAAGCTCATTCCCCAGAGGCAGCACTCAGGCAGCTTAAGCCCTAAAACGCCCTTTATTTGCACAGAAATCTTCCTCACTCCTATCCATTGGTCACAGCTCATTCTGTTCTGGCCACAATGTTCTGTTTCTAGAACATACCTCGCACTCGCTGTTTCCATGTGTCCCGCGCCCTACCACCACCACCCCGCCCCCAACGCCCTCACCGGCACCTTCTCCATATGGTTGTTCCTTTGTGCAGTCCAAGACAGCGCCCCACCTCTTTCCACATCCCCACACAGGTCGCTCATCATTTCCATGCCCAATTTTAGACTTCTTAGCAATCTGATCGGTTTGACAAACTCTCATTTCCATGTTTGCGTGCTGATGGTTGGCCTCTCACACTGGAGTATGTGTCCCATGCAGGCAGGACCCTTACCTGGACCGCTCTAACTCCAGGACCTGACCAAGGGCATAATCATAACGGTCATAGGTGGAAGGGAAAGAGGAAGGCAGGAATGGACTGGTCGCAGTCTGGGTCCTGAAATGCTAATGGCCGGTCATTGGAGAACAGGTCCTGGCATGGGATCCAGCAGAGGAAGGGAGATGTCCCTGCCAATGGGATCGACAGACAGCCTTAGAACAAAGGACACTTTCCACACTTTAGATCCTGCCCTGAGCACTACAACCCTGATTCCAGTGTTAGACAGCAAAAACGGTTTAGTAGCAACACCAACCCTCACCAGAGTTTGACTGATACTCAGGACACACATGGTGTAAGGAAAGAATCTGTACTGAAAATTGTCCCCTGACCTTCACATGCATGGCATGGCGAGAGAGAGAGAGAGAGAGAGAGAGAGAGAGAGAGAGAGAGAGAGAGAGAGAGAGAGAGATCTTGAAAGCGTTTAATCCGAGCACTCAGTGTAATGTAAACTCTGAGTCTGAGAGGAAGAACCTGATCTACATAATGAATTCCAGGCCAGCCAAGACTACCTAGAGACACCCAGCCTTGAATAAAGAGGGAAAGGGGGAGCGGAATTCACGAGCTTAAAGCACTGGTTGCTTTTGCGGAGGACCTAGGTTTGGTTCCCAGCACCGTGTGGTTGTCTGTAACTCCATTTCCAGGGGATCTGAAGCCCTCTTCCGGCCTCCACTGGCACCGATTGAATGCATGGTGCACATATATGCAAGTACATGGTACACACAAAATAAAAATAAACAAATACTAATAATAACGGATCTCCCAGACTTACAGTGGTTCCAATTACAGGTTGTTGACTTTAGGGCTCTGGGAAAGACTGTTGTTTTTTTCACAGCTGGAGACCTGTCATCCATACACTTCTGGGCTCCTGGACAGCAGCCATGAACTAAGGCTTTCAGCCACACTTCACAAGGGTAAACAGCTGATTTTACATCCTACAGTGTTGCCAGCCTTGGAAATGTTGCATTCAATAATTATGGGACATAATCAAAAGTTTATTGTAAAAACAGTCTAAGCTACAATGTTCAGTAGGCCAGGTGTACCAAACACATTTAATATGTTCAATTTAGTGAGTCTGCTAGAATACAGCCCCCTTGTAAGTTGTACCTGTACATGTAAACCAATATGAAGTTGAGAACTTCCATCTTTTTCCCATAAATAAGGCATTTTACAACTCTTTGATGCATTACAATTGTCAGCATCACTAGTCTGGCTCTTTAGGAGCCATTAAGTAAAAGAAGAATTAGCTGAAAATTAGCACTGAGATTCCAGGGTCATGGGTCTGACAGCCAAGGCGGCTGCTAAGTGACCAACAGGTAGGAAGCGGATATAGGGTGGGTACACAGAGTGATGATCCATACCCCAGGTGGAACAAACCAACAAGGAACAAGATTCCATTAACTACTCAGAACAGGGTTCTCAGAACAACACATGTCTTAACCTTATGAAGGTTGGTTTCTGGAACTTCCCATTCACTACTTCAGAGAGGTAACTAAAACTATAAAAAGTTAAACTTCAGAGAAGAGGGGCTCACTGCGTTGGTTTGGACCTACAGTCCAGCATCCAGGACATCTTGGGTACCATCGTGACTGAGATGATGCCTAGGTTCCAGCTGTCAGCATGTCATCAACATGCAATTCACACCCGTCCCAGAGGCATCCATGAACATGCTAAGCAGAGCTCCAGCAACGGCAGCCCGCTCGTCAGCCTCCTTAGCTGCAGTCCCCCTGCCCACGTTCCTCTGTGTCACCTGCACGGCGCTTATGGGAAATGAGACGACTTTCTGCAGAAACGCACAATCCTCTGTCCCACACTTCACCACCCCCGATGCAATTTCTAGTCTAGAAAACTAATCAGATAAACAATCTTTCCCTGGCAGGGTGGGCTCTCGGGGAATTCATTCAATAATGATAATCACTCAGTTCTTCCCTAAGTTTCCCCAAGCCAATCTCTTTAATAACAGACTCTGAAACTTGAATCAGGACTGATGTTCAGCCTGTTGATGTGAGCTTTCTGGGTGGCACCATTTTCCCTCTTTGTGGAGACAGAAATCACCCTCCCTGCCCCCAGACTTCGGGTGTGTGACTTGCTCAAGAGAGTCCGCGAGCACAGAGGTCACTAGCCCCACCTCTCTCGTAGCTGTAACAGACCCCAGGTCTCAGCTCTCACACTGCTCTGCACACTCAATTCATTCCCATGGAGCATTTAAATGACAGACATAATAAGTATCAGGATAATAAACAAAAGTATCTGAGTGTGGTGGTACATACCTGTATTGCCTGTTCTTGGGAGGCTGAGGCAGGAGGATTGGGAGTCCTAGGCTGGCCTAGGTCTAGGCTACAAAATGAGATCCTGTCTCAAAACTAAAGGAAATAACTGCCAGGTGGTGGTGGCATACGTCTTTAATCCCAGCACTCGGGGAGACAGAGGCAGGTGATGTCTGTGAGTTCCAGACCAGCCTGGTCTACAAAGTGAGTCCAAAGACAGTCTGGACTTTTACACAGAGAAACCCGTCTCGAAACCACCATGCCACCCCCCCCAAAAAAAGAAAAGAACAGAGTTGGAGATGTAGTTCAGCTGGTAGAGTATTAGCCAGGCATGTGCAAGGCCCTGGTAGGATCCCTAGCGCCACATAAACTGGGAATCTTCTGAGTACAAGTATTCATTAAGTTCCACGGTAATCCGAGCCCGGGGACAGCAGAGACAGGAGGGCTAGAGATCCAAGGCAACTGTCAGCTATGTATTGAATTTGAGGCCAGCCTGGGCTGCATGAGATCCTGTCTCAAAGAAAATAATAATAAATAATATTCTATCACAGAAATAATTGTGGCTGCTGAACTATAGAAGACTCCTCTACAAGTCCTCCAAGCTGTAGTCTGTCCGAGGGTGAAGCCTCAAGTTATTTCAAAGTGTTCTATCCTGTCATATGGTTGTCTTCCTCCTCCAGGGAGCCTGTCTTGTTCCTGTGACCCTGAAGTACATCCTTTTCTCTGGTTCAGAGTGCAGAGCCGTTCCATTCGCCTCAGAACACCTGGCAGGAATCCCACCTTTCAGCTCCCCACTTAACAGTTTGGAGATCCCTTCTTAGTCTCAACGTTAGCCTCCTGCCAGCTTCCCAGTGAGCTCAGAGCCAATATATTATGTTCACGTGTGATGCTCACTGGCTATTAAATGCGCTCTTGCCTTGGACCACTCATGGCACCAGGATACAGAGGAGGATGAAGTAGAAAAGTCCCTGCCCTCCAACCCAGAGACTTTACAGTGCAGTAAGGGATGAAGACAAAGACAAACAGACCGATTAGACACGTCACACATGGGTGAGAGCTCGGAAGGAAAGAAAATAAGCCACTCTATGTCAGATGGCAGTTGGCATGCAGGAGGGCTTTGCAGATGGCCTGAAACTAAACCAGTCTGTCCTTCATGACCACAGCTCATCAGAAGGAGTGCTTGGGGCAGCCCACCAGACTCTTTCTTTGTAAACAATCACAATCATGCCCTTGGATTTCAGGATAAGAGCTGATTTGAATTTGTGAGTGTATGTGTGTGTGTGTGTGTGTGTGTACCTGAGATTAGAGGCATCGCACCCTTCTGAAGCTGGAGTTACAGGCAGTGTGAGACACCAGTGTGGGAGCTGGAAACCACATTCGGTCCTCTGGAAGAATAGTACTCACTCTGAACCGCTGAGTTATCTCTCCAGCCCTTTACTTTTTATTTTGAGACGGTCTCTCTGAGCTGTAGATGTATGCAGGCATGTGCATGTGGAAATCACAGGACAACCCGAAGGAGTCAATTAGCTCCTCCCACCCAGGAGTTCAAAGATCAAAGGTCATCAGCCTTGTATGACAAGTGCCTTTACCCACTGAGTCATCCTGCCAACCCCACCCTCCCTTTTAAAGAACCCACTCCTCTGCAAGCCTGAGAAATCTCCTCCGACATGACATTCTCAAGACCCGTGATGTCCTGCAGGGAGGGAAACTATACGCAGACCCATTTTACAGAGGAGAAAGCAGGAGCAGTGAGTTCATCCCACCCACTCTGCACATCACTACAACTGATGAACTCCTCCCAGGACCCCAGGAGTCTCCATCATCATGGAAGTCCCAATTTCCCACTGTGGATTTATAAACCAGGATGGGCCAACTGTAGAGGCAGGAAACCTGGACCCAGATGAAGAAGGAGAGGAGGGCTGGTGGAATGGTGCACGCCTTTAATCCACTCGGGAGACAGAGGCAAGAAGATCCCTGTGAGTTCAAGACCATCTTAAACTAGCAGGTTTCAGGCCAGCCAGGACTACACAGTGAGCCCCTGTCTCCGAAAACAAGTGAGGGGGCGGGAGGGAAGAAGCAACAGACAGAAGTTCCCTGTACCTGGAAGGAGACGCGAGGTCAGCTCGGCTGAGGATTCTGTGCTGCTGAGGGCTGTAGAGCCACTGGAAAGCTGTTAGCGTTCTCTCTTCTATTCGGAACCGCCCTTCCTGCACGTACCTGTGGAGAGGACAGGTGAGTTAGGAAGAGGCTCTGCAGCGCTTGCCCCTTCAGACACCTACACCCACGTTCCCCTGCTCATCCGCCAGAAAAGCCCCATCTCCACAGGCCACACTAAAACGGCTCTGGTGAGGAAAGCAGCTATGAGGAGCAAGTCTCGGATCAATTAATAGAAAACCTTTCTACAAGTTGGGCTGCTCGGAATGGAGAAGAGTCACTTGGAAGTGATGAGTTCCCTGTCACTTGGACTATGTAAGGAGATACCAAGCATCAGATAAAGATCTATCCCAACAGGGCTAAGACAATGGGTGCGTACGTGTGTACGTGCGTGAGTGCGTGCATGCGTGTGTGTGTCTGAGCACATGCACTGTGCATGTGTATGAATTCACCAGTGTTAAACATCATCTATCATTCTCCGTGTTATTTTTTGAAGCAGGATCTCTTGCTGAGCCTGGAGCCTACTGATTGTCTAGACTGGCTGGCCAAAGAGAGCCCCCCACCACCACCATTCCTCCTAGGGATCCACCTGTTTCCACACCCTCCAGCTCTGGGGTTAAAGACGCACTGGGGATCCGAACTCAGGTGCTTGTGCAGCAAGCACCTTACCCACTGAGCCACCTCCCCAGGCTAACGCTGGCCCTTCTGTTCTCACATCAGAAGGACTGCCTGGAGTGTGACTCAGGATTTGGTGTCAGACTCAGATCCCCTGCACCCTCACAGTACTCCCAACTGGCGCCTGGAAGGATTGGAGAAGCTGGGCTGGGCAGGGTGAACACAAAGGGCAGGCAGTCCTTCTACTCTGGCCAACCCGTCCTGGTGGAATGCATGCATTCATTAATTCAGCATGTGCTGAACGCTTTCCAGCAAAGGTTCTCAACCTCCCTAATGCTGCTACCTTTTAGTGGTTTCTCACGTTGTGCTGACCTACAACCGTAAAATTACATTCATTGCTACTTCGTAATTGTAATTTTGCGACTGTTATGAGTCACAATGTAAATGTCTGTGTTTTCCAGTGGTCTTGAGTGACCCGTGAATGGGGCATTCAACAACCCCCCCCCCGAGGGGTGGCGACCCGCGGGTTGAGAACCACTATTTTAGAGGATGGAAAAGCAAGCATAGTTTCTTACCCTCCCAGGGTTTTCAGTCCTGTGAGAGAGAGTATTCATGATCCAAGCGTAGTACTGCACACCTGTAATCCCAGCATTTAGGAGGCAGAGGCAGGAGGATCACCATGAATTCAAGGTCAATCACATCTACACATTGAGTTCCAGGTCAGCCAAGGCTATATATAGAGTGATCTTGTCTCAAAAAGGCAAATAATAATAATAAAGCAAATGATCAGTCAATCATTACGATAGCATTCTCCTATATTGCTATAAGAGATCAGTTGTCACCAGTCACCTGCATTAATTCTACATTCATTCCCGTTTAACTCAGTGATGCTCCTCTGGAGACCTCATCTACAGATAAACGCAGACCAGGATAGTTGTGGGATGTTAATATAACAAAAGACTGGCGCTGGAGAGACGGCTCAGAAGTTAAGAGCACCTTTTGCTATTGCATTCCCATCACCCAAACAGCAGCTAAGAGCAATCCGTAACTGCAGCCACAAAAGATAAGACGCCCTCTTCTGGCCTCTGCAAGCACTACATGCACACGATACACAAACACACTTGCAGGCAAAATACACACAACAAACAAGAAAATAAATAAGAAAAAATTTTAAGAGCAGCAAAAGACTGAGGGCTGAATCCTGCCCACCTCCTGCCAGTAGGGACTAGTTAAGTAAATTATGGTGTGTCTGTAGAGTAACAACACATGCAGCAAGTTATAAAAGGAACTTCCAATGAGGGTGTTCGTGTACGCTATTGTGCCATCTCCAACACTCATTACTTGAGGGGGGGGACAGTCATGTGCAGAGCAGTGTGCGTAATTGAAGTTAAAAGAGAATTGTTACTTTAAATATACAAACTCTGAAGACACAAGATGCAGTAAAAGTTATTTCTGCCGGACACGCCTTTAATCCCAGCACTTGAGAGGCAGAGGCAGGTGGATCTCTGTGAGTTCGAGGCCAGCCTGGTCTACAAAGCAAGTTCCAGGACAGCCAGGATTGTTACACAGAGAAACCCTGTCTTGAAAAACAAAACAAAACAAAAAACAGTTATTTGCTGGGGTGGGTGTGGAATAGGGTGAGTGAGGGCATGGAAAAGTGACTGGGTATCAGTGTAATTTCTCATAAGAGAGAGCTTCTACCTATCATGTTTGTGTGTGTGTGTGTGTGTGTGTGTGTGTGTGTGTGTGTGTGTGTGTGTGTGTGTTACAACTTGGCAAAATGCTATGCAGGCCATCTGCTGAGGGAAGAAATTTTCTAGGGGACATCTTGGGGGCTCCAAGACTTAAGGAGGACTGCCTTATTCGGCTCAGGGTGCTGTAACAAGACTGTGGACACAAGAGACTCCATGATGTGCAGTGACTTCTCACAGTGTAAGATCATGACACTGTGTCTGGTGAAGGCCTCTTTCTGGTTGTCAGATGGTCACTTTCCCATTGTGCCATCACAAGTCAGGAGAAAGCCCCATCCCCAATGCTACTCTCTCTAAAACAGGGCCCCAGGCCACCAAGATGGCCCACCAGACAAAGGAGCTTACTGCACAAACCCAGAGACTTGAGTTCAATCCCTGGAACCCATGTAAAGTCAGAAAGAGAGGAACAGCTCCACAGGGTTGTCCTTGGATCTACAACGTGTGTGTCATAACACATGAGTTTGTGTGCTACACATACACACACACACACACAAACACAATTTTTTAAACGAGACCTTTAATCTCAGCTCTCAGAAGGCAGAGACAGGTGGATCTCTGAGTTTAAGGCTAGCCTGGTCTACAGAGTTCTATGACAGCTAGCGCTACATAGAGAAACCTGTCTCTGACAGGGTGGGGAGGACAGGGTGGGTCTCATTTATCCCAGGCTGGCCTCAAACTCCTTAAGTATTCGAGAAAGACCTTAAATTTCTGATCTCCTGCCTCCACTTCCCAAATACTAGAATTACAGGTGTCTGCCACTACAGCTGGTTTTATGAGGTGTTAGGGATCGAACCCAGGTTTCATTCATGTTAACCAAGCACTCTACCTATGAGCCACAACCCCAGCTCTTTTCTCCTCTTATAGGACCCAAATCCCATTCATAAGAGTTCTACCTTAATCCCTTTCCACAGGCCTCATTCACCTGCCATTACCATCACACTGGGCAGTTGGGATTCTAACCTATGAGTCTGAGGGACACAGACACCCAGTCCATGGCAAGGACTCGCTAAGAGTGAAGAACGGTGGTGCTAGAACTCCAACAGAGGCATCTCCTCAGACAAATCTGGAAGACAGAATGAGGTGTCTTGGAGGCTCTGAAAGGAGACGGGGTACTAAGAGCAAAGGACCGCCATTGTTCCTGTGTTCTTACAAACTAGAGCTGCTGGCCCTGGCCTGGCCCTTCATATCACCCAATGGGCTCTCAGGAAGGTGATCCTAGCTGCTGGGTGGGGATGCAGCCACCCAGGTTAGACACTCTTGAAGAGAGCTAGGGGTGTGTCTTGGATAAGACAGTACTGGAGATGGAGGACTTGCCCTTGAGCTAAAGAGGTAGGATGGCAGGGCCTGTTGCTGGAGTGGGCATGGGTGGGACTCATGGACAAGATGGGCTGGTTTGTGCAGGAAGCTGGCTATGGTACCACTCACTCCAGATGAGAATAGCTTTGAGAAGGAAATTCATGACTCCTGCTAGGGGCTTGAACTTTACTGTGAACTTCCTCCTGCCCCAAGATGATTCCCCTTCTACTAACCTTACCTAAAATGCTGCCTCTTCCAGGAAGGCCACACTGACTTACCCATCCTATTCTGACACCATTTTCCTGCCTTCCGCCATCCTTAGATTCCTAAGATTGACCCAGACATGGGTCTGTCACGTCCATAGGGAAACCAATCATACTAAATATGATAAACGAACAATGAGAACAGAATGGCTGTATGGGAGCACTGTATGGGAAGCACGATGTAGGGAGGACTATTTGGGGAGCACGACATGGGGACTAGGGTATGAGAGAGCATTGTATGAGGAGCATTGTGTAAGGGTCCTGTGTGAGGAGCACTATGAAGACTTGGATGCCATTGGAGTGTGACCCATGTGATAATATTATATTTATTGTATTTTCAAAAAGTAATCTATTTTTAATATAAGACTCCTTCTGATCATGCTGTCATGTCCTAAGTGTTAAGGACCAGAAACAGCCCAGGAGGCCTCCATCTGGCCTAACAACTGCATTTTATAGACGAGGGTGTGGGACCAGCACAGGCATAGATCACTCCCCAGCTTCCAGGCCACATATCAGGACACCCTCGATCCCAAGGGACATATAGAGGCCCCAGGCTGAGTGGGAGCACTCAGCAGGCATCCTCACTCCACTCCTCTCCTCACACATCACTTCCCCTTGCTTGCACCCATCCTCTAAACACGTGGCTGGAAGGGGCTGCCATCCGGATGATCAGCAAAGCAGCCTTGAGGGACCTCAAGCTGGGTTCCAGCGTTCGTGAGTGAAGAACTTCCCTTGTGAGCTCCAGATTTTTCACGTATAAGATGAGTGCAATAGGGCTGGAGAGATGGCTCAGTGGTTAAGAGCATTGTGTGCTCTTCCAAAGGACCCGAGTTCGATTCCCAGCAACCACATGATGGCTCACAACCATCTGTAATGAGGGCTGGTGTCCTCTTCTGGCCTACAGACATATATATGCAAACAGAATAGTGTGTCCATAGTAAATAAATAAATATAAAAAAAAAGATGAGTGCAATAATCACGTCTGCTTCGAAGGTTGTGGGGTGTGTTGGAGGTGAGTGTTTGCTATGGTTTGTTTTAGATTTTTGTTTGTTTTCCAAGACAGGGAGGGTTTCTTTGTGTAGCCTTTACTGTCTGAGAATGAGTTCTGTGGGCCAGGTTGGCCTTGAACTCACAGAACTTTTCCAGTCTCTGACTCCAAGGGCTGGGATTAAAGGCATGCACCACCACTACCCAGCTTTGCTTTAGTTTTTCAAGACAGAGCCTCCTATTACCCAGGCTGACCTCCGGATGACTATGTGACCCAGGCAGGCATTGAGTTTTTTATTCTCTGGCCTCTTCCTTAAAAGTGCTGGGACCACAGGCCTGATCCTCCTGCTTCTGTTCCAGCCTTTCCCGTTGCTGTATGATACACTCATACACATGGAGCCCGTGTCCCTGATTCCTTTGTCCTTCTCAAGTACACCCTGCCGCTCTTCAGCTGGGAGTACTCCTCACTGAACATGTTTCCCCGCGACCACACTGCCTCTGAATCTGCTCCCAGTCTCCCTGCCAGAGTCTAAGTCATGACTAAGATTCCGGGACGTGTGACCTAACCTGGCTCACAGCACTGTGCTGTTCAGCCCACCCATGGGTGAGTTAGTTACAATGTGTCTTTCCACTGGAGCATCCTGGAGTGAGTGTGATCCAGCCTTGGGATTCTGCAACCCCCACCCCACAGCCTTTGCTATTCAAGCCACCCTGCCTGCCATAAAAATCACGGTAGCAAAGGTAGCCGGCATCACTGCTTGGGAATGCTCTGCCACAAATGGTCTTCATTAATGAATTCAATTTACTAACTTAAGAAATGAGTTTGCCAAACTGGATCTCACAGAACGTAAGAAAACATGAAGCAACCATCCGCAAATATCTTCCTGGCCACCCTGCTGTGTATCTGAAATCCCACTAAACGGTTCTTGCAAGGAAATCAGCTACTGCCCAGAGGTTGATGTGTCTGTGAAAGAGAGAGAGACTAGGGATTGAAATCAGACTTTGTACAAAGTAGGCACTCTACAACAGCGCTATATTCCTAGTCTAATGGCTAACTTTTCAATCCACTGTCAGTCATTAAAACTTTAGCCATGGGGTGCTGGAGAAAGGCTTATCGCAGTTAAGAGTGCTTACTGCTCGTGTAGAGATCCCTAGGTCAGGTCCCAGCACCCACATCAGATGGCTCACAACCACCTATAACTCCAGTTCTAGGAACCTAGCATCTTCTTCTGCCTCTGTGGGCACATACACACAGGGAGATACACTAAGATACATACATGTATAAATAAGAAATAAACAAATTTTAAAAAAAAAACTTAAATAATGGTCCAGGAAAAGGGGTTCATGAGTAAAGACACTTGGCTGCCAAACCTGATGAAGCAGGATCCACGTGGTAAAAAGACAGAAGAGACTCCCACCAAATGGCACACATGCCTCCTTCCCACAAAATTCATTAAATTGAATTGACATAATTAATCAATTAAAAAGCCTTCAGCATGGACTGGTGTCTTGATCCCTGGAAGAACAGAGGCCGAGACCTGCTGCTGTGCTGTGGTCTGAACATTCAGACTGCGGTGGTCCCTGAATTCCTGTTGAATCCTAACCTCAGGGACTTGGTGTCAGGAGGTAGAACACTGCGAGAAGTAAGTCAGTCCAGAGGGCTCAGCCCTCATCAATGGAGTTAGGGGTCTTCTGAAGGAGACCCTGGAGGGCTACCTAGCCCCCATTAGCACAAGAAGACACAGTAAGAGGGCTCCATCAGAAAGTGTACCTTCACCAGGTACTGAATCAGCTGGATCTTGGACATCTCAGTCTCCAGGACCGTGAGAAATATTTGGTTCTTGTGCATGAACTTCCAGCCTATGGTGTTTCGTTACAGAAGTCTGAACAACTGGCACAGCCAGTGATGTTCGGATGGGCATGCAGGTGAGCCCTAGAAGAGGTCAGGAAGACATCATACCCCCATAAAACAGCTATGGAACAGAGACTTCCCCATGTAGGAAGTAACTGAGTCCAGACCACAGAATCCTTGCGACAGTCAGGACTGTGCTTTCT